>NC_066580.1:322920314-324120314 GCF_024323335.1 Lathyrus oleraceus | reverse complement strand
ATCATGATCAAACCTAACACATAGCATGGTAATCATGTCAAATTTCATCCCATTTGGACAGGTGGAAGGCAGTCAATGAAAATCAGAAAGTCATGGAAATTTTGAACATGCTCAATGAAGCCAACCAAACATGCATCAACTTAGAAAAATCATAAATCAGGGATGGTGTATGATAAATGAATGGGACTAAAATCATGGCAAAGATGAGGATGTCTAGTTATCTCATGTAAAATTTCATGTCCATCTAATAAAGTATGAGAATTTCACAAATGAAATGGGAACATGTGTCACACAAGGTCAACATTTTGGTCAACAGGGGAGAAAATCTCAAACAATTAGGAAATGCCACAAATAATTCCAAGAAAATTCACATGTAAACTAGACATACAAAAGTAGGTTCATGCAAAAAATCAGATCAATTGGAGGTCAAGAAGCATGGTAATGAAAATCATGAAGTTGGACATCAATGGTGTGACACAAATTGTCACACCCTAATTTAAAAAATCATAACTCACAAACCACAAATGATAAATTCACAAACTCTGCACCAAAATCACCATGAGTGTGTCTAGTTTAAGCACAAACAATTTGGGAGCCATTGGATACATTCTCATCATTTCACAATTGATTTGGCAAAGTGTACAAAATTTGGTCACATGCCACAAACCCTAGCAACATTTAAAATTCGACCATGCAAAAATTCTGGAAAATATATGACAAAAAACTAGAGATCAAGATGGACATGATGCAAAAATTCCCAATGAATTTGGAATTAAAATGAGGAACTTATGATTTTTGGAAGATTGAGTAATTAAATGAAATGAACATTGAAGGCGAAGCCCTAATGCACGAAATCCGCAGGAAAATCCGCGGATGGCTATGCAGGTCGCGGATAAATCCGTAGGTAAAACGCAGCGACATGAAGGTCGCGGATAAATCCGCAGGTAAAACGCAGCAGCATGAAGGTCGCGGATAAATCCGCAGGTAAAACGCAGCAGCCCAAACACAGCAAGGTTTTCTTCATCACCTTCAACTTAATTTTTCCAGAAACCCCAAAAGGTCCCAAAAACAACATTTAAACATATTTTCATGAAGATCTAACAGCCCCTAACACGAATCAACATGCCATTTGTCTAAAAACAACAACAACATCAAGAATCGAACAAAATTAATCATGAACAACAAACTTTAAAACTCTCGTTCTCTCTCATTTCTCGATGGTTTTTCACGATTCAAAGAGCAGAATAAACAGCAAGGCAAGCTCTTCATAAAGCATACCATCATTTAGAGAAAAGAGTGATTCGAATCCTTACTTATTTTTGAAGAAATCCATGAAACAGTTGTTGTTTGCTGTCCAATGTGGTTTATGTGCCTGCTATTAGGATTGGTTTGACAGAAAAAATGGTGCACAAAAACTGCTATGTGTGAGTACAAAGCATGGCCATGGAAGTATGGATGAAAGTGTCCTTTTTGCCCATTTTCAAGCAAATTAGTATGGCCTCTTTTGCTGGTTTTTTGGCTGCACAATGAAGCTTCAAATGACAGCAAATGTGCTTCCAATTTTCTGTTTTCAAAGTACAAAGCAAGGCATGGTGGATAGCATGGGGTAGCATGGTTGAATTTGTACTTTTCTTCCAATTCAAGCAACTAAACATGGATACATGATGGGTGCAAGTACTGCATAATTTGAGCTTGCAAACATGTTTTAAATGATATTTCTGAGCTGTTCCAATTGGCCAAATGTTAGAAAAATGTTTATATCAAAAAGTCAAACATTGGTCAAACTTGCATTTAAATGAGATAAGTCAAAAAATGCCATTTTGATTGGTGAAGTTTTGGCTCATGAAATTTATATTTTTGGAAAGAGGGGATCAAATGTGACTTGTAGGAAAAAAACCCACCAAAATTGGCCAAACGGTTTGAGAGATATGGCCTTTTGAAGTTCAAGAATTTCTGAAATCGATTCGATCATAACTTGCCAACCACACATGGGAATTGAGAGTTCTAGGACTTTTTGGAAATGGGAGAACAAGATCTTCAACTTTCATGTTGGGCAAAAATTCATTTGAGGCTTGTATCATGATGTAATTTTGAGGATCAAAACTTTCCATTTTTTGTAAGTTTCAGTTACAGGCCCAGTTTCCATTTTGGGAAATTTTTGATCTGGCTTCAAATTCTTCCATGATGGTGTTTGGCATGATATATGAGGACTATTTGGCCATGAATGAGCTCTCACAAACCAATTCCAATCACCAAATCCCTGATTAAATGGACAGTTGACCAACAGTTGACTTTTAGGGTTTCTGTCTGATTGTGCATTGACTGATGAATTCCAAACCCTAATTCCTTGAGAACTTGACTTCAAATGATGTCCCAAGTTGTATGAATTCTTGATTATTGATCATGGTGCCCAAATTCCACAAGAATGGCCACCATCCACTGCCTTGACTGACTGTTGACTTTCTTTGACTTTTGACTGTCTGTATATGAACTGATGACCTCTGAGCCTTCAACCCTTGACATGAACACTCCAAATGGACCTCCAAGTCATGTGAACTTGTTGGACCAACCCTAAGGCCTTGGCTCCTTGAGAATTGTGCTTGCTTGCTTGGTTGACTGATCTCCTGATCAGTTTGACCTAATTTCTTGATTGGCTTGCACTTGAGGCAAAAGAGGCAATGCAATGCTATGCAATGGACCATGATATGCTATGACCTAATATGAAAATGTATGTACAATGATAGGTGCAAATTTGAGGTGCTACAATGCCATGAGGGATCTTAGGGACAAAATTGGGGTCTTACACCCTGAAGAAAAATCTAGTCCCTGAAAGAACTAAACTAAATTGCGGTCCTTGGTTCACTTTTGATGATATACCACCCAACCGTTGGAGAAAGAGACTACTTGAATTTGGGGCTTGACTTGACACCCATATGATGAAAAGAAGTGCAGATAACTATAAGATCACTGAAGAATTTTCTTGTAGAATGACAGGCATGATGAAAGAATGGTATCACAATCTTGGAACTTTCAAACAAGATGAGTTACATCATCTAGAAACTATAGCTAATATTCTTGGTGTGCTTCACCGTGAATTTATCGGTGATATGGATATATTTGATAGAAAAAAAAGACAAGAAATCTTTGAGATGAAGTGTTGTTCCTTCAAAACAAAGGACCTCGACAAACATTATCGTAGGATGGCATAGATATATTATGTCCTTAAAGGACACAATGACCCTAGACTCAAGAATACCTATGTATCCTCTCTACCACAAGAACTTCAGCCAGAGTATCATAAAATGTTAGCCGCAACTCAAAAGGATATTAAAACTGTGAGCCTCGGACAAAATCACCAAGTGACGTTAGAAGCACTTGAAAAGCTTTGCAATTTTCGTCATCAATCTCCGGAGGTTATAGAACAAAAGTCAAAATTCACCCATGCATCTAGAAATCTCTATTTGGAAATTAAGTGTAAACACAAAGGTGTAGTTGCTGATGCGTGTTTTTCGCAAGTATACGAACGTGTCAGAGTAATATAAAAGATTGTCGAATCCACATAGACCAAATGTCAATCTATCGTTATCTATTGTTACGGTGTTTATCTAAGGTAATCGAAACAGGGTTTTTAAGAGTGCACAATGAAAAATAAAGTATTAAATTAACTTCAATTAATAAAGACAGGTTTGAATGTAATTCACATAATCAATTAATAATCCAAGTACTTGCTAATAGAATTACTTATGGGCAGTGTTTCCTATTTTGAAAAGAACTAATTTAACGGGAACTGTCGCATTCGCGTATTCAGAACTGAGTTGTACTCCCTAATCAAACCCTCTTATTGTCACTTATAAAAAGGCGCGCATTGTGTTAGGGTAGTAAACCAATTTTTAAGAAATATAGTGTCTTGACTAAGTTGAAAATTATTTTGACCTGGATTTCTTAAGCAAAAGAGGTTCTCACGAACCAGACTCTAAACTTATAAACGCGTCCGAAAACAGTTTTAAAATCACTTTTCTTTGAAGTTAAAAACTCATAATGAACTAAACAAAGCGCTTTCGCTGTATTTGATATAGTTAAAAAAAACAACTAAGTTTAAACAGACGTCGGACGGCTTTCGATCTTACCAACCGGAAATTAAGTGCGGGAAAATTTAAGTTGAAAGTCAAAATAGCCCTTAAGTGTTTCTACGAACAATTGTACGGATTATCGGTTCAATTACGATCCTTACATTCTAACCTTTATAGGTTTATCCAGACATGGTAAACTAAAAATGCATTTTAATTTTTATCATGAAAACAGATAAATAAAAGACTTTAAAAAAGGTAATAAGTGCGAGTGCAGGAAAGTAAATAAAAGTAGTGCGAGTGCGGAAAATAAATAAAAGTAGTGCGGGTGCAGGAAAGTAAATAAAAGTAGTGCGGTGCAAGAAATAAAGGAAAGTAGTGCAATGCGAGAAATAAACAAAGTAAAGTGCGAGTGCGAGAAAGTAAACAAAATAAAGGCAGTGCGGGAAAGTAAACAAAATAAAGGCAGTGCGGGAAAGTAAACAAAATAAAGGAAGTGCGGGAAAGTAAAGTAGACAAAGGTAAAGCAATAAAACCTGCTCCAATCAGAGGGTCGAATAAAGTGCGGAACAGAAATGAAAATGGCGGAAGGATTAAACTTCCTTCCAAAGTACTCCAAACTCGATTAAAGACTCGATTACACAGTGTGGCAACACTCCGATGTGAAGCAATTACCACTTTTACACAATACTGATATATGCCTAGTTGTAACTAAGTTTGGATGATGAAACAAATGAAATCAAGGCACTATTTATAGGCAAGAGAAAACATGGAAATTACAAGGATGCCCCTAAGTTTGAAAATGGGCGGGAACCATTTTGTTCTTGTGGCGCCCGCCACAACATCATGGCGCCCGCCACAGGAGGAAATTGCAGTGCCCAAGTGGAGATCGTGGGAGGCGTGGCAGTTGAGGAGAGGTTGAAACTAGGTCACGTCATGGTTGGACCCATGGCGCCCGCCATAGTGGGAGCCACAAGTGTAAAATGCTGATTTTTTGGCTTTTTAGCTCATTTTCGCTCCTTTTCTCGATCAGGGCTCCGATTAGACTGAAAACCTGAAAACAAAGAAAAACATAGTAATAACATAACAAAATAAAAATAAAACAACTAAAATGCATGCGAAATCGGAGTCGAAAATACGGTGAATTTCAGTGTCATCAAATTCTCCCACACTTAAGCCCTTGCTTATCCTCAAGCAAAACACTTAAAAGCTCAAAGAAGAAAAACCCGTGTCGACGAGTGATTCGGGCTAAAAGGGCTTCTAAGTTCAAGTCGGGATGCTGTGATAGGTACTAACTGAGTGAACCAAGGGTATCGTGATGACACTTATCTGCAGACACGGACATAAACTCCATTCCTATATTAACTAACCCATATTATCCCACAATACCTAGGCCTACCTCTTCATCTCTTTTTGGGTCCTTTTCATTCAGGCACAATCACATTAAGCCCGTTACCCGTACATGCTTCATAGTAGAGTGACCGGTTAATGATTCTGATCCTAAACATGGGGTTTCTGGCACATAAATCTGTGTGAACCCTTTTATTTGACCCAAATGCAGTTGTGGGGGATCGGATCGTAATCCGCCCTACCGAGTTCAGCGCCAGATACCTCTGAACCAACTAACACTGTGTGAGTTTTTTTTTCTTTTTCTTTTGCAGCAAATTTTTACAACTTTTTGGTTTAAATGACTTTGTGAGGGTCACCTATCCCGGAGTTGCCTTTTTCTTTATTTATTGCACTGGATCATTCACTTATGTTCATCGGTCCCCTACGTAGAGCATGCTTAGGCCGGAGCTGACTGCTAGAATAAACTACTGAGGACTATACTGAATGATAATTAAGGCCATGGTATATGGGGTTTCGGGAGTGATTCCTATATTCATGAAGTTTATGGTGCTAAAACGATACTGATGTTTCAAAAAAATTCTCCCAAGTCACCACATCCTAACTCAAACATGTCTTAAAGCCCAAAAACTTTTCAGAACAACACCGTTTTCTTTTGCAAAAAAAAATTCTGGGTAGGGCTAAAGGAATGGGGAGATGAGGTTGTACTAAAGATACACTATACTGGTGACTCGTCAGACACATATATTTTCTAAAACACACTAACTGAAAACAAAATAAAACAAAGTAAACAACTAAAAAAGGAATAAAAATAAACAATCTAACTAAAAACAGCAAAGGAAAATAGAAAGCGGTAAAATATCCTCCCACACTTAAATCGAGCATTGTTCCCAATGTTTCGAAATAAGATAAAAGGAGAGTAACCTGTCACACTACTGCTGACCACTGGTCCCTTCGCCATCCTAAGGTGGACGACGGGATCAGCTGCGACGACAGTCTCTCTGGTCCATCCTGGCCGATAAGGCAGCCTGAGCAGTCCTCACCTCTCGAAGGTTGCCTAAAATGGAACCCTGAATGGCCTCTATCAGCATAAAATGCTCACGGTGGTAGTTCCATTGACGGAATTGCTCGTTTGTGATCGCAAGCAGGGTCTGTGAAACAGTCGCACATGATCGATCTGTCCTCCGCTGCGATTCTTACATTAAGCTCATGTTGTCCACTAGTTGTTGCTGAATGGTAAAGAGTAGGCCATCACGCCTTTGTTCTCTAGCCATGTGGTCGCGCCACATCTCCTCAGTAATGTAGAATCCAGGAGCAGAACCTGCAAAAGAAGAAGATGGTGCAGTGTGTGGTGGTGAAGGGTGATGGGGGGACACATGAGGTACGGGAGATTGTTCTCTCCGATCAAGCTCTTCATCAGTGTCATGTCCCTCCTCATCAGGAACATTAGGGGGAAGTGGACCTAAAACAGGTGGAGCATCTAAATCATAGATCCAGTTCCTTTCATTACGTACATCAGTACGTCTAGTGCACGGTAAGGCAACAGATGGGAAAGCCACACCATGAATCATAAGCACATAACCTCCCTCTCTTCTCACTCGGCACAATTTCATATCTTTTAGAAATTTAAGGTTGATTGTGCGAGCAGCTAAGGGAACTAAGGTAGCTATCTCATTGTTCAGGTTAAGAGCCCGAGCAATAGACGTAATGAGTCCTCCAAAAACAATAGGTCCCACTTTATTAAGAGTTAAAGCCATATGAGCAATCATAAACGGGACCAAATTAATCCTCCTATTTGTGAGGCTTCCTTGTAAAAATAGAAGCTCCCGAGCATTAACCTTGTTTGGATTCTCCTGGCCAAAAATAGTACATGCCAACAGATATCTAAAAACTATGATGGTCGGGTTATGGATGGTCGAGGCAAGAATTCCTTCAAAAGAATTTATTGAAGTATTAGACAATCTCTTCCAGAAGGAAAACACCTCGACCGACCAGTCTGAATCCAAAGGGGCCTCACAAATAGCACCTTCCCCATGAGGAATTCCTAACAAACCTGCTAGTTCGTTGGTACTAAACTTATACTCAACAGCAAACATTCTAAATTTAACAGTACCAACTGTACTAGTAGTGTTAGGACTGACAGTATAAATTAAAGAACTTAAAAAATAGTGTGCGAGCCTAAAAAATCTAACAAATGAAAAACACTGTGGTAGATACCCAAAGTATACAGACAGTTATCGTCCACGTACCTCGTCGGGAGAATTTCCCGATTTTGCAATCTTTCAATAATCCTTCTCTGCCTATCCCTAGGTTTCCCTTCGCGAAGAATATATTCGTTGAACTCCATTGTTTTGCTCTTTGAATGTTGTCGCATTACGCGAAAAACCGGCGGGAAAACGAAACAACAGAGCCGCCACCGTGCGTTATTTATCCCAAAAGAGGGAAAGGAAACGCTCGAAGTAAACCTGGAAAAGACATGGTCTCGCGACCAAAGAGAATGGGATCGGGAGTCGGTTATGCGAAGGGAAGGTATTAGCACCCCTACGCATCCGTCGTACTCGACGGGATCCACGCGCAAAAGGAAGGAATATGGTTGCTAAAATACTGCTCAAAAACAAACAAACACTGGCTGAAAGAGACACAAGAAAACAAACGAAACTGACTCGGCAGGATACCACATCCTGGGCCTACGTAGTCTATCAGGCATAGACATCAGAGTCGACGTAGTTCGGTACAAAGGGGGAAACGTGCTCGCTAGGACGTCGCATCCTATGCATACGTATCTTCTCGGACTAAAGGAGAATCAGAGCACTCGTAGCTCGGCTAACGCACGCAAGACAAAACAACACAGGAAATCGACTGCCAATCGCTGGACTTATGTCAAACTCCACACAAAACAGGCAAACATGGAAACCGAATGCCAATCGCTGGACTTACATCAGACTCCGAACCAAACACACACACAGGAAACCAACTGCCAATCGCTGGACTTATGTCAGACTCCAACAAAAGAAACTGGAAACCGAATGCCAATCGTTGGACTTACATCGGACTCCAACCAGAAAAAGAGAAACAACTCACACAAACAAAACAAAAGGGCGCCCGGAGAGATCAGCTCATCTCCTGCCTACGTACCTCATCTGGTATGAGGATCAGGGCGACGTAGTTCCCCTACGCAGGGACACAGGACTAGCCTAACCAGATAACAGAGGGAGACACAACTAGGGAGACTACGACTCGAGCCTAGATGTTATCATGCAAATCATCCCTAAGTTAAGGTTTCTAGCTAACTTGCACAGGGAGCAAGCTATCCTATACAGCACGGGCAAAGCAAAGCAAACAATCACAAATAGCACACACTATATACACACAAAGTGGGCTCACACAAGGGTTAGGATGCAAAGGCAATCCAACTGTATCAGGGTGATGTTAGCTCTTAACCTTAACATTGAGAGTTAAGGTGAAGCAGATGAAATGGGAAGTGAAGATACGACTTCACAGCTCTTATCCCTGGCCTGGGAGAGCTTTAGACAAAAGGAAGTGTGGGTTCAGAAAGTGGGAACCCTTCTACACTTATGACACTGACTCAACTGTACAACTGTACAAGGATCTTGGGTTAATGTCCACAATGCATCAACACCAGTTGTGTGAGCAAAGGGATGACTCAACAAGAATAGCAGGAGATGGATTGCACATCTCTTGTATCTGCCAATTGCCTTATCAAAGGTCTTTTTCTGCTTGGGGACAAAAATAAACAATCACAAGCATTGCCTCTTAAGGAGGACTTCAGACAGGTGCCTGGCCAAGTAACAGGCCAGGTCTTCCAGACTACATGGAGAAGAGATCCTTATACCTCAATGCTCAAGCTAGCAAGCAAAGCAAACACAAGTTCACAAGGGAACTATAGCAACTAAGGTACCTGAAATCAATCCAACATAATCAGTATACCAGACAAACAAAAAAGCAAACAGACAATTACAAGTCCACAGCACAAACAGATAACAAGCATCAATGCATAAAGGTGCAAGCCACAAGGCATAGGTGCAAGTCTCAAAGCCTACAAAACAAACTCTAAGTTAATCATAAACAAACAATAAACCAACTCCAATTGAGTGCACATCATCAAGCATAAGCAATTGTGCTCTTTAACCTGAAACAAAGCTCAAACATTAAGCACTAACCACTAGGACTTGGCCTAGGGTCAAAAATGGGAGCAATAAACCAAAACAGAACATGAAACTTATCAAAAATCAAGATCAATCAAATAAGAATCAAATCCAAGTGGTCTCACATTCATACCATCAACCAATATCATTTCATGATCAATCATGGTCAAACATGCAAGTTAAAACCTCATAGGACCAAACAGAATGATTCAACTCAAATCAACTCACAAACATTTCAATAAATCCCCAAAAAATTCATGGTCAAACAGAATTCATAACATGATCTTCACACCAAATTTCAAGTCATTTGGACCAAAAGAAGCAAGTCAATTAAATTCCAAAAGTCAAAGCATGTTCAAACAAGCTCATACAAGGCACCAAATCATGCATCAACTTCAAGCAAGCATAAAATAGAATTGGCATAAGATAAATGAACCAAATCAAAGCCATGACACACTTCAAGATGTCTAGAACACACATGCAAAATTTCAGGTCCATCTAATAAACAACAATAATTTCACAAATCATATGAGATCATGACTCATAAAAGGTCCACAATTGGTCAAACAGGGGAGAAATTCTCAAACAAATAGGAAACGCATTAAAAAATTCCAGAAAACTTCACAAGCAAACTTAACATTCATAAGTATCAACATGCAAAAATTCAGATCAATTCAAGTTCAATAGGCATGGTAAAGAAATTCCACAAGTTGGACAAGAAATGGTGTGACACAAAAATTGTCACACCTCCAATAATCAGGTCATATCTCACAATCCAGAAATGCAAAAATCACAATCTTTATACCAAAATGCTCCTAAAGGTGTCTAGTTTACGCATATAAAATTTCAAGAATTTTGGATTAAGCACCATCATTTCATAAGCAAAATAGTAAGCAAGGTGCAACAAATGACATGTATGAGTAAACCCTAGCCAAAACAGAAATCCACACGTGCACAATTTTCATAAAAATCACCATAAAATAGTAGACATGGCAAGGATCATGGAACAAAAAATCTCACATCAATTGGATTATTATTTCATGAGTTATGAATTTTTAAGTGTGAAGAAAAATTAAAAAAATGTGAAACAAGTATGTGAACATGTGAAGCACAATTGGAAATAATGCAAAAGGCAAATATGAAGAAACGCTGGGAGCCAGAATTGAGCTGCGTACGCTTTCAAATCTGGCGCCACTTAAGTGAAACGCCGCGTTTCACTTAAGTGCGTGGCACAGTGTGATTGGCTTCATGGCGCGTAAACAACAAAAAACATGCAAATATGTGAATACATGGATCAAACGCGATCTGGCAAATGAAAAAATTAGGGTTCTACATGTTCTTCATACAGTTTCCAGCTCAAGAATAAATGTCCATGAAAATCAACAAGAAGCATATCATTAGCTTCGTCTTGCAATGCTCATCACTAATCTAAGCATCAATAGACCTAATTCCTACTCACATGACCGGATCGATCGAAGGAAGTTTCATCAACCAAACTTAAAATCCAGATATCTCTCTTAATACAGCATGAAAATTCAAGATCCAAAGTTCATTATGATCAGCAATGGAGGATCTACAAGATGCATATCCTAATTACAAGAATTATTAGAATCGATTTCTAACCTAAAGTGATGACAGAGTTGAATTCGTGGCTTTCAAGCTTGGATAAGCAGAAACAGATGCTACACAACTCTCCACTGGATGAATGAATGATGATTTGATGCTCAACAATGCTTGAATTCGATGGAATCTTCAACTGCCATAGGAGATGCTATGCTCAACAGTCCGAGAATCAGCTTGAAATCCTTGCTCTCTTGCTTCAATCCAGCTCAGTGATGATTGTAGATGATGAACCAATGAAGAATCAATGCAATGTTCTTGGAGAATTTGCAGAAAAATGAGAGAAAAAAGTTTTGGAGATTTTTCACTTTGATCTAGATCTGAGCAAGAATGAATATTAATCCTCAATTCTGTTAGCATTAGCCTTATATACCATGGATTAATGCATTTGTTAATCACACTTAACCAAATGTAATGGTAATTAGTGAAATGCAAATTTTATGCTAAATGGCCAAAGTAACCTCATGCATGGAATAAGCTGCTACAGTGCATGAAAAATTAGCCAAACACCCTTCAAATATTGTTTTAGATCAAATTCAAGTGATTGGAAGTGTTGCAAATGCCTAGTTTTCAAATTGACTTTTTCCCTCCCTTTTTCAAATTCAAGTCACATGAAAAATGCCATTTTTGTGTGATGATTTTTGATGAAATGTAATGAATGACTATGATAGAGCATGTCAAAAGGAGATTGTAGCAAAAAACCACACATGATTTGGCCAAATGGTGTGAAAGTTATCCAAGTTTGAAGTTCAAAATTTCTTGACAATGATTTGATCATAACTTACCAACCACACATGGGAAATGGATTTTCTTGGACTTTGGTGAGAGAAAGATCTTCAACTTTCGTGTTGGACAAAATTCCATTTGAAGCTTGTATGATGATGTAAATTTGAGGAGAAGACCTTTCCATTTTTGGCAGTTTGAAATTACAGGTCACTTACTATTTTTGGAAACCTTTCTTCTGACCTCAAATTCTCCAATGTTGATCTTTGACATGTCAAATGAGACTTGTATGGACATGAATGAAGCCTTTCAAACCATCTCCCACCTTCAAATCCATGCTTTCAGACACAGTTGACCACAGTTGACTTTCTAGGGTTTCAGATGAAATTCAGCTTGACTGTTGAGCTTTGATCATCCAATCCTTGGCCAAATCACTCCAAAATGATCCCTAGATCATATGAAGTTGTTGAACCAACCCTAGGGCTTTGCTTCAATAGGAAATGCACTTGCTTGCTTGCTTGACTGGATCTCCTGACCAGTCTTGACTGATGACTTGCACTTGGGCAAATGGACAATGCAATGTTATGCAGTGGACAATGTTAATGTTATGACCTAACATGAAAATGAATGTACAAAATGGTAGGTGCAAATTTGAGGTGCTACAAATGTGTTGAAGAAGATGAAAATGGGTTTATATGTATAGGGTGGTAAAGGTGGGATTTTTATGGATATTGATGGATGAAAATTAAAATGGAAGTTGGAAAGGTAAATTGTATGGTGGGAAGATGATAAATGTAGGAGCTTTTATGGGGTTCAAGAGAGTTTTTGGAAGAGGAAAAATGGGTTTTGGAAGTTTGAAGGGCCAAAAATGGTGAATTACTTGAATCTGCCCCGCTTATACCAGACGCCGTGGCGGGCGCCATAGGGTCTATGGCGGGCGCCACAAGAGCAAAACTGAAGTTGGGCCGAAATTTGAAGATTTTGGTATGGCTTCTCCATGTTTTTTTTTGTCTGGGGGTCCGGATAGCATTTTCATTGTTTTTTCTAATAGAATAAGGCTTGCACAATTTATGAAAATAAAATTTAAACATTAAACAAATAAATAAATAATACTGTTAGACTATAATATGAATATAAAGGAAATAAACACACACATAAAATATATATATATATATATATATATATATATATATATATATATATATATATATATATATATATATATATATATATATATATATATATATATATATATATATATATATATATATATATATATATATATATATATATATATATATATATATATGGAAATATCAAAGTGCTAACATAATTTGAAAATGTACCAAATGCGATAATATAAAATAAGTCAGGGAAATGCGAAAAATAATATAAGCATAAATAAGAAAAGGTAAACGAGACGGTAAACTCAAACAACCGGGGGCTCCTCTGCCTGACTGGATCCACGAAGTACGGCTATCTCCTGACGAAGCTCTGCTATCTCTCAGAATAAATAATCAGCCTCAGTAGCATGTGTAAGATCGGATACCTCAATCTATAAAGTAAGGTCAACCACCGCCTGCCTAAGCTTGGCGGTCTCTCTGCGACACTCGGCAATCTGCGTGCGGACATCTGGGGGCTACAAAGATAAATTATTAGAGAGCACAGTAATCCTGGGTGAAAGCGGCGTAGGAGTATAATCAGCAACAGGAGGGGATCTAGGCTCCTCAACAGTATCTCCATGACCTTCCAAAGCATAACTTCAGTTAGTTGGGTCATGAACACTGGTCATCATTGGGTCTGGCAGTATAAAGTAGTGTATCGTCTCGCTATCAATCAACAATCTGAACTGTCTGGGATTGAAAAAGGCTTTCCTCATCAATCCTATGTCTAAGAAGAAATCAATATCCATAGTAGTATAGCTACAGAAAGTCCTGAGATGGAGCAGCTTGCGGGACAGGCCTAAGGCAGTGGCAATCTGCGTGACAATCCCTCCTACATGAATAATTCCCTCGGATGATCTGGCAACACTGCTAAGGCCACACAGCAGGAAATTCCTACATGCCACAGGGCGTGACTGGGATGCAGAGAATAACAAAAATATCTCCTCCTCACTCAGCAAAGTCTCAGCATCTGGTCTTCCAAGAAAAGAGTGAGCCAGTATCATCTAGAAATACCTTATAGCAGGGTTGTGGATAACCTAGGACAACTGAGTAGAAGGATCCTGAATCCCTCCACCAGAGATATCGCTCCATAATTTCCCCACTTCCCTACTCAGAAAGTATCCCATCGGCGTCTCAGGGATAGCATCGGGGGTAGTTTGAAAACCTAACAAGTCACCGAACTCCTTCTGGCTGAAAGAGTACTCAGTCCCGAATAGCCTGAAAATAGCATGTCCATCTTGTCCGGTGTAAGGATCATAAGAAAACGAGCTAAGGAACTCCAAAGTCAGGTTCCTGTAGGTGTTGTTCAAGTCATCAGCGAATTCATCCCATTGGAGTTGGTGGCACAGGAATCTAATGCTCGGCTCAATGCCTAGGGTGTCCAAGCAATCCTGGTCCGGATAGCGTGTAGGTGCCATAGGGCGCTGGTAGAGAACTATGTAACGCTCCCTCTGGGCGTCATCTCTGAAAGCCACGTGCATGTCGTCAAAGTTCTGCATCCTGCAAAGGTTAGGGAAAAAGGATCCTGAAAACACAAACATTGCAAATGATATTTAGTCCTGACGAGAATATGATTAAAAATAAAATAAAGTAAATAAATGCAGAAAAAGTAAAATAAGATATGAAAACCGTGGGTTGCCTCCCAAGCAGCGCTTGTTTAACGTCGTTAGCTTGACGGTGGAACTTATACATCTGTCATAGGAATTGGTGGATCTATCAGAGTGTGGCTGGAGTAGTCTGTTGGAGTGTCTCCTCCTTCATAGAGCTTCAGTCTTTGCCCATTTACAATGAGTGGACTACAGGTTTCGTTCTTGATTTCTACAGCTCCGGATCTCAGAACCTTAGATATTTTGAAAGGGCCAGTCCATCTTGAATGCAGCTTCCCGGGGAAAAGTCGTAACCTAGAATTGAACAGGAGAACAGGGTCGCATGTATTGAAATCTTTTTTCACAATTCTTTTGTCATGCCAGGCTTTGGTTCTCTCTTTGTATATTTTGGCATTCTCGTAGGCAGATTGGCTAAGTTCTTCCAGTTTGTGGATGTCAAGGATACGTTTTTCACCAGCGGTCAGGTAATCCAAATTCAAAGTTTTAATGGCCCAATAGGCCTTATGCTCTAATTCAAAAGGTAAATGACAGGATTTTCCATAGACTAGTTGGTAGGGAGTTGTCCCTATAGGGGTTTTGAAAGCGGTTCTGTAGGCCCATAATGCTTCTTGGAGTTTCTGAGACCAGTCTCTTCTAGATATAGAAACAGTTTTTTCTAGAATTTGTTTTATCTCCCTATTGGATACTTCTACATGGCCACTAGTTTGTGGGTGGTATGGTGTTGCTACTCTATGCTTAACTCCATATTTGCTTAAAAGTTTATCAAATATTCTCGATATGAAGTGCGATCCCCCATCGCTTATGACTAAACGGGGTGTTCCAAATCTGGGGAATATATAGTTTTTAAATAACTTGATCACCACTCTAGTGTCGTTTGTGGGTGCAATTATAGCTTCAATCCACTTAGACACGTAGTCCACAACTACTAAGATATAGTTGTTTCCTAAGGATGGTGGGAAAGGTTCCATGAAATCTATACCCCAAACATCGAAGAGTTCTACTTCTTGAATGTTTCTTAGAGGCATTTCGTCACGTCTTGAAATATTTCTCGTGCGTTGGCATCTATCACATTTGACAATGCAAGCATGGACATCACGCCACATGGTAGGCCAGAACAGGCCAGCTTGAAGAATCTTGGTGTATGTCTTAAAGGTGCTCGCATGTCCACCATAGGGTGCAGAGTGACAATGCTCAATTATACTTTTTACCTCCTCTTCTGGAACACAACGACGAAAAATGCCGTCTTTACCCCTTTTGAGAAGGAGCGGTTCGTCCCAATAAAAGTTTCTTACATCGTTAAAGAACTTCTTCTTCTGGTGGTAGTCAAGATCAGGGGGTATGATATCAGCAGCTAGATAATTAACAAAGTCTGCATACCATGGCACGTTACTTACAGCTAAGGATTTTTAGAAGTGCTCATGAGGGCCTAGGCTATCGTCTTCAATGGCTTCTAGTTTAGCTATCAGTCTATCATAGGCAAAATCATCATTTATGGGTACGAAGTCTGGTTTCAGGTGTTCTAGCCTAGAAAGGTGATCAGCTACTACATTTTCAGTGCCTTTTTTATCTCGGATATCTAAATCAAACTCTTGTAGTAACAGAATCCATCAGAGTAACCTGGGCTTGGCATCTTTTTTACTTAATAGGTAACGAATGGCAACATGATCAGTGTAAACTATAATTTTGGCTCCTACTAGATAAGATCTGAATTTGTCTATAGCAAAAACTACAGCTAGTAGTTCCTTTTCAGTTGTTGCATAGTTAAGTTGGGCGGCGTCTAAGGTTCTACTGGCGTGATAAATCACATGTAATCTTTTATCTTTCCTTTGTCCTAGAACGGCTCCAACGGCATAATCACTAGCGTCACACGTTATCTCAAAAGGTTCTGACCAAACAGGGGGTTGCATAATGGGTGCTGAAATCAACGCTTGCTTTAAAAGATTAAATGCTTCATTACATTTTCCATCGAAAATGAATTCAGCATCTTTTATTAAAAGGCCAGTTAATGGTTTAGTTATTCTAGAGAAGTCTTTGATAAAACGCCGGTAGAATCCAGCATGTCCAAGGAAACTTCGGAATTCTCTGATAGTTTTTTGTGGTTTTAGATTCTCTATGACTTCTATCTTAGCTCTATCTACCTCAATACCTTTTTCAGAAACTATATATCCTAAAACAATCCCTTCGGTGACCATGAAATGACACTTTTCCCAGTTTAGCACAAGGTTCACCTCCACGCATCTCTCCAGGACTTTCTCAAGGTTAGCAAGACAATTTGGAAATCAAATCCGCAAACCGAGAAATCATCCATAAATACTTCCATGATACTATCTAGGTAATCTGCAAAGATTGGCATCATGCAGCGTTGGAAAGTAGTTGGGGCATTACAGAGTCCGAATGGCATTCGTCTGTAGGCAAAAGTTCCATAAGGGCATGTAAAGGTAGTTTTCTCTTGATCTTCGGGGTGGATAGGTATTTGGAAGAATCCAGAGTATCCATCTAGATAGAAAAACTAAGAGTGTCTGGCTAGACGCTCCAACATCTGTTCTATAAATGGTAAAGGGAAATGATCCTTCCTGGTTGCTTTATTCAACTTTCTGTAGTCTATGCACATCCGCCATCCTCCTTCTATCCGTTTTGCTACATGTTCGCCTTTATCGTTTTGCACTACTGTGATGCCTCCCTTTTTAGGTACTACATGCACAGGGCTCACCCACTTACTATCCGAGATCTGATAGATTATACCTGCCTCAAGTAACTTAAGAACTTCTCTTTTAACAACATCACTCATTATAAGGTTT
Source organism: Lathyrus oleraceus (assembly GCF_024323335.1). Lineage (NCBI taxonomy): Eukaryota > Viridiplantae > Streptophyta > Magnoliopsida > Fabales > Fabaceae > Lathyrus > Lathyrus oleraceus. The sequence continues at coordinate 324,102,823 of NC_066580.1, read as the reverse complement.
ATTCTTCTCTGATTTTCTCTGGAGGGCTTTGAATCTTCTTCGAGCAAAATCTGATGCATGCACACGAATAGGCTTATACCTTTCAGATCAAAGATATTATATCCTAAGGTTGAGGGATATCTTCGTAAAACATCTAAGAGTTGGTATGTTTCCTCTTGGCTCAAGGTAGCACTGACTATAACTAGACGATTCATCTCTTCATCAAGAAACTCATATCTTAGGTTCTTAGGCAGTTCCTTAAGTTCTAAGGTTGGTTTCTTAGGGCATGGCATAGGATCTGGGGTAAGGGATAAACATTCATAAAGGTTATCATCGACGTAGGGCTTCCTAAAGTTATCATCTTCCAGTATGAGAGTTGATGGCAACTTAATTGTCTTTATGATTTCTTCTTGTTCTATTTCCCTAACGCATTCATCAATGATATATATGGCATAACATGCGTCTCCCATCACAGGTGCCATAAGAAATTTTGAAAGTATAAATTCTATCTTCTCGTCACCTACCTCAAAGGTCAACTTTCCTCTCTTGACATCTATTATGGCTCCTGTAGTTGATAAGAATGGTCTACCTAGAAGGATTGGTATATCATTATCCTCTTTAATGTCCATGACAACAAAATCAGTAGGGATAAATAACTGACCTATCCTAACCGGGACATCTTCTAATATGCCTATCGGATACTTAACAGATCTATCGGCTAATTGAAGTGACATCTTGGTAGGTTGTGTAAGACCCCAATTTTGTCCCTAAGATCCCTCATGGGCTATATCATATCATATCATTGCCTCAAGGATCTTTGCATACCTTTGCTTCCCTCCTGGTGGGTGGGTTATCTTGTGAGTGTGGTTCTTGATCACCAAGCATGTATTGCATTTGTATATCATTGCTTTTCATCTGTCTATTAACCAAAAGTACAAAAATATTGTCATCTAACCATGTTACTTGCAGATGAAGCCAATTAGGTCAAAATCAGTCAAAGTCAGTCATTGAGATAGATGGTGGCCATTCTTGCAGAATTTGGGCACCCTGATCAGTCATCAAGAGTTCATATGAGTTGTGACATCATTTTGGATCAAGATATCAAGTGGTAGGGGCTTGGAATTCATCAGAACATGGTTCAGTCAAGCAAAACCCTAGCAAAGTCAACTGAAGTCAACCTTGGTCAACTGTCCATTTAGTCAGTGATTTGATGGTGGGAATTGGTCTGGGAGGTCTCATTCATGTCCATATAAGCCTCATATAACATGTCAAACATCCACAGTGAAGAAAATAAAGTCAGACAAGAAATTGCCAAAAATAGAAAGTTGACCTGTAATTGGAATTTGCCAAAAATGGAAACTTCTTCTCCTCAACATTACATCATCATACAAGCTTCAAATGAATTTTTGTCCAACATGAAAGTTGAAGATATTGTTCTCCCATTTCCAAAAAGTCCAAGAACACTCAATTCCCATGTATGGTTGGCAAGGTATGATCAAATCATTCTCAAAAAATTTTGAACTTCAAAAGGCCATATCTTCCAAACCATTTGGCCAAATTGGGTGGGGTTTTTTGCTACAAGTCATGTTTGATGCCCTCTTTCCAAATATGTCATCATAATTCACCAAAAGTTCACCAATCAAAATGGCATTTTTAAAGTGGTTTGAATTAATTCAAGTGAGGTGAAAAAATGAGTTTCCAAATTAAACATTCCCAACACTTTCTATCAATTGAAATGGTTCTGAAAACATGTTTTGGATATGTTTGAGGCCCAAGTTCGCAGCTGTACACACACACCTTGCCACTTGAGTGAAAATTGATCAATTAGCAAAAACACCTCATTTACAAAATTCCAATTACCACATAAATTAACCATGCTTAGCTTCACTAAACAGACTATATATTCAACATTTGGACTCTGAAAACCCTAGCCACAACATTCTAAACAGACCAAAAACTCACTTTTCTCTAAAACTCACAATTTCTTCATTTTGAAATTCTGCTAAAAAACCCTCAAAGAACTCGAGCTGGGCTTGTTTGTGTCATCATCCACCAACCTTTGTCAAGCTTTTGCAAGCACAAGAACACGACTGTAAGGCAAGGCAAGCACTATCCCATTGAAGAGCATTTCCATGGCAGATCTGGTTTAGAGCTGTTTTGAACATTCCTGAGCTAAAATTACTTGACCATTCATCACTACAAGCTTGAAGGTGCATCTGTTTCAACCATTTACAGCCAAAGAACCACTGCATCACAACTGTTCTTCAAATTTGGTAAGTTTTCGACCTTAACCATTCCCAAAATCATGATATGCTTTAGCTAGGTCTTACTTTGCTGGTCATTTTAAGCTTTGAATCAATGAAAATGGTTGAGTAATTTGAAAGTTATGTTGACATGAAGATTGATGTTCATTGTTGTTTATGCATGATTCTCCCTAGTTAGCATGATTTAATGTTAATGGCTGTTGGAATGTTGATGTATGTTGTTAGATGTATCGAATGCCATGCTTGTTTTCAAAAACTGTGACCAAAATTTTTTCACGATTTGTTGATGAAGATGATGATGTTACTGTAGCAGCCAAAACCCTAAATTCATTTTGCCCAGAATTTTTGTCTGAATCGCGTTTGGCCTTTTGAACATTTGTTTTGCATGAAGATCCTTGTACCATTGCCATGCACCATTGGCTGAGTGACATGCCTCTGTTCGATACGCTACGTTTCATTAATATGAACGCATAATTACGCTTATGCCATTCCGTGTCCAATTATTCATTTAATCATTTTATTTTCTTAATTTTTATTTCATTTTGAACACAAACTTACAAAAATCATAAGTCAATCAATTTTGATCCAAATTTCATGGGATTTTTTGCAAAATGCTCTGTATGATCTCTAGTTATTTATCATGATTTTTCCAGATTTTTTTTGCATGAATGGATTTTTAATTGTGCTAGGGTTTGTGACATGTGCTCATTTTATGTATGTTTTGCCAAATCAATTGTGAAATGATGATGCTTTATCCAATGCCTTTGAATTTTTTTGTGCTTAAACTAGACACATTCATGGTGATTTTGGTGTAGAGTTTGTGAATTTATCATTGCTGGTTTGTGAGTTATGATTTTTTGAATTAGGGTGTGACAATTTGTGTCACACCATTGATGTCCAACTTTATGATTTTATTTACTATACTTCTTGAACTCAAATTGGTTTGAGTTTTTGCATGAATGTACTTATGGATGTCTAGTTTACATGGGAATTTTTATGGAATTATTTATGGCATTTCCTATTTGTTTGGGATTTTCTCCCCTGTTTGGTCATATGTTGACTTTTTGTGACACATGTTCTCATTTTCTTTGTGAAATTCTCATGCATTATTGGATGAACTTTAAATTTGACATGTGATTAGTAGACATCTTAAACTTTGCCATGGTTTTGATCCCATTAATTTCTCATATGTTGTCACTGATTTATGATTTATTGAAGTTGGTACATGTTTGGTTGACTTCTTTGAGCATGCTTAAACTTGTTTTGACTTTCTGATTTTCATTGACCAACTTCCCTTTGTCCAGATGAGCTGAAATTTGGTATGCATATCATGTTATGGTTTATGTTTGATCATGAATTATTTGATGATTTATTGAAATGTTTATGATTGGTTTTGAGTTAAGTCTTGCTGTTGACTTCTATGAGCTTCAATATGCCATGCTTTGACCTAATTTGTTCATGAAATGATGATGGTGATTGATATGAACATGAAACCAATTGGGTTTGCTTCTTGATTGTTTGAACTTGATTTTGGACACTTGTCACTTGCTGTTTTGATTTTCTTATCTCTTTTTGACTCTAGGCTTGTCCTAGTGGTCATGTTGCTCATGTTTAAGTTTGTTGTTTCAGGTTAAGCAACAAATACCCAAAGAGATCAATACAAATTGAATGAGCTTGATTTGATTATCATGACTAACTTGTTTGTTTTGTAGGTTGCTTGGCTCACATGCTTTGAGCCTTGTGCCTTGCACATTTAACTGATTGTGTTAACTGTTGATCTCTATCTCATTTTGATTTGACTTTGAATTGTATACTGATGTTGTCTGACTGGTTTCAGGTACCTTTAGTTGCTTAGTTCTTTAAGAACTTGCTTTGCTTTGCTTTAATAGCAATTTGCATTGAGGTATAATTCCTTATCTTCATGTAGTCTGGAAGACCTGGCCTGTTACTTGGCCAGGCAACTGTCTGAAGTCCTCCTTAAGAGGCAATGCTTGTGTGTGTTTACTTTTGTCCCAAGCAGGAAAAGTCCTTTGAATAAGGCAATTGGTAGAATCCAAGAGATATGCAACCTATCTCCTATTATTCTGTGAGTCACTCACATTGCTCACACTACTTGTGTTTGATGCATGTTGAGTAAAAACCCAAGATCTATAGAGTCTAATCTGTGGAAAGAGTTCCTACTTTCTGAACTCCCACACCTTCTATCATTCAAATGCTCTCCCCGGCCAGGGATAAGAGCAATGAGGCACACCCCTCATACCTTTTCATCTGCTTCACCTTAGCCTCTCCATGGCAAGGTTAAGAGCACCATTAACCCTATTCCAGTTGGCTTCAATGCCTAACCCTTTGTGTGAGCCTGATTGTTTGGTTATAGTGTGTGCTGAATGACTTCATTGATTGATTGCTTATTTCATATACACATGTTTGCTTGTATGCTTTGTGCATTTATCATCATTAATTGCTCATTAGTGCATGATCATCTCATTTGTCTTTGTGACATACCTTTGTTGATTGCCCATTGAGGACAATTGTAAGACCATCCATTGGCCTTTGTTCCTATGATATGGAAGTGAGTATAAGACCATCTCATTGGCCACTCATCTTCTCTTTGCTTGATGCATTTGCATTTGTTGTATGTGAGGATGCAATTGTAAGTCCCTGCAAGTTGGCCTTTGCTTTCCTATGATCATATGTTGGATATTGGTATAAGCCCAGACAGATTGGCATCCGGTATCCAAGTTTCGTTTTGTTTTAGGAGATTGGAATAAGTCCATCTATTGGCTTCCGACATCCTTGTTTCTTTGTTTAGGAGATTGGTGTAAATCCATCTATTGGTATCCGGTATCCGCTTTTGTTTGTGAGATTGGAGTAAGTCCATTGAGTGGCATCCGGTATCATTTGTTTGCTTATTTTGCTATTGCTCATTGCCTATTCCAAAGGACACACTTGAATCATCTGCTATATGATTTCAAGAAGTGAATCTCCTAGGAAGTTTTACCCTCCATCCTCATCCATTCATCCCTCTTTGTCCTAAACCTTTTCACACATTACTTTCAAACTTGAGATAAATATTGTGCAAACATCTTAATGCTTTTAAATTAAAAACCTGAACCCCAAGTCCTTGACTTTTTCAAACTCCCTTTCATACTACTCCTTGTGAATCAGTCTTAATCATACTTTGACCCTACTTTCATAATCACAATCAATTAACTTCACCCATTCAATTGTTTTGACTTTGTCCATTGTTAATCTTTTCACACATTAGCCATTAGGTTTCAATTATCATTGTGGTTGATGTAAACCTCACCTTATCCTTAGTGAGTCGACTATAAGACTTCCGTACTGAAAACAGGGTTAACCCCTCTAGTACGTCGAAGCTATCCTCGCATGGTGGATGTTGGTCTTGGTCGAGTTTTCTCCCATTGATAATGAAAAGCCTCAAGTGCTATTGTTTAAAATTGAACTCACTAACTTTTGGAAATCTTTTAGCCGAACTACGGCGTTTTGATCCTTACCTTTGATGGAAGGTACGTAGGCAACGGGTTCATCCGTTCGAACACAAAAATAATTAACTTGTATATTCTTTTCTCATCATCCCAATCATGTTTGCACAATACTTATGTCATAACAAATAACATTTTTATACAACAAGTGTGAAAAGGGCTCCCTAGGAGTACCTAGGACGTAGTGGGTGCCTAACACCTTCCCATTGCGTAATTTACCCCTTACCCAGACTCTCTGATCTTTTTATTAGTTTTCTACGTGTAAAACTTCTTAGGCTTTTGTTCGCTTTTTAGCCAGTCCTTTGGATAAATAAAAGTGCGGTGGCGACTCGAATTCATTGTATGCTTTGCTTATGGTTTAACCAATAAATCATATAGCGACGAATACACCGCTACAGAAAAGTGGCGACTCCACTGGGGAGAATGATCCTTGGTGGTATTGCCTACTTTTCACCCTTGTTGTGCTATATTGTTATTTGTTATATGACATATTTTTGTACCATTTGGGATCACTGTATTGATTGTAATGCTTGAATTGCTTGATATACAATTGTTGTTTGCTTTGGTGATCTGTGAGATGAGTTCTATACCCGAACTCGAGTGCACTCTAGGATAGGAGAATGGCATAGTCTTGTTGACTGGTGTGGAGTATTCCTTAGCCAGTTGACTTGCGAGTCCATTCACTTGGTGGAGGTCATGTTGGACTAATAATGTCACACAAGTTATTTGTGGTTAGGCATTATTCTTTCAATCATGTGCCGCAAAAGCCAAGGACCTTAGTTTACCAAACCCATCTTGGCCTATTTTTAGGAACGTAGTGCGGAGGTCGTTCAGATGTAAGTTCTGATGCGATTGTTACGCGATACTACACTCATAAGAGTTTCTCTTAAGAATATTCTTGGAATACGAGTATTCGTTCCTCCGATAATATTCGAAAGATGGAACGATGATTATGGGAACCTCTGATAGAACATGTCTGGCAGGTTTAAACCCTAGTACACTCCCTTTGGGTGGTTCTTAACCGAGACTCCATGCTCGTGACTCTCAACAAACCCGTGATTCGTGGTTGAGTCGTTCAGACAACCTTAATATCAATGGAACCTGGGCGTTGATCAGGTATAAAACCTAAATCTTCCAAAACGGATGGTTGATATTAAGGATGTTTGAGCCGGTTCATGTACCGTTAATATCAATGGAACTTGGGTGTCGATAAGGTGAAAACCTAAATCCACCAAAATGGATGATTGATATTAGGGATACAATGAGCTTTCCCACGACCTTTGTTTGGTGTGCTTTGCTTGATCCTTGAGTGTGATTGTTGCATTCATGCATTCATTCATTCATCTGCACTTCATGTCAATCAAAGAAATGAAAATTTTCAAGGAACTTAAAGGGTTATTTGCAAAATTTTCAGACATGGAAAGACCAAAAAGGCATACGAAGAAGTACAGCTTTAAACAGCCCGATGTAAAAGAGTTAAGGAATCTGACATCATATGTATTAGATCCCTTGGGTTTCAAAGCTCGCTATGGGAAGCTTCTACCTCTGCTGACTACTCAGGTTGACGAAGGGCTGATGAGTACTCTGGCTCAGTTTTATGATCCGCTGTATCATTGCTTCTCATTTCCGGACTTCCAGCTGTTGCCTACTTTGGAGGAGTATTCTCATCTTATTGGGATTCCGATTCTGGATCAAGTGCCGTTCAGTGGCCTAGAGAGTATCCCGATTGCTCGAGAGATTGCCAGCTTGTTGCATATAGATGAAGATCTGATTAAAGCTAATCTGACTACCAAAGGCGGAATTCAGGGTTTTCCTTCCGAGTTCCTCATTGCCCAAGCTACCTTTTATGGGAAGGCCATGAGTGAGGATGCCTTTGAGGCTCTGTTTGTGCTACTCATCTATGGATTGGTGTTGTTTCCCAACTTCGACAAATTCGTGGACATGAACGCCATTAGGATCTTCTCGGTTCTTAATCCCGTTCCGACTTTGTTGGGCGATGCCTATGTCTCTTTGCATCTGAGGAACGCAAAGGGTGGAGGAGTTATTGTCTGCTGTCTACCTCTGCTGTACAAGTGGTTTATTTCGCACTTGCCGCAGACAGTTGCTTTCAAGGAGAACAAGGGATGTCTACGGTGGTCTCAAAGACTTATGTCTCTCACCAATGATGATATCACTTGGTATGATCGTGTGTATGATACCGTCCAGATCATCGACTATTGTGGTGAATTCCCTAATGTGCCTCTTCTTGGCACATGTGGTGGGATCAGCTACAATCCTATTCTTGCACGACGTCAGCTTGGGTTCCCCTTGAAGGATAAACCTAATAGCATTCTGTTAGAAGGCGTGTTCTTCCAGGAGGGTAAAGATCCCCAAGGCCTGAAAGCCAGATTTGTCTGTGCTTGGCGCAGTATTCACAAGAAGAGTAGGAACGAATTGGGTCCAAAGAACTGCATTGCTTTGGAGCCATACACCTCTTGGGTCAGACAGAGAGCTGCCACCTACTTGATGCCGTACGATCATCCGAGACCTACACCGTTGGATGTGGCTGGGCCTTCAACCCTCCCTACCCAACGTGTAGAGGAGTTGAGAGAAGAAGACCTTTCGCGTGCTTGGATCCGTGAAAGAGAGGAATTGCTGCAGCAGCTCAAGGAGAAGGATGCTATGATTGAGTTCCTCGAGCACCGAGTGATCGATGACCCGAACGACACTTGGACTTCTCTGCTTCCCCAGTCTTCCAAATTCTGGAAGAGGAAGTATGATCGACTTGCAAAGGAGAAAGCAGATATGGAAGCGGCCTATGAGAGAGAGATCAAGAAGTTGTGCACTTCTCGTCTTCCAGCATCCCGAGCTTCTAGGGATCCATAGGATGTTATTTCCCGTTTCTCTTTGTAATAACCAAAAACGTTGTACTTCTTTGTCTCAATATATTGAATGAAATATTTTCCATGAGCAATTAAAATGTTTAACTATTCAAAATATTGCAAAATAATACCCTGAGGGTTCCTTGAAAACAAAGCATCTGCACAAGCATTTCATGCATCATTTTTGCATAAGCAGGTACCCTTTGTTTCTGGTCTTCTTGTCCTAACCCTTTGCTCTTCATTTATTTTGAAGACAAGCTGACTCACCGGTATTATACTAGAACAAGAGAACAGAGAATTGAAGGAAGAAGTCGCCAGGCTTGGCGCTTTGATGGAGCAACTCCTCGCTGCTCAGAATCAACCTGCTCCGACGCCCGCAACGCCTGCTCAGAGGACAGTCATCTCAGAGGTAGCCACTTCGACTGTGCCAGCCAGTGCTCCAGTGCCTAATGCTATGCCGCCCGGGTTCCCTTGGGGAATGCCTCCAGGTTTTATGCCGAATATTCCCGCGCCAACATTTGCTCATATGCCGGCATCTAGCCCGGTCCCTGTTCCTGCTCCTCCTGTCGTGCATACCATGCCAAGGGTAGACGACACCATCTATCACTCCGAGCCGTCTGAGGGCCCGGACGTTTATGAAAAGATGGATGCCATGAACGACCAATTCCTCGAGCTGAGAAAGGAATTGAAGACTCTTCGAGGCAAAGATCTCTTCGGCAAGTCTGCTGGCGAGCTCTGTCTTATTCCCGGTGTGAAGATACCGATCAAATTCAAAGTGCCTGACTTTGAAAAGTACAAAGGGAACACCTGTCCACTAGCACACCTGGTCATGTACGCCAGGAAGATGTCAACACAGACTGATAATGATCAACTTCTGATTCATTATTTCCAAGACAGTCTATCCGGTGCTGCGCTCAGATGGTACATGAGCTTGGACAGTGCCAACATCAGATCCTTCAATGACCTTGGCAAAGCTTTCGTCAAGCAATATAAGTACAATGTCGATATGGCGCCTGACCGAGATCAACTCAGGTCCATGTCACAGAAGGACAAGGAATCTTTCAAAGAGTACGCCCAGAGGTGGCGAGAGCTGGCAGCTCAAATCACTCCACCGCTTGAGGAGAAGGAAATGACCAAGATCTTTCTGAAGACTCTTGGCTCATTCTATTATGAGCGGATGGTAGCAAGCGCTCCCTCTGATTTCACCGAGATGGTGAACATGGGGATGCGTCTCGAAGAAGGTGTCCGTGAAGGACGATTGGTGAAGGATGAGAGCTCTTCCTCTAAACGATATGGAGCGTTTGAGAGGAAAGAAGGGGAAGCACATGCTGTGCAATCCCAGCCCAAGCATAGAAGACCCTCTGTTCAGAGGAAGCCCGCACGTCATCAGCACCAGGTGGCTCACGTAGCACCTGTCTTCAAAGACAATGCTCAGCAACATCAGCAATACCAGCATCAGCAACAATATCAACAACCTTAGTACCAACAACAACAGTCTCGTCCACAGCAACAGGCTTACCAGCCTCGTGGTAGCACAAGTAATCAAGCGAATGTGAGTTATGATAGGAAGAAGATCAATTTTGATCTGATTCCCATGTCTTACGCAGAGTTATATCCCTCTCTAATAGAGCGGAAGCTGATTACTCCAAGAGATCCTCCGGCTATACCGGTCAACCCTCAGTGGTGGTATAAGCCTGACTTGCACCGTGTCTATCATTCTGGCGCTCCGGGCCACGATATAGAGAATTGTTTTCAGCTGAAGACCAAGGTTCAGGACCTTGTGAGATGTGGTATTCTGAGTTTTGAAGATTCAAGCCCAAATTTCACCAAGAACCCATTGCCTGCGCATGGGAAATCAGTCAATATGATTCAGGAATGCCTTGGGAAGTACAAGGTCAGATATGTGAGCCACATCAGGCAGTCGTTGGTTGAATTACACCGTTTGCTGTGTCAGTACAGCTACTTGGAGCATAACCACGACAAGTGTCGCGTCTGCTTGGTTAACCGTTTGGGTTGCGATCAAGTACGCAAAGAGCTTCAACAGTTGTTGAACGAAGGTACCATTGAGATTCTGCAGAATCGCAATGTTGATAAAGCTGAACCTGAAGTAAACGTCATCTCACCAGTGTTCAAGTTACCCGAGCCTGTTGTTATTCGTTACAATAGCAACAAGCCGAAGGCTTCCCCTTCTTTGATCATTAAGCCTGCCGGCCCTGTGCCCTACTCATCTGATAAAGCTGTGCCATTCAGATACAATCCTGTTGCTGTGCAAGATGGGGTAGAAGTGCCTTTGCCGTCAACTTCCGTAACCACTGTCGCTGATGTAAGTGGCTTGACCCGAAGTGGTCGTGTGTTTTCCGCACCTGCCAAAGCTCCTGTTGCTTCTGATACTGTTGAGCGTCCGGTTGGGACCGCTGTGAATGTTCAGAATCCGGCACTTGATGTCGCCAAACCATCCTCCTCCGTACAAAAGACTCCTGTTTCTTCAGTTGGCCCAAGTGGAATTGTAGATGAAGAATCTGATGAGATGCTGAGGCTCATCAGAAAGAGTGAGTACAACATTGTAGACCAGCTTCTACAAACGCCGTCTAAGATTTCCATTCTATCTCTGCTGCTGAATTCAGAACCCCATAGGGAGGCTCTGTAGAAAGTCTTGGATCTGGCGTATGTTGATCACGATGTCACCCTCGAGCAATTTAATAGTATTGTTGCAAACATCACCGCTTGCAACACTTTGAGCTTTTGTGACGCTGATCTCCCTGAGGAGGGAAGAGACCACAACATGGCTTTACATATCTCCATGAACTGCAAATCTGATGCAATGTCCAACGTGTTGGTGGACACTGGATCTTCTCTAAATGTATTGCCAAAATCCACACTCTCTCGATTGTCGTATCAAGGTCCTCCTATGAGGCAGAGTGGGGTTGTTGTGAAAGCATTTGATGGGTCGCGCAAGACCGTGATTGGGGAAGTTGATCTCCCAATCAAGATAGGACCAAGTGATTTCCAGGTTACTTTCCAAGTAATGGATATCCACCCATCTTATAGCTGTCTCTTAGGCAGACCATGGATTCACGAGGCTGGCGCCGTGACATCCACCCTACACCAGAAGTTGAAATTTGTCAAAAATAAGAAATTCGTTGTAGTAGGGGGAGAAAAGGCTCTTCTGGTTAGCCATCTGTCTTCTTTCTCGTACATTGACGCTGAGGATGAAGTTGGAACTCCATTCCAAGCTTTATCTATTGATGAACCGATCGAGAAGAAGTCTCCTTCATTCACTTCCTACCGTGATGCAAAGCTGGCCATTGAATGTGGTGCAGTTGCTGGATTAGGGAAGGTGCTTGAACTTGAAGACAATAGATCCCGGGCTGGCATAGGCTACTGTTCTGGGGCATGCAATGAGCAAGGTCTGTTCATAAGTGGAGGATTCATCCATGCTGATCAACCTGAAGAAGAGGAAGCTGCTGCTATCTTGGAAGAAGATACAGAAGATGTGAACAATTTTGTTATTCCTGGTGGTGTCTGCCACAATTGGGTCGCTGTAGATGTTCCTACAGTCATCCATAGATCAGAGTAATTGTTCACTTTGTTTAAAACCCTTCTCCCATGCCAAAAGGAGAAGTGATAACATTGTTGGCAAAGCATATATACAATGATGTTTTCATTCAATTAATGCATTGTTTAACATTTGTTTTTCCTTTGTTTTCACTTTTTGCTTTTTCATGAAATCAGTGATCACAAAAAACCATAAAAACAAGAATAAAAGCAAACATTTTTCATCTGTATAATGATTTGCTTGTTTAAATGCTAAAGTTTTTCATTAACCAAAATCATTATGCAGGTTGATCCTAAAACCCATTGAACATAATGATCCAACGCCATCTCCCAATTTTGAATTCCCTGTATTTGAGGCAGAGGAAGATGACGTTGAAGGGATTCCTGATGAGATTACCCGTCTCCTTGAGCACGAAGAGAAGATCATTCAGCCGCATCTCGAAGACTTGGAAACAGTCAACTTGGGGTCTGAGGATTGTGTTCGTCTGGTGAAGATTGGGGCACTTCTTGAAGGGTCTGTCAAGGAAGATTTGATCAGCTTGCTACGAGAATATTCAGATATCTTTGCTTGGTCCTATGAAGACATGCCGGGTTTAGATACAGATATTGTGCAACATTTCCTGCCTTTAAAGCCTGAGTGCGTGCCTGTGAAGCAGAAGCTCAGAAGAACTCATCCAGATATGGCAGTGAAGATCAAAGAGGAAGTTCAGAAGCAAATTGATGCGGGGTTTCTGGTGACTTCTACATATCCTCAATGGGTGGCCAATATTGTGCCTGTTCCTAAGAAGGATGGAAAAGTCCGTATGTGCGTTGATTACAGAGATTTGAATAAGGCTAGCCCGAAAGATGATTTTCCTCTACCACACATTGACATGTTGGTAGACAATACAGCCAAATTCAAAGTCTTTTCCTTTATGGATGGATTTTCCGGATATAATCAAATCAAGATGGCACCAGAGGATATGGAGAATACAACATTCATCACACCTTGGGGAACATTCTGTTATCGAGTGATGCCCTTCGGTTTGAAGAACGCCGGAGCCACGTATCAACGAGCTATGACCACCTTGTTTCATGATATGATGCACAAGAAGATAGAGGTCTATGTTGATGATATGATTGCTAAGTCCCGAACGGAAGTTGAGCATATTGAGCATTTGTTGAAGCTTTTTCAGCGTTTGAGGAAGTTCAAACTCCGCCTGAATCCGAACAAATGTACATTTGGAGTCCGTTCTGGCAAATTGTTGGGTTTTGTGGTAAGTGAAAGAGGTATTGAGGTTGATCCTGCAAAGGTCAAAGCAATACAAGAGATGTCTGCACCCAAAACTGAGAAGCAAGTCCGAGGTTTTCTTGGCCGCTTGAATTATATTTCCAGATTTATATCCCACATGACTGCCACATGTGCGCCAATATTCAAGCTCCTCCGGAAAGATCAGTCTCATGATTGGACCGAGGATTGCCAGAAAGCTTTCGACAGTATCAAAGAGTATCTGTCTGAACCTCCGATATTGTCTCCGCCTGTGGAAGGAAGACCTCTGATTATGTATTTAACAGTTCTTGAAGACTCGATGGGTTGTGTACTCGGTCAACAAGATGAATCAGGGAAGAAAGATTTTTCTATATACTACCTCAGTAAGAAGTTTACTGATTGTGAGTCTCGAGACTCTATGCTTGAGAAGACGTGCTGTGCTTTGGCTTGGGCTGCTAAGCGTTTGCGCCAGTACATGATAAATCATACAACTTGGTTGATATCCAGAATGGATCCGATTAAGTATATCTTCGAAAAGCCTGCTTTAACTGGGAGGATCGCCCGTTGCCAGATGCTGTTGTCTGAGTATGATATTGAGTATCGAGCTCAGAAAGCTATCAAAGGTAGTATCTTGGCTGACCATTTAGCGCACCAGCCGATCGAAGATCATCAGTCTGTTCAGTATGACTTCCCTGACGAGGAAATTCTGTATTTGAAGATGAAAGATTGCGATGAGCCTACACTTGATGAAGGTCCGGAACCTGGTTCCAGATGGACGATGGTGTTTGATGGCGCTGTTAATCACTATGGAAATGGAATTGGGGCAGTGATCATTACTCCTCAAGGTTCACACATTCCGTTTACAGCAAGGCTAACTTTCAAATGCACGAATAATATGGCGGAGTATGAAGCCTGTATTATGGGACTTGAAGAATGCATTGATTTGAGAATCAAGTATCTTGATGTCTATGGTGATTCGGCCCTGGTTGTCAATCAGATCAAGGGAGAATGGGAGACGAATCAACCTGGTCTCATCCCATACAGAGATTACGCAAGGAGGATTTCAACGTTCTTTACAAAAGTTGAATTTTATCACATTCCTCGAGAAGATAATCGGATGGCAGACGCTCTTGCTACGCTTGCTTCTATGATTGTGGTCAGATGGTGGAATGATGTCCCCAATATTACTGTGATGCGCTTGGACAGACCCGCTCACATATTTGCAATCGAAGAAGTGAAAGATGACAAGCCTTGGTATTTTGATATCAAGAATTTCCTCCAGAACCAGGTCTACCCGCCTGGGGCATCTGTGAAAGATAGGAAAACTTTAAGAAGGTTGTCAGGCAGTTTCTACCTCAGTGGTGAAGTGCTATACAAGAGAAATTTCGATATGGTTTTGCTCAGATGCGTGGATAGACACGAAGCAAACCTGTTGATGACTGAGGTCCATGAGGGTTCATTTGGTACTCATTCCAATGGACATGCCATGGCTAAGAAAATGCTGAGAGCAGGCTACTATTGGCTGACAATGGAGTCTGACTGTTGCAAGTATGTGAAGAAATGTCACAAGTGTCAAATTTATGCGGATAAGATTCATATTCCTCCGACACTTCTGAATGTGATTTCATCACCATGGCCTTTCTCTATGTGGGGAATCGACATGAACAACATGATTGAGCCGAAAGCGTCCAACGGACATCGGTTTATTCTCGTAGCAATTGATTACTTCACCAAATGGGTTGAAGCCGCTTCATATGTGAATGTAACCAGACAGGTGGTTGTGAAGTTTATCAAGAATCAGCTGATTTGCCGTTATGGTGTGCCAGAGAGGATCATTACTGATAATGGATCTAATCTGAACAATAAAATGATGGACGAGTTGTGCGCTGAATTCAAGATCGCACACCATAATTCCTCTCCCTACAGACCTAAGATGAATGGGGCTGTTGAAGCTGCTAATAAGAATATCAAGAGGATTATCCAGAAGATGACTGTCACATACAAAGATTGGCATGAGATGCTGCCATTTGCTTTGCATGGATATCGTACGTCTATACGCACTTCAACAGGGGCAACCCCTTTCTCTCTTGTTTATGGCATGGAAGCTGTTCTCCCAGTAGAGGTGGAGATCCCATCAATGAGAGTCTTGATGGAAGCCAAGTTGACTGATGCTGAATGGATTCAGAGTCGTTACGACCAACTGAATTTGATCGAAGAGAAGCGTTTAACTGCCATGTGCCATGGTCAGTTATATCAGCAGAGAATGAAGAAAGCATTCGATAAGATGGTCAAGCCTCGTGTGTTCCGAGAAGGTGACCTCGTGCTCAAGAAAGTCTTGTCTTTCGCGCCCGATTCCAGGGGCAAGTGGACTCCAAACTACGAGGGTCCATATGTTGTCAAGAGAGCCTTTTCAGGCGGAGCTTTGATGCTTACAACAATGGATGGGGAGGATTTCACTCGTCCTGTGAATTCAGATGCAGTCAAGAGATACTTTGCCTAAAAAAAAAGTATATGCAAATGAAAAACAGAATAGCTCGCTAAGTTGAAAACCCGAAAGGGCGGCTTAGGAAAAAGTGAGCGTCTCGGTGGAGAACCCGCAAGGGTAATTCAGGCAAAAATTAGAGACTTGAAAAAAAAGAGAATATTTGCATCCCGCTAGATTGAGTACCTCACCCTGGGGCAATCTAGGCAAAAATTAGGGATTTGGCAAGTGACTGCATCCTGACAAGACTTTCTGTTCACCAGCTGTCATTTCGTCAGAAGATTCTCGATTCGTCGTCAACCGAAGCTTCGGATACATCGAGATTCAAATTGGTAGAGAAAGGATCATTATGTTCAATGTAGCCCTCTTCCAATATATATCACTGATTTCAAATTTGTACAGATCTATGGGGTCTTGCCATTTGCAGGCTACCATTCCATCAAGTCAATTTGAGCTTTTTATCCAATTATTTGCACTCTTATTTGTTTCAATTCAACAAATGTTTTGCATGTTTTAAATTGATAAAATGTCATTGTTTTAAACAAATCAAATTTTTCAAAATTTGTTGTTTTAAACAAAGTGAATATTCACAAGGTTGAAAGGATACTCAAGAATATCTCAGTGCTCTCCCAAGGGTGGCATGATTTCCAACAGGTAAGACATTTGTTCATACTCCTAGTTTGGTTGTATCTTCTTTCTTCAAATCTTTGGTGGGGTTGTTCCTCAAACAGAGTTGTTGTTGGGGTTGTTCCCCAAGCAGAGTGTTGTTGAAGACTTCGTTTTCTCCAGCAGCAGTTTTCTCCAGCATGGGTGTTTCCTTGTGAGTTTCGGCGGTTGATTGGTTTGTCATCTTGGTGCCCCGTCACTTTCTCTAGTGGGTCGCCTGCCCCAGACTTTATTTGTCTCCTCAGCACAGTCACGAGTAGAGTTGTTATTGATATCCCCATCGGAGTCGCGAGCAGAGTTGTTGTCACTCTTCCCAGTGCAGTTGCCAGCGGAATTGTCTGTTTCCTCAGCACGATCGCTTTCTTTTTAAAGACTCGGTAAGTCAGCGGTTTGATACCCGGTACTTTACCTTTTCCCCGGCGAAGTCGTCTGCGGAATTGTTGCTATCTCTCCATCAGAGTTTTTCTCTTCAGCAGAGCAGGAATTATTTTCCTACTCAGTGGTTGACTTGGGTTGACATCCCAGTATATTGCATCCATCTTTTCCTCAGCGTAGTCTGCAGAGCGTTTGTTGTGGTAGTTTTGCCTGTTGAATACTCCTTCAATCCCCAGTATGGTCGGATGATGGCTCTAGCATCCAGAGAATGGATTGATTTCCTGACTGTTTGTGATCCCCAGTAGAGTGGCTTATATTGCAGAATCTACTTGTTGTGATCAGTTTGCTATGTGTTTTCTCCCCAAGTAGAGTGGTTTGTTGCAGTATCTACTTGTGTGGTACATTCTCCCTCAGTGGGTTGTTCCCCAGCAGAGTTATGTGGAGTTTGCTTCTACAGCAGTTTGTGTTTGTACAACGCACTTTTTTGTTTCTCAGTTGACACTGGGATCCCCGGCAGATACTTTGGGACTTCTCTTGTTCCCCTACAGATTTGTCTTGGTGGCTGCTTTGCCCGTTGTGACTTTCTGTACCTGGATTGGGTTGTTTCCTGATATCTCTGATCCTCTGCTTCTCCAGCAGTACCCGCAGATCTTTGCTTGACAGCATATAGATCTCCGCAGATTGGCTCTCCAGCTGGTTTTTCCCCTGGAAGTATAATACCGGGCGTTTGATTCCTGGACCTGTTGTGTTAGAATTGTCTGTTTTGTCAGCATTCACCAAACATAAATCACGCATATTCATGCATATTCATAAAACATTCAGATATTCATGTTGCATTTCTTGCCATATATCCTTTGTTTGTTGTTCCCTGCAACGGGTGATACAGATCTTCTTTATAGATCTTCCCTTAGCAGATGTCGGGTGTCAAAATCTCTCCATATAGAGTCAGCCCCATAAGCAGAAAGTGTTGGTCTTTCCTTCTGCAGTTCCCCACTGAGATATATCCTCGTGGATGACGGTTTCTTCCGTTTCCTCCCAACACATATATTGGGATGGATTTTCCTATTTGAGTTACATCCTCATTAGGACATGTCTTGATTCAGTCTGTCTTTTCGGATTATTCCCGAATTGGCTATTTGTCAAATGTCTTGTGCTTCCCAGTGGGTTGTTCCCCAGCGGAGTAGTTTTGGGCCTCTACCCTCATACCGGTAGTTATAAGTCCTATTTTTCCTGGCTCTCTTGGCAGAATTTGTGGTTATACACCATTTATTCCCCAGCCAGAGTTGTTGGTTTTCTACCCCGTATTCGGTAGATGTAAACCCTAATTTTGTGGTTATCCCCACCAGAGTTTGGCCCTCTGCCTACAAACTAGCAGTCGTAAGTCCTATCTTTGCGGTTTTTCTACCTACGAACCGGTAGTCATAAACCCTGTTTTCTCCACTTGCAGAGTTAATTTTGTTGTTCATCCCAACCGATGACAATCCCCTCTTTGTGGTTATCTTCATTCATGTACCGTTAATATCAATGGAACTTGGGTGTCGATAAGGTGAAAACCTAAATCCACCAAAATGGATGATTGATATTAGGGATACAATGAGCTTTCCCACGACCTTTGTTTGGTGTGCTTTGCTTGATCCTTGAGTGTGATTGTTGCATTCATGCATTCATTCATTCATCTGCACTTCATGTCAATCAAAGAAATGAAAATTTTCAAGGAACTTAAAGGGTTATTTGCAAAATTTTCAGACATGGAAAGACCAAAAAGGCATACGAAGAAGTACAACTTTAAACAGCCCGATGTAAAAGAGTTAAGGAATCTGACATCATATGTATTAGATCCCTTGGGTTTCAAAGCTCGCTATGGGAAGCTTCTACCTCTGCTGACTACTCAGGTTGACGAAGGGCTGATGAGTACTCTGGCTCAGTTTTATGATCCGCTGTATCATTGCTTCTCATTTCCGGACTTCCAGCTGTTGCCTACTTTTGAGGAGTATTCTCATCTTATTGGGATTCCGATTCTGGATCAAGTGTCGTTCAGTGGCCTAGAGAGTATCCCGATTGCTCGAGAGATTGCCAGCTTGTTGCATATAGATGAAGATCTGATTAAAGCTAATCTGACTACCAAAGGCGGAATTCAGGGTTTTCCTTCCGAGTTCCTCATTGCCCAAGCTACCTTTTATGGGAAGGCCATGAGTGAGGATGCCTTTGAGGCTCTGTTTGTGCTACTCATCTATGGATTGGTGTTGTTTCCCAACTTCGACAAATTCGTGGACATGAACGCCATTAGGATCTTCTCGGTTCTTAATCCCGTTCCGACTTTGTTGGGCGATGCCTATGTCTCTTTGCATCTGAGGAACGCAAAGGGTGGAGGAGTTATTGTCTGCTGTCTACCTCTGCTGTACAAGTGGTTTATTTCGCACTTGCCGCAGACAGTTGCTTTCAAGGAGAACAAGGGATGTCTACGGTGGTCTCAAAGACTTATGTCTCTCACCAATGATGATATCACTTGGTATGATCGTGTGTATGATACCGTCCAGATCATCGACTATTGTGGTGAATTCCCTAATGTGCCTCTTCTTGGCACATGTGGTGGGATCAGCTACAATCCTATTCTTGCACGACGTCAGCTTGGGTTCCCCTTGAAGGATAAACCTAATAGCATTCTGTTAGAAGGCGTGTTCTTCCAGGAGGGTAAAGATCCCCAAGGCCTGAAAGCCAGATTTGTCTGTGCTTGGCGCAGTATTCACAAGAAGAGTAGGAACGAATTGGGTCCAAAGAACTGCATTGCTTTGGAGCCATACACCTCTTGGGTCAGACAGAGAGCTGCCACCTACTTGATGCCGTACGATCATCCGAGACCTACACCGTTGGATGTGGCTGGGCCTTCAACCCTCCCTACCCAACGTGTAGAGGAGTTGAGAGAAGAAGACCTTTCGCGTGCTTGGATCCGTGAAAGAGAGGAATTGCTGCAGCAGCTCAAGGAGAAGGATGCTATGATTGAGTTCCTCGAGCACCGAGTGATCGATGACCCGAACGACACTTGGACTTCTCTGCTTCCCCAGTCTTCCAAATTCTGGAAGAGGAAGTATGATCGACTTGCAAAGGAGAAAGCAGATATGGAAGCGGCCTATGAGAGAGAGATCAAGAAGTTGTGCACTTCTCGTCTTCCAGCATCCCGAGCTTCTAGGGATCCATAGGATGTTATTTCCCGTTTCTCTTTGTAATAACCAAAAACGTTGTACTTCTTTGTCTCAATATATTGAATGAAATATTTTCCATGAGCAATTAAAATGTTTAACTATTCAAAATATTGCAAAATAATACCCTGAGGGTTCCTTGAAAACAAAGCATCTGCACAAGCATTTCATGCATCATTTTTGCATAAGCAGGTACCCTTTGTTTCTGGTCTTCTTGTCCTAACCCTTTGCTCTTCATTTATTTTGAAGACAAGCTGACTCACCGGTATTATACGCGAGTCAACTCTGCGAGAGTCATGGAGCAACTAGAACAAGAGAACAGAGAATTGAAGGAAGAAGTCGCCAGGCTTGGCGCTTTGATGGAGCAACTCCTCGCTGCTCAGAATCAACCTGCTCCGACGCCCGCAACGCCTGCTCAGAGGACAGTCATCTCAGAGGTAGCCACTTCGACTGTGCCAGCCAGTGCTCCAGTGCCTAATGCTATGCCGCCCGGGTTCCCTTGGGGAATGCCTCCAGGTTTTATGCCGAATATTCCCGCGCCAACATTTGCTCATATGCCGGCATCTAGCCCGGTCCCTGTTCCTGCTCCTCCTGTCGTGCATACCATGCCAAGGGTAGACGACACCATCTATCACTCCGAGCCGTCTGAGGGCCCGGACGTTTATGAAAAGATGGATGCCATGAACGACCAATTCCTCGAGCTGAGAAAGGAATTGAAGACTCTTCGAGGCAAAGATCTCTTCGGCAAGTCTGCTGGCGAGCTCTGTCTTATTCCCGGTGTGAAGATACCGATCAAATTCAAAGTGCCTGACTTTGAAAAGTACAAAGGGAACACCTGTCCACTAGCACACCTGGTCATGTACGCCAGGAAGATGTCAACACAGACTGATAATGATCAACTTCTGATTCATTATTTCCAAGACAGTCTATCCGGTGCTGCGCTCAGATGGTACATGAGCTTGGACAGTGCCAACATCAGATCCTTCAATGACCTTGGCAAAGCTTTCGTCAAGCAATATAAGTACAATGTCGATATGGCGCCTGACCGAGATCAACTCAGGTCCATGTCACAGAAGGACAAGGAATCTTTCAAAGAGTACGCCCAGAGGTGGCGAGAGCTGGCAGCTCAAATCACTCCACCGCTTGAGGAGAAGGAAATGACCAAGATCTTTCTGAAGACTCTTGGCTCATTCTATTATGAGCGGATGGTAGCAAGCGCTCCCTCTGATTTCACCGAGATGGTGAACATGGGGATGCGTCTCGAAGAAGGTGTCCGTGAAGGACGATTGGTGAAGGATGAGAGCTCTTCCTCTAAACGATATGGAGCGTTTGAGAGGAAAGAAGGGGAAGCACATGCTGTGCAATCCCAGCCCAAGCATAGAAGACCCTCTGTTCAGAGGAAGCCCGCACGTCATCAGCACCAGGTGGCTCACGTAGCACCTGTCTTCAAAGACAATGCTCAGCAACATCAGCAATACCAGCATCAGCAACAATATCAACAACCTTAGTACCAACAACAACAGTCTCGTCCACAGCAACAGGCTTACCAGCCTCGTGGTAGCACAAGTAATCAAGCGAATGTGAGTTATGATAGGAAGAAGATCAATTTTGATCCGATTCCCATGTCTTACGCAGAGTTATATCCCTCTCTAATAGAGCGGAAGCTGATTACTCCAAGAGATCCTCCGGCTATACCGGTCAACCCTCAGTGGTGGTATAAGCCTGACTTGCACTGTGTCTATCATTCTGGCGCTCCGGGCCACGATATAGAGAATTGTTTTCAGCTGAAGACCAAGGTTCAGGACCTTGTGAGATGTGGTATTCTGAGTTTTGAAGATTCAAGCCCAAATTTCACCAAGAACCCATTGCCTGCGCATGGGAAATCAGTCAATATGATTCAGGAATGCCTTGGGAAGTACAAGGTCAGATATGTGAGCCACATCAGGCAGTCGTTGGTTGAATTACACCATTTGCTGTGTCAGTACAGCTACTTGGAGCATAACCACGACAAGTGTCGCGTCTGCTTGGTTAACCGTTTGGGTTGCGATCAAGTACGCAAAGAGCTTCAACAGTTGTTGAACGAAGGTACCATTGAGATTCTGCAGAATCGCAATGTTGATAAAGCTGAACCTGAAGTAAACGTCATCTCACCAGTGTTCAAGTTACCCGAGCCTGTTGTTATTCGTTACAATAGCAACAAGCCGAAGGCTTCCCCTTCTTTGATCATTAAGCCTGCCGGCCCTGTGCCCTACTCATCTGATAAAGCTGTGCCATTCAGATACAATCCTGTTGCTGTGCAAGATGGGGTAGAAGTGCCTTTGCCGTCAACTTCCGTAACCACTGTCGCTGATGTAAGTGGCTTGACCCGAAGTGGTCGTGTGTTTTCCGCACCTGCCAAAGCTCCTGTTGCTTCTGATACTGTTGAGCGTCCGGTTGGGACCGCTGTGAATGTTCAGAATTCGGCACTTGATGTCGCCAAACCATCCTCCTCCGTACAAAAGACTCCTGTTTCTTCAGTTGGCCCAAGTGGAATTGTAGATGAAGAATCTGATGAGATGCTGAGGCTCATCAGAAAGAGTGAGTACAACATTGTAGACCAGCTTCTACAAACGCCGTCTAAGATTTCCATTCTATCTCTGCTGCTGAATTCAGAACCCCATAGGGAGGCTCTGTAGAAAGTCTTGGATCTGGCGTATGTTGATCACGATGTCACCCTCGAGCAATTTAATAGTATTGTTGCAAACATCACCGCTTGCAACACTTTGAGCTTTTGTGACGCTGATCTCCCTGAGGAGGGAAGAGACCACAACATGGCTTTACATATCTCCATGAACTGCAAATCTGATGCAATGTCCAACATGTTGGTGGACACTGGATCTTCTCTAAATGTATTGCCAAAATCCACACTCTCTCGATTGTCGTATCAAGGTCCTCCTATGAGGCAGAGTGGGGTTGTTGTGAAAGCATTTGATGGGTCGCGCAAGACCGTGATTGGGGAAGTTGATCTCCCAATCAAGATAGGACCAAGTGATTTCCAGGTTACTTTCCAAGTAATGGATATCCACCCATCTTATAGCTGTCTCTTAGGCAGACCATGGATTCACGAGGCTGGCGCCGTGACATCCACCCTACACCAGAAGTTGAAATTTGTCAAAAATAAGAAATTCGTTGTAGTAGGGGGAGAAAAGGCTCTTCTGGTTAGCCATCTGTCTTCTTTCTCGTACATTGACGCTGAGGATGAAGTTGGAACTCCATTCCAAGCTTTATCTATTGATGAACCGATCGAGAAGAAGTCTCCTTCATTCACTTCCTACCGTGATGCAAAGCTGGCCATTGAATGTGGTGCAGTTGCTGGATTAGGGAAGGTGCTTGAACTTGAAGACAATAGATCCCGGGCTGGCATAGGCTACTGTTCTGGGGCATGCAATGAGCAAGGTCTGTTCACAAGTGGAGGATTCATCCATGCTGATCAACCTGAAGAAGAGGAAGTTGCTGCTATCTTGGAAGAAGATACAGAAGATGTGAACAATTTTGTTATTCCTGGTGGTGTCTGCCACAATTGGGTCGCTGTAGATGTTCCTACAGTCATCCATAGATCAGAGTAATTGTTCACTTTGTTTAAAACCCTTCTCCCATGCCAAAAGGAGAAGTGATGACATTGTTGGCAAAGCATATATACAAGGATGTTTTCATTCAATTAATGCATTGTTTAACATTTGTTTTTCCTTTGTTTTCACTTTTTGCTTTTTCATGAAATCAGTGATCACAAAAAACCATAAAAACAAGAATAAAAGCAAACATTTTTCATCTGTATAATGATTTGCTTGTTTAAATGCTAAAGTTTTTCATTAACCAAAATCATTATGCAGGTTGATCCTAAAACCCATTGAACATAATGATCCAACGCCATCTCCCAATTTTGAATTCCCTGTATTTGAGGCAGAGGAAGATGACGTTGAAGGGATTCCTGATGAGATTACCCGTCTCCTTGAGCACGAAGAGAAGATCATTCAGCCGCATCTCGAAGACTTGGAAACAGTCAACTTGGGGTCTGAGGATTGTGTTCGTCTGGTGAAGATTGGGGCACTTCTTGAAGGGTCTGTCAAGGAAGATTTGATCAGCTTGCTACGAGAATATTCAGATATCTTTGCTTGGTCCTATGAAGACATGCCGGGTTTAGATACAGATATTGTGCAACATTTCCTGCCTTTAAAGCCTGAGTGCGTGCCTGTGAAGCAGAAGCTCAGAAGAACTCATCCAGATATGGCAGTGAAGATCAAAGAGGAAGTTCAGAAGCAAATTGATGCGGGGTTTCTGGTGACTTCTACATATCCTCAATGGGTGGCCAATATTGTGCCTGTTCCTAAGAAGGATGGAAAAGTCCGTATGTGCGTTGATTACAGAGATTTGAATAAGGCTAGCCCGAAAGATGATTTTCCTCTACCACACATTGACATGTTGGTAGACAATACAGCCAAATTCAAAGTCTTTTCCTTTATGGATGGATTTTCCGGATATAATCAAATCAAGATGGCACCAGAGGATATGGAGAATACAACATTCATCACACCTTGGGGAACATTCTGTTATCGAGTGATGCCCTTCGGTTTGAAGAACGCCGGAGCCACGTATCAACGAGCTATGACCACCTTGTTTCATGATATGATGCACAAGAAGATAGAGGTCTATGTTGATGATATGATTGCTAAGTCCCGAACGGAAGTTGAGCATATTGAGCATTTGTTGAAGCTTTTTCAGCGTTTGAGGAAGTTCAAACTCCGCCTGAATCCGAACAAATGTACATTTGGAGTCCGTTCTGGCAAATTGTTGGGTTTTGTGGTAAGTGAAAGAGGTATTGAGGTTGATCCTGCAAAGGTCAAAGCAATACAAGAGATGTCTGCACCCAAAACTGAGAAGCAAGTCCGAGGTTTTCTTGGCCGCTTGAATTATATTTCCAGATTTATATCCCACATGACTGCCACATGTGCGCCAATATTCAAGCTCCTCCGGAAAGATCAGTCTCATGATTGGACCGAGGATTGCCAGAAAGCTTTCGACAGTATCAAAGAGTATCTGTCTGAACCTCCGATATTGTCTCCGCCTGTGGAAGGAAGACCTCTGATTATGTATTTAACAGTTCTTGAAGACTCGATGGGTTGTGTACTCGGTCAACAAGATGAATCAGGGAAGAAAGATTTTTCTATATACTACCTCAGTAAGAAGTTTACTGATTGTGAGTCTCGGTACTCTATGCTTGAGAAGACGTGCTGTGCTTTGGCTTGGGCTGCTAAGCGTTTGCGCCAGTACATGATAAATCATACAACTTGGTTGATATCCAGAATGGATCCGATTAAGTATATCTTCGAAAAGCCTGCTTTAACTAGGAGGATCGCCCGTTGGCAGATGCTGTTGTCTGAGTATGATATTGAGTATCGAGCTCAGAAAGCTATCAAAGGTAGTATCTTGGCTGACCATTTAGCGCACCAGCCGATCGAAGATCATCAGTCTGTTCAGTATGACTTCCCTGACGAGGAAATTCTGTATTTGAAGATGAAAGATTGCGATGAGCCTACACTTGATGAAGGTCCGGAACCTGGTTCCAGATGGACGATGGTGTTTGATGGCGCTGTTAATCAATATGGAAATGGAATTGGGGCAGTGATCATTACTCCTCAAGGTTCACACATTCCGTTTACAGCAAGGCTAACTTTCAAATGCACGAATAATATGGCGGAGTATGAAGCCTGTATTATGGGACTTGAAGAATGCATTGATTTGAGAATCAAGTATCTTGATGTCTATGGTGATTCGGCCCTGGTTGTCAATCAGATCAAGGGAGAATGGGAGACGAATCAACCTGGTCTCATCCCATACAGAGATTACGCAAGGAGGATTTCAACGTTCTTTACAAAAGTTGAATTTTATCACATTCCTCGAGAAGATAATCGGATGGCAGACGCTCTTGCTACGCTTGCTTCTATGATTGTGGTCAGATGGTGGAATGATGTCCCCAATATTACTGTGATGCGCTTGGACAGACCCGCTCACATATTTGCAATCGAAGAAGTGAAAGATGACAAGCCTTGGTATTTTGATATCAAGAATTTCCTCCAGAACCAGGTCTACCCGCCTGGGGCATCTGTGAAAGATAGGAAAACTTTAAGAAGGTTGTCAGGCAGTTTCTACCTCAGTGGTGAAGTGCTATACAAGAGAAATTTCGATATGGTTTTGCTCAGATGCGTGGATAGACACGAAGCAAACCTGTTGATGACTGAGGTCCATGAGGGTTCATTTGGTACTCATTCCAATGGACATGCCATGGCTAAGAAAATGCTGAGAGCAGGCTACTATTGGCTGACAATGGAGTCTGACTGTTGCAAGTATGTGAAGAAATGTCACAAGTGTCAAATTTATGCGGATAAGATTCATATTCCTCCGACACTTCTGAATGTGATTTCATCACCATGGCCTTTCTCTATGTGGGGAATCGACATGAACGACATGATTGAGCCGAAAGCGTCCAACGGACATCGGTTTATTCTCGTAGCAATTGATTACTTCACCAAATGGGTTGAAGCCGCTTCATATGTGAATGTAACCAGACAGGTGGTTGTGAAGTTTATCAAGAATCAGCTGATTTGCCGTTATGGTGTGCCAGAGAGGATCATTACTGATAATGGATCTAATCTGAACAATAAAATGATGGACGAGTTGTGCGCTGAATTCAAGATCGCACACCATAATTCCTCTCCCTACAGACCTAAGATGAATGGGGCTGTTGAAGCTGCTAATAAGAATATCAAGAGGATTATCCAGAAGATGACTGTCACATACAAAGATTGGCATGAGATGCTGCCATTTGCTTTGCATGGATATCGTACGTCTATACGCACTTCAACAGGGGCAACCCCTTTCTCTCTTGTTTATGGCATGGAAGCTGTTCTCCCAGTAGAGGTGGAGATCCCATCAATGAGAGTCTTGATGGAAGCCAAGTTGACTGATGCTGAATGGATTCAGAGTCGTTACGACCAACTGAATTTGATCGAAGAGAAGCGTTTAACTGCCATGTGCCATGGTCAGTTATATCAGCAGAGAATGAAGAAAGCATTCGATAAGATGGTCAAGCCTCGTGTGTTCCGAGAAGGTGACCTCGTGCTCAAGAAAGTCTTGTCTTTCGCGCCCGATTCCAGGGGCAAGTGGACTCCAAACTACGAGGGTCCATATGTTGTCAAGAGAGCCTTTTCAGGCGGAGCTTTGATGCTTACAACAATGGATGGGGAGGATTTCACTCGTCCTGTGAATTCAGATGCAGTCAAGAGATACTTTGCCTAAAAAAAAAGTATATGCAAATGAAAAACAGAATAGCTCGCTAAGTTGAAAACCCGAAAGGGCGGCTTAGGAAAAAGTGAGCGTCTCGGTGGAGAACCCGCAAGGGTAATTCAGGCAAAAATTAGAGACTTGAAAAAAAAGAGAATATTTGCATCCCGCTAGATTGAGTACCTCACCCTGGGGCAATCTAGGCAAAAATTAGGGATTTGGCAAGTGACTGCATCCTGACAAGACTTTCTGTTCACCAGCTGTCATTTCGTCAGAAGATTCTCGATTCGTCGTCAACCGAAGCTTCGGATACATCGAGATTCAAATTGGTAGAGAAAGGATCATTATGTTCAATGTAGCCCTCTTCCAATATATATCACTGATTTCAAATTTGTACAGATCTATGGGTCTTGCCATTTGCAGGCTACCATTCCATCAAGTCAATTTGAGCTTTTTATCCAATTATTTGCACTCTTATTTGTTTCAATTCAACAAATGTTTTGCATGTTTTAAATTGATAAAATGTCATTGTTTTAAACAAATCAAATTTTTCAAAATTTGTTGTTTTAAACAAAGTGAATATTCACAAGGTTGAAAGGATACTCAAGAATATCTCAGTGCTCTCCCAAGGGTGGCATGATTTCCAACAGGTAAGACATTTGTTCATACTCCTAGTTTGGTTGTATCTTCTTTCTTCAAATCTTTGGTGGGGTTGTTCCTCAAACAGAGTTGTTGTTGGGGTTGTTCCCCAAGCAGAGTGTTGTTGAAGACTTCGTTTTCTCCAGCAGCAGTTTTCTCCAGCATGGGTGTTTCCTTGTGAGTTTCGGCGGTTGATTGGTTTGTCATCTTGGTGCCCCGTCACTTTCTCCAGTGGGTCGCCTGCCCCAGACTTTATTTGTCTCCTCAGCACAGTCACGAGTAGAGTTGTTATTGATATCCCCATCGGAGTCGCGAGCAGAGTTGTTGTCACTCTTCCCAGTGCAGTTGCCAGCGGAATTGTCTGTTTCCTCAGCACGATCGCTTTCTTTTCAAAGACTCGGTAAGTCAGCGGTTTGATACCCGGTACTTTACCTTTTCCCCGGCGAAGTCGTCTGCGGAATTGTTGCTATCTCTCCATCAGAGTTTTTCTCTTCAGCAGAGCAGGAATTATTTTCCTACTCAGTGGTTGACTTGGGTTGACATCCCAGTATATTGCATCCATCTTTTCCTCAGCGTAGTCTGCAGAGCGTTTGTTGTGGTAGTTTTGCCTGTTGAATACTCCTTCAATCCCCAGTATGGTCGGATGATGGCTCTAGCATCCAGAGAATGGATTGATTTCCTGACTGTTTGTGATCCCCAGTAGAGTGGCTTATATTGCAGAATCTACTTGTTGTGATCAGTTTGCTATGTGTTTTCTCCCCAAGTAGAGTGGTTTGTTGCAGTATCTACTTGTGTGGTACATTCTCCCTCAGTGGGTTGTTCCCCAGCAGAGTTATGTGGAGTTTGCTTCTACAGCAGTTTGTGTTTGTACAACGCACTTTTTTGTTTCTCAGTTGACACTGGGATCCCCGGCAGATACTTTGGGACTTCTCTTGTTCCCCTACAGATTTGTCTTGGTGGCTGCTTTGCCCGTTGTGACTTTCTGTACCTGGATTGGGTTGTTTCCTGATATCTCTGATCCTCTGCTTCTCCAGCAGTACCCGCAGATCTTTGCTTGACAGCATATAGATCTCCGCAGATTGGCTCTCCAGCTGGTTTTTCCCCTGGAAGTATAATACCGGGCGTTTGATTCCTGGACCTGTTGTGTTAGAATTGTCTGTTTTGTCAGCATTCACCAAACATAAATCACGCATATTCATGCATATTCATAAAACATTCAGATATTCATGTTGCATTTCTTGCCATATATCCTTTGTTTGTTGTTCCCTGCAACGGGTGATACAGATCTTCTTTATAGATCTTCCCTTAGCAGATGTCGGGTGTCAAAATCTCTCCATATAGAGTCAGCCCCATAAGCAGAAAGTGTTGGTCTTTCCTTCTGCAGTTCCCCACTGAGATATATCCTCGTGGATGACGGTTTCTTCCGTTTCCTCCCAACACATATATTGGGATGGATTTTCCTATTTGAGTTACATCCTCATTAGGACATGTCTTGATTCAGTCCGTCTTTTCGGATTATTCCCGAATTGGCTATTTGTCAAATGTCTTGTGCTTCCCAGTGGGTTGTTCCCCAGCGGAGTAGTTTTGGGCCTCTACCCTCATACCGGTAGTTATAAGTCCTATTTTTCCTGGCTCTCTTGGCAGAATTTGTGGTTATACACCATTTATTCCCCAGCCAGAGTTGTTGGTTTTCTACCCCGTATTCGGTAGATGTAAACCCTAATTTTGTGGTTATCCCCACCAGAGTTTGGCCCTCTGCCTACAAACTAGCAGTCGTAAGTCCTATCTTTGCGGTTTTTCTACCTACGAACCGGTAGTCATAAACCCTGTTTTCTCCACTTGCAGAGTTAATTTTGTTGTTCATCCCAACCGATGACAATCCCCTCTTTGTGGTTATCTTCATTCAATACTTGATGTTGATCTTCCTTTCGCTTAGATAAGTTGCTCAGATAAGCACTTATATCCCTAGCAAGTCTTTTGTGGATAATTGCCGTATGCTAGCAATTTTATCCCCAGCGGGTCCTTTCACCTTTTGTCAGTGAATTGTGTTTCCCGGATCATTGATTTCCATCAATGCATTCTCAGCAGATCTCCTTTCATTTACCCTCTTGTTGGTAATGTCTGTTGCTCCCTTCGATTGTTCATCATTATATACCTAGTTTGGTATCCCGATGTCTTTCTTTTCGGATTTTATCCTATAAACAACCTACAACCCGGTTAAGGATAATCTTCCATGCGAGGTTATTATTCACGTTTTGACGGCTATGAATAATATATCTCATGTACTCTTCAGTCAAAGCCTTTCGTGTTTCCCTGGTCGAGTAAGATTCGCTTTTTCCCTTTGCGGAATCAAATATTTCTTTGTTGTCGGATAATTGCCGGATGCTTGCAATTTATCCTTTGAGATTGTCTTTCGTTTACCCGTATGCTTGGTATCAATTGTCTCTCTTTTTGGTTAGTCACCTATTATATACTTCGGTATCTCTGGTGTCTCTTCCTCTCGATTATATTATTCACGGTTTGCCGGTAATGAACAATATGTCTCATGCGCTCTTTGGTTGGAGTCCTTTGTTGATCTTCCCCAATCGAGTAAGATTCGTATTCCTTGTGGAATCGAATATCCGTCCTATAAACAAGTCTGCTATTCTAGCTTTCTTCAGGATGATGAGTGTTTTGGAACACAAACGAATTCACGTCTTCGGATTTTATCCTATAAACAACCTACAACCCGGTTCAGGATAATCTTCCATGTGAGTATTCTATCCATGTTCTGACGGCAATGGATATTATATCTCGTTCGCTCTTGGGTCAATCTTTTGATTGTTTTCTCCGCAGAGTAAGTTTCGTATTCCTTGTGGAATCGAACGTCCGTCCTATAAACAAGTCTGTTGTTCTAGCTTTCTTCAGGATGATGAGTGTTTTGGAACACAAACCAATTCACGATTTCGGATCTTATCCTATAAACAACCTACAACCCGGTTTAGGATAATTTTCCATGCGAGTACATTATCTACGTTTTGACGGCTATAGATAATATATCTCATGCACTCTTTTGTCGAACACTTTTGTTTGTTTCCCCAACTGAGTAAGATTTGCATTCTTTATAGAATCAAATATCCATCCTATAAACAAGTTTGCTTTCGCTCTCTTCAGGATGATGAGTGTTTTGGAACACACACCAATTCACGTCTTTGGTCGGTCACCTGTTACATACCTACAACCCGGTATCCTTGGTGTTCCTTCTCTTCTGCTCCCTATTATGACCTCGGTCCCCCTGCGGAGTCAGATTTTCCTGAGTTTATATACCTTTTCCAGGTCTTTCCCAGATGCTTGGTTGATTGATATCTCTCACCCTTATACCGGTCTTAGATATTCATTTCTTCCCGAGTTTGTTACCCTTATACCGGTAACACCTCATTCTTTGGTGCTTCCTCAGTGGAGTTTCCTGTTGCTTTTTCCCAGGAGTCAGCTTGTGTCTCTCCAATGGATTTATTCTCCTTTGGAATTTTCTTTTTCCCCAGTGTGAGTCCTTCACTCCCCAGTGAGGTCTCCAGTCTGATTCCTGTCATTTCCTAATCAGAGTCGTGTCTTGTTCACGCTGTGTCAGTTTTGTTTATCCCCAACAAGAGTTTTGTTAGAGTCTCTGTTCCTGGTGAGTGTATTACTCCGATGGATCGTCTTTTCTTCTGTGTGAACCATATTCCCCACAGAATTTTTGTCTTTTGCATACATACATTTGCATCATGGGGTCTCTTAGGGACCAAAATTTGTCTCATTACTGTTATTTAAGCCCATTCTACCACGTCGAGATGAAGATTTCTAAACTTCACTTCTCCGGCTAGAATGACCTTAAATAGGGGCATCTGTAAGACCCCAATTTTGTCCCTAAGATCCCTCATGGGCTATATCATATCATATCATTGCCTCAAGGATCTTTGCATACCTTTGCTTCCCTCCTGGTGGGTGGGTTATCTTGTGAGTGTGGTTCTTGATCACCAAGCATGTATTGCATTTGTATATCATTGCTTTTCATCTGTCTATTAACCAAAAGTACAAAAATATTGTCATCTAACCATGTTACTTGCAGATGAAGCCAATTAGGTCAAAATCAGTCAAAGTCAGTCATTGAGATAGATGGTGGCCATTCTTGCAGAATTTGGGCACCCTGATCAGTCATCAAGAGTTCATATGAGTTGTGACATCATTTTGCATCAAGATATCAAGTGGTAGGGGCTTGGAATTCATCAGAACATGGTTCAGTCAAGCAAAACCCTAGCAAAGTCAACTGAAGTCAACCTTGGTCAACTGTCCATTTAGTCAGTGATTTGATGGTGGGAATTGGTCTGGGAGGTCTCATTCATGTCCATATAAGCCTCATATAACATGTCAAACATCCACAGTGAAGAAAATAAAGTCAGACAAGAAATTGCCAAAAATAGAAAGTTGACCTGTAATTGGAATTTGCCAAAAATGGAAACTTCTTCTCCTCAACATTACATCATCATAAAAGCTTCAAATGAATTTTTGTCCAACATGAAAGTTGAAGATATTGTTCTCCCATTTCCAAAAAGTCCAAGAACACTCAATTCCCATGTATGGTTGGCAAGGTATGATCAAATCATTCTCAAAAGATTTTGAACTTCAAAAGGCCATATCTTCCAAACCATTTGGCCAAATTGGATGGGGTTTTTTGCTACAAGTCATGTTTGATGCCCTCTTTCCAAATATGTCATCATAATTCACCAAAAGTTCACCAATCAAAATGGCATTTTTAAAGTGGTTTGAATTAATTCAAGTGAGGTGAAAAAATGAGTTTCCAAATTAAACATTCCCAACACTTTCTATCAATTGAAATGGTTCTGAAAACATGTTTTGGATATGTTTGAGGCCCAAGTTCGCAGCTGTACACACACACCTTGCCACTTGAGTGAAAATTGATCAATTAGCAAAAACACCTCATTTACAAAATTCCAATTACCACATAAATTAACCATGCTTAGCTTCACTAAACAGACTATATATTCAACATTTGGACTCTGAAAACCCTAGCCACAACATTCTAAACAGACCAAAAACTCACTTTTCTCTAAAACTCACAATTTCTTCATTTTGAAATTCTGCTAAAAAACCCTCAAAGAACTCGAGCTGGGCTTGTTTGTGTCATCATCCACCAACCTTTGTCAAGCTTTTGCAAGCACAAGAACACGACTGTAAGGCAAGGCAAGCACTATCCCATTGAAGAGCATTTCCATGGCAGATCTGGTTTAGAGCTGTTTTGAACATTCCTGAGCTAAAATTACTTGACCATTCATCACTACAAGCTTGAAGGTGCATCTGTTTCAACCATTTACAGCCAAAGAACCACTGCATCACAACTGTTCTTCAAATTTGGTAAGTTTTCGACCTTAACCATTCCCAAAATCATGATATTCTTTAGCTAGGTCTTACTTTGCTGGTCATTTTAAGCTTTAAATCAATGAAAATGGTTGAGTAATTTGAAAGTTATGTTGACATGAAGATTGATGTTCATTGTTGTTTATGCATGATTCTCCCTAGTTAGCATGATTTAATGTTAATGGCTGTTGGAATGTTGATGTATGTTGTTAGATGTATCGAATGCCATGCTTGTTTTCAAAAACTGTGACCAAAATTTTTTCACGATTTGTTGATGAAGATGATGATGTTACTGTAGCAGCCAAAACCCTAAATTCATTTTGCCCAGAATTTTTGTCTGAATCGCGTTTGGCCTTTTGAACATTTGTTTTGCATGAAGATCCCTGTACCATTGCCATGCACCATTGGCTGAGTGACATGCCTCTGTTCGATACGCTACGTTTCATTAATATGAACGCATAATTACGCTTATGTCATTCCGTGTCCAATTATTCATTTAATCATTTTATTTTCTTAATTTTTATTTCATTTTGAACACAAACTTACAAAAATCATAAGTCAATCAATTTTGATCCAAATTTCATGGGATTTTTTGCAAAATGCTCTGTATGATCTCTAGTTATTTATCATGATTTTTCCAGATTTTTTTTGCATGAATGGATTTTTAATTGTGCTAGGGTTTGTGACATGTGCTCATTTTATGTATGTTTTGCCAAATCAATTGTGAAATGATGATGCTTTATCCAATGCCTTTGAATTTTTTTGTGCTTAAACTAGACACATTCATGGTGATTTTGGTGTAGAGTTTGGGAATTTATCATTGCTGGTTTGTGAGTTATGATTTTTTGAATTAGGGTGTGACAATTTGTGTCACACCATTGATGTCCAACTTCATGATTTTATTTACTATACTTCTTGAACTCAAATTGGTTTGAATTTTTGCATGAATGTACTTATGGATGTCTAGTTTACATGGGAATTTTTATGGAATTATTTATGGCATTTCCTATTTGTTTGGGATTTTCTCCCCTGTTTGGTCATATGTTGACTTTTTGTGACACATGTTCTCATTTTCTTTGTGAAATTCTCATGCATTATTGGATGAACTTTAAATTTGACATGTGATTAGTAGACATCTTAAACTTTGCCATGGTTTTGATCCCATTCATTTCTCATATGTTGTCACTGATTTATGATTTATTGAAGTTGGTACATGTTTGGTTGACTTCTTTGAGCATGCTTAAACTTGTTTTGACTTTCTGATTTTCATTGACCAACTTCCCTTTGTCCAGATGAGCTGAAATTTGGTATGCATATCATGTTATGGTTGATGTTTGATCATGAATTATTTGATGATTTATTGAAATGTTTATGATTGGTTTTGAGTTAAGTCTTGCTGTTGACTTCTATGAGCTTCTATATGCCATGCTTTGACCTAATTTGTTCATGAAATGATGATGGTGATTGATATGAACATGAAACCAATTGGGTTTGCTTCTTGATTGTTTGAACTTGATTTTGGACACTTGTCACTTGCTGTTTTGATTTTCTTATCTCTTTTTGACTCTAGGCTTGTCCTAGTGGTCATGTTGCTCATGTTTAGGTTTGTTGTTTCAGGTTAAGCAACAAATACCCAAAGAGATCAATACAAATTGAATGAGCTTGATTTGATTATCATGACTAACTTGTTTATTTTTTAGGTTGCTTGGCTCACATGCTTTGAGCCTTGTGCCTTGCACATTTAACTGATTGTGTTAACTGTTGATCTCTATCTCATTTTGATTTGACTTTGAATTGTATACTGATGTTGTCTGACTGGTTTCAGGTACCTTTAGTTGCTTAGTTCTTTAAGAACTTGCTTTGCTTTGCTTTAATAGCAATTTGCATTGAGGTATAATTCCTTATCTTCATGTAGTCTGGAAGACCTGGCCTGTTACTTGGCCAGGCAACTGTCTGAAGTCCTCCTTAAGAGGCAATGCTTGTGTGTGTTTACTTTTGTCCCAAGCAGGAAAAGTCCTTTGAATAAGGCAATTGGTAGAATCCAAGAGATATGCAACCTATCTCCTATTATTCTGTGAGTCACTCACATTGCTCACACTACTTGTGTTTGATGCATGTTGAGTAAAAACCCAAGATCTATAGAGTCTAATCTGTGGAAAGAGTTCCTACTTTCTGAACTCCCACACCTTCTATCAGTCAAATGCTATCCCCGGCCTGGGATAAGAGCAATGAGGCACACCCCTCATACCTTTTCATCTGCTTCACCTTAGCCCCTCCATGGCAAGGTTAAGAGCACCATTAACCCTATTCCAGTTGGCTTCAATGCCTAACCCTTTGTGTGAGCCTGATTGTTTGGTTATAGTGTGTGCTGAATGACTTCATTGATTGATTGCTTATTTCATATACACATGTTTGCTTGTATGCTTTGTGCATTTATCATCATTAATTGCTCATTAGTGCATGATCATCTCATTTGTCTTTGTGACATACCTTTGTTGATTGCCCATTGAGGACAATTGTAAGACCATCCATTGGCCTTTGTTCCTATGATATGGAAGTGAGTATAAGACCATCTCATTGGCCACTCATCTTCTCTTTGCTTGATGCATTTGCATTTGTTGTATGTGAGGATGCAATTGTAAGTCCCTGCAAGTTGGCCTTTGCTTTCCTATGATCATATGTTGGATATTGGTATAAGCCCAGACAGATTGGCATCCGGTATCCAAGTTTCGTTTTGTTTTAGGAGATTGGAATAAGTCCATCTATTGGCTTCCGACATCCTTGTTTCTTTGTTTAGGAGATTGGTGTAAATCCATCTATTGGTATCCGGTATCCGCTTTTGTTTGTGAGATTGGATTAAGTCCATTGAGTGGCATCCGGTATCATTTGTTTGCTTATTGTGCTATTGCTCATTGCCTATTCCAAAGGACACACTTGAATCATCTGCTATATGATTTCAAGAAGTGAATCTCCTAGGAAGTTTTACCCTCCATCCTCATCCATTCATCCCTCTTTGTCCTAAACCTTTTCACACATTACTTTCAAACTTGAGATAAATATTGTGCAAACATCTTAATGCTTTTAAATTAAAAACCTGAACCCCAAGTCCTTGACTTTTTCAAACT
The DNA here is from genome assembly GCF_024323335.1 of Lathyrus oleraceus. NCBI lineage: Eukaryota > Viridiplantae > Streptophyta > Magnoliopsida > Fabales > Fabaceae > Lathyrus > Lathyrus oleraceus. The sequence goes on along the minus strand of NC_066580.1, from coordinate 324,066,217 downwards.
CCCTTTCATACTACTCCTTGTGAATCAATCTTAATCATACTTTGACCCTACTTTCATAATCACAATCAATTAACTTCACCCATTCAATTGTTTTGACTTTGTCCATTGTTAATCTTTTCACACATTAGCCATTAGGTTTCAATTATCATTGTGGTTGATGTAAACCTCACCTTATCCTTAGTGAGTCGACTATAAGACTTCCGTACTGAAAACAGGGTTAACCCCTCTAGTACGTCGAAGCTATCCTCACATGGTGGATGTTGGTCTTGGACGAGTTTTCTCCCATTGATAATGAAAAGCCTCAAGTGCTATTGTTTAAAATTGAACTCACTAACTTTTGGAAATCTTTTAGCCGAACTACGGCGTTTTGATCCTTACCTTTGATGGAAGGTACGTAGGCAACGGGTTCATCCGTTCGAACACAAAAATAATTAACTTGTATATTCTTTTCTCATCATCCCAATCATGTTTGCACAATACTTATGTCATAACAAATAACATTTTTATACAACAAGTGTGAAAAGGGCTCCCTAGGAGTACCTAGGACGTAGTGGGTGCCTAACACCTTCCCATTGCGTAATTTACCCCTTACCCAGACTCTCTGATCTTTTTATTAGTTTTCTACGCGTAAAACTTCTTAGGCTTTTGTTCGCTTTTTAGCCAGTCCTTTGGATAAATAAAAGTGCGGTGGCGACTCGAATTCATTGTATGCTTTGCTTATGGTTTAACCAATAAATCATATAGCGACGAATACACCGCTACAGGTTGTAATTCTCCTAAGTTTAACCTCTCACAAACTGCTAAAGGCATTAAGCTCACAGTAGCTCCTAAGTCTAGAAAAGCTTTTTCGATGACATGACTTCCCAAAATACAAGGAGTGGAGAAATTTCCCGGATCTTTATCTTTTTTGCCTAACTTATTCTCGGAAATAGAATTGCATTCCAAGGGCTTCGGATCGTCGAGTCTACGTTTGTTGGTAAGGATGTCTTTGAGAAACTTTGCATAAGAAGGTATTTGGGTGATGGCTTCTGTGAAAGGGATTTCTACGTGAAGTTTTTCTATAACCTTAATGAATTTCTGATACTGGTTATTGATATGGGTCTGTTTGAGTCTTTGCGAATATGGTATCGGTGGTTTGTATGGCGGGGGTGGTACATAAGTTTTGTCTTTGGGTTCTTCTCCTTTTTCTTGACCTTCCTATTTTTCAGATTCCTCTGGTTCCTTCACTTTGTCCGTGGGTTCGGTATATTCCTTAGAAGTTTTGGGTTCACTCAATCTTGGGTTAAATGGCTCATCATAAGCGGTCCCACTTTGTAAGGTAATGGCATTGGCTTGTCCTCTCGGATTCTGTTGAGGTTGTCCAGGGAACTGTCCTCCAGGTGTAGTCTGGGGGGCTTGGTTTAAGGCTACCTGAGAGATCTGGGTTTCAAGCATCTTATTGTGAGTAACTATTTGGTCAACCTTGGTTCCTAACTGGGTAATCAGTTCGTTAACATGAATGTTCTGGTTCATGAACTCTTTGTTTTGTTGGGTTTGAGCAGTGATAAAAAATTTCACAATTTTCTCAAGGCTCGGATTTGGTGGCACAATTTGCATAGGTTGATTTGGTCTTGGGGCTTGGTAACCTAGTTGTCTCGGAGGTGCAGTATTTTGGATAGGGTTATTGTTCTTATAGGAGAAGTTCGGGTGATTCCTCCATCCAGGATTGTAGGTATTCGAATATAGGTTCCCTTGGGCATAGTTAACTTGCTCAGAGTTGGTTTCATTTAAGAGATTGCATTCTGCAGATTGGTGCCCTTTGGTTCCACATATCTCACAATCCGACGAAACTGCAGCTGCAGTATTCGGGTTTATACACATATGCTCAACCTTGAGGGCTAACGCGTCCATTTTAGCCTGCATCATGTCTATAGAGCTTAACTCACGTACTCCTCCTTAAGCTTCCTTCTTCTCAACTGTCACTCGTTCAACTCCCCATGATTGATGCTTTTGAGCCATATCTTCAATGAGGGCACTAGTTTCAGAATAAGGTTTGTTCAGCAGTGCGCCACCTGCGGCAGTGTCGATGGTCATCTTAGTGTTATAGTGAAGTCCATTATAGAAGGTCTGAATGATTAACCAATTTTCTAAACCATGATGTAGGCATGCTCTTAATAGCTCTTTATATCTCTCCCAAGCTTCGAACAGCGATTCTCCTTGGTTCTGGGTAAATCTGGTTATTTGGTTTCGAAGAACGGCGGTCTTACTTGGGGGAAAGTATCTAGCAAGGAATACTTTTATAAGGTTTTCCCAAGTTGTTATGGAATTGGGTGGAAGGGAATCTAACCATGATGGGGCTTTATCTCTGAGGGAGAAAGGGAATAATCTTAAACGGATTGCCTCAGGAGAAGCTCCATTGGTTTTAAAAGTGTCTGATAATTGGAGAAAGATTTTTAAATGCTGGTTTGGGTTCTCAGTAGTAAGACCTAGGAATTGTCTCTGTTGCACTAGTTGCAACAAGGAGGGTTTAAGTTTGAAATTATTAGCTGGGATGGTTAGGTTTACTATACTAGAACTAGGTTCTTCGTTGGATGGTTGGGCGAAATCCTTAAGAGGTCTTTGATTTTGATCTTCGACCATAGCTCTCCTAATTCTATGGAAAAATAAACGTGCGCGAGCGCAACGTTTAGGTTCCGCCAGAGAATCTACTAAGCTTTCGGTGCTACGAGTCCTTCCCATTGACCGGCAGGTAACAACCTAAGTCTAAACGATATAACAACAAGGTACGAATTTTGACGAAATTGGTCCCTGGCAACGGCGCCAAAAACATGTTGCGTGTTTTTCGCAAGTATACGAACGCGTCAGAGTAATATAAAAGATTGTCGAATCCACAGAGACCAAATGTCAATCTATCGTTATCTATTGTTACGGTGTTTATCTAAGGTAATCGAAACATGGTTTTTAAGAGTGCATAATGAAAAATAAAGTATTAAATTCAATTCAATTAATAAAGACATGTTCGAATGTAATTCACATAATCAAATAATAATCCAAGTACTTGCTAATAGAATTACTTATGGGCAGTGTTTCCTACTTTGAAAAGAACCAATTTAACGGGAACTGTCGCTTTCGCGTATTCAGAACCGAGTTGTACTCCCTAATCAAACCCTCTTATTGTCACTTATAAAAAGGCGCACATTGCGTTAGGATAGTAAACCTATTTTTAAGAAATATAGTGTCTTGACTAAGTTGAAAATTATTTTGACCAGGATTTCTTAACCAAAAGAGATTCTCACGAACCATACTCTAAACTTATAAACGCGTCCGAAAACAGTTTTAAAATCACTTTTCTTTTTAAGTTAAAAACTCCTAATGAACTAAACAAATCGCTTTCGCTGTATTTGAAATAGTTAAAAAAACAACTAAGTTTAAACAGACGTCGGACGACTTTCGATCTTACCCAACGGAAATTAAGTGCGGGAAAACTTAAGTTGAAAGTCAAAATAGCCCTTAAGTGTTTCTATGAACAATTGTACGGATTATCGGTTCAACTACGATCCTTACATTCTAACCTTTATAGGTTTAGCCAGACATGGTAAAGTAAAAATGCATTTTAATTTTTATCATAAAAACGGATAAATAAAAGACTTTAAAAAAGGTAATAAGTGCGAGTGCAGGAAAGTAAATAAAAGTAGTGCGAGTGCGTAAAATATATAAAAGTAGTGCGGGTGCAGGAAAGTAAATAAAAGTAGTGCGGTGCAAGAAATAAAGGAAAGTAGTGCAGTGCGAGAAATAAACAATGTAAAGTGCGAGTGCGGGAAAGTAAACAAAATAAAGGCAGTGCGGGAAAGTAAACAAAATAAAGGCAGAGCGGGAAAGTAAAGTAGACAAAGGTAAAGCAATAAAACCTGCTCCTAACGGAGGGTCGAATAAAGTGCAGAACAAAAATGAAAATGGTGGCAAGATTAAACTTCCTTCCAAAGTGCTCCAAACTCGATTACAGACTCGATTACACAGTGTGGCAACACTCCGATGTGAAGCGATTACCACTTTTACACAATACTGATACATGCCTAGTTGTAACTAAGTTTGGATGATGAAACAAATGAAATCAATGCCCTATTTATAGGAAAGAGAAAACATGGAAATTACAAGGAAGCCCCTAAGTTTGAAAATGGGCGGGAACCATTTTGTTCTTGTGGAGCCCGCTACAACATCATGGCGCCCTCCACAGGAGGAAATTGCAGCGCCCAAGTGGAGATCGTGGAAGGCGTGGCGATTGAGGAGAGGTTGAAACTGGGACACGTCATGGCTGGACCCATGGTGCCCACCACAGTGGGAGCCACAAGTGTAAAATGATGATTTTTTGGCTTTTTAGCTCATTTTCGCTCATTTTCTCAATCGGGGCTCCGATTAGACTGGAAACCTGAAAACAAAGAAAAACATAGTAATAACATAACAAAATAACAATAAAACAACTAAAATGCATGCGAAATCGGAGTCAAAAATACAGTGAATTTCAGTGTCATCAGTTGTGCAACAAAAAAGAAGCATCATCAACAAAAATACACCAAATAGGACCCTCGAGAGAAAGAAAAGGAAGACAATGAAGTTCTTTAGAAGAAAATCTTTCAGAAGAAAGGAACAAAATATGAGATTTTTTATTTATGGTAAGAAGGAACATTTATCTAAAGAATGTCCTAATAATACTCATAAAGCTGCAAACTGATTAACTCTCTTCAGCCCCTTGAAGGAGACTTAGAATCTTTATATTCTGAGCAAAAGCTCTGCTGATGAAGAAACAAATTTTTCCCTTCAAGACTCTTCGCCTGATGAAGCATCATCTTCGGAGTCAGAAGATGACAGATATCTCCTTGTTTACTCCTTCAAACAGATAGGAAGTTCTCTTCCTACTCCACCTCTCCCTTGCGTTGAAGTCCATGTCCTCGCAACAAAGTTTTCACGTCCAAAGAAAGTTATAGCTTATACGAACACTGGGGCCCAAGTTACAATGAATCCTAGCATTCTCCCAACAAAATCATGTGTGACACATGTTGCATACTTTGTAGAAGGAGATGGAAAGGTATTTAAGACAGATTTAATGACCCAGGAGAAAATAGGAATTAAATTTTTCCCATGCTGTATCGTCTGGACCAGGGTCATCGGCAGTAATCTTCCAACCAAAGATATTGTAGTGGGAATGGATGTCTATTCAACAGCAAGCAGACTTCAAATTTTCCCCACAACAATTAAATTCAAAAGAGAATTCAAGCCTTATTCTGGAATATGGAAACTATATTCACTGTCTAAAACCCCTGCTGGTCATGAAGAAATCAAGTCCGACCTACTCAAACACTATGTAAACAGCCATGAAAAATTCTTCCATCCAAAACCACGATGGAAAAATAAATATTTTTTTTCCAACTTCTTTTTAAGCTCAATGAAGATGTTAATCCAACCAAGGCCACTCATCCAGGAATGAGTCCATCAGATTATACATTAGTTAGGGAAGAATGCAACTAGCTGCTCAAGCATGGTCTAATAGAACCCACAAAATCAGAATGGTCTTGTCAAGTATTTTATGTGGAGAAGAGATCCGAAAATTTGAGAGGAAAAAAGAGGCTAGTAATTGATTATAAACCTCTAAATCATTTTCTTATAGATGATTAATTTCCCATTCCAATGGACACGTCCTTCAGCATTTTCATCAAAGATGCCCATCTATATACTAAGTTTGATCTTAAGTCAGGATTTTGGGCAATTGGGTATCAACCCCGAGGATCGTTAAAAAATGGCGTTTTACATTCCTAATGCCCAGTACCAATGGACTGTGTTACCATTTGGCCTTAAAGTAACTCCATCACTTTTTCAAAAGGCCATGACCAAAAAATTTGAGCTCATTCTCAATAGTATCCTCATCTATATTAATGATGTGCTATTATTCTTGTAGCGGTAAATTCATGACAATCAAGCTATGGATAAACTTAACATCAATAAAACCAGAGTCGTCATCGTGCTCTTTATTGTTTCCAAAGGAAAAGGGAAAAGTATGAACAAAACCCAAAGATAAGAAGTTTTCAAATTAAAACTAATAAAATGCCAGAGATTACAGGTAAGGGGGTTGGTTACACCGAGGGAAGGTGTTAGCACCCAACGTGTCCTAGGTACTCCTAGGTGTCATACCTAAATTTTACCCTAAGTTTTTCCTACATCAGCATAGCATCAATCGATCCATTTTGTCGTGCGTTTCATAAATTAAAATCATTTATCAAAGTTTAGATTAAACGTCAAGAGTTCTGGCATTTTATCTGATCTTGATAAAATTCATTCAGTCATATGTTGATTGAGAAGTCAAAACACTTGATTTCTCGAATCTCAGTGCATCATTTATTTTGTTGCATCTTGTTTCAGAAGTTTAGAGGGTGATAATCAAGAGTGTTGTCATTGTCTGAATATGTATAGGGTTTTGTTTATGTTTGAGAATGAGAAGCAAATGGTCCAAGGGCGACTCATTTGTGTCTGATTGTCTGTTCGTATTTATTCAGTCAGTGAATCAGTGCATTCACCAGATGTTTGCATTTTATAGTTGTCACTACATGCATTTTGTTTCGCATAGTGCTTGGAATTTCAGCCAGGTTAATTTTTCGAATCTATAGACAAATCGGTCGCACCGTTTCTCAACTTTACGTCAAATTAGCGGGTGAAAATTTTCAAAACTGAGCTTGCAAACGTCTATTTTATTAATCTACGATCCACATAGTTTAATCTGGCGTGCTCCTTTTATTTTATCGACTATATTTTATGTCGCATTTTTTATCCGCCTGAGCCTTTACAGGTCGATTTTTATTTCAAAATTTGATCAAAACCTGTATATTTCTAAGAAGTTTATTTCGCACTGATAATTTTGGTGCATTCAATTTATTTTTTATGACTTTTTTTTCTTTTCGTCAAATTTTTTTCATTTTTATCCGATTATTTTATTTTTTTAGCCAATTTAATTAGTAGAATTAATTGTATTTTTAAATTTTATTTTATTTATTTTTATTGATATTATTCAATTATTAAAACTTTGTTTTTATTTTATTTAAAAAATATATATTTTTAGAGAATTTAGAAAAAAATCAAACAAGTATATTTCGTCCACCCTTTGAACCACACGGACAGCTCATCCTGGGAGTTGAAAAAAATGTGTTTTTACTTACTAGAAAGATCCAAACACAATCCAATAAATATTTTCCTTTCATGCACGCGTGAGGTCCCCCACCATTTGCACATAATTTTTTTTTCAGTATAGTACATATAATGATCACTGAAAGAAACTTTTCAAGAGAAAAAAGTCAACTCACTCTTGCATGAAGAAGAAGACTCCTCTCTTTCTGCATGTTTCAACTCCACTTCCTCTGCCCAACATCATAAAACGTCACAATCATCATCATCACTCTCCACATATACTCCTTTCATTTCTCCTCTTCTACAAAAAGAACTTCATAATTCATCTCTCTCTCTCTCTCACGAAAAACTCACTTGCTCTCATCTCAAACACCACCCCATCCCAAGCACCACCCAACAACCGTCCCATTACTCCCTTCATTTCACCGTCGGATATTCAACCCAACCTCTTGTTGGAAACACAACAATTCCTTAACACCACAACCACTCAAAGCTCACACTTAACCTCTAACAACACAAAACCAGAAATAGAGCAAATCAAAAGAGAAAGGAAATGGAGATCCGACCATTCCCTCTACTTTCGGCAGCCACCGAGAAACCTTACATCAACTCATTTCCATAAAACCACCTCCGACCAGCTCCATAATCCGGCCACACAACCAAACAACCACGTTCAACATAAACCGTAATGATCTCGTGAACCGCCTCAAAACCGCCGTTGCAAATCGTCGTAGAGCCGTCGCATTTCAAACACGTCGGAACTTCCTCCTTTTCATTTCATTTCCAAATCGGTAACCTCGCCATCCTCAGATTTGTTGCTTTTCTTAATGTGTTTGTTCTTTGGTTAGTTGAGAGTTTAATTTGTGAGAAACTTTTTTTATTGAATTTGGATTAATACTGAAAGAGGAAGAAATATGTTGTGACTGAATGTGAGAGACGTTTTCTCTCTTTCCTTTTTTTCATTTCTTTTCTTATATATATATATATATATATATATATATATATATATATATATATATATATATATATATATATATATATATATATATATATATATATATATATATATATATATAGTCTTTAATTTTTGTGACAAATGTCACAGTGGGAATGACTATTAGAGATTTTTTTTAAATAAAATAATATTAAAATAAATAAGAAGTGAGAAAAGGTCAACGAGGGAGAGCAGTGTTTCTTTTCATCTCATTGTATTGTATTTACTTTTCTTTCTTTTTTTCTTTTCTTTTCTTGTATCAAACAAGATGAGCACGTACTCTTACAAGTTCAAAGATCCTAAAATAGACAGTCTACAAGAATTGGTTTCTCAACTCCATCTAGTCTACAAGATCAACTTTGGGAAATATTATGGAAATCTGCTCGGTCTCTTGAGTAAAGAAGCAGACCCCCTGGTACTTTTGACCTTGGCCCAGTTCTATGATTCGCCAATGAGATGTTTCACCTTCCAAGATTTTCAAATAGCACTAATGTTGGAGGAATTTCAACATCTTGTTGGTATTCACGTAGTAAAACAAATTTCCATTTATGGGTTCCGAAGGGACCTTGGAACATGAAGTTATAGTTGCTGCCCTTCACATGCATAAGAAGGAGGTTACTGCGAACCTGGAAGTCAAAGTAAATACCAAAGGGTTTCCACTCAAGTTTCTTATAGATAGAGATTACACCCTACTGGAGGCCCAAAGCTGGGAGGCTTGTTACGCTACCATTACCTTGGCTATTTATGGAATCGTTTTGTTCCCAAACTTTGACGATTTCGTAGACATGACTGCCATTGGCATCTTCCTGACGAAGAATCCAATGCCTACCCTTCTAGCTGATGTCTTCTATTATCTGACTTGGAGGAATGCAAGGAAGGGAGGAATGATTGCTTGTTGCGCCCCTCTATTGACACATGGTTGCAGAACCATCTTCCAAATAGGGGTCCCTTTGTGGATCAGAAGGATGCTAGTTGGCCCCAGAGATTGGGATCGCTCCGATCCAGCGATATTTCCTGGTACTCTAGGGAGTATGATGGTACATAAATCATATCCAATTATGGGGACTTCCCTAACATACCACTCATTTGTATGATGATGTAAATTTGAGGAGAAGACCTTTCCATTTTTGGCAGTTTGAAATTACAGGTCACTTACTATTTTTGGAAACCTTTCTTCTGACCTCAAATTCTCCAATGTTGATCTTTGACATGTCAAATGAGACTTGTATGGACATGAATGAAGCCTTTCAAACCATCTCCCACCTTCAAATCCATGCTTTCAGACACAGTTGACCACAATTGACTTTCTAGGGTTTTAGATGAAATTCAGCTTGACTGTTGAGCTTTGATCATCCAATCCTTGGCCAAATCACTCCAAAATGATCCCTAGATCATATGAACTTGTTGAACCAACCCTAGGTCTTTGCTTCAATAGGAAATTCACTTGCTTGCTTGCTTGACTGGATCTCCTGACCAGTCTTTGTAACACCCCGAATTAAATAAGAGGATTATTTAAATTAAGTTAATAATATATTTAATAATTTAATTAAATAAATTGAATTATTGGATTATTATTATTATTATTATTTGGAATAATAATTATTTGGAAAATATATAAGTTGGAATAAGGAAAAAGGGTTTTCATTTTTGGTAAAGAGTTTTCACGTGAAACAGAGAAGCGGCTGAAAAGTGAAAAGTGGAGAAAGGGCAAAGAGGAAGAGCTAGAGAGCAAAGGTTGAAGAACGGAAAAGCTTGAAGCTTAGAGATTGCCGGATTATCTCTGGTAAGGGGGGTTTATCGTCGTTTAATGGGTATTATAGATTAACATGTCATGGGTAGTGATAAACCGTTGAAGTGACCCTAATTGGGATGTTGAATGCTGAAATATTGTGATGAATAAGTTGTATTAAAGCTGTAATTGAGTCCGTAATTGTGTGAGTCGTGTTCCCCCGAACGTATAGCTTTTTACGGAAATTGAATCGGAGGTCCGGAAGTCCTCCAACGGCGGAAAATGCGGAGAACTCTGCATTCTGCCTTGTGTTAGCGCAGGAACTGCTGTTTTGTCTGCGTTAACCGGTTAACCCAGGGCGTTAACCGGTTAACACTGTTATATTTTGTGAAAAGGTGCTGTTTTTCCTGCGTTAACCGGTTAACCCAGGGCGTTAACCGGTTAACACTGTTGCGTTTTGCCAGAAAATGTGTTTTGTCCTGCGTTAACCGGTTAACCCAGGGCGTTAACCGGTTAACACTGTTGGAAAAGTGAAAAATTGATATTTTAATGTTGTGAACATAATTGGTGATTTGCCTAGGTTGGTATGTGACATAGTAGGGATTGAGTTATGTTATGAAGTAATATTGTAGTCAATTTTGATGAGTAAAATTTGTTGGGTTTGTGTTATAAAGTGTCGATGCAAGTATGACTGAGTTGTTAAGTTGTTCCGTGTACGGAAAGTTGTTAAAAATACTGAGTTGTAGGCTTGATGAGCCAAAGTTGATTATAAGTTGATTATGTTGAAAACCTTGTTGTGTTGCTATTATTATTATGTTGTCGGAATTGTAAAGTCGTGTATGCCATGTACATTCATATGCATTAAGTCGGAGCTTTGCTCACACCACGTTGGCCTGGATTGGCAAATTTTAAGTTGAAAGTTGAAGGCTTACGCCTTGATGGAGCTCTGCTCACACCACGTTGGCCTGGATTGGCAAATTTTAAGTTGAAAGTTGAAGGCTTATGCCTTGATGCCCAATAAAATGGCAATGATTTTAAGTTGGGAGTTTTACTCCGATTGGTACCACATGCATGACGAGTCGAGTCTCATTTGAGTTGCATTTTATGTTGTTATTGAGTTGCATTTTACGTTGTTATTGAGTATGATATTTGAGTTGATGTGCCGTTACTGAATGCATGATATGATTAGGGTGATTAACGTGTAAATTTACTTAGCATTACATGATGATTTATAATGCTTATTATATAGATTGAGGAACTCACCCTTACAACTATTTTTCAGGTAACGAGCAGTGAGTGAGTAGAAGCTAGTGCTTGGAGTCTAGTGTGGTCTCCTTAGTGGGTCATGCTCTGATAGATGTAACATCGGGACGGGATGTTTTAACTTGTTGAATAATTTTATGTGTAATGTATTACATATGTTGAATGATCTCTATCCGCTGCGTATTTTGCAAGAAGTGTTTATGTTGAATTAAATAATGAGCATGACTGATTTTTATGGTGAAATGTGTGAAGTGTTGTGTGACACCCTTAACTGCAATAATTACTCTGATTTATATATTTGTTGTTGTAAATTAAATATTTGGGGTATTTTAGAAGGGTGTTACATTAGTGGTATCAGAGCCTGGTTGGTCTGTCCGGCCAGTTGTCGTGTCGTTACTGTCTAACAATTGTGTATTGTTACTAATCTAACTTTTAAGTTGTGTTGTATTGATAAGTTGGAATGGCTGGAAGGAATGACGCTGCAATGGCTGCCGCAATGCAAGCGATGGCACAAGCTGTGCAGAACTTGCCAAATGCTGGTGGTGATGCTGGATCACGTAGCTTGGCGACTTTTCAGAGAGAGAATCCGCCGGTGTTTAAAGGGAAGCATGATCCAGATGCAGCCTTGGGATGGTTGAAAGAGATTGAGAGAATCTTCCGTGTTATGGATTGCACTCCAGCTCAGAAGGTTCGGTATGGTACTCACATGCTAGCAGTCGAAGCTGATGACTGGTGGCTAGAGACTCACGAGAGGTTGACCGTGGCAGGTGAAGTCATTACTTGGGATGTATTCCGTAGGGAATTCATGAGAAAGTATTATCCGGAAGATGTCCGTGGTAAGAAGGAAATTGAGTTCCTTGAGCTGAAGCAAGGAAACATGTCTGTCACTGATTATGCTGCGAAATTTGTGGAGCTGTCCAAATTTTATCCTCATTACACTGGTGCTGGTGCTGAATTTTCAAAGTGCATCAAGTTTGAAAATGGACTGCGCTCTGAAATTAAGAAGGTTGTTGGGTGTCAGAAGATACGCATTTTTACTGAATTGGTTGATAGCTGCAGGATATTTGAAGAAGACAATAATGCTCATTACAAGATTGTCAGTGACCGCAGGGGCAAGCAACATCAAAACCGTGGCAAGCCGTATGATGCTCCAGTGGGAAAAGGGAGACAAGGAGCTGCTCCGGCTCAGAGGACTAGTAGGGGAGGTGCTCCTGTTGGTATAGTTTGCTTCAAATGTGGTCAGGCTGGTCATAAGAGTAATGTATGCACTGCTGAAGTAAAGAGGTGTTTTCGCTGTGGTAAGACTGGCCATGCAATAGCTGATTGCAAGCACAAGGAAGTGATTTGTTTTAATTGTGGCGAAGAAGGGCATATTGGAAGTCAGTGTCAGAAGCCGAAGAAATCTCAAACTGGGAAGGTGTTCGCATTGACCGGAACTCAAACCTCCAGTGAGGACAGACTTATCTGAGGTACGTGTTATATTAATGGCTTTCCTCTTGTAGCTATTATTGACACAGGTACGACTCATTCCTTTATATCTTTGGATTGTGCTGTGAAACTTAAGTTAGAGATATCTGAGATGTTTGGTAGTATGGTAATTGATACTCCTGCGAAGGGTTCAGTGACTACCACTTCGATTTGTTTAAATTGTCCTTTGAGTATTTTTGGTAGAGACTTTGGGATGGACCTAGTGTGTCTTCCACTAGTGCATATTGATGTTATTCTGGGTATGAACTGGTTGGTGTTTAACCGAGTTTCTATCAATTGTTTTGATAAGACGGTGGTCTTTCCTGAGATTGAGGAGGGAAAGAGTTTGTTTCTATCAGCAAGGTAAGTGAATGAGGAAGTAGCTGATGGGGCAGAGTTGTTTATGCTGTTAGCGACTTTGGAGGCTAAAGATAAACTGGTGATTGGCGATCTAGCCGTGGTGTGTGATTTTCCTGATGTGTTTCCGGAAGAGGTGAATGAATTACCGCCAGAGCGGGAAGTGGAGTTCTCGATTGATTTGGTACCTGGTACTAGGCCGATATCGATGGCTCCGTACCGTATGTCTGCTGTTGAGTTAACTGAATTGAAGAGTCAGTTGGAAGATCTGTTGGATAAGAAATTTATTCGTCCGAGTGTGTCACCGTGGGGTGCACCAGTGCTATTGGTTAAGAAGAAAGAAGGTACTATGAGGTTGTGTGTGGACTACAGGCAACTGAATAAAGTGACGATCAAGAATCGGTATCCTTTGCCGAGGATTGATGATTTGATGGATCAGTTGGTTGGTGCAAGTGTGTTCAGCAAAATAGATTTGAGATCTGGGTATCATCAGATCCGTGTGAAAACCGAGGATATTCAGAAGACTGCTTTCAGAACAAGGTATGGACATTATGAGTATTCTGTAATGCCTTTTGGTGTGACTAATGCGCCTGGAGTATTTATGGAGTACATGAATAGGATTTTCCATCCGTACCTAGACAAGTTTGTTGTGGTGTTTATTGATGATATTCTGGTGTATTCGAAATCTGAAGAAGAGCATGCTGAACATTTGAGAGTGGTTTTGGGAGTTCTACGAGAAAAGAAGTTATTTGCTAAATTGTCCAAGTGTGAATTTTGGTTAGGAGAGGTGAGTTTTCTTGGTCATGTGATTTCAAGAGGTGGCGTTGCTGTTGATCCTTCTAAGATAGAAGCGGTATCTAAGTGGGAAGCTCCGAAGTCTGTTGCTGAGATTCGAAGTTTCCTTGGTTTGGCTGGTTATTATAGGAAGTTCATTGAGGGATTTTCTAAGTTGGCGTTACCATTGACGATGTTGACTAGGAAGGGGCAAGCGTTTGTTTGGGACTCAAAATGTGAAGGAGGTTTCCAAGAGTTAAAGAGAAGGTTAACTACTGCTCCTATTCTGATATTACCGAGTTCGTCGGAATCATTTGAAGTTTACTGCGATGCTTCATTGTTGGGTTTGGGTGGCGTGTTGATGCAGAATAAGCAGGTTATAGCTTATGCTTCAAGACAGCTGAGGGTTCATGAGAGGAACTACCCGACGCACGATTTAGAGTTGGCGGCTGTGGTGTTTGTTCTGAAGTTGTGGAGGCATTACTTGTACGGGTCAAGATTTGAGGTTTTCAGTGACCATAAAAGTTTAAAGTATTTGTTTGATCAGAAAGAGCTGAATATGAGACAGAGAAGATGGTTAGAGTTTCTGAAGGATTATGACTTTGGTTTGAATTACCATCCGGGTAAAGCAAACGTAGTGGCTGATGCATTGAGTCGGAAATCATTACATATGTCTATGTTAATGGTTAAGGAATTGGATTTAATTGAGCAGTTTAGAGACTTGAGTTTGGTGTGTGAGAGTACTCACAATAGTGTTAAATTGGGAATGTTGAAGTTAACAAGTGGCATTCTGGATGAGATCAGAGAGGGTCAGAGATCCGATGTGCTTTTGGTTGATAAGTTGACTTTAGTGAATCAAAGTCAAGGTGGTGAATTCAGAGTTGATGAGAATGGTGTTTTGAGATTTGGTAATCGGGTGTGTATTCCGGATGTTATCGAACTTAAGAAGAGTATTCTTGAAGAAGGACATCATAGTGGCCTGAGTATTCATCCTGGAGCTACGAAGATGTATCATGATTTGAAAAAGTTATTTTGGTGGCCGGGAATGAAAAGAGAAATTGCGAGTTTTGTTTATTCCTGTTTGACTTGTCAGAAGTCAAAGATTGAGCATCAGAAGCCGTCTGGGCTAATGCAACCGTTGGCTATTCCAGAGTGGAAGTGGGATAGTATCAGTATGGATTTTGTTTCTGGTTTACCGAGGACAATTAAGAATTTTGAAGCTATTTGGGTGATTGTTGACAGATTGACAAAATCGGCTCATTTCATTCCGATCAGAATGGATTATCCGTTAGAGAGATTAGCCGAGTTGTATATTGAGAAGATTGTAAGTTTGCATGGTATTCCGTCGAGTATTGTTTCGGACAGAGATCCTAGATTTACATCGAAGTTCTGGGAAGGTTTGCAGAGGGCTTTGGGAACTAAGCTGAGATTGAGCTCTGCATATCACCCGCAGACTGATGGTCAGACTGAGAGGACGATTCAGTCACTAGAGGATCTGTTGAGGGCTTGTGTTTTGGAAAAGGGAGGTGCTTGGGATTGTTATTTACCTTTGATTGAGTTTACCTACAACAATAGTTTTCATTCGAGCATTGGTATGGCGCCGTTTGAAGCTTTGTATGGTAGGAGATGTCGGACACCGTTATGTTGGTATGAGTCCGGTGAGAGTGCTGTGGTTGGACCGGAGATTGTTCAACAAACTACGGAAAAGATTAAGATGATTCAGGAGAAGATGAGAATTGCTCAAAGTCGTCAGAAGAGTTATCATGATAGGAGGAGGAAATCACTTGAGTTCCGAGAGGGAGATCACGTGTTTCTTCGTGTTACTCCGATAACTGGGGTTGGTCGAGCTTTGAAGTCAAAGAAGTTGACACCTCGATTTATTGGTCCTTATCAGATTTTGGAGAGGATAGGAGAGGTCGCCTATCGTATCGCTTTACCGCCGTCACTTGCGAATTTGCATGAGGTTTTTCATGTGTCTCAGTTGAGGAGGTACATTCATGATCCGTCGCATGTGATCCAAGTAGATGATGTACAGGTGAGAGATAACCTGACTGTTGAAATATCGCCTATGAGGATTGAGGATCGAGAGTTGAAGCAGTTGCGGGGTAAAGAGATTGCCTTAGTGAAAGTAGCTTGGGGAGGACCAGCAGGTGGCAATGTGACTTGGGAACTGGAGAGTCAGATGAAAGAGTCTTATCCAGAGTTATTTGCTTGAGGTATGTTTTCGAGGACGAAAACTCTTTTAGTAGGGGAGAGTTGTAACACCCCGAATTAAATAAGAGGATTATTTAAATTAAGTTAATAATATATTTAATAATTTAATTAAATAAATTGAATTATTGGATTATTATTATTATTATTATTTGGAATAATAATTATTTGGAAAATATATAAGTTGGAATAAGGAAAAAGGGTTTTCATTTTTGGTAAAGAGTTTTCACGTGAAACAGAGAAGCGGCTGAAAAGTGAAAAGTGGAGAAAGGGCAAAGAGGAAGAGCTAGAGAGCAAAGGTTGAAGAACGGAAAAGCTTGAAGCTTAGAGATTGCCGGATTATCTCTGGTAAGGGGGGTTTATCGTCGTTTAATGGGTATTATAGATTAACATGTCATGGGTAGTGATAAACCGTTGAAGTGACCCTAATTGGGATGTTGAATGCTGAAATATTGTGATGAATAAGTTGTATTAAAGCTGTAATTGAGTCCGTAATTGTGTGAGTCGTGTTCCCCCGAACGTATAGCTTTTTACGGAAATTGAATCGGAGGTCCGGAAGTCCTCCAACGGCGGAAAATGCGGAGAACTCTGCATTCTGCCTTGTGTTAGCGCAGGAACTGCTGTTTTGTCTGCGTTAACCGGTTAACCCAGGGCGTTAACCGGTTAACACTGTTGGAAAAGTGAAAAATTGATATTTTAATGTTGTGAACATAATTGGTGATTTGCCTAGGTTGGTATGTGACATAGTAGGGATTGAGTTATGTTATGAAGTAATATTGTAGTCAATTTTGATGAGTAAAATTTGTTGGGTTTGTGTTATAAAGTGTCGATGCAAGTATGACTGAGTTGTTAAGTTGTTCCGTGTACGGAAAGTTGTTAAAAATACTGAGTTGTAGGCTTGATGAGCCAAAGTTGATTATAAGTTGATTATGTTGAAAACCTTGTTGTGTTGCTATTATTATTATGTTGTCGGAATTGTAAAGTCGTGTATGCCATGTACATTCATATGCATTAAGTCGGAGCTTTGCTCACACCACGTTGGCTTGGATTGGCAAATTTTAAGTTGAAAGTTGAAGGCTTACGCCTTGATGGAGCTCTGCTCACACCACGTTGGCCTGGATTGGCAAATTTTAAGTTGAAAGTTGAAGGCTTATGCCTTGATGCCCAATAAAATGGCAATGATTTTAAGTTGGGAGTTTTACTCCGATTGGTACCACATGCATGACGAGTCGAGTCTCATTTGAGTTGCATTTTATGTTGTTATTGAGTTGCATTTTACGTTGTTATTGAGTATGATATTTGAGTTGATGTGCCGTTACTGAATGCATGATATGATTAGGGTGATTAACGTGTAAATTTACTTAGCATTACATGATGATTTATAATGCTTATTATATCGATTGAGGAACTCACCCTTACAACTATTTTTCAGGTAACGAGCAGTGAGTGAGTAGAAGCTAGTGCTTGGAGTCTAGTGTGGTCTCCTTAGTGGGTCATGCTCTGATAGATGTAACATCGGGACGGGATGTTTTAACTTGTTGAATAATTTTATGTGTAATGTATTACATATGTTGAATGATCTCTATCCGCTGCGTATTTTGCAAGAAGTGTTTATGTTGAATTAAATAATGAGCATGACTGATTTTTATGGTGAAATGTGTGAAGTGTTGTGTGACACCCTTAACTGCAATAATTACTCTGATTTATATATTTGTTGTTGTAAATTAAATATTTGGGGTATTTTAGAAGGGTGTTACATTAGTGGTATCAGAGCCTGGTTGGTCTGTCCGGCCAGTTGTCGTGTCGTTACTGTCTAACAATTGTGTATTGTTACTAATCTAACTTTTAAGTTGTGTTGTATTGAAAAGTTGGAATGGCTGGAAGGAATGACGCTGCAATGGCTGCCGCAATGCAAGCGATGGCACAAGCTGTGCAGAACTTGCCAAATGCTGGTGGTGATGCTGGATCACGTAGCTTGGCGACTTTTCAGAGAGAGAATCCGCCGGTGTTTAAAGGGAAGCATGATCCAGATGCAGCCTTGGGATGGTTGAAAGAGATTGAGAGAATCTTCCGTGTTATGGATTGCACTCCAGCTCAGAAGGTTCGGTATGGTACTCACATGCTAGCAGTCGAAGCTGATGACTGGTGGCTAGAGACTCACGAGAGGTTGACCGTGGCAAGTGAAGTCATTACTTGGGATGTATTCCGTAGGGAATTCATGAGAAAGTATTATCCGGAAGATGTCCGTGGTAAGAAGGAAATTGAGTTCCTTGAGCTGAAGCAAGGAAACATGTCTGTCACTGATTATGCTGCGAAATTTGTGGAGCTGTCCAAATTTTATCCTCATTATGTGTAATGTATTACATATGTTGAATGATCTCTATCCGCTGCGTATTTTGCAAGAAGTGTTTATGTTGAATTAAATAATGAGCATGACTGATTTTTATGGTGAAATGTGTGAAGTGTTGTGTGACACCCTTAACTGCAATAATTACTCTGATTTATATATTTGTTGTTGTAAATTAAATATTTGGGGTATTTTAGAAGGGTGTTACAGTCTTGACTGATGACTTGCACTTGGGCAAATGGACAATGCAATGTTATGCAGTGGACAATGTTAATGTTATGACCTAACATGAAAATGAATGTACAAAATGGTAGGTGCAAATTTGAGGTGCTACAGCTGCCCCTATTCAATCAACTGGGAACCCGAATGGATGAGAGCAACGGCTGTCAGACTTTCAGGGTAAACAGGGATTGAATACCGAAGAACCGTAGAAATTTGCACAATGCGGGGATCCACCAACGGAAACATCCACCGGGATCTGATCCTTATTACTGAGGATTTTGGTTTTTTTTTTCAAAGGTACAGTCACATCCAGACATCACAACACGATGAATGGGAATGGGAATCACAACTAAACGTCAACGGACGACTAGGAAAAACTCAACGTTTACCGAGACCAACGGAGAGGTAACCAGACATTAATGAATGACTGGAAGAGATACAACCATACGTCAACGGACGTAATGGGAAAAACTCAATGTTTACCTAGACCAAGGAGAGGTAACCAGACATTAATGAATGACTGGAAGAGATACAACCATACGTCAACGGACGTAATGGGAAAAACTCAACGTTTACCGAGACCAACGGAGAGGTAACCAGACATTAATGAATGACTGGAGAGATACAACCATACGTCAACGGATGTAATGGGAAAAACTCAACGTTTACCGAGACCAACGGAGAGGTAACCAGACATTAATGAATGACTGGAAGAGATACAACCATACGTCAACGGACGTAATGGGAAAAACTCAACGTTTACCGAGACCAACGGAGAGGTAACTCTATTTGGGACGACCAGGAAAAACTCGACGTTTATCGACACCAACGGAGAGATAACCAGACATTAACGAATGAACTGGGAAGACTCAACCAGACGTCAACGGACGAAAGGGAGAAGCTCGACGTTTATCGACACCAACGGAGAAGGAGAAGACTCGACCAGACGTCAACGGACGAACGGGAGAAGCTCGACGTTTATCGACACGAACGGAGAAGGAGAACACTCAACCAGACGTCAACGGACGAACGGGAGAAGCTCGACGTTTATCGACACCAACGAAGAAGGAGAAAACTCGACCAGACGTCAACGGACGAACGGGAGAAGCTCGACGCTTATCGACACCAACGGAGAAGGAGAAAACTTCACTAAGGAAGAGATACCACAACCGGAAACCGAATAGGACGTCACTGACGACTCTACTGGGGAATCTGCTGGGAATCAACCAGACATTAACGAATGACTGGGGAATAGGGTATACAATCAGACATCAACGGACGACTGAGAAAAACTCAACGTTTATCTGCAGGGGAAAGATACAACTAGACGTCATCGGACGAATAGGAAAAACTCGACGTTTATCGAAACCAACAGAGAGGTAAATCTGAGGGGAATCAACAGCCATTAATGAATGATCTGTGGGGAATAAACAACTATACGTCATCGGACGCATAGGAAAAACTCGGCGTTTATCGAAACCAACGGAGAGGTAACTCTGTGGGGATAATGACCCTGTGGGGATAATGATCACAACCAACCGTCAACGGACGACCAGGAAAAACTCGACGTTTATCGACACCAACGGAGAGGAGGACTCTTCTGGGGAGAGAGAACAAGACTCAACCAAACGTCAACGAACGATTGGGAAAAACTCGACGTTTATCGACACCAACGGAGAGGAGGACTCTACATGAGGAAGGGTACAAATAGGCTCCAACGGACGACTAGGAAAAACTCGACGTTTATCGAAACCAACGGAGAGGTAAAGCTTTGGGGAAGAAAACAACCAATCATCAACGGACGATCGGGAAAAACTCGACGTTTATCGAAACCAACGGAGAGGTAACTCTGCGGGGAATCATCAGGCATTACCAAATGATCTGTGGGGAACAAGCAACTATACGTCAACGGACGCATAGGAAAAACTCGACGTTTATCGACACCAACGGAGAGGAGAAAACTTCTGGGGAAGAAAGACGACGTTACGAACATCGAAAGATGATGTTTACCGAAACCAAAAGAAGACCAGACATTAACAAATGACTGGGAAAACACCGAAAGATGGTGTTTACCGACACCAAAAGAAGACCAGACATTAACGAATGACTGGGAAAACACCGAAAGATGGTGTTTACCGACACCAAAGAAATAACACACGCGGGTGCTATCAAGGTTCTGACCGGTATCACAAGATGACATCTACATATGTCGGGGCAAGGCTAACACACTTGCTGGGGATCCCACTGGGAAGAAACAGGCTTTCCTTTCACCAACGGACGAGGAAATAAACCTCTCTGGGGGGTATCAATCCTGAATGCTGTCAGGAGTACTGTAGCAAACGTGCCATACAGATGTCGAACAACGATCCGCCTTTGCCGGGGATATGGTCTGATTGGGTAATACATGAATGCATGTGTTTGAATTTTTCTATGGCGTAATGTTCCATTATGAATGGAAACGCTACGCATTTTGAGGATGCAATGCTCACTATATGCGAAATGCAAATGAACTCCGGCTGGGGAGCCAAAACTGGTCAGATACTCCAACTCTGTGGGGAGATTCTGCTTGAGGAATGCTCTGCGGGGAGAGCACTGACTTCTCACTCATGCTGGAGAAAACAATACTGCTGCTTGGAAAGGATAGACTCCTCTGGGGACATCCTTCACAGGACCCAATCCACTCGGGGACTCCGCTTGGGGAAGCAACCAATACAACTCTGCTGAGGAATACCCAACTGCAACGGCGCTGAGGAACCAACAATACGACTCCACCGGGGAAGTAAACAAGGCAACTCTCTGGTGAGACTACTCGCTGGGGAGTAACAAGACGACTTTGCTAGGGATAACCAGGCGACTTCACTGGGGAGAGCCAACCGATCCACAAATGATAAACTCTGCTATGGGGAATAAATGCTACTCCACTGGGGACGACCCTCTCAATTCACAGGTAGGATAGACTCAGCTGCGGATGCAGACATCATTCCACTACGGAAACTCATCCAATCCACAGGTAGGATAACTGTTGGGGATAACTTTCTTTGAACCCGCTCCACTCGGGGACTTGCTGAGGAAAGTTATCAACACCGATCTCTGCTCGGGAGATCTGCTAGGGAAAGAAACTCTGTTGGGGATAACCCACCAACCTGCTGAGGAAGAACACCGCCCTGGTGGGGAAAGCAAAATACCAGACTCTGTACTGAGGAGAAATATCCACAACCCTGCTGGGGATGAGCGTTCACGACCACGCTAGGGATAACAATACTTCAAACCCGACTGCTGGGGAACAATGCTCCACTGACATCTCCACTGGGGATACAACATCCTTCCAACTCAGTGGGGATAATCCAACTTCGAACTCAGCTGGGAACTCATCTGGGGAAAATATTCGCTGGGGAATACACCCACTAGGGAAAACTGCAAACACATGCCTGCTGGAGATAGGCAATCCTTAGATCTGCTGGGGAATAGGAGGCACCATCCACAGACACCTCTGCAGGGGAACATAGCTCTGATAGCTTCCATGCTTACTTGGAGAAATATCTGCTGGGGAACCATCCTCAACCCTTAGAAACATTCTTCCCCCCGCCACTCCCACTGGGGACGTGGCAACCTTCAGGTTTGCTGAGGAGACAACGATCTCGAATCGGCTAGGGAAATAATACTTTCAGACCCACTGGGGATATACAGCTTATTCGACACGGAACACCTGTCGATTCGTCAAACAGCGGTATTCATCTTCCAACCACAGTGTTGACTTTCCGCTTTTGAGAACTCCCAGACTCGTCTGGACTTTTCTGATTCATCACCTTGTATTCCTAAGTTCTCCATACTTCACGGAGACCAAACTCCTGGGATTCATACAAACTTTCCAGTCGTCAGACTTTGAAGAGTCTTCTTGATTAACCTCCCAGGATCGTCGTCGTAATCCTTCACCGTCCCTTCGCTATTCGTCTATCCCTTTGCCCCTAGTCGGGCTCTGCAGGGATCTCTTTTGTCATGAAGATGTCATACAAACTGCCAGTGAATGACGATATCTAACAGCACCTGCACAAGAGATTGTCAGATAAAAACATGCCTCAGGCGTGCCAACCTTTCAACACCTAGGTCACTCAAACTTCCGAATAAGACTTCCAGATTTCAATCTTATAAGCATGCATCAAAAGGGACCTCTATGTTTCGAAATGCAAATATTCTTACCAAAATAAACGGATGTTTTCGTAATCAAAGCGGTAATGAAGACAAAACAAAATTTATTTGACTGAACACGCATTTTATTGACTGAAAAAAAAAGTGGCTCAGAATCGAGCATCACACAGGAGGCAAACCCTGGAAAGAGGTGATTGCGCACAAAAGGAAAAATCTATCCTAATGGCAATGTGAAACCATGATCTCATCGGGTTCCAACCCAGTTACACCCCATATGTCTTCAAGACCTTCCGCACTCTCTGCTTTCTGAACAAGACGCTTCCGATCGATCTCTGTCGGAGACTAGCCGAGTCATCTAAAGCACACACGATCATGCTAGACGCAGCTGTTCGTTTCATTCCCTCTTTTGCCTGGACCGCCCTCTCGGGTTTTCAGTCCACCGGGATACCCTTTTTTGCCCAAGTCGCCCTTGTGGGGTCTTCGACTTGCCGGGTGTACAGTTTTTTTCTTTTTTTTTATATCCCTAACTTTTGCCCGAACCTTTTCTCTCTTTTTTTCCTTGGTTCGCCGGGATGCCCATTTTTGCCTGAACTCTTTTATTCTTTTTTGTCCAGCGGGTCTCTTTCACGAAGTATTTTCTAACTGCGTCCGCATTCACAGGGGATGGAGAATCTTCATCATCCGTGGTCGTCAACAACAAGGCTCTGTCAGAGAAAACCCCCTTGACCACGAATGGGATTCATAACTGTGTATCTATTTGCCCCACGATCGTCTTGAGGAGGAAGGATCCTTTTTAATATTCAATACCAGCTCTCCCACGTGGCACGCACGAGGTCGCACTTTTCGGTCAACGACACGCTTCACTCACTGGGTATAACTGCCCCATGACAAACAACTATCAGTCTATTCCTCAATCCGGCTCGACGCATCATACCGGGTCCTTGTCCACTCATCAGGACATCACAGGGTAGCACCAATTCCTTCCCATACACCTGTGAGGAAGACATTGCCCCAGTAGATGCACACACCCAACCCAGGATACAAGCTTCCTACTCAGCCCCCAACGTTGGCGTATTCAAAGGTTATCCGGGAAACACCAACTCATCCACCTTAAACTCCCCATCAGACATCGGAATCCGTTCGGATTCAGGGTCAGGCCCCTCCTCCGGGATCGGTTACCCTCAATCTTTCGATCTGAGCACCTCGAGATATCCTCATCAGGGAACTCAAACTTCCTTGGTTGATAATTCTCAATGGGTTGCTGGGCAAGATAATCAGGCCTTACACTCCCCTTACTGCTTTTCGGGAGGTACTTTGAACGCCATGTTCAATCAACATCATTTGCCCTCTCGCAACCCGTCGGGTCAATGCTAGCTTCTCAAGCACATACTTGATCAGATCCAAATTGGACATCCATAAATGGGTATGAACCAGCATACTGTCTCAGTCGGCGAGCAGCCTATGCCAAAGTACATCAAGTTTTCTCGAGCAGTGAGTGTATTGTTTCATAGTCGATAAACTTTTTGCTTAGGTAAATTGCATGCTCTTTTCGACAAGACTCGTCATGCTGACCCAATACACCTCATGACCCCTTGAGGGCTGTCAAGTACCAGATTAACATTTGTTCCTTCCACGGGAGGCATCAAAATCGGAGGTTCCTGCAACTTATTCTCTCATCTTTCCATGCCCCTTGGCAATCATTATTCTACCTGACCATTTGATCTTTTTTTTTTGTTTTCGGTTCAGGCATTTCTTGTATTGTTTTTTTCCTTTTCTTTTCTTTCTTTTCTTTTTTCTCCTTTTTTTTTTTTGCAGGATCAACCTCGATTCCTCTTTCATTCACAACATGCCTCGGCAGTTTGCCGGACAACGCCCCATAAGTGCACTGATTCGAACTCAACAGTATGCATTATCTCAACCGGTCAAACAACTTGCCCCGGTCTATCGGATGCCCCTCTCCTGTTCGAGACTTTGTCATCATGTCATCAACATGGCATTCGCTTTCACGATGAATCATATCATGACACAAAGTCGCTCTTGACCTGTGGTATGTGGCACCGACATTCTTCTTCTCCTTATAGCAAGAAGGTACTCTCTGGTGTGATGAACAATGTTTACTCCAAATCCTCTGGCGACAATTCCACTTGATTTTGGCCAGAAAGCCATCTATGAAAGTAAACACCGAGAATTGAGTTGTACTATCAACCAATACATCAATGTGAAGTACCGGGAATTCATCTCTCGAACTAGCTCTATTCACATCTCTATGGTCCACACACATTCTCATCTTATCATCCTTTTTCGGCGCCCACCGCTTCTCTGGAGGACAGTCCTCTCTTAATGGTAGCTTGTGCCCCACGACATGGGTACTCTGCCCTGATGTATCCTGATACAACCAGGCGAAGATATCAACACGCTCTTTTGACAGAGCTACCACTCTACTCTTGACTCGCCCCTGAGGCGGCCTACCTTTCACTTCCTTTCTGACCTCGGCGGTGCCTGGAATAACAATCTTGACTCGCTCCTCGTGCGGTTGAATCACATTCTCCTCTTGTTTCAACAACCTGGCTAATCCCATCAGATCACAATCTTCTTCGCATTCTTCTTTGGCATGATAGCTTGGATTGTCGAAGTCATACAGAGGTGTAACCGAATTGTTATCAATGAGATCAGGAGGGTAGTCACTTTTGAGATCGGAACGAGACAAATTCAAAAGGAAAGAGAATAAAAACATTGCCATTTTTTATTTTTATTTTAAAACTGCAAAACTGAGTGAAAAACAGGGAACACCGCTTTTAATTACAAAAACATCCATTTATTACTGATGCAAAATGTTGCAAAATGAAACACATGAGGTGGCCCTTACAATGGACCAGTACGTTTTGGGCAAAACGTATGGCTTTCATGCAAACAAAATCAAAACACAGAAATACTACACTTCCGGATGAGCGACAGTGGTGATTTTGGAGGCTTTCCAATTGCCGGGTACGCACGACTTTATCCACAACTCGAGCTCGCGGTCACAGTCGATCTCTTCACTCACTGAACAAGCATGATCAGGATCCAACATTCCTGCACTAACAAAGGTGTACGATGGACGACGTCCTCTGCTTGGTCTAGACGACTCTTGATCCGGTTGGTAGCCAATCCCGAACATGTCTGCCTTTACCACTATGTCAATGATCCTGCCCCAGCCTTGGGCCTCTTGGTTCTTCACCACCTCTAGGGCTTGCTTATAAGAAGAAATGGACAGCTTCTTTTCTTTCTCAGCAATCAGAGCATTCTCCACCTTGACGGTTTCAATTGCTTGATTTGGTGCTTCAAAATTTTCACTGTCCGTTTCTACTTCCTTCATCTTCTGGGTCGTGTCTCTCATCACTACACATCCCTTTGTGGCGACGGCCGCACAACAATTATCATCACCAGGGAAAGCTCCATCCTTCATCAGAGGTTTTGGGACCACAGACATTGGAACCTTTAACTGATCTTCCTCAGCCAGTTTCATTTCTCTCTTATTCTTTTTCACCATTTTTACCTTGATAGGACCCTGCCTGGGTACGGGGTTGACATCCACATTCATTATCTGTGCCAAGATGATAGCCTTGGAGTCCACCAAGTCTTGGACGACATGCTTGAAAGCTCTACAACCCTCAATACTGTGTCCGAGCATCTCAGAATGGAACTCGCACTTGGCATTTTCATCATAATTTGGAGGCCTTCGCTGCCGTTCTATGGGAATCAATATCCTTGGCCGGACTAACCCCAAATCCCTCAACCTCCTGAACAGAAGGGTATAAGTCGCAGGTGGCTCCTCAAACTGACGATCCTCCTTCTTCTTCTTCACTTGACTCTTAGCTTTCGGTGCTTTTTGGTGAGGTGGCGGTTGTTGCTATGGTACAGGTGGATTACCAACAGGGATGACTACAGTGGCAGCATAAGGGTGATAACGATCCTTACTGCGTTCTTTCTTTGCTGGCACACCACTTGACTCAACCTCCTTTTTGAGCGGACCACTGCTAGAGGGTTTCTTTGCTACTGTGCCAGAGGGGTTATTTTCTTCGGATGACGGAGCCTTTCCCTGAACTTTCTCCTTAATCATCCAGCCTTCAATCCTTTCCAATCTCTCGGCCATGGCTTTCTGTCCCAAGGCCAGCCCTTGCACAACACTGAACAACTCCCTCATCATCTCTTTCAGTTCACGAATGTCGGCGTTGGGTGGATCCATCAGTTCGGATTTGTTGCCCCCAGCAGGATATCTGAACAGACGAGCTATGCGCACCGGTTGGATACTGGAACCTACAAAACAGCAAACAGGTTAGTATGACTCACGCATGCAATGTCTATCCGTACTAGGAATTGTCCTTTGATTCTGGTCTCGCAGAGACAGGTAATTTTCATTAATACATTTTGACATCCGAATGTCTCTCAACCTGAATCTCAATCAAAAATGGACCCCGAGTACGAATAGACATGGGTTGAATGCAGATGAATGCGGAACGGGATGATGCAAATGCATGAATGCAGGTCACTGTGCCACCAAGTCATCTGAAGACCCATTAAATCTCTAAACCAGTCACAGTCATCTAAGGGACTAAGTCACCATAAATCCAACTTGGGGAGTTCCGAAATAAACGGAACTGGAGATTATATCACTATCATCACAGGAACATCCACTGAACGGACGACAACCAGATCTTCTGAACGAGTACTCTCAAATTCAACCCGGGGATCCGAAATAAACGGAACCCGCTTATAGATATCACGGACAGAATTCCGGCATGACAGAAGTAAGTACCCATAAGTTCATCTGAAACAAAGTCACCTCCAGCAACCAGAGTCACCAACAAGTCACCAACAAGTCAGCAACAGTACCTGTAATAATGATCATTCCCTCCCCACTCACGGGTGTCATCTAGGTCAGGGTAAGGTCGAGAGAAACGCAGGATAAACAACCCTTTCAAGAATATCATCCTGTGCACACCCGATGTATGCACCGATAATACCCCATCAGAGTCTGAACTGCTCGCGATATCAATGTTCCGCTAAGTGGCGCATACCACCCGCTTCCCATGAATCACTCTATTCCTAGGTTTCCTAGATTTCACTCATAGCCTGGGTATTGGGTCTTTTACCTCGAGTGACTCCCACCCCCAAACAGAGAAACACAGCACAGCCAGCAGATGAATATGAATGAATGCAAACATAAATGCAAACAATAAATGCAAACAATAAATAAATGAATGCAATAAACAACAGCAAACAGCAACCAAAACCCTAACCTAGAGAGCGCTAGGAGAGACTCGCTTAGGGAAGATGGACCAGCAAGAGGTCAACTTCTCTAGGTCCCCAACAGAGTCGCCAGCTGTCGCATTACGCGAAAAACCGGCGGGAAAACGAAACAACAGAGCCGCCACCGTGCGTTATTTAACCCAAAAGAGGGAAAGGAAACGCTCAAAGTAAACCTGGAAAAGACATGGTCTCGCGACCAAAGAGAATGGGATCGGGAGTCGGTTATGCGAAGGGAAGGTATTAGAACCCCTACGCATCCGTCGTACTCGACGAGATCCACGCACAAAAGGAAGGAATATGGTTGCTAAAATACTGCTCAAAAACAAACAAACACTGGCTGAAAGAGACACAAGAAAACAAACGAAACTGACTCGGCAGGATATCACATCCTGGGCTTACATAGTCTATCAGGCATAGACATCAGAGTCGACGTAGTTCGGAACAAAGGGGGAAACGTGCTCGCTAGGACGTCGCATCCTATGCATACGTATCTTCTCGGAATAAAGCAGAATCAGAGCACTCGTAGCTCGGCTAACGCACGCAAGACAAAACAACACGGGAAATCGACTGCCAATCGCTGGACTTATGTCAAACTCCACACAAAACAGGCAAACATGGAAACCGAATGCCAATCGCTGGACTTACATCAGACTCCGAACCAAACACACACACAGGAAACCAACTGCCAATCGCTGGACTTATGTCAGACTCCAACAAAAGAAACTGGAAACCGAATTCCAATCGCTGGACTTACATCGGACTCCAACCAGAAAAAGAGAAACAACTCACACAAACAAAACAAAAGGGCGCCCGGAGAGATCAGCTCATCTCCTGCCTACGTACCTCATCTGGTATGAGGATCAGGGCGACGTAGTTCCCCTACGCAGGGACACAGGACTAGCCTAACCAGATAACAGAGGGAGACACAACTAGGGAGACTACGACTCGAGCCTAGATGTTATCATGCAAATCATCCCTAAGTTAAGGTTTCTAGCTAACTTGCACAGGGAGCAAGCTATCCTATACAGCACGGGCAAAGCAAAGCAAACAATCACAAATAGCACACACTATATACACACAAAGTGGGCTCACACAAGGGTTAGGATGCAAAGGCAATCCAACTGTATCAGGGTGATGTTAGCTCTTAACCTTAACATTGAGAGTTAAGGTGAAGCAGATGAAATGGGAAGTGAAGATACGACTTCACAGCTCTTATCCCTGGCCTGGGAGAGCTTTAGACAAAAGGAAGTGTGGGTTCAGAAAGTGGGAACCCTTCTACACTTATGACACTGACTCAACTGTACAACTGTACAAGGATCTGGGGTTAATGTCCACAATGCATCAACACCAGTTGTGTGAGCAAAGGGATGACTCAACAAGAATAGCAGGAGATGGATTGCACATCTCTTGTATCTGCCAATTTCCTTATCAAAGGTCTTTTCCTGCTTGGGGACAAAAATAAACAATCACAAGCATTGCCTCTTAAGGAGGACTTCAGACAGGTGCCTGGCCAAGTAACAGGCCAGGTCTTCCAGACTACATGGAGAAGAGATCATTATACCTCAATGCTCAAGCTAGCAAGCAAAGCAAACACAAGTTCACAAGGGAACTATAGCATCTAAGGTACCTGAAATCAATCCAACATAATCAGTATACCAGACAAACAAAAAAGCAAACAGACAATTACAAGTCCACAGCACAAACAGATAACAAGCATCAATGCATAAAGGTGCAAGCCACAAGGCATAGGTGCAAGTCTCAAAGCCTACAAAACAAACTCTAAGTTAGTCATAAACAAACAATAAACCAACTCCAATTGAGTGCACATCATCAAGCATAAGCAATTGTGCTCTTTGACCTGAAACAAAGCTCAAACATTAAGCACTAACCACTAGGACTTGGCCTAGGGTCAAAAATGGGAGCAATAAACCAAAACAGAACATGAAACTTATCAAAAATCAAGATCAATCAAATAAGAATCAAATCCAAGTGGTCTCACATTCATATCATCAACCAATATCATTTCATGATCAATCATGGTCAAACATGCAAGTTAAAACCTCATAGGACCAAACAGAATGATTCAACTCAAATCAACTCACAAACATTTCAATAAATCCCCAAAAAATTCATGGTCAAACAGAATTCATAACACGATCTACACACTAAATTTCAAGTCATTTGGACCAAAAGAAGCAAGTCAATTAAATTCCAAAAGTCAAAGCATGTTCAAACAAGCTCATACAAGGCACCAAATCATGCATCGAATTCAAGCAAGCATAAAACAGAATTGGCATAAGATAAATGAACCAAATCAAAGCCATGACACACTTCAAGATGTCTAGAACATACATGCAAAATTTCAGGTCCATCCAATAAACAACAAGAATTTCACAAATCACATGAGATCATGACTCATAAAAGGTCCACAATTGGTCAAACAGGGGAGAAATTCTCAAACAAATAGGAAATGCATTCAAAAATTCCAGAAAACTTCACAAGAAAACTTAACATTAATAAGTATCAACATGCAAAAATTAAGATCAATTCAAGTTCAATAGGCATGGTAAAGAAATTCCACAAGTTGGACAAGAAATGGTGTGACACAAATTGTCACACCTCTAATAATCAAGTCATGTCTCACAATCCAGAAATGCAAAAATCACAATCTTTATACCAAAATGCTCCTAAAGGTGTCTAGTTTATGCATATAAAATTTCAAGAATTTTGGATTAAGCACCATCATTTCATGAGCAAAATAGTAAACAAGGTGCAACAAATGACATGTTTGAGTAAGCCCTAGCCAAAACAGAAATCCACACGTGCACAATTTTCATAAAAATCACCATAAAATAGTAGACATGGCAGGGATCATGGCACAAAAAATCTCACATCAATTGGATTATTATTTCATGAGTTATGAATTTTTAAGTGTGAAGAAAAATTAAAAAAATGTGAAACAAGTATGTGAACATGTGAAGCACAATTGGAAATAATGCAAAAGGCAAATATGAAGAAACGCTGGGAGCCAGAATCGA
This sequence comes from Lathyrus oleraceus, assembly GCF_024323335.1. Taxonomy (NCBI): domain Eukaryota; kingdom Viridiplantae; phylum Streptophyta; class Magnoliopsida; order Fabales; family Fabaceae; genus Lathyrus; species Lathyrus oleraceus. The sequence goes on along the minus strand of NC_066580.1, from coordinate 324,035,231 downwards.
GCTGCGTACGCTTTCAAATCTGGCGCCACTTAAGTGAAACGCCGCGTTTCACTTAAGTGCGTGGCACAGTGTGATTGGCTTCATGGCGCGTAAACAACAAAAAACATGCAAATATGTGAATACATGGATCAAACACGATCTGGCAAATGAAAAAATTAGGGTTCTACATGTTCTTCATACAATTTCCAGCTCAAGAACAAATGTCCACGAAAATCAACAAGAAGCATATCATTAGCTTCGTCTTGCAATGCTCATCACTAATCTAAGCATCAATAGACCTAATTCCTACTCACATGACCGGATCGATCGAAGGAAGTTTCATCAACCAAACTTAAAATCCAGATATCTCTCTTAATACAGCATGAAAATTCAAGATCCAAAGTTCATTATGATCAGCAATGGAGGATCTACAAGATGCATATCCTAATTACAAGAATTATTAGAATCGATTTCTAACCTTCAAGTGATGACAGAGTTGAATTCGTGGCTTTCAAGCTTGGATAAGCAAAAACAGATGCTACACAACTCTCCACTGGATGAATGAATGATGATTTGATGCTCAACAATGCTTGAATTCAATGGAATCTTCAACTGCCATAGGAGATGCTATGCTGAACAGTCCGAGAATCAGCTTGAAATCCTTGCTCTCTTGCTTCAATCCAGCTCAGTGATGATTGTAGATGATGAACCAATGAAGAATCAATGCAATGTTCTTGGAGAATTTGCAGAAAAATGAGAGAAAAAAGTTTTGGAGATTTTTCACTTTGATCTAGATCTGAGCAAGAATGAATATTAATCCTCAATTCTGTTAGCATTAGCCTTATATACCATGGATTCATGCATTTGTTAATCACACTTAACCAAATGTAATGGTAATTAGTGAAATGCAAATTTTATGCTAAATGGCCAAAGTAACCTCATGCATGGAATAAGCTGCTACAGTGCACGAAAAATTAGCCAAACACCCTTCAAATATTGTTTTAGATCAAATTCAAGTGATTGGAAGTGTTGCAAATGCCTAGTTTTCAAATTGACTTTTTCCCTCCCTTTTTCAAATTCAAGTCACATGAAAAATGCCATTTTTGTGTGATGATTTTTGATGAAATGTAATGAATGACTATGATAGAGCATGTCAAAAGGAGATTGTAGCAAAAAACCACACATGATTTGGCCAAATGGTGTGAAAGTTATCCAAGTTTGAAGTTCAAAATTTCTTGACAATGATTTGATCATAACTTACCAACCACACATGGGAAATGGATTTTCTTGGACTTTCTGGAAAGGTGAGAGAAAGATATTCAACTTTCATGTTGGACAAAATTCCATTTGAAGCTTGTATGATGATGTAAATTTGAGGAGAAGACCTTTCCATTTTTGGCAGTTTGAAATTACAGGTCACTTACTATTTTTGGAAACCTTTCTTCTGACCTCAAATTCTCCAATGTTGATCTTTGACATGTCAAATGAGACTTGTATGGACATGAATGAAGCCTTTCAAACCATCTCCCACCTTCAAATCCATGCTTTCAGACACAGTTGACCACAGTTGACTTTCTAGGGTTTCAAATGAAATTCAGCTTGACTGTTGAGCTTTGATCATCCAATCCTTGGCCAAATCACTCCAAAATGATCCCTAGATCATATGAACTTGTTGAACCAACCCTAGGGCTTTGCTTCAATAGGAAATGCACTTGCTTGCTTGCTTGACTGGATCTCCTGACCAGTCTTGACTGATGACTTGCACTTGGGCAAATGGACAATGCAATGTTATGCAGTGGACAATGTTAATGTTATGACCTAACATGAAAATGAATGTACAAAATGGTAGGTGAAAATTTGAGGTGCTACAAATGTGTTGAAGAAGATGAAAATGGGTTTATATGTATAGGGTGGTAAAGGTGGGATTTTTATGGATATTGATGGATGAAAATTAAAATGGAAGTTGGAAAGGTAAATTGTATGGTGGGAAGATGATAAATGTAGGAGCTTTTATGGGGTTCAAGAGAGTTTTTGGAAGAGGAAAAATGGGTTTTGGAAGTTTGAAGGGCCAAAAATGGTGAATTACTTGAATCTGCCCCGCTTATACCAGACGCCGTGGCGGGCGCCATAGGGTCTATGGCGGGCGCCACAAGAGCAAAACTGAAGTTGGGCCGAAATTTGAAGATTTTGGTATGGGCTTCTCCATGTTTTTTTTTGTCTGGGGGTCCGGATAGCATTTTCATTGTTTTTTCTAATAGAATAAGGCTTGCAGAGTTTATGAAAATAAAATTTAAACATTAAACAAATAAATAAATAATACTGTTAGACTATAATATGAATATAAAGGAAATAAACACACACATAATATATATATATATATATATATATATATATATATATATATATATATATATATATATATATATATATATATATATATATATATATATATATATATATATATATATATATATATATATATATATATATATATATATATATATATATATATATATATATATATATATATATATATATATATATATATATATATATATATATATATATATGGAAATATCAAAGTGCTAACATAATTTGAAAATGTACCAAATGCGATAATATAAAATAAGTCAAGGAAATGCGAAAAATAATATAAGCATAAATAAGAAAAGGTAAACGAGACGGTAAACTCAAACAACAGGGGGCTCCTCTGCCTGACTGGATCCACGAAGTACGGCTATCTCCTGACGAAGCTCTGTTATCTCTCGGAATAAATAATCAGCCTCAGTAGCATGTGTAAGATCGGATACCTCAATCTATAAAGTAAGGTCAACCACCTCCTGCCTAAGCTTGGCGGTCTCTCTGCGACACTCGGCAATCTGCGTGCGGATATCTGGGGGCTACAAAGATAAATTATTAGAGAGCACAGTAATCCTGGGTGAAAGCGGCGTAGGAGTATAATCAGCAACAGGAGGGGATCTAGGCTCCTCAACAGTATCTCCATGACCTTCCAAAGCATAACTCCAGTTAGTTGGGTCATGAACACTGGTCATCATTGGGTCTGGCAGTATAAAGTAGTGTATCGTCTCGCTATCAATCAACAATCTGAACTGTCTGGGATTGAAAAAGGCTTTCCTCATCAATCCTATGTCTAAGAAGAAATCAATATCCATAGTAGTATAGCTACAGAAAGTCCTGAGATGGAGCAGCTTGCGGGACAGGCCTAAGGCAGTGGCAATCTGCGTGACAATCCCTCCTACATGAATAATTCCCTCGGATGATCTGGCAACACTGCTAAGGCCACACAGCAGGAAATTCCCACATGCCACAGGGCGTGACTGGGATGCAGAGAATAACAAAAATATCTCCTCCTCACTCAGCAAAGTCTCAGCATCTGGTCTTCCAAGAAAAGAGTGAGCCAGTATCATCTAGAAATACCTTATAGCAGGGTTATGGATAACCTAGGACAACTGAGTAGAAGGATCCTGAATCCCTCCACCAGAGATATCGCTCCATAATTTCCCCACTTCCCTACTCAGAAAGTATCCCATCGGCGTCTCAGGGATAGCATCGGGGGTAGTTTGAAAACCTAACAAGTCACCGAACTCCTTCTGGCTGAAAGAGTACTCAGTCCCGAATAGCCTGAAAATAGCATGTCCATCTTGTCCGGTGTAAGGATCATAAGAAAACGAGCTAAGGAACTCCAAAGTCAGGTTCCTGTAGGTGTTGTTCAAGTCATCAGCGAATTCATCCCATTGGAGTTGGTGGCACAGGAATCTAATGCTCGGCTCAATGCCTAGGGTGTCCAAGCAATCCTGGTCCGGATAGCGTGTAGGTGCCATAGGGCGCTGGTAGAGAACTATGTAACGCTCCCTCTGGGCGTCATCTCTGAAAGCCACGTGCATGTCATCAAAGTTCTGCATCCTGCAAAGGTTAGGGAAAAAGGATCCTGAAAACACAAACATTGCAAATGATATTTAGTCCTGACGAGAATATGATTAAAAATAAAATAAAGTAAATAAATGCAGAAAAAGTAAAATAAGATATGAAAACCGTGGGTTGCCTCCCAAGCAGCGCTTGTTTAACGTCGTTAGCTTGACGGTGGAACTTATACATCTGTCATAGGAATTGGTGGATCTATCAGAGTGTGGCTGGAGTAGTCTGTTGGAGTGTCTCCTCCTTCATAGAGCTTCAGTCTTTGCCCATTTACAATGAGTGGACTACAGGTTTCATTCTTGATTTCTACAGCTCCGGATCTCAGAACCTTAGATATTTTGAAAGGGCCAGTCCATCTTGAATGCAGCTTCCCGGGGGAAAGTCGTAACCTAGAATTGAACAGGAGAACAGGGTCGCATGTATTGAAATCTTTTTTCACAATTCTTTTGTCATGCCAGGCTTTGGTTCTCTCTTTGTATATTTTGGCATTCTCGTAGGCAGATTGCCTAAGTTCTTCCAGTTTGTGGATGTCAAGGATACGTTTTTCACCTGCGGTCAGGTAATCCAAATTCAAAGTTTTAATGGCCCAATAGGCCTTATGCTCTAATTCAAAAGGTAAATGACAGGATTTTCCATAGACTAGTTGGTAGGGAGTTGTCCCTATAGGGGTTTTGAAAGCGGTTCTGTAGGCCCATAATGCTTCTTGGAGTTTCTGAGACCAGTCTCTTCTAGATATAGAAACAGTTTTTTCTAGAATTTGTTTTATCTCCCTATTGGATACTTCTACATTGCCACTAGTCTGTGGGTGGTATGGTGTTGCTACTCTATGCGTAACTCCATATTTGCTTAAAAGTTTATCAAATATTCTCGATATGAAGTGCGATCCCCCATCGCTTATGACTAAACGGGGTGTTCCAAATTTGGGGAATATATAGTTTTTAAATAACTTGATCACCACTCTAGTGTCGTTTGTGGGTGCAGTTATAGCTTCAATCCACTTAGACACGTAGTCCACAACAACTAAGATATAGTTGTTTCCTAAGGATGGTGGGAAAGGTTCCATGAAATCTATACCCCAAACATCGAAGAGTTCTACTTCTTGAATGTTTCTTAGAGGCATTTCGTCACGTCTTGAAATATTTCTCGTGCGTTGGCATCTATCACATTTGACAATGCAAGCATGGACATCACGCCACATGGTAGGCCAGAACAGGCCAGCTTGAAGAATCTTGGTGTATGTCTTAAAGGTGCTCGCATGTCCACCATAGGGTGCAGAGTGACAATGCTCAATTATACTTTTTACCTCCTCTTCTGGAACGCAACGACGAAAAATGCCATCTTTACCCCTTTTAAGAAGGAGCGGTTCGTCCCAATAAAAGTTTCTTACATCGTTAAAGAACTTCTTCTTCTGGTGGTAGTCAAGATCAGGGGGTATGATATCAGCAGCTAGATAATTAACAAAGTCTGCATACCATGGCACGTTACTTACAGCTAAGGATTTTTAGAAGTGCTCATGAGGGCCTAGGCTATCGTCTTCAATGGCTTCTAGTTTAGCTATCAGTCTATCATAGGCAAAATCATCATTTATGGGTACGAAGTCTGGTTTCAGGTGTTCTAGCCTAGAAAGGTGATCAACTACTACATTTTCAGTGCCTTTTTTATCTGGATATCTAAATCAAACTCTTGTAGTAACAGAATCCATCAGAGTAACCTGGGCTTGGCATCTTTTTTACTTAATAGGTAACGAATGGCAACATGATCAGTGTAAACTATAATTTTGGCTCCTACTAGATAAGATCTGAATTTGTCTATAGCAAAAACTACAGCTAGTGGTTCCTTTTCAGTTGTTGCATAGTTAAGTTGGGCGGCGTCTAAGGTTCTACTGGCGTGATAAATCACATGTAATCTTTTATCTTTCCTTTGTCCTAGAACGGCTCCAACGGCATAATCACTAGCGTCACACGTTATCTCAAAAGGTTCTGACCAAACAGGGGGTTGCATAATGGGTGCTGAAATCAACGCTTGCTTTAAAAGATTAAATGCTTCATTACATTTTCCATCGAAAATGAATTCAGCATCTTTTATTAAAAGGCCAGTTAATGGTTTAGTTATTCTAGAGAAGTCTTTGATAAAACGCCGGTAGAATCCAGCATGTCCAAGGAAACTTCGGAATTCTCTGATAGTTTTTTGTGGTTTTAGATTCTCTATGACTTCTATCTTAGCTCTATCTACCTCAATACCTTTTTCAGAAACTATATATCCTAAAACAATCCCTTCGGTGACCATGAAATGACACTTTTCCCAGTTTAGCACAAGGTTCACCTCCACGCATCTCTCCAGGACTTTCTCAAGGTTAGCAAGACAATTTGGAAATCAAATCCGCAAACCGAGAAATCATCCATAAATACTTCCATGATACTATCTAGGTAATCTGCAAAGATTGGCATCATGCAACGTTGGAAAGTAGTTAGGGCATTACAGAGTCCGAATGGCATTCGTCTGTAGGCAAAAGTTCCATAAGGGCATGTAAAGGTAGTTTTCTCTTGATCTTCGGGGTGGATAGGTATTTGGAAGAATCCAGAGTATCCATCTAGATAGAAAAACTAAGAGTGTCTGGCTAGACGCTCCAACATCTGTTCTATAAATGGTAAAGGGAAATGATCCTTCCTGGTTGCTTTATTTAACTTTCTGTAGTCTATGCACATCCGCCATCCTCCTTCTATCCGTTTTGCTACATGTTCGCCTTTATCGTTTTGCACTACTGTGATGCCTCCCTTTTTAGGTACTACATGCACAGGGCTCACCCACTTACTATCCGAGATCTGATAGATTATACCTGCCTCAAGTAACTTAAGAACTTCTCTTTTAACAACATCACTCATTATAAGGTTTATTCTTCTCTGATGTTCTCTGGAGGGCTTTGAATCTTCTTCGAGCAAAATCTGATGCATGCACACGAATAGGCTTATACCTTTCAGATCAGAGATATTATATCCTAAGGTTGAGGGATATCTTCGTAAAACATCTAAGAGTTGGTATGTTTCCTCTTGGCTCAAGGTAGCACTGACTATAACTAGACGATTCATCTCTTCATCAAGAAACTCATATCTTAGGTTCTTAGGCAGTTCCTTAAGTTCTAAGGTTGGTTTCTTAGGGCATGGCATAGGATCTGGGGTAAGGGATAAACATTCATAAAGGTTATCATCGACGTAGGGCTTCCTAAAGTTATCATCTTCCAGTATGAGAGTTGATGGCAACTTAATTGTTTTTATGATTTCTTCTTGTTCTATTTCCCTAACGCATTCATCAATGATATATATGGCATAACATGCGTCTCCCATCACAGGTGCCATAAGAAATTTTGAAAGTATAAATTCTATCTTCTCGTCACCTACCTCAAAGGTCAACTTTCCTCTCTTGACATCTATTATGGCTCCTGTAGTTGATAAGAATGGTCTACCTAGAAGGATTGGTATATCATTATCCTCTTTAATGTCCATGACAACAAAATCAGTAGGGATAAATAACTGACCTATCCTAATCGGGACATCTTCTAATATGCCTATCGGATACTTAACAGATCTATCGGCTAATTGAAGTGACATCTTGGTAGGTTGTAATTCTCCTAAGTTTAACCTCTCACAAACTGCTAAAGGCATTAAGCTCACAGTAGCTCCTAAGTCTAGAAAAGCTTTTTCGATGACATGACTTCCCAAAATACAAGGAGTGGAGAAATTTCCCGGATCTTTATCTTTTTTGCCTAACTTATTCTCGGAAATAGAATTGCATTCCAAGGGCTTCGGATCGTCGAGTCTACGTTTGTTGGTAAGGATGTCTTTGAGAAACTTTGCATAAGAAGGTATTTGGGTGATGGCTTCTGTGAAAGGGATTTCTACGTGAAGTTTTTCTATAACCTTAATGAATTTTTGATACTAGTTATTGATATGGGTCTGTTTGAGTCTTTGCGAATATGGTATCGGTGGTTTGTATGGCGGGGGTGGTACATAAGTTTTGTCTTTGGGTTCTTCTCCTTTTTCTTGACCTTCCTATTTTTCAGATTCCTCTGGTTCCTTCACTTTGTCCGTGGGTTCGGTATATTCCTTAGAAGTTTTGGGTTCACTCAATCTTGGGTTAAATGGCTCATCATAAGCGGTCCCACTTTGTAAGGTAATGGCATTGGCTTGTCCTCTCGGATTCTGTTGAGGTTGTCCAGGGAACTGTCCTCCAGGTGTAGTCTGGGGGGCTTGGTTTAAGGCTACCTGAGAGATCTGGGTTTCAAGCATCTTATTGTGAGTAACTATTTGGTCAACCTTGGTTCCTAACTGGGTAATCAGTTCGTTAACATGAATGTTCTGGTTCATGAACTCTTTGTTTTGTTGGATTTGAGCAGTGATAAAAAATTTCACAATTTTCTCAAGGCTCGGATTTGGTGGCACAATTTGCATAGGTTGATTTGGTCTTGGGGCTTGGTAACCTAGTTGTCTCGGAGGTGCAGTATTTTGGATAGGGTTATTGTTCTTATAGGAGAAGTTCGGGTGATTCCTCCATCCAGGATTGTAGGTATTCGAATATAGGTTCCCTTGGGCATAGTTAACTTGCTCAGAGTTGGTTTCATTTAAGAGACTGCATTCTGCAGATTGGTGCCCTTTGGTTCCACATATCTCACAATCCGACGAAACTGCAGCTGCAGTATTCGGGTTTATACACATATGCTCAACCTTGAGGGCTAACGCGTCCATTTTAGCCTGCATCATGTCTATAGAGCTTAACTCACGTACTCCTCCTTAAGCTTCCTTCTTCTCAACTGTCACTCGTTCAACTCCCCATGATTGATGCTTTTGAGCCATATCTTCAATGAGGGCACTAGTTTCAGAATAAGGTTTGTTCAGCAGTGCGCCACCTGCGGCAGTGTCGATGGTCATCTTAGTGTTATAGTGAAGTCCATTATAGAAGGTCTGAATGATTAACCAATTTTCTAAACCATGATGTAGGCATGCTCTTAATAGCTCTTTATATCTCTCCCAAGCTTCGAACAGCGATTCTCCTTGGTTCTGGGTAAATCTGGTTATTTGGTTTCGAAGAACGGCGATCTTACTTGGGGGAAAGTATCTAGCAAGGAATACTTTTATAAGGTTTTCCCAAGTTGTTATGGAATTGGGTGGAAGGGAATCTAACCATGATGGGGCTTTATCTCTGAGGGAGAAAGGGAATAATCTTAAACGGATTGCCTCAGGAGAAGCTCCATTGGTTTTAAAAGTGTCTGATAATTGGAGAAAGATTTTTAAATGCTGGTTTGGGTTCTCAGTAGTAAGACCTAGGAATTGTCTCTGTTGCACTAGTTGCAATAAGGAGGGTTTAAGTTTGAAATTATTAGCTGGGATGGTTAGGTTTACTATACTAGAACTAGGTTCTTCGTTGGATGGTTGGGCGAAATCCTTAAGAGGTCTTTGATTTTGATCTTCGGCCATAGCTCTCCTAATTCTATGGAAAAATAAACGTGCGCGAGCGCAACGTTTAGGTTCCGCCAGAGAATCTACTAAGCTTTCGGTGCTACGAGTCCTTCCCATTGACCGGCAGGTAACAACCTAAGTCTAAACGATATAACAACAAGGTACGAATTTTGACGAAATTGGTCCCTGGCAACGGCGCCAAAAACATGATGCGTGTTTTTCGCAAGTATACGAACGCGTCAGAGTAATATAAAAGATTGTCGAATCCACAGAGACCAAATGTCAATCTATCGTTATCTATTGTTACGGTGTTTATCTAAGGTAATCGAAACATGGTTTTTAAGAGTGCATAATGAAAAATAAAGTATTAAATTCAATTCAATTAATAAAGACATGTTCGAATGTAATTCACATAATCAAATAATAATCCAAGTACTTGCTAATAGAATTACTTATGGGCAGTGTTTCCTACTTTGAAAAGAACCAATTTAACGGGAACTGTCGCTTTCGCGTATTCAGAACCGAGTTGTACTCCCTAATCAAACCCTCTTATTGTCACTTATAAAAAGGCGCACATTGCGTTAGGATAGTAAACCTATTTTTAAGAAATATAGTGTCTTGACTAAGTTGAAAATTATTTTGACCAGGATTTCTTAACCAAAAGAGATTCTCACGAACCATACTCTAAACTTATAAACGCGTCCGAAAACAGTTTTAAAATCACTTTTCTTTTTAAGTTAAAAACTCCTAATGAACTAAACAAATCGCTTTCGCTGTATTTGAAATAGTTAAAAAAACAACTAAGTTTAAACAGACGTCGGACGACTTTCGATCTTACCCAACGGAAATTAAGTGCGGGAAAACTTAAGTTGAAAGTCAAAATAGCCCTTAAGTGTTTCTACGAACAATTGTACGGATTATCGGTTCAACTACGATCCTTACATTCTAACCTTTATAGGTTTAGCCAGACATGGTAAAGTAAAAATGCATTTTAATTTTTATCATAAAAACGGATAAATAAAAGACTTTAAAAAAGGTAATAAGTGCGAGTGAGGGAAAGTAAATAAAAGTAGTGCGAGTGCGTAAAATATATAAAAGTAGTGCGGGTGCAGGAAAGTAAATAAAAGTAGTGTGGTGCAAGAAATAAAGGAAAGTAGTGCAGTGCGAGAAATAAACAATGTAAAGTGCGAGTGCGGGAAAGTAAACAAAATAAAGGCAGTGCGGGAAAGTAAACAAAATAAAGGCAGTGCGGGAAAGTAAACAAAATAAAGGCAGAGCGGGAAAGTAAAGTAGACAAAGGTAAAGCAATAAAACCTGCTCCAAACGGAGGGTCGAATAAAGTGCAGAACAAAAATGAAAATGGCGGCAAGATTAAACTTCCTTCCAAAGTGCTCCAAACTCGATTACAGACTCGATTACACAGTGTGGCAACACTCCGATGTGAAGCGATTACCACTTTTACACAATACTGATACATGCCTAGTTGTAACTAAGTTTGGATGATGAAACAAATGAAATCAATGCCCTATTTATAGGCAAGAGAAAACATGGAAATTACAAGGATGCCCCTAAGTTTGAAAATGGGCGGGAACCATTTTGTTCTTGTGGAGCCCGCTACAACATCATGGCGCCCTCCACAGGAGGAAATTGCAGCGCCCAAGTGGAGATCGTGGAAGGCGTGGCGATTGAGGAGAGGTTGAAACTGGGACACGTCATGGCTGGACCCATGGTGCCCACCACAGTGGGAGCCACAAGTGTAAAATGATGATTTTTTGGCTTTTTAGCTCATTTTCGCTCATTTTCTCAATCGGGGCTCCGATTAGACTGGAAACCTGAAAACAAAGAAAAACATAGTAATAACATAACAAAATAACAATAAAACAACTAAAATGCATGCGAAATCGGAGTCAAAAATACAGTGAATTTCAGTGTCATCAATTGTGCAACAAAAAAGAAGCATCATCAACAAAAATACACCAAATAGGACCCTCGAGAGAAAGAAAAGGAAGACAATGAAGTTCTTTAGAAGAAAATCTTTCAGAAGAAAGGAACAAAATATGAGATTTTTTATTTATTTTAAGAAGGAACATTTATCTAAAGAATGTCCTAATAATACTCATAAAGCTGCAAACTGATTAACTCTCTTCAGCCCCTTGAAGGAGACTTAGAATCTTTATATTCTGAGCAAAAGCTCTGCTGATGAAGAAACAAATTTTTCCCTTCAAGACTCTTCGCCTGATGAAGCATCATCTTCGGAGTCAGAAGATGACAGATATCTCCTTGTTTACTCCTTCAAACAGATAGGAAGTTCTCTTCCTACTCCACCTCTCCCTTGCGTTGAAGTCCATGTCCTCGCAACAAAGTTTTCACGTCCAAAGAAAGTTATAGCTTATACGAACACTGGGGCCCAAGTTACAATGAATCCTAGCATTCTCCCAACAAAATCATGTGTGACACATGTTGCATACTTTGTAGAAGGAGATGGAAAGGTATTTAAGACAGATTTAATGACCCAGGAGAAAATAGGAATTAAATTTTTCCCATGCTGTATCGTTTGGACCAGGGTCATCGGCAGTAATCTTCCAACCAAAGATATTGTAGTGGGAATGGATGTCTATTCAACAGCAAGCAGACTTCAAATTTTCCCCACAACAATTAAATTCAAAAGAGAATTCAAGCCTTATTCTGGAATATCGAAACTATATTCACTGTCTAAAACCCCTGCTGGTCATGAAGAAATCAAGTCCGACCTACTCAAACACTATGTAAACAGCCATGAAAAATTCTTCCATCCAAAACCACGATGGAAAAATAAATATTTTTTTCCAACTTCTTTTTAAGCTCAATGAAGATGTTAATCCAACCAAGGCCACTCATCCAGGAATGAGTCCATCAGATTATACATTAGTTAGGGAAGAATGCAACTAGTTGCTCAAGCATGGTCTAATAGAACCCACAAAATCAGAATGGTCTTGTCAAGCATTTTATGTGGAGAAGAGATCCGAAAATTTGAGAGGAAAAAAGAGGCTAGTAATTGATTATAAACCTCTAAATCATTTTCTTATAGATGATTAATTTCCCATTCCAATGGACACGTCCTTCAGCATTTTCATCAAAGATGCCCATCTATATACTAAGTTTGATCTTAAGTCAGGATTTTGGGCAATTGGGTATCAACCCCGAGGATCGTTAAAAAACGGCGTTTTACATTCCTAATGCCCAGTACCAATGGACTGTGTTACCATTTGGCCTTAAAGTAACTCCATCACTTTTTCAAAAGGCCATGACCAAAAAATTTGAGCTCATTCTCAATAGTATCCTCATCTATATTAATGATGTGCTATTATTCTTGTAGCGGTAAATTCATGACAATCAAGCTATGGATAAACTTAACATCAATAAAACCAGAGTCGTCATCGTGCTTTTTATTGTTTCCAAAGGAAAAGGGAAAAGTATGAACAAAACCCAAAGATAAGAAGTTTTCAAATCAAAACTAATAAAATGCCAGAGATTACAGGTAAGGGGGTTGGTTACACCGAGGGAAGGTGTTAGCACCCAACGTGTCCTAGGTACTCCTAGGTGTCATACCTAAATTTTACCCTAAGTTTTTCCTACATCAGCATAGCATCAATCGATCCATTTTGTCGTGCGTTTCATGAATTAAAATCATTTATCAAAGTTTAGATTAAACGTCAAGAGTTCTGGCATTTTATCTGATCTTGATAAAATTCATTCAGTCATATGTTGATTGAGAAGTCAAAACACTTGATTTCTCGAATCTCAGTGCATCATTTATTTTGTTGCATCTTGTTTCAGAGGTTTAGAGGGTGATAATCAAGAGTGTTGTCATTGTCTGAATATGTATAGGGTTTTGTTTATGTTTGAGAATGAGAAGCAAATGGTCCAAGGGCGACTCATTTGTGTCTGATTGTCTGTTCGTATTTATTCAGTCAGTGAATCAGTGCATTCACCATATGTTTGCATTTTATAGTTGTCACTACATGCATTTTGTTTCGCATAGTGCTTGGAATTTCAGCCAGGTTAATTTTTCGAATCTATAGACAAATCGGTCACACCGTTTCTCAACTTTACGTCAAATTAGCGGGTGAAAATTTTCAAAACTGAGCTTGCAAACGTCTATTTTATTAATCTACGATCCGCATAGTTTAATCTGGCGTGCTCCTTTTATTTTATCGACTACATTTTATGTCGCATTTTTTATCCGCCTGAGCCTTTACAGGTCGATTTTTATTTCAAAATTTGATCAAAACCGGTATATTTCTAACAAGTTTATTTCGCACTGATAATTTTGGTGCATTCAATTTATTTTTTATGACTTTTTTTTCTTTTCGTCAAATTTTTTTCATTTTTATCCGATTATTTTATTTTTTTAGCCAATTTAATTAGTAGAATTAATTGTATTTTTAAATTTTATTTTATTTATTTTTATTGATATTATTCAATTATTAAAACTTTGTTTTTATTTTATTTAAAAAATATATATTTTTAGAGAATTTAGAAAAAAAATCAAACAAGTATATTTCGTCCACCCTTTGAACCACACGGACAGCTCATCCTGGGAGTTGAAAAAAATGTGTTTTTACTTACTAGAAAGATCCAAACACAATCCAATAAATATTTTCCTTTCATGCACGCGTGAGGTCCCCCACCATTTGCACATAATTTTTTTTTCAGTATAGTACATATAATGATCACTGAAAGAAACTTTTCAAGAGAAAAAAGTCAACTCACTCTTGCATGAAGAAGAAGACTCCTCTCTTTCTGCATGTTTCAACTCCACTTCCTCTGCCCAACATCATAAAGCGTCACAATCATCATCATCACTCTCCACATATACTCCTTTCATTTCTCCTCTTCTACAAAAAGAACTTCATAATTCATCTCTCTCTCTCTCTCTCACGAAAAACTCACTTGCTCTCATCTCAAACACCACCCCATCCCAAGCACCACCCAACAACCGTCCCATTACTCCCTTCATTTCACCGTCGGATATTCAACCCAACCTCTTGTTGGAAACACAACAATTCCTTAACACCACAACCACTCAAAGCTCACACTTAACCTCTAACAACACAAAACCAGAAATAGAGCAAATCAAAAGAGAAAGGAAATGGAGATCCGACCATTCCCTCTACTTTCGGCAGCCACCGAGAAACCTTACATCAACTCATTTCCATAAAACCACCTCCGACCAGCTCCATAATCCGGCCACATAACCAAACAACCACGTTCAACATAAACCGTAATGATCTCGTGAACCGCCTCAAAACCGCCGTTGCAAATCGTCGTAGAGCCGTCGCATTTCAAACACGTCGGAACTTCCTCCTTTTCATTTCATTTCCAAATCGGTAACCTCACCATCCTCAGATTTGTTGCTTTTCTTAATGTGTTTGTTCTTTGGTTAGTTGAGAGTTTAATTTGTGAGAAACTTTTTTTATTGAATTTGGATTAATACTGAAAGAGGAAGAAATATGTTGTGACTGAATGTGAGAGACGTTTTCTCTCTTTCCTTTTTTTCATTTCTTTTTCTTATATATATATATATATATATAATAATTAGTCTTTAATTTTTGTGACAAATGTCACAGTGGGAATGACTATTAGAGATTTTTTTTAAATAAAATAATATTAAAATAAATAAGAAGTGAGAAAAGGTCAACGAGGGAGAGCAGTGTTTCTTTTCATCTCATTGTATTGTATTTACTTTTCTTTCTTTTTTTCTTTTCTTTTCTTGTATCAAACAAGATGAGCACGTACTCTTACAAGTTCAAAGATCCTAAAATAGACAGTCTACAAGAATTGGTTTCTCAACTCCATCTAGTCTACAAGATCAACTTTGGGAAATATTATGGAAATCTGCTCGGTCTCTTGAGTAAAGAAGCAGACCCCCTGGTACTTTTGACCTTGGCCCAGTTCTATGATTCGCCAATGAGATGTTTCACCTTCCAAGATTTTCAAATAGCACCAATGTTGGAGGAATTTCAACATCTTGTTGGTATTCACGTAGAAAACAAATTGCCATTTATGGGTTCCGAAGGGACCTTGGAACATGAAGTTATAGTTGCTGCCCTTCACATGCATAAGAAGGAGGTTACTGCGAACCTGGAAGTCAAAGTAAATACCAAAGGGTTTCCACTCAAGTTTCTTATAGATAGAGATTACACCCTACTGGAGGCCCAAAGCTGGGAGGCTTGTTACGCTACCATTACCTTGGTTATTTATGGAATCGTTTTGTTCCCAAACTTTGACGATTTCGTAGACATGACTGCCATTGGCATCTTCCTGACGAAGAATCCAATGCCTACCCTTCTAGCTGATGTCTTCTATTATCTGACTTGGAGGAATGCAAGGAAGGGAGGAATGATTGCTTGTTGCGCCCCTCTATTGACACATGGTTGCAGAACCATCTTCCAAATAGGGGTCCCTTTGTGGATCAGAAGGATGCTAGTTGGCCCCAGAGATTGGGATCGCTCCGATCCAGCGATATTTCCTGGTACTCTAGGGAGTATGATGGTACATAAATCATATCCAATTATGGGGACTTCCCTAACATACCACTCATTGGTACCTGTCGCAACCTAAATGCGAAAAAGAGACAACCGGCGAAAAAAGAGGAATGACAGGAGAGTCGCCACCGTGCGTTATTCATCCCAAAGGAGGGAAAGGAAACGCTCGAAGTAAACCTGGAAAAAGGAAAGGAAAAGACAAGGTCTCGCAACCAAATCTTGGGTTCAGGAGCCGATTATGCGAAGGGAAGGTATTAGCACCCCTACGCATCCGCAGTACTCTACGGGATCCAGTTTTGTTGTTCTTGTCTAAAGGGTGTGGGTTTATCTAATGTACTATTTACTAACAAGGGGTTTAAAGAAAATGACTCGGACAGAGGTCGCATCTTTGGGCGAACGACGTTACTACGCAATCTACCGGATGCTCGACCTTTGGAGACTTACTCGCCTGTAGTAGAAGGAGATAACGTGTTCTTAGGAGAAGAAAAATCAATGAGTTGGGGTGTTTTAGGGATGCTCACGCAAAAAGGCAGTCCTAGACGAAGGAACCGCGCTACCTTAATTGACATGCAAACGGGAGACTATACGAAGCCTAGAAACCCTATGGGGAGACGATCACACCATACAAAACAAACATGCATAAAGTAAACACGCCAGCAAGGGGGCTCAAACATAC
This sequence comes from Lathyrus oleraceus, assembly GCF_024323335.1. Taxonomy (NCBI): domain Eukaryota; kingdom Viridiplantae; phylum Streptophyta; class Magnoliopsida; order Fabales; family Fabaceae; genus Lathyrus; species Lathyrus oleraceus. The sequence continues at coordinate 324,018,663 of NC_066580.1, read as the reverse complement.
ATGGGTAGGGCTTTAGTCAAGAGGGGTCATATCAACCTCGACAAACAAGTCATGGAAGGGTAATCAAACGGGCTCTTAACCACTGACACTGACCGTCAGGGTGAGCAGATCAAAAGGGGTAATGAGGATAAGACCTCATAGCTCTTAACCCTGGACAGGGTGAGCTCATGACATAAAGTGGGGATTCAGGAAGGTGGAACCCTCTCCACTGACTGACCGGACAAAAGATCTTGGGCTTTTGTTCTGAAGCATCGACACGTAGTGTGATCTTAAAGAACGACGCACTGAATAACGGGGGATTGATTACTAATCCCTTTTATCCGTTAATTTCCTCTTCGTGGAGGTCTTTAGCACTGAGTAAACACACACAAACATTGCCTCCTATCGAGGTCTTCCAGCTAAGAAAGCGGTAAAATGCGGGAAAGATAAAGGGCTCAAGCTGGCACCATCAAGGAAAGCAAGTCAATACAGGTAATCGGAATAAATCTTCAAATGGTATTCCACAAATAAAGTGGAACACCAAGAAAACTATCCCTGTAAGAGTATGTGAGCCCTCACAAAAACTCAACAAACAGGTTAGAGTAACCGGATGGAATCAGGAGAAAACAATGCCATGCCAAACACAAAACAGATTAGAGCAAACATAAGAATCAACTGTTGTCGCGATCGTTGTTGCTTCGCCTAGCGAGGGCTTAGCGAAGCTTCGCTACAGGCTCGCCTAGCGATGGTGCTAGCGAACGCCTGCGGGTTCTGGATTTCCCATTGATAACAGTACGATTTTAGGGACTCCAAACCCTATGGTATCCCTTTTAGAAATCAAGTGATTAAAACATTCAAGGTATTGTCTTTATGCATTCATGCATATCTAAACCCGTGGGCAAAAACCTAACGATACCTCATACATTCAGAGGATTCAAATTGAAAGCATAGAGTAATGGGAATAAGGGCAAACCTGATTGGAGAGCTCGATTTAAATCGAATGGCACAGCTGGGTTTGCAAAGCAATGTTAGGGTTTGCGTGAGATGGAGGTGAAAAAGTGTGTGAGTCAGAGTGAACTTTTCAGAGTTGTCTTGAGGCTGCTGCAAATTAGTTCGTAGGTCTGTCTCTCTCTCTATTCTCTGCCTGTCTAGCCTTTTGTTCTACTGAAACTCTGGTATTTATAACCTGATTTTCGTGGCTTTGTCGGCTCAAATGAGGGCAACTCAAGCCCATGACTTTCTATTATATTTCAAAAACGCGTGCGCTTCGCCTAGCGAAGGATTTGCTCGCTTAGCGAGCATGACAGTTCAAGGTTCGCTAGGCGAACCATTCTGCTCACCTAGCGAGCATGACAGCTCAGGAACAGATTTTTGCTCCTTCAAGACTAGCGTTCTGAATGATGAATAGTCCCCATTTGGACCTGTTGGACGTAACTCAAGTCTTTCCCTTGCGTTGACTGATCACCCGGATAGAACCCACAAAGTGTCTGGGATGATGTTCAAGCTTCTTGGATCTGATCCTGATTGACATGATGAAATGCAATATAAAATGTTAAATGACCTAAAATGAATGCATGCATGAGGAGGGCAAATTTTGGGGTGTTACAGCTGCCCCTATTCAATCATCAGTTAACCCGAGCAGGATGAAAGCGAACAGCTTATCAAACGAACAGGGTGAGCTGTGATTGAATACCAAAGACAGACCAAAAATTTGCGCTCTGAGAACACCACAAAAATGTTGAAATACACCGCGCTGTTTATTTTTCTTCCAATCCTCTGGCTGAATCTGAATCAGTCTTCTGACTTAATCTGAAGTTTCGATCCTCTGGCTGAATCTATACTCAATTTAGTCCTCTGGTTGGCTATTAATTTGATCCTCGGGCTGGATACGATTTTGATCCTCAGGCTGGATATGATTTTGATCTTCTGGCTAGATCTACTTCGATCTTCTGGCTAGACCTTCTTTGTTTCGATTCTCTGGCTGAATTTATTCTCTTTGATTCTCTGGCTGAATCTGATTTTCGGTCTTCGGGCTAGACCTGACTTCAATCTTCTGGCTAGATCTACTTCGATCTTCTGGCTAGATCTTCTTCGATCTTCTGGCTAGATCTTCTTTGTTTCGATTCTCTGGCTGAATCTATTTCCGGTCTTCGGGCTAGGCCTGACTTCGATCTTCCGGCTATATCTGGATCGTTTCGATTCTCTGGCTGAATCTATTTTCTTTGATCCTCTGGCTGAATCTATTTTCGGTCTTCGGGCTAGACCTGACTTCGATCTTCTGGCTAGATCTGCTTTGATCTTCTGGCTAGATCTGCTTTGATCTTCTGGCTAGATCTGGATTGTTTTGTTGATAAATTCCCATCATCAGGATCTCACATCTGAGGCATGCGCTGGTTGACCCTCTTTCGAAATCTACACCCAATCTGCAGCTTCGAGAATATTCCATTTTTTGGGCTTCGTACATATTCTTCAGGCTAGAACATGTTGTAACGACTCTTCGATTAGGTTTTTTTTTTTTGCGATCCGCGGGTTGGATCCTCTTGTAGGTTGATTTCTTGTTGAGTTGTCAATCTACTCCTCTAGCTGGCTTGCTGGGGAAATAACGCTTGCAGGCGACTCTCTGGCTGAATCTTCAAGTTGAACCTCAGGCTGGCTCTTTGGAAAATGATTCTCAGGCTGAATCTTTGAAATGACCCTCATGGTGGATCACATACACTTGATCTTCTGGCTGAATCTCATGACTTTGGTTGTGAAGTAATTCTTCAGTCTGCTTTGAAGAACCTGTTTATCAGCTTATGGGTATGCTTGATATGCATGGAAATGCAAATGTTATGCATGGTGCAAAAAGGAATCTGCTTGGGGAAGAAAACTCTGGTAGGGAAAAGGTCGCTGTATCAATCCTTGAATGCTCTATGGGGAATGATCCGTCTGCCGGGACCGGGGAGCCACCGAAAATAAATCGGCTTTCTTTTTTTTTGGAAAGTTGACCTTGCTGGGGGAGTATCAACTATGGGCACTTTGTTTGGCGAGGCTCTGTGAGGAGAGTCTGTGGGGAAAGCACTTCCTGAGGAAATGTCGTAGGGATCGACCTTTGCCGAGGGATATGAACTTGCTAATCGTCCTCAGGCTGAGGATCAAAACAAATCTTATTAAAAATAATCTGCTGGGGAATGTGATGAACACTGGGAACACCACCTTCTTGTCTGTTGGGTATGCAACTACTCCGCTGTTGCTGGGGATACAAGGTGCAACTCTACTGGGGGACATGTCCTGCTGAGGAGAGACTTTGTCAACCGCTTGGGGATGAGGATTCATGACTTGGCATCCGGCTCCTGTGACCTGCAATCACACACGTATGTCCTAGGGGAATTACTCGGTTTGAATTCGCCGTCCGGGATTAAGCACATTCAAAGCAATTTTAAATGTTTTCCTGTGCAAATCATCTGCAAAAGCCACCATTATGTTCAGATGCAATATGTTTAATCAAGAATTCAGACATCTTTTGCAAACAAACTGATAAATGAAAAATAAAGAGGCTCTTTAACTGAATTATTCGACTTTTATTAGTTGAAAAATTTGTGCCAGAAATAGGCGAGTACATCAGGAAGCTGATCCCTGAAAAGAGGCGATCGATATAAATTGAACAAAAGAAACTATCCTAATGGCAATGTGGATACGGGGTCCCACTGAGTTTCGACTCTGCTATGGCTCGTATGGCCTCAAGACGCTCTGCTTATCTTGCTTTCTGAAGTGGATGATTAGTCGATCTTTAACCTTCGAAGATTGCCGGATTGAATGAAACGGTGATATAACACGGATGAACTTAGATCGCAGTCATTCGCTTATTCCCTCTTTTGCGTGGACCGCCCTTTTGGGTTTTCAATCCAACGGGATACCCTTTTTTGCCTGAGCCGCCCTTTCAAGTTTTCGACTCACCAGGTGTACATTTTTTTTTTTTATATCCCTAATTTTTGCCCGAACCTCTTTATTCTGTTTTTGGTTCGTCGGGATGCCCTTTTTTTGCCTGGACTATTTTTCTTTTGTCCAGCGGGTCAATTATGCGAAGTATTTTTTAACTGCGTCTGAGTTGACAGGGGATGGGAAGTCTTCGCCATCCATGGTTGTTAGCATCAAAGCTCCGCCAGAGAAAACTCTTCTAACCACGTATGGACCCTCATAGTTCGGTGTCCACTTGCCCCTGTGATCTGTGTTGGGAGGAAGAATTCTTTTGAGTACCAATTCACCGACTTGATACTCCCGAGGGAGCATTTTCTGATCAAATGCTCTCTTCACTCGTCTCTGATATAGTCTGCCATGGCATATAGCTGCTAGTCTCTTTTCCTCAACTAGGCTCAGTTGATTGTATCGAGAACGGACCCATTCTGCTTCGTCCAGCTTAACATCCATCAGGACCCACAAAGAAGGAATTTCGACTTCAACCGGAAGAACTGCTTCCATGCCATATACAAGCTGATAAGGTGTTGCCCCGGTGGACGTTCTAATTGAAGTTCGATACCCATGTAATGCGAATGGTAACATCTCATGCCAGTCCTTGTACGTTACCACCATCTTTTGCACAATCTTCTTAATATTCTTGTTAGCTGCCTCAACAGCGCCATTCATCTTTGGCCTGTAAGGGGAAGAATTGTGATGCTCGATTTTGAAGTCCCGACAAAGCTCTGCCATCATTTTGTTATTGAGATTCGAACCATTATCAGTAATGATCCGCTCGGGAACTCCGTATCTGCAGATGATATCTCTTTTCAGAAATCTAGCTACCACCTGCTTCGTAACATTCGCATAGGATGCTGCTTCCACCCACTTGGTGAAGTAATCAATAGCGACCAAGATGAATCTATGGCCGTTGGAAGCAGTCAGTTCGATCTTGCCAATCATATCAATGCCCCACATTGCAAAAGGCCAAGGTGACGACATGACATTCAATGGGCTTGGAGGTATATGCACTTTATCTGCATAAATCTGGCAACAGTCTGGCGTATGTGCAACAGTCTGCCTCCATTGCTAACCAATAATACCCCGATCTTAACAACTTCTTAGCCATTGCATGTCCTCCGGCATGGGTACCGAAAGATCCCTCATGTACTTCTTGCATTAACATGTCCGCTTCCTGCTTGTCCACACATCTGAGCAAGACCATGTAGAAATTTCGCTTGTACAGAGTATCATCTGAGTTCAGAAAGAAGCTATCGGCTAACCTCCTCAACGTCTTCTTATCGTTCGTAGATGCCCCAGCTGGGTACTCTTGACTCTTCAGGAAACGCTTGATGTCATGATACCACGGCTTATCATCAGATACTGCATCGGCAGCAAACACATAGGCGGGTATATCAAGCCGGGATACGTCAATTCTAGGTACATAGTTCCAACATAGCACCTTAATCATCGAGGACAAGGTAGCCAAAGCATCAGCAAATTGGTTTTCTTCACGAGGAATGTAATGCAGCTTCACTGTCGTAAAGAAAGTCAACAATCTTCTCGTGTAGTCTCTGTAAGGAACCAAATGAGGCTGATGTGTATACCATTTTCCGTTGGTTTGATTGATGACCAAAGCTGAATCCCCGTATACATCCAGGGTTTTAATCCGTAGGTTGATGGCTTCCTCAAGTCCTAGGATACAAGCTTCGTATTCGGCTTCGTTGTTGGTGCAGGGAAAAGTTATTCTGGCACAAAATGACATATGAACCCCCTCCGGCGTGATCAACACTGCACCAACTCCGCGACCATTGACGTCGACCGCCCCATCAAACATCATAATCCATTTGGATTCAGGGTCAGGCCCCTCCTCCGATAGTGGTTCCTCGCAATCTTTTGATTTGAGAAACATGATGTCCTCATCAGGAAAGTCGAACCTCATAGGTTGGTAATCATCAATCGATTGCTCTGCATGATAGTCTGACAAGACACTTCCTTTGATGGCTTTTTGTGAAGTGTATTGGATGTCATACTCTGTCAGTATCATTTTCCACCTAGCTACCCTTCCGGTAAGCGCTGGCTTTTCAAAAATATACTTGACTGGATCCATCTTTGATATCAATAGAGTCCTGTGAGTCAACATATACTGTCTTAGTCGACGAGCAACCCATGCCAAAGCGCAGCAAGTTTTCTCGAGCAGCGAGTATCTTTGGTCACAGTCGGTAAACTTTTTGCTAAGGTAGTATATTGCATGCTCTTTTCGACCTGACTCGTCATGCTGACCGAGCACACAACCCATTGACCTTTCTAACACAGTCAAGTACATGATCAACGGTCTTCCCTCTACTGGAGGCATTAGAATCGGGGGCTCCTGAAAATACTCTTCTATTCTTTCAAAGGCTTTCTGACAATCATCATTCCACCTGACCTCTTGCTCTTTTCTCAGCATTTTGAACAATGGCTCGCATGTGGCTATAAGGTTAGATATGAACCTTGAAATGTAGTTCAATCTGCCCAGGAAGCCACGAACCTCTCTTTTCGTTTTAGGTGCAGGCATTTCTTGAATAGCTTTTACTTTCGCAGGATCTACCTCTATTCCTCTTTCACTTACAATGAAACCTAACAGCTTACCAGTTCGCACTCCAAAAGTGCACTTGTTCGGATTCAGCCTTAATTTGAACTTTCTCAGACGTTCATACAACTTCTGCAGATTGTCCAGATGTTCTTCTTCTGTTCGGGACTTGGCAATCATATCATCCACATAGCACTCGATCTCTTTGTGAATCATATCATGAAAAAGTGTTACCATTGCCTGTTGGTACGTTGCTCCTGCGTTCTTCAACCCAAAAGGCATGACCTCGTAACAGAAGGTACCCCACGGTGTGATGAATGTCGTTTTCTCCATGTCTTCCGGCACCATCCTGATCTGATTATAACCGGAGAAACCATCCATGAAAGAATATACGGAGAACTGAGTTGTGTTACCAACCAAAACATCGATGTGAGGTAATGGGAAGTCGTCTTTCGGACTAGCTCTATTAAGATCTCTGTAATCGAAGCACATGCGTACTTTTCCATCCTTCTTGGGTACTGGTACGATATTGGCAACCCATGGTGGGTAACTGGCCACAGCGAGAAACCCCGCGTCCCACTGTTTCTGAACTTCTTTTTTGATTTTCATTGCCATGTCAGGATGAGTTCGGCGTAACTTCTGCTTCACCGGCGGCATATCTTCATTCAACGGTAACTTGTGCACAACGATGTCTGTATCCAAACCTGGCATATATTGATAGGACCAAGCAAAGATGTTGATGTACTCGCGAAGCAAACTGATCAACTGTTCTTTCACCTCGGCCTGGCCCCGATCTTGATCTCTTTATTTTCGTCTTCGGTACCAATGTTGACGGTCTCAATCACATCCTGATAAGGCGTAATAGTTCGGTCCTCCTGTTTCAACAACCTGGCTAACTCTTCAGGCAATTCACAATCTTCCTCAACCCCTTCTTCGGCTTGATAGATAGGATTGTCGAAGTCATACTTGGACATAGCAGTGTCGTTAGCAGTGAGATCCGGGTGATCAGCTTTGCATGATGGAGGATCATGTTTTACCTTAGGACGAGATTTTTTTGGAAAGAAAAACGAAAAAGAAACATTTCCATTTTTATTGTTTTTTCTGTAGAAAAAAAAATAATTGAAAGAAAGAGAACACAAAATTGTTTGCAAAAGTTGTCCTTTATTGATGATGAAAATAATTGCGAAATGCGACTAAATGGATGGCCCTACAGATGAGTCATTACACCTTGGGAAAAGTGTAAGACTTTATTATGCATGTAATGAAAGGAAAACAATAAAAATTACTCTTTCAGTAGAGTAACCCGGATAACTTTTTCAGACGACCAATTGTTGAGCTTTTCTCCCGGGACATACGGGCGAATCCAGCTATCTAAGTCATAGTCGCTGTCAGCCTTGTCTTCATCTGCAGCATTGGCGATGTGGGGAGAAACCAAACCCCCGTTGGAGCAAGCACCAAATTCATTCTTCTGAGACCCCGGAGTATACCCCAATCCAAACTTATCTTCTTTGATGATTGGCTCCACAACTTTGTCGCAGCCTTGGGCATTACCAGCTTTAACTACTTCAACAGCAATAATCCCCTGCCCGTCGTGGGCTGGAATCGGGTTTTGGATAACATTAGGCACCGGAGAAAAATTGATAGCCTGGGCATCTCTCAAATCTTGTACCTTTAGCTGGAGAGCCTTGCAATTATCTGTAGTATGGCCAGGTGCGTTGGAGTGAAAAGCACATCTGGCGTTGATATCATAACCTCTAGGCAAGTTATTAGGATCTATTGGTGGGGTCAGAGTTCTTAACGTAACCAGATTCAGGTCAATCAGCCTGGGAAGTAATACAGAATAAGGCATTGGGATTGGCTCAATGACCCGGTCCGTCTGCCTTGGACGTTGTTGATAGTGTCTCTGCTGACCCGGATTACCTCCTTGTTGTTGATTGTTGTGCCTGGGTTGCTGTTACGGATGATACTGCGGTTATTGTTGCTGTTGAGGAACAGGTGTTGGAATAGTGACTGCGGCCACTTGATCTTGATAATAATTAGGGCGTCCTCTGCCCCTGCCTCTGCCGGCATACACAACGCTTGTCTCGCCTTCTCTTCTTCGTTGACCGTTACCAGTAAACGGTTTCTTGGGACCTAATGAGCTGGAAGCACTGTTGTCTTGAATTCGGCCCATCTTCAACAGACTCTCGATTCTTTCTCCCACAATTACTATCTCTGCAAAGCTGATTGACGGGCAAGCAGCCAACCTCTCAATATAATTGCCTTGAAGAGTGTTCATAAACATGTCTGCCATCTCCCTTTTAGACATAGGGGCTTGGAAGGACGCAGCAATTTGTCTCCAACGCTGAGCATATTCTCTAAAGGTTTCCTTGGCAGTCTGAGACATTCCTTGCAACAAGGTCTGATTTGGAGCCATGTCCAAGTTGTATTGATATTGCTTGACAAAAGCCTCCGCCAAGTCTTTCCAGCTTTTGATGGTAGTACGAGACAAATAAGAATACCATTCACGAGAAGCTCCAGTTAGACTGTCTTCAAAATAGTTCATTCACAGCTTTTCATCTTCCGTGTGAGCTCCCAACCTTCCCAGATAAGATTGGAGATAAGTGTGTGGGCAAGAAGCCCCGTTGTATTTCTCAAAAGTAGGGGGTTTGAACTTGTGAGGAATCCTCACCCCTTGAACCAGACCAAGATTTGTGACATCAAAACCTAAGGAATTTTGAGACTCCAAAGATTTGAGCTTCTCAGCAAGCTCATCCATACGGAGAGTGGTCTCGTGGGCTTCGTCGTGCAAAGAGAATTGATCATACTGATAGTCTTCAGTAACGGGGCGCCCGTTAATCCGAATTCCTTGATTCACATTGTACCTTCCGCCAATACCATTTCCAACATTCCCCGTGTTGCCAACATTACCCGGGTTTCCATCAGCATTTGCGTTACTCGCGTTACCAGTATTCATCGGGTTATCAGCGTTCCCAGGGTTACCAGGGTTTCCCTCAGCATTTGGTATCTCTACCTCTGGATCGGGCCTCGGTCGCTCAACCAATTCCCTCAGCTTTTCCTGGCCTTCTGCCATACTAGTCATCAATGTCATAAACTGATCCATCCTTTCACGCATATCAGCCAGCTCTTTCTGTACTTGGTCCATCGCTAGTTGCGGACGATTTTCCTTTGTCGGGTACCTGTGGACTCGCTTGGGACCAATAATGCCTGAGACAGGGAACAAACATTAGACACTGCGGTGACACCTGCAAAACAAACAAGGGTTAGTATGCATGGTATGCGATGCACTGCTTATTCAATTTCAAGGCACCCCCCTTAAAAAGGGAATACCCTGCAAATGAATAAGCATGAGATGTTGGATGCAAATATCCAGATGATGTTATGCAATGCAAAGGCATGTCAATCAAGATTGCTGGATCCGCTTGAACATCTGTCAGGTTGCACTGCCTGGAGAGAAACCCACTGAGGAATATAATACCGGATCAGCACTTCGGCATGAATTCGGAACCGGGAACCATAGAACACAGTCATCAACTCATAACCCATACTTCAGAATCAACGGTCACCAACAAGAACGGAACAATAGTCACCAACAGAACAAGTCACCATCAGTACCTGTAAATGATTCATTCCCGCCCCACTCACGGGTGTAATCTAGGCCAGGGTAAGGTCATGAGAAACGCAGGATAAACAATCCTTTCAAGAATATCATCATATGCACACCGGGTGTATGCAACGATAATACCCCGTCAGAATCTGAACTGCTCGTGATACCATGTTCCGCTAAGTGGCGCCATACCACCCGCTTCCCATGAATCACTCTATCCCTAGGTGTTCTAAAGTTCACTCATAGCCTGTGTATTGGGCCTTTTACCTCTTGTGACTCCCACCCAACAGACAGAACCAGCAGATACGGCAATCATATGTACAAAATGCAATAAGATAAAGAAGGTAAATGCTGAAAAATAAATAACTGTACAAAAGAATAAACACCCAACAAACAAGAAACCTACAAAAGCTAGGAGGGACTCGCTTAGGGAAACAGTGTCCCCAGCAGAGTCGCCAGCTGTCGCAACCTAAATGCGAAAAAGAGACAACCGGCGAAAAAAGAGGAATGACAGGAGAGTCGCCACCGTGCTTTATTCATCCTAAAGGAGGGAAAGGAAACGCTCGAAGTAAACCTGGAAAAAGGAAAGGAAAAGACAACGTCTCGCAACCAAATCTTGGGTTCGGGAGCCGATTATGCGAAGGGAAGGTATTAGCACCCCTACGCATCCGCAGTACTCTACGGGATCCACTTTTGTTGTTCTTGTCTAAAGGGTGTGGGTTTATCTAATGTACTATTTACTAACAAGGGGTTTAAAGAAAATGACTCGCACGGATGTCGCATCCACTGCATACGTATCTCATCTGAATATGAGAATCAGAGTCTTTGTAGCTCGGCTACCTATGGTTTAAGGGGAAGTGTGCTCGGTAAGACATCGTGTCTTATGCCTACGTATCTCATCTGGAATAAGAATCAGAGCAAAACGTAGTTCGGCTAACTACGGGGTAAGGGTTGTGTTTTGGGCGAACGACGTTACTACGCAATCTACCAGATGCTCGACCTTTGGAGACTTACTCGCCTGTAGTAGAAGGAGATAACATGTTCTTAGGAGAAGAAAAATCAATGAGTTGGGGTGTTTTAGGGATGCTCACGCAAAAAGGCAGTCCTAGACGAAGGAACCGCGCTACCTTAATTGACATGCAAACGGGAGACTATACGAAGCCTAGCAACCCTATGGGGAGACGATCACACCATACAATACAAACATGCATAAAGTAAACACGCCAGCAAGGGGGCTCAAACATACATGGGTAGGGCTTTAGTCAAGAGGGGTCATATCAACTTCGACAAACAAGCCATGGAAGGGTAATCAAACGGGCTCTTAACCACTGACACTGACCGTCGGGGTGAGTAGATCAAAAGGGGTAATGAGGATAAGACCTCATAGCTCTTAACCCTGGACAGGGTGAGCTCATGACATAAAGTGGGGATTCAGGAAGGTGGAACCCTCTCCACTGACTGACCGGACAAAAGATCTTGGGATTTTGTTCTGAAGCATCGACACGTAGTGTGATCTTAAAGAACGACGCACTGAATAACGGGGGATTGATTACTAATCCCTTTTATCCGTCAATTGCCTCTTCGTGGAGGTCTTTAGCACTGAAGTAAACACACAAAAACATTGCCTCCTATCGAGGTCTTCCAGCTAAGAAAGCGGTAAAATGCGGGAAAGATAAAGGGCTCAAGAGATTACCACACGGATAAAGATCTGAAGTAATAACAGCTAAAGAAGCAAGAAACCCGGAGATCTCTCAAGCTGGCACCATCAAGGAAAGCAAGTCAGTACAGGTAATCGGAATAAATCTTCAAATGGTATTCCACAAATAAAGTGGAACACCAAGCAAACTATCCCTGCAAGAGTATGTGAACCCTCACAAAAACTCAACAAACAGGTTAGAGTAACAGGATGGAATCAGGAGAAAACAATGCCATGCCAAACACAAAACAGATTAGAGCAAACATAAAAAGCAACTGCTGTCGCGATCGCTGCTGCTTCACCTAGCGAGGGCTTAGCGAAGCTTCGCTACAGGCTCGCCTAGCGATGGTGCTAGCGAACGCCTGCGGGTTTTGGATTTCCCATTGATAACAGTACGATTTTAGGGACTCCAAACCCTATGGTATCCCTTTCAGAAATCAAGTGATTAAAACATTCAAGGTATTGTCTTTATGCATTCATGCATATCTAAACCCGTGGGCAAAAACCTAACGATACCTCATACATTCAGAGGATTCAAATTGAAAGCATAGAGTAATGGGAATAAGGGCAAACCTGATTGGAGAGCTCGATTGAAATCGAATGGCACGGCTGGGTTTGCAAAGCAATGTTAGGGTTTGCGTGAGATGGAGGTGAAAAAGTGTGTGAGTCAGAGTGAACTTTTCAGAGCTGTCTTGAGGCTGCTGCAAATTAGTTCGTAGGTCTCTCTCTCTCTATTCTCTGCCTGTCTAGCCTTTTGTTCTACTGAAACTCTGGTATTTATAACCTGATTTTCGTGGCTTTGTGGGCTCAAATGAGGGCAACTCAAACCCATGACTTTCTGTTATATTTCAAAAACGCGTGCGCTTCGCCTAGCGAAGGATTTGCTCGCTTAGCGAGCATGACAGTTCAAGGTTCGCTAGGCGAACCATTCTGCTTGTCTGGCGAGCATCACTGTAACACCCCGAATTAAATAAGAGGATTATTTAAATTAAGTTAATAATATATTTAATAATTTAATTAAATAAATTGAATTATTGGATTATTATTATTATTATTATTTGGAATAATAATTATTTGGAAAATATATAAGTTGGAATAAGGAAAAAGGGTTTCATTTTGTTTGTAAAGAGTTTTCACGTGAAACAGAGAAGCGGCTGAAAAGTGAAAAGTGGAGAAAGGGCAAAGAGGAGGAGCAAGAGAGCAAAGGTTGAAGAACGGAAAAGCTTGAAGCTTAGAGATTGCCGGATTATCTCAGGTAAGGGGGGTTTATCGTCGTTTAATGGGTATTATAGATTAACATGTAATGGGTAGTGATAAACCGTTGAATTACCCTAATTGGGATTTAGGATGCTGAGAAAATTGTGATGAATAAGTTGTATGAAAACTGAAATTGAATCGATAATTGTATGTGTCGTGATTTTCCGATAATGTAGCTTTTTACGGAAGTTGAATCGGAGGTCCGGAAGTCCTCCAACGGCGGAAAATGCGGAGAATTCTGCATTCTGCTTTGTGTTAGCGCAGGAACTGCTGTTTTGTCTGTGTTAACCGGTTAACCCAGGGCGTTAACCGGTTAACATTGTTATAATTTGTGAAAATGTGCTGTTTTGCCTGCGTTAACCGGTTAACCCAGGGCGTTAACCGGTTAACACTGTTGCGTTTTTCCAGAAAGTGTATTTGTCCTGCGTTAACCGGTTAACCCAGGGCGTTAACCGGTTAACACTGTTGGAAATCAGAAAAATTGGTATTTTAATGTTGTGAACATAATTGGTGATTAGCCTATTATCGTTAATTTTGATGAGTAATTCTGTTGAGTTTATGTTATGAAGTGTTGATATAAATATGTGATAAGTTTTGTTAAAACTGTTGAAAATACTGAGTTGTAGGCTGGTGAGCCAAAGTTGATTATAAGTTGACTTTGTTGAAAATACTGAGTTGTAGGCTTGATGAGCCAACGTTGACTATAAGTTGATTATGTTGAAAACATTGTTGTGTTGCTGTTATTATTATGTTGTCGGAATTTAAAGTCGTGTATGCCATGTACATTCCATATGCATTAAGTCGGAGCTTTGCTCACACCACGTTGGCCTGGATTGGCAAAAATCGGAGCTTTGCTCACACCACGTTGGCCTGGATTGGCAAAAATCGGAGCTTTGCTCACACCACGTTGGCCTGGATTGGCAAAATTTTAAGTTGAAAGTTGAAGGCTTATGCCTTGATGCCCACTAAAATGGCAAGGATTTTAAGTTGGGAGTTTTACTCCGAATGGTACCACATGCATGACGAGTCGAGTCTCATTTGAGTTGCATTTTATGTTGTTATTGAGTTGCATTTTACGTTGTTATTGAGTATGATATTTGAGTTGATGTGCCGTTACTGAATGCATGATATGATTAGGGTGATTAACGTGTAAATTTACTTAACATAACATGATAATTTATAATGTTTGTTATATCGATTGAGGAACTCACCCTTACAACTATTTTTCAGGTAACGAGCAGTGAGTGAGTAGAAGCTAGTGCCTGGAGTCTAGTGTAGTCTACTTAGTGGGTCGTGCTCTGATAGATGTAACATCGGGACGGGAGGTTTTAATTGTTTTATTGTTGGTTGTTGAACCTTTTACCTGTAAAATGTTATATGTTTTGAATGGTTGGTTGATTTCTATCCGCTGCGAATTTTGCAAACAAAAATGTTAATGTTTATTTTGATTAAATAAAGAGCATGACAGTTTTTATGGTGTGAATTGTTGTGTGACACCCTTGGTGCGTGATTACTCTGATATAAATATTTGTTGTTGTTATTAAATATTTGGGGGTATTATAGAAGGGTGTTACATTAGTGGTATCAGAGCCTGGTTGGTCTGTCCGACCAGTTGTCGTGTCGTTACTGTCTAACAATTGTGTAATTGTTACTAGTCTAACTTTTAAGTTGTGTTGTAGTGATAAGTTGAAATGGCTGGAAGGAATGACGCTGCAATGGCTGCCGCAATGCAAGCGATGGCACAAGCTGTGCAGAATTTGCCAAATGCTGGTGGTGATGCTGGATCACGTAGCTTGGCGACTTTTCAGAGAGAGAATCCGCCGGTGTTTAAAGGAAAGCATGATCCAGATGCAGCCTTGGGATGGTTGAAAGAGATTGAGAGAATCTTCCGTGTTATGGATTGCACTCCAGCTCAGAAGGTTCGGTATGGTACTCACATGCTAGCAGTCGAAGCTGATGACTGGTGGCTAGAGACTCACGAGAGGTTGACCGTGGCAGGTGAAGTCATTACTTGGGATGTATTCCGTAGGGAATTTCTGAGAAAGTATTATCCGGAAGATGTCCGTGGTAAGAAGGAAATTGAGTTCCTTGAGCTGAAGCAAGGAAGCATGTCTGTCACTGATTATGCTGCGAAATTTGTGGAGCTGTCCAAATTTTATCCTCATTACACTGGTGCTGGTGCTGAATTTTCAAAGTGCATCAAGTTTGAAAACGGACTGCGCTCTGAAATTAAGAAGGCTGTTGGGTATCAGAAGATACGCATTTTTACTGAATTGGTTGATAGCTGCAGGATATTTGAAGAAGACAATAATGCTCATTACAAGATTGTCAGTGACCGCAGGGGCAAGCAACATCAAAATCGTGGCAAGCCGTATGATGCTCCAGCTGGAAAAGGGACGCAAAGAGCTGCTCCGGCTCAGAGGGCTAGTGGGGGAGGTGCTCCTGCTGGTATAGTTTGTTTCAAATGTGGTCAGGCTGGTCATAAGAGTAATGTATGCACTGTTGAAGTAAAGAGATGTTTTCGTTGTGGTAAGACTGGGCATGCAATAGCTGATTGCAAGCACAAGGAAGTGATTTGTTTTAATTGTGGCGAAGAAGGGCATATTGGAAGTCAGTGTCAGAAGCCAAAGAAATCTCAGACGGGGAGGGTGTTCGCATTGACCGGAACTCAAACCTCCAGTGAGGACAGACTTATCCGAGGTACGTGTTATATTAATGGCTTTCCTCTTGTAGCTATTATTGACACAGGTGCGACTCATTCCTTTATATCTTTGGATTGTGCTGTGAAACTTAAGTTAGAGATATCTGAGATGTTTGGTAGTATGGTGATTGATACTCCTGCGAAGGGTTCAGTGACTACTACTTCAGTTTGTTTAAATTGTCCTTTGAGTATTTTTGGTAGGGACTTTAGAATGGATCTAGTGTGTCTTCCACTAGTGCAGATTGATGTTATTCTGGGTATGAACTGGTTGGTGTTTAACCGAGTTTCTATCAACTGTTTTGATAAGACGGTGGTCTTTCCTGAGATTGAGGAGGGAAAGAGTTTGTTTCTATCAGCAAGGCAAGTGAATGAAGAGGTAGCTGATGGGGCAGAGTTGTTTATGCTGTTAGCGACTTTGGAGGCTAAAGATAAACTGGTGATTGGCGATCTAGCCGTGGTGTGTGATTTTCCTTATGTGTTTCCGGAAGAGGTGAATGAATTACCGCCAGAACGAGAAGTGGAGTTCTCGATTGATTTGGTACCTGGTACTAGGCCGATATCGATGGCTCCGTACCGTATGTCTGCTGTTGAGTTAACTGAATTGAAGAGTCAGTTGGAAGATCTGTTGGATAAGAAATTTATTCGTCCGAGTGTGTCACCGTGGGGTGCACCAGTGCTATTGGTTAAGAAGAAAGAAGGTACTATGAGGTTGTGTGTGGACTACAGGCAACTGAATAAAGTGACGATCAAGAATCGGTATCCTTTGCCGAGGATTGATGATTTGATGGATCAATTGGTAGGTGCGAGTGTGTTCAGCAAGATAGATTTGAGATCTGGGTATCATCAGATACGTGTGAAAACCGAGGATATTCAGAAGACTGCTTTCAGAACAAGGTATGGACATTATGAGTATTCTGTAATGCCTTTTGGTGTGACTAATGCGCCTGGAGTATTTATGGAGTACATGAATAGGATTTTCCATCCGTACCTAGACAAGTTTGTTGTGGTGTTTATTGATGATATTTTGGTGTATTCGAAATCTGGAGAAGAGCATGCTGAACATTTGAGAGTGGTTTTAGAAATTCTACGAGAAAAAAAGTTATTTGCTAAATTGTCCAAGTGTGAATTTTGGTTAGAAGAGGTAAGTTTTCTTGGTCATGTGATTTCAAGAGGTGGTGTTGCTGTTGATCCTTCTAAGATAGAAGCGGTATCTAAGTGGGAAGCTCCGAAGTCTGTTGCTGAGATTCGAAGTTTCCTTGGTTTGGCTGGTTATTATAGGAAGTTCATTGAAGGATTTTCTAAGTTGGCGTTACCATTGACGATGTTGACTAGGAAGGGGCAAGCGTTTGTTTGGGACTCAAAATGTGAAGGAGGTTTCCAAGAGTTAAAGAGGAGGTTGACTACTGCTCCTATCCTGATATTACCGAGTTCGTCGGAATCATTTGAAGTTTACTGTGATGCTTCATTGTTGGGTTTGGGTGGTGTGTTGATGCAGAATAAGCAGGTTATAGCTTATGCTTCAAGACAGCTGAGGGTTCATGAGAGGAACTATCCGACGCATGATTTAGAGTTGGCGGCTGTGGTATTTGTTCTGAAGTTATGGAGGCATTACTTGTACGGGTCAAGATTTGAGGTTTTCAGTGACCATAAAAGTTTAAAGTATTTGTTTGATCAGAAAGAGCTGAATATGAGACAGAGAAGATGGTTAGAGTTTCTGAAGGATTATGACTTTGGTTTGAATTACCATCCGGGTAAAGCAAACGTAGTGGCTGATGCATTGAGTCGGAAATCATTACATATGTCTATGCTAATGGTTAAGGAATTGGATTTAATTGAGCAGTTTAGAGACTTGAGTTTGGTGTGTGAAAGTACTCACAATAGTGTTAAATTGGGGATGTTGAAGTTAACCAGTGGTATTCTGGATGAGATCAGAGAGGGTCAGAAATCCGATGTGCTTTTGGTTGATAAGTTGACTTTAGTGAATCAAGGTCAAGGTGGGGAATTCAGAGTTGATGAAAATGGTGTTTTGAAATTTGGTAGTCGGGTGTGTATTCCGGATGTTACCGAACTTAAGAAGAGTATTCTTGAAGAAGGACATCGTAGTGGTCTGAGTATTCATCCTGGAGCTACGAAGATGTACCATGATTTGAAAAAGTTATTTTGGTGGCCGGGAATGAAAAGAGAAATTGCGAGTTTTGTTTATTCTTGTTTGACTTGTCAAAAGTCGAAGATTGAGCATCAGAAGCCGTCTGGGCTAATGCAACCGTTGGCTATTCCAGAGTGGAAGTGGGATAGTATCAGTATGGATTTTGTTTCTGGTTTGCCGAGGACAATTAAGAATTTTGAAGCTATTTGGGTGATTGTTGACAGATTGACAAAGTCGGCTCATTTCATTCCGATCAGAATGGACTATCCGTTAGAGAAATTAGCTGAGCTGTATATTGAGAAAATTGTAAGTTTGCATGGTATTCCGTCGAGTATTGTTTCGGACAGAGATCCTAGATTTACATCGAAATTCTGGGAAGGTTTGCAGAAGGCTTTGGGAACTAAGTTGAGATTGAGTTCTGCATATCATCCGCAGACTGATGGTCAGACTGAGAGGACGATTCAGTCACTAGAGGATCTGTTGAGGGCTTGTGTTTTGGAAAAGGGAGGTACTTGGGATTGTTATTTACCTTTGATTGAGTTTACCTACAACAATAGTTTTCATTCGAGCATTGGTATGGCGCCGTTTGAAGCTTTGTATGGTAGGAGATGTCGGACACCTTTATGTTGGTATGAGTCCGGTGAGAGTGCTGTGGTTGGACCGGAGATTGTTCAACAAACTACGGAAAAGATTAAGATGATTCAGGAGAAGATGAGAATTGCTCAGAGTCGTCAGAAGAGTTATCATGACAAGAGGAGGAAATCACTTGAGTTCCTAGAGGGAGATCACGTGTTTCTTCGTGTTACTCCGATAACTGGGGTTGGTCGAGCTTTGAAGTCAAAGAAGTTGACACCTCGATTTATTGGTCCTTATCAGATTTTGGAGAGGATAGGAGAAGTAGCCTATCGTATCGCTTTACCGCCGTCACTTGCGAATTTGCATGAGGTTTTTCATGTATCTCAGTTGAGGAGATACATTCATGATCCGTCGCATGTGATCCAAGTAGATGATGTACAGGTGAGAGATAACCTGACTGTTGAAACATCGCCTATGAGGATCGAGGATCGAGAGTTGAAGCAGTTGCGGGGTAAAGAGATTGCCTTAGTGAAGGTAGCTTGGGGAGGATCAGCAGGTGGCAATGTGACTTGGGAACTGGAGAGTCAGATGAAGGAGTCTTATCCGGAGTTATTTGCTTGAGGTATGTTTTCGAGGACGAAAACTCTTTTAGTGGGGGAGAGTTGTAACACCCCGAATTAAATAAGAGGATTATTTAAATTAAGTTAATAATATATTTAATAATTTAATTAAATAAATTGAATTATTGGATTATTATTATTATTATTATTATTTGGAATAATAATTATTTGGAAAATATATAAGTTGGAATAAGGAAAAAGGGTTTCATTTTGTTGGTAAAGAGTTTTCACGTGAAACAGAGAAGCGGCTGAAAAGTGAAAAGTGGAGAAAGGGCAAAGAGGAGGAGCAAGAGAGCAAAGGTTGAAGAACGGAAAAGCTTGAAGCTTAGAGATTGCCGGATTATCTCAGGTAAGGGGGGTTTATCGTCGTTTAATGGGTATTATAGATTAACATGTAATGGGTAGTGATAAACCGTTGAATTACCCTAATTGGGATTTAGGATGCTGAGAAAATTGTGATGAATAAGTTGTATGAAAACTGAAATTGAATCGATAATTGTATGTGTCGTGATTTTCCGATAATGTAGCTTTTTACGGAAGTTGAATCGGAGGTCCGGAAGTCCTCCAACGGCGGAAAATGCGGAGAATTCTGCATTCTGCTTTGTGTTAGCGCAGGAACTGCTGTTTTGTCTGCGTTAACCGGTTAACCCAGGGCGTTAACCGGTTAACACTGTTATAATTTGTGAAAATGTGCTGTTTTGCCTGCGTTAACCGGTTAACCCAGGGCGTTAACCGGTTAACACTGTTGCGTTTTGCCAGAAAGTGTATTTGTCCTGCGTTAACCGGTTAACCCAGGGCGTTAACCGGTTAACACTGTTGGAAATCAGAAAAATTGGTATTTTAATGTTGTGAACATAATTGGTGATTAGCCTATTATCGTTAATTTTGATGAGTAATTCTGTTGAGTTTATGTTATGAAGTGTTGATATAAATATGTGATAAGTTTTGTTAAAACTGTTGAAAATACTGAGTTGTAGGCTGGTGAGCCAAAGTTGATTATAAGTTGACTTTGTTGAAAATACTGAGTTGTAGGCTTGATGAGCCAACGTTGACTATAAGTTGATTATGTTGAAAACATTGTTGTGTTGCTGTTATTATTATGTTGTCAGAATTTAAAGTCGTGTATGCCATGTACATTCCATATGCATTAAGTCGGAGCTTTGCTCACACCACGTTGGCCTGGATTGGCAAAAATCGGAGCTTTGCTCACACCACGTTGGCCTGGATTGGCAAAAATCGGAGCTTTGCTCACACCACGTTGGCCTGGATTGGCAAAATTTTAAGTTGAAAGTTGAAGGCTTATGCCTTGATGCCCACTAAAATGGCAAGGATTTTAAGTTGGGAGTTTTACTCCGAATGGTACCACATGCATGACGAGTCGAGTCTCATTTGAGTTGCATTTTATGTTGTTATTGAGTTGCATTTTACGTTGTTATTGAGTATGATATTTGAGTTGATGTGCCGTTACTGAATGCATGATATGATTAGGGTGATTAACGTGTAAATTTACTTAACATAACATGATAATTTATAATGTTTGTTATATCGATTGAGGAACTCACCCTTACAACTATTTTTCAGGTAACGAGCAGTGAGTGAGTAGAAGCTAGTGCCTGGAGTCTAGTGTAGTCTACTTAGTGGGTCGTGCTCTGATAGATGTAACATCGGGACGGGAGGTTTTAATTGTTTTATTGTTGGTTGTTGAACCTTTTACCTGTAAAACGTTATATGTTTTGAATGGTTGGTTGATTTCTATCCGCTGCGAATTTTGCAAACAAAAATGTTAATGTTTATTTTGATTAAATAAAGAGCATGACAGTTTTTATGGTGTGAATTGTTGTGTGACACCCTTGGTGCGTGATTACTCTGATATAAATATTTGTTGTTGTTATTAAATATTTGGGGGTATTATAGAAGGGTGTTACAATGACAGCTCAAGAACAGATTTTTGCTCCTTCAAGACTAGCATTCTGAATGATGAATAGACCCCATTTGGACCTGTTGGACATAACTCAAGTCTTTCCCTTGCGTTGACAGATCACCCGGATAGAACCCACAAAGTGTCTAGGATGATGTTCAAGCTTCTTGGATCTGATCCTGATTGACATGATGAAATGCAATATGAAATGTTAAATGACCTAAAAATGAATGCATGCATGAGGAGGGCAAATTTTGGGGTGTTACAGTACCCGAGGTTGTATTAATGCTAATCCAGTCTTATCCATGAGACAACTTGGGTACCCAATTGAGGGACCTCCTGAGGAGACGTTTTTGGAAGCCTTTTTGCTGCATGACCTAGGAGTTGAGGATCCTAATTTATTTGTAAGGATCAAGAAGGCATGGGAAAAGGTCAACAGGAAAGGGAAGGCTGACCTAGGAAAGAAGAACTGTATCACCAAAGAGCCATACTTTCAATGGATAAAAGAAAGAGTGAGGTCAATCAAGATGCCTTTCAAAATAGAGATGTGTGGTCCTCTTCCCGAGCCTAAACCTACTCATGTCCCTATTGAGGAGGCAGAAGGACTTCGGGCTTCTATAGAGAAACTTACAAAGGAAAGTGAATAGCTATTGAAGAACATACACCTGGTCACTAATGAAAAGAATGAATTTAAATGGAAACTTGAGACGAATAAAATCCAACTTCAGGTAAATGT
Source organism: Lathyrus oleraceus (assembly GCF_024323335.1). Lineage (NCBI taxonomy): Eukaryota > Viridiplantae > Streptophyta > Magnoliopsida > Fabales > Fabaceae > Lathyrus > Lathyrus oleraceus. The sequence continues at coordinate 323,996,922 of NC_066580.1, read as the reverse complement.
GGAAAAGGTGGATAAGGAAGAGTATAAGAGAAAAAAAGTCAAACATGGGTTGGATCAGGCTGACAGCTGCTTGAATACCGTCAAAAGCCAACTGAAGGAGGCTGAGAGGGATTGTCGTGAAAAAGAGAAATGGTGTAAGCTCGCCATAAAACTAAAGAAAGAGATAAGAGAGACACTTGAGGCTAAGATAGACGACCTCAGTGCTTCACTCTGTGAATCAAAAGAAATGTAAGAATGAGAATGTCGCAGTAAAAAGAGTGCTTTGGCTGCTACTCAGATTACACCTGATATATGGAAAGGAAAGTGCCAAGAGGCTGAGAATGCTAATGAGTGAGAGCAATACTGGAGAGGCCGATATGACTCTTTGCTACGAGAAGGTGAATATTGGATAAACGCAAGGGAAAATATGAATGCTAGTTTGGCATCCTACGAGGAAACCATCCAGTTGTTACATGAACAAAGAAATGAGTATCGAGACAAGTTCGCCAATTTGATAGACTTCTACAATGGCATGGCCAAGGATGTACCTTTGATGCTAAGATGTGCTTTGGAATACATATAAGATGAAAACATCCCTCCTTCAGTGACCGACTTTATTTATCTTTGTGAAGACATGATGAAAAGGTTCAAGGGAGAGTTGGAAGATCTCAACAAACAGAAGCCTGCAGATTGACCTTTTTTATGTTGTACTTTCCTTTATGTTTGAAAGAACTTGTACTCAATCCTTGTACTCTGTTGTGAATTGAATGAATGAAGGATTTTGAGATCTTTTGTACAAAAAGTTTGGTTTCATTCTTGTTTTATTCCCCGCGATCTCTTTGAATGCTTTCTAAAATAACAAGGAATCCAACACGTTTCCCTGAAAATAAAATTGAACATAAGCATAAAAGACATTTTTTAAATCCACGTGCATTAACATATGCATCATGCACTTCATTTCTCAAAACAAAAACTCATTCCATTTTTCCTCGTCTCCAAAAGTTCAAGCTAATTCCTCAACGTGCATATGCTACTCGCTCCAACACAAGAAGAATCATCGATGTAGTTCAATACGAACAAGATGCCTTCAGAGAGGAGATGGACTCTATCAAAAGCAAAATTGAGAAGATCTTTGAGGCTATACAAGCTCTGGCTAGAAGGGAAGAAGAGGCTCGTGTTGCCGCTGCGGAAAGGAACGACGCTCTAGTTCAAGGGGTTGCTCTCCAGTTAGGACCTTCGATTCCTATTCCAAATCCCATTATCTACGATCTTCCTCCAGGTTTTGTTCCACCTCCTGAAAGAACTCATGTGCCTCCACCTGCGCATACTTTTGGAGTAGCTAATGCAGTCGCTGCGCAAGGACCTCTAGTGGTCAATCAAGTGGTCATTCCTCGCACTGATGAGGAGCTCCAAGACGAGTTTGAAATGCAGAATTATAATGGAGCTACTCCAATGGTCATCCCTACTGCTGCCTAGGATTCTGAGATTATCCTAATGTGTCATGCGCTAGCCGAAAAGCTAAGAATCTTGGAAGGACATAACTCAACCCGGTTGAGTGCCTTAGAGATATGTCTGGTCCCATATGTGGTGATTCCTCTAAAATTCAAAGCATCGGAATTTGAAAAATACAAAGGCCTCACATGTCCTAACATACATTTGAAAATATATTGCAAAAAAATGGCTGCCTACGCCAGAGATGATAAGCATATGATCCATTGCTTTCAGGACAGTCTAACTGGGGTATCTTTGGACTGGTACATGCAGTTGGAATGTAGCAACATCCACACTTGGGGTGAGTTGGCTGAAGCATTCGAAAAGAAATACAAATATAATACTGACATGGCACCAAACTGTACTCAGCTTCAGAGTATGGCCCAGAAAGACAATGAATCTTTTAAAGAATATGCACAACGCTAGAGAGAATTGGCTGCAAGGGTGCACCCTCCATTTGTTGATCGTGAATTGATTGACATTTTCATGGGTACCTTGCAGGGCCAATATTATGAAAGGTTTATTAGTAGTGTGTCCACAGGATTTTCTAACATGGTGATCGTGGGAGAAAGAGTAGAAGAAGGACTGAAGAATGGTAAAATCCAGGGAAGTTCCAGCAGTTAACCAATCTTGAAGAAGCCTTTCAACGGATTCAAGAGGAAGGAGGGCGAGACTAGTGACATTTCTTCTTAAAGGGGGAGGGCACCACCCAGGGCTTCTGCTTCTGTTCCTTATTATCAGTACCCTTATGTAGCATCTACTCAATATTCGATCATGCCTTATCATCCAATTGCTCATGTTCCTATTCCAACTTTGGCACCTTAGTATCAAGTTCCAGTTCCTCAATATCAAGCTCCACTACCTCAGTTCCAGGATCCTCTACCTCAACATCAACCGAGAAATCAACAGAATAATCAACCACGTCTAGTTCAGCAGTAACGACCAAACCAACAGAGGTCGTATCAATAGTATAATAATGCAAATACTACTCTTATCCCGATGACTTACACTCAATTGCTACCGTATCTAATTCAAAATGGGACTGTCGTGCCTAGGGTGTTACCTCCAATGACGAAGCCTCACAAGCCTTGGTATGATGAGAATACTAGGTGTGCCTTTCATGCTAATTCAGAGGGTCATACAACAGAGAATTGCAAAGTGTTTAAGCTTTGGGTCCAAGAGTTGATAGATCAAAAAATATTGTCTTTTGCTGATGTTCCAAATGTGTGGAACAATCCTTTGCCTAAACATGATAGGTCAGGTGTCAATGCTATAGAAAGTTCAACTGGTGATGGATTGATAAAGGATGTGTTCAAGTTGAATACACTTTTAATAGTGGTCCATGCAAGGTTGGTGGAAGCAGAATTGATGAAGGGAGTACATGATAATTGTGTGGTGTGTTCATCCAACCCTGATCAGTGTGGTGAATTCAAAATTTGTCTTCAACATTTCATGGATCAGCGGGTTATTCAGTTCACCAGAGCAAAGATTGATGAAGATGTTGTTGTGATTGTGCCTGTGTTTGATCAAGAGAGGCTTCCCAAGCCTTTTGTGGTCCCTTATCAGAGAAATGTTGACCTAGATCCAATGAAGAAGATTGAACCAATGGTTATCTATGTTCCCGCTCCATTCTCATTTGATAGTACCAAAGCAGTACCCTGGAACTATGAGCATGTAGTTTATATGGGTAACAAACCAGTAATCTTAAAAGAACCAGATGTGACTAACATTGCTGGAGCTAGTGGTGTGACTCGAAGTGGAAGGGTTTTCGCTTCTGAAGTGATCCCAAGCCAGGCAAGTGCACCAACAAAGGGTAAAGAGGTCAATCCTCCAGAAACAGGAGAAGGCTCATCTAATAAAGCAATGAATGCTGAAGAGTGACTACAAGGTCGTAGATCAGCTCAACCAAACTCCTTCAAAAATCTTCATTCTTTCTCTACTTATGAGTTCTGAGGCTCATAGGACAACTCTATTGAAGTTCTTGAATGAAGCTTATGTGGCACAAGACATCAGTTTTATTCAGTTTGATGATGTGGTTGCTAATCTCAATGCTAGTAGTTGTTTGATGTTCACTAATGATGATTTACCTCCTAATGGGAGAGAACATAATATGGCGCTTCATATCTCCATTTAGTATACAGATGTTACTCTGGCTCGAGTACTGGTAGATACAGGTTCATCCTTGAACGTGTTGCAAAAGACTAGCCTAGCACAATTGAATATTAAAGGGGCGCAGATGAGACCCAGTGCTTTGATAGTGAAAGCGTTTGATGGGTCTAAGCGAACGGATATTGGGGAGATTGACCTTCCAATCTTGATTGGCCCTCAAACTTTTCATATTACCTTCCAGGTAATGGATATTAGGCCTGCCTATAGCTGTCTGTTAGGTAGACCTTGGATTCATGTTGTTGGAGCTGTCACCTCGACACTCCACCAGAAGCTGAAGTTTGTTACTTCTGGTAAGCTGGTATCAGTATCCGGAGATGAAGATATTTTCGTCAGCCATCTGACTTTATTCAGATACATTGAAGTAGGTGAAGACATTGTTAAAACTCCTCTCCAAGCCCTTGAAATGGTCAATGTGGTCCAAACTAAGATGAAACCTGTCGAAGAACCCAAAGGGGTCATGTCCTCGTGGAAGAGTGTGAAAGTTGCAATTGAAGCTAGTTGTCCTGAAAGTCGGGGCACAGTGATTGAATTACCAGAGAAGAAAGACAAGTGTGGATTGGGATATCAGTCGTCTATTGAACTATTCAAAGATCAGAAGGTACATCAGGGGAAGGTTCCTAGCATCCAAGAAATATTCTCCAAAGCTGGTTTCCAAAGTGATGATGAAGTGAATGCTCTTGAAGATGAAGATCCATATTTGTTTAAGATGGTGTTTTGTGGACCTCTGGATGCTGCTCTCACTAACTGGAAGGCAACAGATGTTCTGGAGATAGTTTCTTGTTCAAAGTAATTTACTATTTTCTAAAAAAACATCCAATGTCATGCCCAAGGCATATGGATAGCTTTGTAGGGCCCATTTTGTGTTAGTATTTAAGCCTTATCATCAATACAAAGAACATTTTTTAAGATCTTTGTCTTTCATCTCTTTAATTTTTTTACAAATAAATAAACAATTTTTTTTTATTTCACATCACTTTCATTTTTCAAAATCTTCCTCTAAAAAGAAATATCATTGTCATGCAAATCATTAATAACTGAATCCATTGAACACGACAATGTTTTAATTCTCTATGACTTCGACCTCCCGATTAACCAAGTTGAAGAGGATGGTAAGGAAGACTGTGAAATCCCAGAAGAGTTGGCCAGACTTTTGAAACAAGAGGAAAAAATGATTCATCCTCATCAGGAACTAGTGGATATGATCAATCTGGGGACTAAGGAGGATCAAAAGGAAGTCAAGGTTGGAGATTCCTTGGAGCAAAATGTGAAGGAGGATTTGGTAAAGTTGTTACATGAGTATGTGGATGTGTTTGCTTGGTCATACCAGGACATGCCAGGAGTCGACACCGACATAGTTATGCACAAGCTACCATTGAAGCCGGAATGCCCGCCCATCAAACAGAAGTTGAGAAGAACTCGACCAGACATGGCTGTCATGATCAGAGAAGAGGTCAAGAAGCAATTTGATGCAGGTTTACTAGCTATTGCAACTTACCCGCAGTGGATTGCTAATATTGTGCCAATTCCGAAGAAAGATGGCAAAGTTGAATGTGCATAGACTACAGAGATCCGAATAGAGCTAGTCCCAAAGATGATTTTCCTTTACCTCACATTGATGTACTGGTAGATAACACAGCTCAATTCTCTGTATTCTCTTTCATGGACGGATTCTCAAGATATAATCAGATTAAAATGTCTCTGGAAGATATGAGAAAACAACTTTCATTACACCATGGGGAACTTTCTGTTATAAGGTAATGCCTTTCGGCCTGAAAAATGTTGGGGCAACCTATAAAAGGGCCATGGTGACTCTTTTCCATGATATGATACATAAGGAGATTGAAGTCTACGTGGATGACATGATTGCCAAGTCTCAGACAAAAGATGAGCATATTATTCATCTGAAGAAGTTGTTTACAAGATCAAGGAAATACAGACTACGCTTAAACCTTGCTATATGCATTTTTGGCGTCAGATCTAAAAATCTTCTAGGGTTCATTGTGAGCTAGAGAGGCATAGAAGTTGATCCCGACAAAGGCAAATCTATTCAAGAAATGCCAGCACCTCGGACAGAAAATCAAGTCTATGGTTTCTTGGGCAGATTGAACTATGTTTCCAGATTCATCTCGCATCTGACAGCCACTTGTGAGCCAATATTCAAGTTGTTAAGAAAAGATCAAGTTTTTAGGTGGAACGATGATTTCCATAATGCATTCGATAAAATCAAACAGTATCTGCAAGAACCAACAATCTTGGTGCCATAAGTTCCAGGAAGGCCTCTTATTATGTATTTGATAGTACTCAATGAATCCATGGGATGTGTACTGGGGAAATATGATGAGACGGGTAGAAAGGAGCATGTTATCTACTACCTAAGCAAGAAGTTTACAAAATGTGAAATCAGGTACTCCATGCTAGAAAAGAATTGTTGAGCACTAGCTTGGGCTGCTCGTCGCCTGAGACAATACATAATCTGTCATACAATGATGTTGATATCCAAGATGGATCCCATCAAGTACATCTTCGAGAAACCTAGATTAACTGGAAGAATCGCTCGTTGGCAAATGTTGTTATCAGAATATGACTTTCAGTATGTAACTCAGAAGGCCATTAAGGGCAGTGTTTTGTCAGAGTACCTTGCACACCAGCCAGTAGAGGACTATCAATCAATGAGACTTGACTTCCCAGATGAAGACATCATATACATAGGAGACTATGAGATTCCAGACCCAGAAGAAGGACCCGAACCAGGATCGCGATGGACGCTCGTGTTTGATGGTGCCTCAAATTCATTGGGTAATGGAATTGGGGTTGTCATAACTTCTCCGACGGATTTTCATCTTCCCTTCACAACAAGGTTATGTTTCAAATGCACCAATAACATGGTGGAGTATGAAGCATGCATCTTGGGAGTTGAGCAGCTATTGATCTACGAATCAAGATCCTTGAAGTGTATGGGGACTCAGCCCTTGTCATCTATCAAATCAAAGGAGATTGGGAGACCCGTCATCCCAATTTGATCCCATATCGAGATCATATCATGAAGCTAATCCCCTACTTTAAAGAGATTACTTTTCATCATATTCCTAGGGAGGAGAATCAGTTAGTCGATGCCTTGGCTACTCTGTCATCTATGTTCAAGGTCAAGTGGGCTAATGAAGCACATACTGTTACAATTCAATGTCTAGATGAGCCAGCATATTGCTTAGCAGTTGAAGCAGAAACAGATGGCAAGCCTTGGTTTTATGACATCAAGCGATATCTTGAGAAACACGAGTATCCAGATGATGTATCCTTCACAGACAAAAAGACCTTAAGGAAGTTATCGGCCAATTTCTTCCTAAGTAGTGGTGTTCTATACAAAAGAAACTTTGATTTAGTTCTGCTCAGATGCGTGGATAGAAACGAAGCGGACCTACTCATCAAAGAGGTCCACATAGGTTCTTTCGGCATTCATGCAAAAGGACATGCAATGGCGAAGAAAATCCTTAGAGTTGGTTACTATTGATTGACAATGGAAACAGATTGTTACCACTATGCCAGAAAATTCCACAGGTGCCAAATTTATATTGACAAGGTGCACGTGCCACCTACTCCTCTGAATGTTTTATCAGCTCCATGGCCATTCTCAATGTGGGGCATAAACATGATTGGTATGATTGAGCCTAAAGCTACAAATGGACATCGCTTCATTCTGGTTGCCATTGACTACTTCACTAAGTAGGTAGAAGCAGCTTCTTATGCCAATGTGACGAAGCAAGTAGTTACTCGGTTTATCAAGAAAGAGATAATTTGTCTCTACGTAAATCCTAGCAAGATTATCACTGATAATGGATCAAATCTGAATAATAAGATGATGAAGGAGGTGTGCGAGAATTTCAAAATTGAACATCATAACTCGTCACCTTATAGGCCAAAAATGAACGGAGTTGTAGAGACAGCTAACAAGAATATTAAGAAGATCATTCAGAAGATGGTGAAAACTTACAAAGATTAGCACGAGAAGCTACCCTTTGCTTTGCACGGATACCGAACAACTGCTCGCACTTCAACAGGGGCAGCCCCTTTCTCCCTAGTTTATGGCATGGAAGTTGTGCTACCGATAGAAGTTGAGATCCCCTCGTTGAAAGTCTTGATGGAGACAGAATTAGAAGAAGCGGAATGGATTCAAACCAGGTTTGACTAGCTCAATCTAATCGAAGAAAAGAGGATGACAACATTGTGTCATGGTCGGTTATATCAGAGAAGGCTCAAGCGGGCATTTCACAAGAAGGTTCGACCTCGAGAGTTTAATGTAGGTGAACTAGTTTTGAAAAAGATAATCTCCCTCCAAAAGGATTCACGTGGCAAGTGGATTCCCAATTATGAAGGACCGTTTGTGGTGAAGAAAGTTTTCTCTGGTGGAGCTTTGGTTCTCACGAACATGGATGGAGAAGAGTTGACACACCCCGTCAGTTCTGATGCAGTCAGAAAGTATTATGCTTAAGAAAAGGAGATGGATAATAAAAGCTTGCTAAGTTGAAAACCCGAAAGGGCAACTTATGCAAAAATGAGCATCCCGATGAGTTGAAAACCCGAAGGGGCGACTCAGGCAAAAATTAGGGATAAACAAAAAAATTAAGCCCAGTAAGTCGAAAACCCGAAAGGGCAGCTTAAGCAAAAAAGGGTAAAATCTCTCGGTGAACTGAAACTCTTAAGGAGCAGTTCACGCAAAAGTTAGGGAATATCCAATGGCATAATACTGCAGCAACACAAGTCAACACTGCAACAAAGCTCGGATGGAAGAAAACACCTCCAATTACAATCTCCAGAAGCAAAGTAATGAGGACTAGAGGACATAGGGGAAAGTAGCAAAGTTGTGTTTTGTTGGAAAATCAGTTAAATTTTTCTTTCCATTTACTTGCTTTCTGTCTCTATAATCTCCTCTTAGAGGGGTTTACATCTTCATGAACCCCATGTATGAGTTATTCTTCTCATCAAATAAAATTGTTCAGTTGAACATTGCTTTACCAATTATTTATGTTTTTCTGCTTAATGTCGCTTTTATTTTTTATAAGATAAAATATTAAAATAGTGGAAACAACAAAGCTTTTTGAAAACTTTAATTTGTTTTGATTTTGAAAGTATAAAAGGAATGTTTGTTGGTTTATAATAATGCATCTAGTTCACAAGATGTGGGCCATTTTTCTTAATCATCGTAACCTAAAGCAAGTTTGAAATGGATTTTCTTCCAGAAGCAAGAGTTCCCAACTGAAGCCCTCCAGGCGGCATAGTAGAAATCAAAATTTTGAAAACCATCTTCATGGTGTTAAAACTGTTCAAAGCCAGTGGTGTTGGGGAATCAAAGCTTGATACCCACAAAATGCATAAATTAATATATTCATGCATTCACATTCATTTTGCATATCATGTATAAAACAGATCATGCATAAACCTCAGCTGGATTTAGTAACCTCTCAAGGAAGTTCAGTGTAATCCTCAACAAACCAAGATTCAAGAGGTGTTCTCAAGAGTAGAACAATTCTCTTCTTCAGCACTACAGTACTTTCAAAATTCAATCATTGTTGGTATTGATTCTTAAGAAGAGTTTCTTCCCTAACAAGGTGATTGATGTTCTCCCATTGGAACTCTGGTGTCAATGCAATTTCTGCTTGGTTTCCCCAGTAGATATCTCCCCACGGAGTTTCTCCAACATTGCCTTTTCTCCGACAAAATTTCATGAACTCCCCAAGCGAGTTTCATACCAGTAGGATTTCGTAAGTAAGGGATCCCCGACAACTTTATCTTCAGCAAGTCTCTTTGAAGTAGTTGTCTAAGATGGACATCTCTTCATAAGTTAGAAATCTCCCTAGTGAGTCTAATGGACAGGAGTTCCATGATAGACAAGATCTACTGAATGTTTCTTAGTATATATCCAACGAGTCTCCGATGTATTTTCCCAGAGAGTCTTTTGCGTTCTCCAACAGTTTACTTCATTCAATCCCCGACAAAGTTAGTATTCCTTATTGATCTACTCTCTAAAGAAACATTAAATTGGACCTGTCAGTCCGACAATTGAGAATAATGTTAATCCTTTTGGATATCATTAACTTTTCATCCCCAACAAGTCTTTGGGATCTTCTTATTCCTCATAGGGGTCTTCTTTCAGCCAAGAGCGGTTGAATATGCAGTTATTCCCCAAAGAAAGTCCTTTGTTTATTTCCCAGCAGGTTGCATCAACCAAGAGCAGTTGAAGGCAGTGGTTTCAGCCAAGAGCGGTTGGACACCATTTTGTTTTATGTAGTGATTTCAGCCAAGAGCCGTTGGACACCATTTTATTTTATGCAGTTTGCATCAACCAAGAGCAGTTGAATGCAGTGGTTTCAGCCAAGAGTAGTTGGACACCATTTTATTTTATGCAGTAGTTTCAGCCAAGAGCAACTAAACACTTTTTTTATCTCCCAGTTTTGCTTCAACCATGAGCAGTTGAATGCAGTGGTTTCAGTAAAAAAAAGTTGAACACTATTTTAGTTTATGCAGTTTTGCTTCAACCAAGAGCAGTTGAATGCAATAGTTCATCCAAGAGTTACTGAATATGACATCTTTAGCCAATAGCAGCTGAATATGATCATTTATTCTCCCAGGAGTGTCTGCCTTCAGCGAAGAACGTCTGGAGACCAGTCAAGCATGTTACCTTATAATAGATCCATCTCACAGATCTAATGTCAGTCAAGAGCAACTGAACATGATTCTCTCATCCCTAGTCATTTGCATGTCATCTGAGAAATCAAGAGCATTTCTCATTTACATTCACGATTAAGGAATCAAGAGTATTTCTTAATTCATCTACATTCTCATGATTAAGAAATCAAGAGTATTTCTTAACTCATACATCTTTCATTTACATTCATGATTAAGAAATCAAGAGTATTTCTTAACTCATTTGCATGTCATCTGAGAAATCAAGAGCATTTCTCAATTCATTTACATTCATGATTAAGAAATCAAGAGTATTTCTTAACTCATACATATTTCATTTACATTCATGATTAAGAAATCAAGAGTATTTCTTAACTCATTTGCATGTCATCTTAGAAATCAAGAGCATTTCTCAATTTATTTACATTCATGATTAATCAAGAGTATTTCTTAATTCATCTGTATTTTCATTCATCCATATGGTGATTAAGAGATCGAGAGTATTTCTTAATTCGTTCATCTTTAAGGAGTCAAGATTAGTTCTTAACATACATATCATTTGTCATCTCATGATTGAGAAATCAAGAGCATTTCTTAACTCATTTGCATTCATATTTAAGGAGTCAAGAGTACTTTTTAACCTGCATTGCATCCATATCACTCGATGAGTAGGAAATCAAGAGTATCTCCTAAATCTCATTGCATTCATTGGCATTACCATCAGTTAATTAAGAAATCAAGAGTATTTCTTAACCCCTGTTGCATTCATTCATAACTACAAACATATCAATCTTTTGCATATAAGGGAAAAATTTAGGTTTGTTTGGTATTTAAACTATCTATCACTATGATGATTCGAAGACAAGAGTTCTCCATATCATCTAGTTAAATATGTTTAAATAGGGGAAGTTGTCATACCCTAAATTTTACCCTGAGTTTTTCCTACATCAGCATAGCATCAATCAATCCATTTTGTCGTGTGTTTCATCAATTAAAATCATTTATCAAAGTTTAGATTAAAAGTCAAGAGTTCTGGCATTTTATCTGATCTTGATAAAATGCATTCAGTCATATGTTGATTGAGAAGTCAAAACACTTGATTTCTCGAATCTCAGTGCATCATTTATTTTGTTGCATCTTGTTTAAGAGGTTTAGAGGGTGATAAGCAAGAGTGTTGTCATTGTCTGAATATGTATAGGGTTTTGTTTGTGTTTGAGAATGAGAAGAAAATGGTCCAAGGGCGACTCATTTGCGTCTGATTGTTTGTTCGTATTTATTCAGTCAGTGGATCAGTGCACTCACCAGATTTTTGCATTTTGTAGTTGTCACTACATGCATTTTGTTTCGCATAGTGCTTGGAGTTTCATCTAGGTTAATTTTTTGGATCTACAGACAAACCGGTCACATTGTTTCTCAACTGTACGTCGAATTAGCGAGCAAAATATTTCAAAATTAAGCTTGCAAACGTCAATTTTATTAATCTATGATCTGCGTAGTTTAATCTAGCGTGCTCCTTTTATTTTTTCGACTACATTTTCTGTCGCATTTTTTATCCTCCTGGGCCTTTACCGGTCAATTTTTATTTTAAAATTTGATCAAAACCTGTATGTTGATTCTAAGTGTTGGCAGCAATTTTGGTAAAACAAAGAGTGTTCACAAGATGTTATATGTGATGTCTTAACATGAGATATCATATGTACCTGCTGGAGTTCAAAAACATGTTCATGCAGGATTGTTTCAGAATGCCACATACAATGACAAGGCTTCTGATATTGGATGTACCTGCTGGATCTTAAATGAAAGACATGTTCATACAGGATTGTTTCAGATGACATACACAAGGTCATGGCATCTGATATGGCTGTACCTGCTGGAAGTTATAAAAGGAATTATTGGATTATGCAGGATTTTTCCAGGATTTGAGACCCGATGTCATGACATCTTGTACACAGAACATTCAGTATGAATGTCTGGTGTTTTGTGATTGCACAATTAATGGCAATCTTTGTATGATTGAAGATATGATTAGCTGGCGCATTCAATCATGGATTACAACCAGATTTACTTATTTTCCAAGGAGATCTAAACAGTTGTTATAAAAAGATTTGATTGGAAAATAGATTTAGGGTTTTCAAGATGTCCAAGCCCAGCTGGATGCTTCTATAAAAAGGGACTTAGAAAACCTGTTTGAACACACAACAAATACTGAGCGAAATATAGAGAGAGAGCTAAGGTTTGTGTCTGTTTAGTCGTGAGACTTGTAGGTCATTCAAGTCATCCATTGATGATTGAATTGGACTGATTTGTGGTTGTAATTTGTCACTCTAAAGCTGTTAAGCAAGAGTGTGTGTCTTCTTAATCAAAGCTGTGAAGCAAGATCAAGAGTGTGTCTTCTTGATTGAAACTGTGAAGTAAAATCAAGAGTGTGTAATTGAAAAGTAGTTTCTTTTCACAAGGGATTGTTGTTTAAAATCACTGGTGTGTGATTGTAGGGAAGTGAGTGGGTTCTCATATCTAAGAGTGCTTAGGTAGAAATTGCACGGGTAGAGATTAGGTGAGAAAGACTGTAACTTGTTGAAGTGTACGGAGAGTCTTTGAACTAATTCTATTTTAGTGAATTTCCATCCTGGCTTGGTAGCCCCCAGACGTAGGTGAGTTGCACCGAACTGGGTTAACAATTTCTTGTGTCATTCGCTTTACCATTCTGTATTTTTTATCCATTGTGTGTTAACAGATATTAGTGTCGTCACATTACCTTCGACATCTTATATCTGATACCATAATTTCAATTGGTATCAGAGCAGGCATCCTGCTCTGGTTCTGGGTGAGATCTAGGGGCAATACTTTCTGGTACAATGGAGAGAGATGGAGGATCTATTCATAGGCCACCAATTTTGGATGGTTCTAACTATGACTATTGGAAACCTCGAATGGTAGCGTTTCTGAAATCCCTTGATAACAAGGCTTGGAAAGCTGTGTTAACAGGTTGGGTACATCCTGTCATTACTAAAGAAGGAGAAGCCACCACTAAGAAGCCTGAAAAACAATGGTCCAAGGAGGAGGATGATCTTGCTCTTGGAAACTCTAAAGCCTTGAATGCAATATTCAATGGGGTAGACAAGAATATTTTCAGGCTGGTAAACAACTGTGAAGTGGCCAAAGAGGCTTGGGACATTCTCAAGACCACTCATGAAGGCACCTCTAGGGTAAAGATGTCTAGACTTCAGATGCTCACCTCCATGTTTGAAAACTTAAGGATGAAAGAATATGAAAACATTCATGAATTTCACATGAGTATCCTTGAAATTGCTAATGCTTCAGGAGCCTTGGGAGAGAAGATGACAGATGAAAAACTGGTAAGGAAAATACTCAGGTCACTTCCTAAGAGATTTGCAATGAAGGTGACTGCCATAGAAGAATCTCAAGACATTTCCAACATGAGGGTAGATGAGCTAATTGGTTCCCTCCAAACCTTTGAGTTGGGATTAAATGATGGTTTTGAAAGGAAAACAAAGAGCATGGCCTTTATGTCAAACACAGAAGAGGAAAAGAGTCAGGAGGATGATGAAGATCTAGTCAATGAAGTAGCAATGCTGGGAAGACAGTTCAATAAACTGTTGAAAAAGATGGATGTAAGATCAAAGACAAATGTCAAGAACATCTCATCTGACATCAGTAAATCCAACAATGCTGGAAGAAGAGCAAGATCAGATGAGAAGCTCAAAGAAGGAAAAGAGGTTCAGTGTTATGAATGTGATGGGTATGGACACATCAGGACTGAATGTGGAACCTACCTCAAGAAACAGAAGATGAGTCTTGCTGCCACTTGGTCTGATGAGAGTGAAATAGAGGAGGTTGCAAATCTTGTGACTGTGTTGACAGAAAGATGGGGATATGATGAAGACTCAAGTGATGATGAAGTAACCTTTGAAGAATTGGCCTCTACCTACAGAAAGTTGTGTCACAAAAGTGTAGAGTTGTGCAAACAGGTTGAAAGCCAGAAGAAGGAAATAACTCAACTTGAGAATGAGAAGGCAGAATACTTGGAAACCATCTCCAAGTTACAAACCGAAGCAGTGGTTCTGAATGCCAAGCTAGGTGAAAATCCACGAGCTGAAAATCAGAAGATAGCACAGTTAGAAAGTGAGAAGGCAGACCATGCAAAAACTATCTCTAAATTGAAAATTGAAGTCATGTTTCAAAATTCTAAATTAGAAGAGATGGCCAAGTATATAAGAATGTTAAGCAATGGGTCTGATTCCTTAGACAAGATTCTTCAAACTGGACAAATAACAGGAGACAAATCTGGCATTGGATATAATAACTCAAAGCCTGAGAGCAATTACACTGGTGTCAAACCTGAAGCCAAACTTAAGTGCTTCCAAAAACCTGTGATGTCACATCATATGTCACAACACCAGAGGAGAAAACAGCTGAAAGGGAAACACCAAAGATGGAGATGCCATTACTGTGGGAAATTTGGTTATCTGAAGCCTTTCTGCTATAAATTGTATGGGTATCCTAGGCCTACTCATCATCAGGATCACTATCAATCCAGACCCAAACAGCACATGCCTATCATCAAGAAGCAATGGGTCCCTAAGACTAATGTCACAAGTCTGATAGCTCACATTCCCCTCAGAATCTCAGCCAAAGAAGAGTGGTACTTTGATAGTGGATATTCCAGACACATGACTGGAAACCAAGGTCTGCTAACTAATCTGCATCATCATACCATAAACCATGTAACCTTTGGAGATGGAGCAAAAGGTGAAATCAAGGGAACAGGAAAGCTTGATTGTCTTGGAGGTCCTAAACTTGACAAGGTTCTACTAGTCAAGGGCCTGACAGCTAATCTAATAAGCATCAGTCAACTATGTGATCAAGGTCTGAATGTTAACTTCACCAAGACTGAATGTCTAATCCTTGACAAAAATAGTAAAGTGATTATGAAAGGAATCAGGACCAAAGACAACTGCTACATGTGGAGCTCTCAAATGGATTATGCCTTAAAGTATCCCTATGTCAAAAGAGAAAAGATGAGTACAGGTGCTAGAAGAACTCTCAAGAGTGATGAAAAACAAGTATATGGGAAATGTTAGGCAAAGATGTCACACCAGAAGTTCAGACTTAAACTCACCTTCATAGGAGAAAAGGTTATGATGGCTCAAACAACTGAGAGGTTAGATCAAATAGGTGGACATATGACTAGTCATAGGCAGAATGGAACTATTGGGACTAGGCCACAGGGAACTATATGTTTATCTCAAAGCAAAAATGCCAAGGACAATATGGAAGAGATTGGGATGACACCTGCTCCTACACAAGTGAAAGGTATAGAAGATGAAAGCAGTTGGGATCAACTGGGTTGGATGAAACTATTGATGATTGCATACAATGTCACACACGATGTCATGACATTGTATTATGACAACCTGAATGCTGAAACTAGGTCCAAAAATCAGATTCAGCACAGATGGACAAAGTATTGTCTTTGCTATTATCATTCCATTAGAAAATTTGTGAAAGACAAATTCAGAGGTCTAAAGCATGGACTGGAACTGGCAGACAAGGTTGCAAGGAATTTGGGTGAAATTCAAATTGAATATGAGGGAGAAAAATTAGGGATTTGGGCTCTTGTGAAATTATGGCAATTAAAATGGAAAAATAAAAGAAATATAAATATTGTCTGCTCTTTTAAAAGAAAGAGCCTCATTAATGACAAATCATTCCCTAACATTGAAAATAGTATTTATTCCCTTAGCACACGCTACCTAAACCCAACAATCTCCATTTCCATTCAACTTCTCAGAGAAGCTCAGCTAGGGCAAAGAAACTATTCTCAAAAGTCCTACAACATGTCTCAACATCCATCATCATCTGGTTCAAAATCCTCTCACAATGCAGAGACTCCCTCAATGGAGTTTGTAGATGAAGACGTGATGGACGTCACTCCATTTTGCATGATACCAGGCGACGCCCCAGGTCCCTCCTCCAAAGCTGGAGATAAGCAAGGTAATGCCTCTGGTAACTCCTCTCTTCCAAAAGACATGCATTATGCTGATCGTGCCATAAGGAACCTAGTCATTAGGATTCTAAGAGAAGGGCATAAAGTCAAAGGGGTTTCTACCCCTCTGTCTAGAAGGGACCCCTCTCCTGAGGAGGAACCTCATGCTGATAAAGATGATGACTCATCTAAATCAGAAAAAGAAGTTGTTGCTGAAGGGCTATGCTCTCTAGGTAAAACCCTACCTAGCAAGAAACCAGCAAATATGCCTCAGGAGAAGGTTATTGACCTAGAGGAAGAAAGCTCTGAAGAAGAGGAGGATCCTTTGGTTAATCTTGTAAAACCTAGTGTAGCTGAGAAACTGAGAACTATGCATGGGAAAAGTGTGGCTAAAATGAGAACAGGAAGAGTGAAAAAGACTGCTGTTATAGGACCCTCAAAATCCTGGAGCAAAGTTAAGGTTAGGAAAAGGAAAGAAAGAGATAGCTCTGACTCTGAGGAAGATGTCAAAGAAGATGTCTCAGACATCTCCCCTGCAAAAAGGCAGGCTGTTCAGAAGTCTCCTGGCAAGGCTATTGCTGTGCACCTAGACAATATCTCCTTTCATTTAGAAGATAGTGCAGCAAAATGGAAATTTTTCATTCAGAGGAGAGTAGCTATTGAAAGAGAGCTTGGAAAAGAAGCTGTAGAGGTAAAGGAAGTGATTGAGTTGATCAAAAATGATGGACTAATGAAGACTGTGGTAGCTCTACCCCAATGTTATGAGGGGTTGGTACAAAAGTTTATTGTTAATATCCCTGAGGATATTTATGAAAAAAACCAGCAGGGAGTTCTGCAAGGTGTTTGTAAGGGGAAAATGTGTGAAATTCTCACCAAGTATTATCAACAAGTTCCTAGGAAGAGGAACTGATGGAGGAGTGGACCTAGAGACTACAGACAATGAGGTCTGTAGGGTTGTCACAGCTGGCCAAGTTAAGGAATGGCCTAGTAGGAATCACTTATCTGCTGGGAAACTCACTGTTAAATATGCAATCTTACACAAGATTGGTTCAGCTAATTGGGTGCCTACTAATCATGTCTCTACTATCTCCATTAATCTTGGAAGAATTATTCATGCAATTGGAACAAGGGTTAACTATGATTTTGGCAAGTTCATATTTGATCAAACCATCAGACATGCCTCTACAAATGTTGTGAAGTTACCCATTGCCTTCCCCTCCCTTATGTGTGGCATTATCCTAAGCCAACAACCAGGCATCCTGAGTACAAGTGACATTCCAAGCAGGAGAAAATCTCCTTTGTCCATTCATTATAAGTTGTTTGAGGGAAGTCATGTCAATGATGTCATGACATCTACCAGAAGGGAGTCTACATCTCAAGAGAGCTTGGTTGATCAACTTAAAGAAACCTGCAAGGAATTGGATAATGGTATAAGGGTGGCCAAGGCTAGAAAAGAAGCTTTAGAAGTTCTTATCTGTAGCCTGGAGAAGGAAGAAGTAGAGAAGGTTGGGAAGGACTCAAATGCAAGATCAAAATCCCAATCCAGTGGCAGTTCTGGAAGCTCAGAAGACTCTGAAGGTGAAGGTGATACTTCTTCTTCTGATTAATGGTTCCTGCCTATGTTGAAGACTGGTAAGGTGAAGTCTGTGAGGTGTGTTGGAAAGATTGATGAAAGTTGGTCTGCTGTTTGGAAGGTTGTTGTCTTTATTGTTTTTTTTTCATTATGTATTTTGTGGCAGTCCTTATTGATGCCTGTTTTGTAATATTTAGGGCTCTTAAAGAGTTCCTTGGATTTGTTCATTATCTCAGCTATCAGCTGTGTATAATGATGGTGTGTACTTCCTGAATATTTTGTTTTAACTTGCTTAATATTATAACATCTGATCTAACATTCTCTGTTAGGCTAATAGACATTTATTTTGTCTAATTAGTCACCTTTGGTCAATTTTGACTAAAAAGGGGGAGAAGTGCTGATGTGGAAGCTATGAGATGTATATAGCTGAAGGACAGCTATTATTAAAAGGAGTGCACAAGTGTTAAAACAGAATGTTGTTCTGTTTACAGATGTCAAAGAGGATGTCTGATATGGTGCACAGGTGTTGTTGGTTAAAGCAGATGTCAGAATGACATTCTGGCTGGTACAGGTGCTGGAGTTACAGTAGTTGTTATGTTCATGAAGATTGTTTGTTGTGTGCACAGATTTAGGGGGAGAAGGAGTACCCTTGTGCATTTGTGTGTCTTACTAGTTACATCCATAACTAGTAATTCTGCTTGTTGCACAGATCTAGGGGAAGGAGAAGTACCCTTGTGCATGTGTGTATTACTAGTAGCCATAGCTAGTAATTGTTTTGCTTCTGCTGCTGATTAAACTATTGTTAAGTTGTTTAACTGCTGATAGTTTACCTTGTGAACAAATAGGACTGATATATGTTTTAGCAAAAATTTGCCAAAGGGGGAGTTTGTTGATTCTAAGTGTTGGAAGCAATTTTGGTAAAACAAAGAGTGTTCACAAGATGTTATATGTGATGTCTTAACATGAGATATCTTATGTACCTGCTGGAGTTCAAGAACATGTTCATGCAGGATTGTTTCAGAATGCCACATACAATGACAAGGCTTCTGATATTGGATGTACCTGTTGGATCTTAAATGAAAGACATGTTCATGCAGGATTGTTTCAGATTACATACACAAGGTCATGGCATCTGATATGGTTGTACCTGCTGGAAGTTATAAAAGGAATTATTGGATTATGTAGGATTTTTCCAGGATGTCAGACCCGATGTCATGACATCCTGTACACAGAACATTCAGTATGAATGTCTGGTGTTTTATGATTGCACAATTAATGGCAATCTTTGTATGATTGAAGATATGATTAGCTGGTGCATTCAATCATGGATTACAACCAGATTTACTTATTTTCCAAGGAGATCTAAACAGCTGTTATAAAAAGATTTGATTGGAAAATAGATTTAGGGTTTTCAAGATGTCCAAGCCCAGCTGGATGCTTCTATAAAAAGGGACTTAGAAAACCTGTTTGAACACACAACCAATACTGAGCGAAATATAGAGAGAGAGCTAAGGTTTGTGTCTATTTAGTCGTGAGACTTATAGGTCATTCAAGTCATCCATTGATGATTGAATTGGACTGATTTGTGGTTGTACTTTGTCACTCTAAAGCTGTTAAGCAAGAGTGTGTGTCTTCTTGATCAAAGCTGTGAAGCAAGATCAAGAGTGTGTCTTCTTGATTGAAACTGTGAAGTAAAATCAAGAGTGTGTAATTGAAAAGTATTTTCTTTTCACAAGGGATTGTTGTTTAAAATCACTGGTGTGTGATTGTAGGGAAGTGAGTGGGTTCTCATATCTAAGAGTGCTTAGGTAGAAATTGCACGAGTAGAGATTAGGTGAGAAAGACTGTAACTTGTTGAAGTGTACGGAGAGTCTTTGAACTAATTCTATTTTAGTGAATTTCCTTCCTGGCTTGGTAACCCCCAGAGGTAGGTGAGTTGCACCGAACTGGGTTAACAATTGCTTGTGTTATTCGCTTTACCATTCTGTATTTTTTATCCATTGTGTGTTAACAGATATTAGTGTCGTGACATTACCTTCGACATCTTATATCTGATACCAGAATTTCACTATATATTTCTGAGAAGTTTATTTCGCGCCGATAATTTTGGTGCATTCAGTTTATTTTTGATGACTTTTTTTTTCTTTTCGTCAAATTTCTATTCATTTTTATCCGACTATTTTATTTTTTTAGCCAATTTAATTAGTAGAATTAATTATATTTTAAAATTTTATTTTATTTAATTTTATTGGTATTATTCAATTATTTAAACTTTGTTTTTATTTTATTTAAAAAAACTTATTTTTAGAGAATTTAAAAAAAAATCAAACAAGTATGTTTCATCCACCCTTTGAACCACACGGACAACTCATCCTGGGAGTTGAAAAAAATGTGTTTTTACTTACAAGAAAGATCCAAATACAGTCCAATAAATATTTTCCTTTCATGCACACGTGAGGCCCTCCACCATTTGCACATAATTATTTTCAGTATAGTACATATAATGATCACTGAAAGAAACTTTTCAAGAGAAAAAAGTCAACTCACTCTTGCATGAAGAAGAAGACTACTCTCTTTCTGCATATTGCAGCTCGACTTCCTCTACCCAACATCATAAAACATCACAATCATCACCATCACTCTCCACATATACTCCTTTCATTTTTCCTCTTGTACAAAAAGAACTTCATAATCCACCTCTCTCTCTCACGAAAAACTCACTTGCTCTCATCTCAAACACCACCACATCCCAAGCACCACCTAACAAATGTCCCATTACTCACTTCATTTCACCGTTGGATATTCAACCCAACCTCTTGTCGGAAACGCAACAATTCCTTAACACCACAACCACTCAAAGCTCACACTTTACCTCTAACAACACAGAACCAGAAATAGAGCAAATCAAAAGATAAAGGAAATGGAGATCCGACGATTCCCCCTGCTTTCGACAACCACCGAGAAACCTTACATCAACTCATTTCCATAAAACCACCTCCGCCCAGCTCCACCATCCGGCCACACAACCAAACAACCACGTTCAACATAAACCGTAACGAGCTCGTGAACCGCCTCAAAATCGTCGTTGCAAATCGTCGTAGAGCCGCCACACTTCAAACTCGTCGGAACTTCCTCTTTTTCATTTCATTTCCAAATTGGTAACCTCACCATCCTCAGATTTGTTGCTTTTCTTAATGTGTTTGTTCTTTGGTTAGTTGAGAGTTTGATTTGTGAGAAACTTTTTTTATTGAATTTGGATGAATAGTGAAAGAGGAAGAAATATGATGTGACTGAATGTGAGAGACGTTTTCTCTCTTTCCTTTTTTCTCATTTCTTTTTCTTTTTCTATATATATATATATATATATATATATATATATATATATATATATATATATATATATATATATATATATATATATATATATATATATATATATATATATATATATATATATATATATATATATATATATATATATATATATATATATATATATATATATATATATATATAATAATTAGTCTTTAATTTTTATGACAAGTGTCATAGTGGGAATGACTATTAGAGATTTTTTTTAAAATAAAATAAAATTAAAATAAATAAGAAGTGAGGAAAGGTCAACGAGGGAGAGCGGTGCTTCTTTTCATCTCAGTGTATTGTATTTACTTTTCTTTCTTTTTTCTTTTCTTTTCTTGTGTTTTACTATAATTATTACTATATTATTATTAATTAGTATACTTACTTATTATTTAATTTTTTATATACTATTTATTATTATTATTATTATTATTATTATTATTATTATTATTTATCATCATTATTATTATCATATTTATTATTAAATTGTTAAAAAAATTGATTTATTTGTCTGATCTATTTTTCACATATGCGGAGCTATTTTGAAGTTAAAAATTCAATTTAACTTCATAAATTTTTTACACACATAGAGTTTTGTTGACCGGCCTCAGATAGGGTGATTCATCCATGAACCACTTTACGATTGTTTAACATATCGCTAAATTTCTTTTAGTTTAAATTTTTATTTTTTTACTTAGAGTCCCTTGGCTTTCTCTTGGGCCTTCTTACAACGAGATTCTTTATTTTTACAATTGTCTTTCAAAGCTTATATCATTTAATTATTGTGTTGTATCCCCATTCGACAAATTATACCCCCATTCCTGTAAGTATGTAATAAATTTATCGCTTTCATTTACTTTACTGTATTAGCTGATTGTTAATTCCAAGATTAAAATCAACCTTTTTCAGAAAAGACCAAAAAAAACAAATACTCGATCCAACATCGAGAAAATTTCACACAAAAAAATTAGAATCATTTTCATATCCACTTCTCCGTCATTTTTAAAAATTTCAAATCATTCCATTCTATTTCGATTCAAACGCAAAGAATAAAAACCTCGATCCAACATCGAGTGTCTTTTCCCAAATCAAATCCAAAATACATAATCACAATTAAACGCCATTTCATTAAAGATGAAAGGGGGGTGGTCTCGAGCCTTCGATTCCTCTTTCCAATTACTTGGATATGAGTAACCTTACTCGGTCATTCAAGCAATTATCATCTATTAAAAAATTCTAACCCCGCCACATCCAAACTCTTTTCATAATCAAACTTTAAGTCAAAACTCATTTTCATAACAAACTTGGACGAAAAAGGAGGTGGTCTAGAGCCTTCCATTCCCTTCCCCGAGTACTTAGATACGAGTAGCCTTACTCGGTCATTCGAGTATTTGTCGTCCGTCTAAAATACATTAAGCTTATTTAAATCCTTTTGCAATTAAGAATGAAAAGGGAGATGGTCTAGAGCCTTTTATTCCTATTCTTGAGTACTTGGATACGAGTAGCCTTAGTCAGTCATTTGAGTAATCGCCATCCAACAAAACACTCAACCAATCAAATCTGTTTTCTGTCCTTGTGCGACCCCGAAAACATTTTCATAAAAGAGTATGGAACATCCATTTTGATGCGAAACAAACAAAGACTTCAGCCTCCAAGAGCGAGCAGCAAGTAAAGGTTTAATCCTCAAATGTGATCCAAGCATCACTCTCTTTAAAAGCAATCCACCCAGTAGTTCTCTTTGGGTAGAACTACGTATGCCTTGAGTTCTTCATAGCACCTGGAGATACGTAGGAGCGGGATTGCGAAATCTTGTCAGGCACATTAATATTAAAAAACCCTAAATCTTTCTTTTCTTCCTTTATTTTTCTCACTCAGTAAATAGAAGATAACAATTAACATTAGCTAACACTTTATCACAAATCTAACTAAGTGGTTCCCATTGAGTACAATGGATGTGAGGGGTGTTAATACCTTCCCCTTGCATAATCGACAACCGAACCCAATTTTGGTTGCGACGACCATTTTATTTTTTGTTGTTTTCTGTGGGTTTTATCAATATTTTCCTTTTCCTCTTTTGGAATAAATAAAGTTATGTGGCGACTTTGTTCGAACATTCTTTTCCGCGAGTGTGCAAGCGTCCCACGAAGGATCACGTTTTTCGAGATGTGACACTAGGGAGGCCTTCTTTATGTGTGTATGTGTGTAACACCCCAAAATTTGCCCTCCTCATTCATGCATTAATTTTTAGGTCATTTAACATTTCACAGTGCATTTCATCATTTATCAATCAGAATTAGATACATTGCATTTCATCATGTCAATCGGGATTAGCTCCAAGAAGCTTGAACATCATCCAGGACACTTTGTGGGTTCTATTTGAGTGATCAGTCAACACAAGGGAATGGCTTGAGATACTTCCAACATGTTCAAATGGGGTATATTCATCAGTCAAAACGTTAATCTTGAAGGAGCAAAAGTTTGTTCATGAGTTGTCATGCTCGCTAGGCGAGCAGAATGGATCGCCTAGCGAGTCCCAAGAAAAGCCACCAGAATCACCTACGCTCAGAGGAATTTCTTGAATTGTCATGCTCGCTAGGCGAAACCCACGTGTTTTAAAAAAAACGAAAAAAAAAAAATAATAATAATAATAATAATAATAAATAAATAAATAAAATATAACAGAAAATTTTGGACTTGGGCCTCTCTCATCTGAGCCCACAGGTCCACAAAAATCAGGTTATAAATTCAGAGTTTCAGTGAAACAAAAGGCCATTCTATTCCTATTACCCTGGCAGGGAAAAAGATAGTGAGAGAAGAGCTAACACAGTTCAGAGCAACCTCTAGAGACTGAAGGGAACACATCGGCAAAGAACCAATTCCCTCTCATATAAACCCTAAGAGTGCTTTGCAAACCCAACCGTGACATTCAATTTCAATCGATCCTCCCCAATCAGGTATGCCCTATTTCAACTACTTTATACTGTCAACCTGAAATTTTTGATACCCTTTTAATGCATTTGTTTGACGAGAGGTTTAGGCCTCCTACCCTTGGTTGCTTTTCGTGAGCTTTTTGTGAATTTTAATGGCATGATTCATGTGGTTACATTTTGATTTGGGGGCAACTCTTGATTACCCTATCTTGTTTCTCTAACCTGTTTGTTGAGTTTTATTTTGTGAGGGCTCATATGGCTCTTGCAGAGAAGGCTTGCCTGGTGTTCCACTTTATTTGTGGAATGCCACCTGGAGGTTTATTCCGATTACCTGTACTGACTCGCTTTCTTTGATGGTGCTAGCTTGAGAGATCTCTGGGTTTCTTACCTCTTTATTTGCTGTTGCTTCGGATCTTTATCCGTGTGGTAGATCTCTTAACCCCCTTTATCTTTCCCGCATTTTACTACTTTTTGCCTAAAGACCTCCGTGAAGAGGCAATTGACGGATAAAAGGGATCAATAGTCAATCCCCCGTTATTCAGTGCATCGTTCTTTAAGATCACACTACGTGTCGATGCTTCAGAACAAAAACGCCAGATCTTTTATCCGGTCGGTCAGTGGAGAAGGTTCCACCTTTCTGAACCCCCACTTTTTGTCATGAGCTCACCCTGTCCAGGGTTAAGAGCTATGAGGTCTTATCCTCATTACCCCTTTTGCATGAGCGTTCCTAAAACCCCAAACAACTCATTGATTTTTCTTCTCCTAAGAACACGTTATCTCCTTCTACTACAGGCGAGTAAGTCTCCAAAGGTCGAGCATCCGGTAGATTGCGTAGTAACGTCGTTCGCCCAAAACACAACTCTTACCCCGTAGTTAGCCGAACTACGGCTTGCTCTGATTCTCATTCCAGATGAGATACGTAGGCATAAGACGCGATGTCTTACCGAGCACACACTCCCCCCTAACCCATAGGTAGCCGAGCTAAGAAGACTCTGATTCTCATATTCAGATGGGATACGTATGCAGTGGATGCGACATCCGTGCGAGTCATTTCCTTTTGACCCTTTTTTTAGTAAATAGTACATTAGATAAACCCACACCCTTTAGACAAGAACTACAAGAGTGGATCCCGAAGAGTACTACGGATGCGTAGGGGTGCTAATACCTTCCCTTCGCATAATCGACTCCCGAACCCAAGATTTGGTTGCGAGACCTTGTCTTTTCCTTTCCTTTTTCCAGGTTTACTTCGAGCGTTTCCTTTACCTCCTTTGGGATAAATAACGCACGGTGGCGACTCTTCTGTCTTTTCTTTTTCGCCGGTTGTTTTTTTCGCAGGTAGGTTGCGACAGCTAGCGACTCTGCTGGGGACCCTGTTTCCCTAAGCGAGTCCCTCCTAGATTTTGTAGGTCGTTTGTTTGTTGGGTGTTTATTTCTTTTGTACAGTTATTTATCTGCTTTATTGCATTGTGTACATATCATTGTTGTATCTGTTGGCTCTGTTGGTTTGTTTGTTGGGATGGCACGTTCCACAAGAGGTAAAAGGCCCAATACACAGGCTATGAGTGAACTTTAGGACACCTAGGAATAGAGTGATTCATGGGAAGCGGGTGGTATGGCGCCACTTAGCGGAACATGGTATCACGAGCAGTTCAGATTCTGATGGGGTATTATCGTTGCATACACCTGGTGTGCATATGATGATATTCTTGAAAGGATTGTTTATCCTGCGTTTCTCTTGACCTTACCCTGACCTAGACTACACCCGCGAGTGGGGCGGGAATGAATCATTTACAGGTACTGATGGTGACTTGTTCTGTTGGTGACTATTGTTCGGTTCTTGTTGGTGACCGTTGGTTCTGAAGTTTGGGTTCTGAGTTGATGACTGTGTTCTATGGTTCCCGGTTCCGAATTCATGTCGAAGTGTTGATCCTGTATTATATTACTCAGTGGGTTTCTCTCCAGGCAGTGCAACCTGACAGATGTTCAAGCGGGTCCAGCAATCCTGATTGACATGCCTTTGCATTGCATAACATCATCTGCATATTTGCATCCAACATCTCATGCTTATTCATTTGCAGGGTATTCCCTTTTTAAGGGGGGTGCCTTAAAATTGAATAAGCAGTGCATCGCATACCCTGCATACTAACCCTTGTTTGTTTTGCAGGTGTCACCGTAGTGTCTAATGTTTGTTCCCTGTCTCATGCATTATTGTTCCCAAGCGAGTCACAGGTATCCGACAAAGGGAAATCGTCCGCAACTAGCGATGGACCAGATACAGAAAGAGATGGCTGATATGCGTGAAAGGATGGATCAGTTCATGACATTGATGACTGGTATGGCAGAAGGCCAGGAAAAGCTGAGGGTTTTGGTTAAGCAACCGAGGCCCGATCCAGAGGTGGAGATACCAAATGCTGAGGGGAACCCTGGTAACCCTGGGAACACTGATAACCATGTGAACATTGGTAACGCGGGTAACGCAAATGCTGATGGAAACCCGGGTGATGTTGGCAACACGGGGAATGTCGGAAATGGTATTGGCGGAAGGTACAATGTGAATCAAGGAATTCGGATTAACGGGCGCCCCGTTACTGAAGATTATCAGTATGATCAATTCTCTGTGCACGACGAAGCTCACGAGACCACTCGCCGTATGGATGAGCTTGCTGAGAAGCTCAAATCTTTGGAGTCTCAAAATTCCTTAGGTTTTGATGTCACAAATCTTGGTCTGGTTCAGGGAGTAAGGATCCCTCACAAGTTCAAACCCCCTACTTTTGAGAAATACAACGGGGCTTCTTGCCCACGCACTCATCTCCAATCTTATTTGGGAAGGTTGGGAGCTCACAATGAAGATGAAAAGCTGTGGATGTATTATTTTGAAGACAGTCTAACTGGAGCTTCTCGTGAATGGTATTCTCATTTGTCTCGTACTACCATCAAGAGCTGGAAAGACTTGGCAGAGGCTTTTGTCAAGCAATATCAATACAACTTGGACTTGGCTCCAAATCGGACCCTGTTGCAAGGAATGTCTCAGACTGCCAAGGAGACCTTTAGAGAATATGCTCAGCGTTGGAGACAGATTGTTGCGTCCGTCCAACCCCCTATGTCTGAAAGGGAGATGGCGGACATGTTCATGAACACTCTTCAAGGCAATTATATTGAGAGATTGGCCGCTTTCCCGTCGATCAGCTTTGCAGAGATAGTAATTGCTGGAGAAAGAATCGAGAGTCTGTTGAAGATGGGCCGAATTCAAGACAACAGTGCTTCCAAGAAACCGTTTGCTGGTAACAGTCAGCGAAGAAGAGAAGGCGAGACAAGCGTTGTGTATGCCGGCAGAGGCAGGGGCAGAGGACGCCCTAATTATTATCAAGATCAAGTGGCCGCAGTCACTATTCCTACACCTGCTCCTCAACAGCAACCACAGTATCATCCACAACAGCAACCCAGGTACAACAATCAACAACAAGGAGGTAATCCGGGTCAGCAGAGACACTATCAACAACGTCCAAGGCAAACGGACTGAGTCATTGAGCCAATCCCAATGCCTTATTATGTGTTACTTCCCAGGCTGATTGACATGAATCTGGTTACGTTGAGAACTCTGGCCCCACCAGTCGATCCCAATAATTTGCCTAGAGGTTATGATGTCAACGCCAGATGTGCTTTTCACTCCAACGCGCCTGGCCATACTACAGATAATTGCAAGGCTCTCCAGCTAAAGGTGCAAGATTTGAGAGACGCCAAGGCTATCAATTTTTCTCTGGTGCCTAATGTTATCCAAAACCCGATGCCAGCCCATGGCGGGCAGAGGATTAATGTTGTTGATAGCGGGGAAATTTTGAATTTGGTTTCTGATGTGACTAAAGTGAAGACTTCGCTATCGGTAGTCAAAGACCGACTTTTGAAAGGACAGATTTTCCCGGGCTGTGGGGAAGAGTGCAGAAATTGTCAAGCTTCCGAGAACGGATGTGACAGTTTGAGAAGGGGTATTCAGCAACTGATAGATGAAGGTTGTCTTCAGTTCGATCAGACCCGTCCAGTGAAGAATGATGTGTCGACAGTGACGTTTTATTTCACTCCTGAAGAAATATATGTTCCCGAGAGACCCGCTCCGACAACCATATATTTCCCAGAAAGTACAGAACCAGCAACGGTGAACATCAAAAGTCCAGCACCAGTTACAATTTACTCTGACAGTCCTCAACCGGCTTTGGTTAGTCCGGTCACCATCACGGTACCAGGACCTGTTCCGTATGAGAAAGACAACGCTATCCCGTGGCACTATGGGGCTGATATCTACTGCCAGGGGCAGAAAGTTAACAGAGAAGACACTGACATTGGTAGCTCCGTTGTAGACAATGTTGGAGGGGTTGGTGGCTTCACTCGTAGCGGACGCCTATTTTCACCATCAACATTGCGCACGAATACTGAAGCTGAGGCAGTTGCCAAGGCTAAAGGAAAACAGGTAGCCACCGAAGAGGTTACTACTGAGGAAGCTTCTCCTAAGACCGCATTCGAGAAGGAAATGGATGAGTTTATGAGGATTATCAAGAAAAGTGACTACAAGGTAGTCGACCAGCTAAATCAGACACCCTCAAAGATCTCCATTCTCTCACTATTGATGTGCTCTGAGGCTCACAGAGCAGCCTTATTGAAAGTACTGAATATGGCCTATGTTCCACCAGAGATAACTGTTAACCAGCTGGAGTCGGTAGTTTCAAATGTAAACGCTAGCCATGGGCTAGGTTTCCCCGACTATGACCTGACGTCTGAGGGCAGGAATCACAACAAAGCCTTGCATATCACAATGGAATGTAAGGGGGTGGTGCTTTCCCATGTTTTGGTTGATACAGGCTCTTCCCTGAATATTCTTCCAAAGAAAGCCTTAATGAAGTTAGATTTCGATGGCATCATCTTGAAGCCAAGTAATTTAATTGTGAGGGATTTTGATGGCTCTAAGAGATCTGTCTTTGGCGAGATTGAGTTGCCAGTTAAGATCGGACCGCAGGTGTTCAAGAGTACCTTTTATGTGATGGATATCCAGCCTGCCTATAGCTGTCTGCTAGGTCGGCCCTGGATTCATGTTTCCTGTGTTGTTACTTCTACTCTCCACCAGAAGCTCAAATATGAACTAGAAGGTCAGGTCGTCACTGTCTGTGGTGAAGAGGATATTTTTGTTAGCCACCTGTCTACATTTAAGTATGTGGAGATGGATGGCGAGATGCATGAGATGCTGTGTCAGGGCTTCGAAGCCATAAACATCAGTGAGGTCGCGCCCAAAGTTGTCTTTTCACCTAAGTTTGAGAAGGTAGGGACTTCTATCTCTTCATACAAGCAAGCTGTTGAAGTGGTTAAAGCTGGTAATGCCCAAGGCTGGGGCAAATTTGTGGAGCCAATCATCAAAGAAGACAAGTTTGGATTGGGGTATACTCCGGGGTCTCAGAAGAATGAAGTCGGTACTTTCTCCAGCGGGGGTTTGGTTCCTCCCCACATCGTCAATGCTGCAGATGAAGACAAGGCTGACAGCGACTGTGACTTAGATAGCTGGATTCGCCCGTGTGTCCCGGGAGAAAAGCTCAACAATTGGTCGTCTGAAAAAGTCGTCCGGGTTACTCTACTGAAAGAGTAATTTTTATTGTTTTCCTTTTATTACATGCATAATAAAGTCTTACACTTTGCCCAAGGTGTAACGACTCATCTGTAGGGCCATCCATTTAGTCGCATTTCGCAATTATTTTCATCATCAATAAAGGACAGCTTTTGCAAACAATTTTGTGTTCCCTTTTCTTTCAATTATTTTACAATAAAAATGGCAATGTTTCTTTTTCGTTCTTCTCTCCAAAAATCTCGTTCTAAAGTAAAGCATGATCGCCCGGATCTCACTGCTAACGACACTGCTATGGCCAAGTATGACTTCGACAATCCTATCTATCAAGCCGAAGAAGGGGTTGAGCAAGATTGTGAATTACCTGAAGAGTTAGCCAGTTTGTTGAAACAGGAGGACCGAGCTATTACACATTATCAGGAGGTGATTGAGACCGTCAACATTGGTACCGAAGACGACAGAAAGAGAGGTTCGTGGCTTCCTGGGCAGATTGAACTACATTTCAAGGTTCATATCTAATCTTACAGCCACATGCGAGCCATTGTTCAAAATGTTGAGAAAAGAGCAAGAGGTCAGTTGGAATGACGATTTTCAGAAAGTTTTTGAAAGGATAAAAGAGTATTTGCAGGAGCCTCCGATTCTAATGCCTCCAGTAGAGGGAAGACCATTGATCATCTACTTAATTGTGTTAGAAAGGTCAATGGGTTGTGTGCTCGGTCAGCATGACAAGTCAGGTCGAAAAGAGCACGCAATATACTACCTTAGCAAAAAGTTTACTGACTGTGAACAAAGATACTCACTGCTCGAGAAAACTTGTTGTGCTTTGGCATGGGCTGCTCGCCGACTAAGACAGTATATGTTGACTCACACAACTCTATTGATATCAAAGATGGATCTAATCAAATATATTTTTGAAAAGCCAGCGCTTACTGGAAGGGTTGCTAGGTGGCAAATGATACTGACGGAGTATGACATCTAATACACTTCACGAAAAGCCATCAAAGGAAGTGTCTTGTCAGACTATCTTGCAGAGCAACCGATTGATGATTACCAACCTATGAGGTTCGACTTTCCTGATGAGGACATCATGTTTCTCAAATCGAAAGATTGCGAGGAACCACTCCCGGAGGAGGGGCCTGACCCTGAATCCAAATGGATTATGATGTTTGATGGGGCGGTCAACGTCAATGGTCGCGGAGTTGGTGCAGTGTTGATCACGCCGGAGGGGGTTCATATGCCATTTTGTGCCAGAATAACTTTCCCCTGCACCAACAATGAAGCCGAATACGAAGCTTGTATCCTAGGACTTGAGGAAGCCATCAACCTACGGATTAAAACCCTTGATGTTAAGCTGGACGAAGCAGAATGGGTCTGTTCCCGATACAATAAGCTAAGCCTAGTTGAGGAAAAGAGACTGGCAGCTATATGCCATGGCCAACTATATCAGAGACGAATGAAGAGAGCATTTGATCAGAAAGTGCGCCCTCTGGAGCATCAAGTCGGTGAATTGGTACTCAAAAGAATTCTCCCTCCCAACACAGATCACAGGGGCAAATAGACACCGAACTATGAGGGTCCATATGTGGTTAAAAGAGTTTTCTCTGGCGGAGCTTTGATGCTAACAACCATGGATGGCGAAGACTTCCCATCCCCTGTCAACTAAGACGCAGTTAAAAAAATACTTCGCATAAAATAGACCCACTGGACAATAAAAAGAAGAGTCCCGGCAAAAAAGGGCGTCCCGGCGAACCAAAAAAACAAAATAAAGAGGTTCGGGCAAAAATTAGGGATAAAAAAATGTACACCCGGTGAGTCGAAAACCCGAAAGGGCGGCTCAGGCAAAAAAGGGTATCCCGGTGGATTGAAAACCCAAAAGGGCGGTCCACGCAAAAGAGGGAATAAGCGAATGACTGCGATCGGAGCTCATCTGTGTTATATCACCGTTCCGTTCAATCCGGCAATCTTCGAAGGTTAAAGATCGACTAATCATCCACTTCAGAAAGCAAGATGAGCAGAGCGTCTTGAGGTCATACGAGCCATTGCAGAGTCGAAACTCAGTGGGACCCCGTATCCACATTGCCTTTAGGATAGTTTCTTTGGTTCAAATTATAGTGATCGCCTCTTTTCAGGGATCAGCTTCCTGATGTACTCGCCTATTCCTGGCACAAATTTTTCAACCAATAAAAGTCGAATAATTCAGTTAAAAATCCTCTTTATTTTTCATTTATCAGTTTGTTTGCAAAAGATGTCTGAATTCTTGATGAAACATTTTGCATCTGAATATAATGGTGACTTTTGCAGATGATTTGCATAACAAAACATTTAAAATTGCTTTGAATGTGCTTAATCCCGGACGGTGAATTCGAACCGAGTAATTCCCCGGGACATACGTGTGTGATTGCAGGTCACAGGAACTGGATGCCAAGTCGTCATCCCCAAGCGGTTGACAAAGTCTCTCCTCAGCAGAGCATGTCCCCCAGTAGAGTTGCACCTTGTATCCCCAACAACAGCGGAGTAATTGCATACCCAACAGACAAGAGGGTGGTGTTCCCAGTGTTCATCTCATTCCCCAGCAGATTATTTTTAACAGATTTGTTTTGATCCTCAACCTGAAGACGTTTAGCAAGTTCATATCCCCAGCAAAGGTCGATTCCTACGACATTTCCCCAGGAAGTGCTTTCCCCACAGACTCTCCTCACAAGAGCCTCGCCAAACAAAGTTTCCATAGTTGATACTTCCCCAGCAAGGTCAACTTTCCAGAAAAAAGCCGATTTATTTTCGGTGGCTCCCCGATCCCGGCAGACGGATCGTTCCCCACAGCGCATTCAAGGATTGATACAGCGATCCGTTCCCTACCCGAGCTTGCTTCCCCAAGCAGATTTCTTTTTTGCACCATGCATAACATTTGCATTTGCATTTGCATGCATATCAAGCATACACATAAGCTGATAAACGGTTTCTTCAAAGCAGACTGAAGAATTACTTTACAACCAAAGTCATGAGATTCAGCCAGAGAATCAAGTGTGTGTGATCCAGCATGAGGGTCATTTCGAAGATTCAGCCTGAGAATCGTTTTCAAATGAGCCAGCCTGAGGTTCAATTTGAAGATTCAGCCAGAGAATCGCCTACAAGCGTTATTTCCCCAGAAAACCAGCTAGAGGAGTAGATTGACAGTTCAACAGAAAATCAATTTACAAGAGGATCCAGCCCGCGGATCACAATTTAAAAACAAAAGTCTAATTGAAGGTTCGTTACAGCATGTTCTAGCCTGAAGAATATGTATGAATCCCAAAAAATGGAATATTCTCGAAGCTGCATATCTAACATGAAGATTTAGTGTAGATTCCGAAAGGGGGTCAACCAGCGCATGCCTCAGATGCGAGATCCTGATGATGGGGATTTATCATCAAAACAATCCAGATCTAGCCAGAAGATCGAAGTAGATCTAGCCAGAAGATCGAAGTCAGGTCTAGCCTGAAGACCGGAAATAGATTCAGCCAGAGAATCAAATAAGATAGATTCAGCCAGAGAATCGAAACAAAGTAGATCTATCCAGAAGATCGAAGAAGATCTAGCCAGAAGATCGAAGTAGATCTAGCCAGAAGATCGAAGTCAGGTCTAGCCCGAAGACCGGAAATAGATTCAGCCAGAGAATCAAAGAAGATAGATTCAGCCAGAGAATCGAAACAAAGTAGATCTAGCCAGAAGATCGAAGAAGATCTAGCCAGAAGATCGAAGTAGATCTAGCCAGAAGATCGAAGTCAGGTCTAGCCCGAAGATCGGAAATAGATTCAGCTAGAGAATCAAAGAAGATAGATTCAGCCAGAGAATCGAAACAATTCAGATCTAGCCAGAAGATCGAAGAAGATCTAGCCAGAAGATTGAAATCATATCCAACCCGAGGATCAAAATTGTATCCAGCCCGAGGATCAAAATTAACATCCAACCAGAGGACTAAATTGAGTATAGATTCAGCCAGAGGATCGAAACTCCAGATTAAGTCAGAAGACTGATTCAGATTCAGCCAGAGGATCGGAAGAGAAATAAACAGCGCGGTGTATTTCAGCATCTTTGTGGTGTTCTCAGAGCGCAAATTTTCGGTCTGTCTTTGGTATTCAATCACAGCTCACCCTGTTTGTCGGATAAGCTATTCGCTTTCATCCTGCTCGGGTTAGCTGATGACTGAATAGGGGCAGCTGTAACACCCCAAAATTTTCCCTCCTCATTCATGCATTCATTTTTAGGTCATTTAACATTTCACAGTGCATTTCATCATTTATCAATCAGAATTAGATACATTGCATTTCATCATGTCAATCGGGATTAGCTCCAAGAAGCTTGAACATCATCCAAGACAATTTGTGGGTTCTATTTGGGTGATCAGTCAACACAAGGGAATGGCTTGAGATACTTCCAACATGTTCAAATGGGGTCTATTCATCAGTCAAAACGTTAATCTTGAAGGCGCAAAAGTTTGTTCATGAGCTGTCGTGCTCGCTAGGCGAGCAGAATGGATCGCCTAGTGAGTCCCAAGGAAAGCCACCAGAATCACCTACGCACAGAGGAATTTCTTGAATTGTCATGCTCGCTAGGCGAAGCCCACGTGTTTTAAAAAAAAAACAAAAAAAAAACAAAAAAAAACGAAAAGAAAATAATAATAATAATAATAATAATAAATAAATAAAATATAACAGAAAATTTTGGACTTGGGTCTCTCTCATCTTAGCCCACAGATCCACAAAAAACCAGGTTATAAATTCAGAGTTTCAGTGAAACAAAAGTTCATTCTATTCCTATTACCCTGGCAGGGAAAAAGATAGTGAGAGAAGAGCTAACAGAGTTCAGAGCAACCTCCAAAGACTGAAGGGAACTCATCGGCAAAGAACCAATTCCCTCTCATATAAACCCTAAGAGTGCTTTGCAAACCCAACCGTGCCATTCAATTTCAATCAATCCTCCCCAATCAGGT
Organism: Lathyrus oleraceus; assembly: GCF_024323335.1. Lineage (NCBI taxonomy): Eukaryota > Viridiplantae > Streptophyta > Magnoliopsida > Fabales > Fabaceae > Lathyrus > Lathyrus oleraceus. The sequence goes on along the minus strand of NC_066580.1, from coordinate 323,962,164 downwards.
ATGCCCTATTTCCACTACTTTATACTGTCAACCTGAAATTTTTGATACCCTTTTAATGCATTTGTTTGACGAGAGGTTTAGGCCTCCTACCCTTGGTTGCTTTTTGTGAGCCTTTTGTGAATTTTAATGGCATGATTCATGTGGTTACATTTTGATTTGGGGGCAACTCTTGATTACCCTATCTTGTTTCTCTAACCTGTTTGTTGAGTTTTGTTTTGTGAGGGCTCATATGGCTCTTGCAGAGAAGGCTTGTTCCACTTTATTTGTGGGATGCCACCTGGAGGTTTATTCCGATTACCTGTACTGACTCACTTTCTTTGATGGTGCTAGCTTGAGAGATCTCTGGGTTTCTTACCTCTTTATTTGCTGTTGCTTTGGATCTTTATCCGTGTGGTAGATCTCTTAACCCCCCATTTATCTTTCCCGCATTTTACTACTTTTTGCATAAAGACCTCCGTGAAGAGGCAATTTACGGATAAAAGGGATCAATAGTCAATACCATGTTATTCAGTGCGTCGTTCTTTAAGATCACACTATGTGTCGATGCTTCAGAACAAAAATGCCAGATCTTTTGTCCGGTCGGTCAGTGGAGAAGGTTCCACCTTTCTGAACCCCCACTTTTTGTCATGAGCTCACCCTGTCCAGGGTTAAGAGCAATGAGGTCTTATCCTCATTACCCCTTTTGCATGAGCGTTCCTAAAACCCCAAACAACTCATTGATTTTTCTTCTCCTAAGAACACGTTATCTCCTTCTACTACAGGCGAGTAAGTCTCCAAAGGTCGAGCATCCGGTAGATTGCGTAGTAACGTTGTTCGCCCAAAACACAACCCTTACCCCGTAGTTAGCCGAACTACGGCTTGCTCTGATTCTCATTTCAGATGAGATACGTTGGCATAAGACGCGATGTCTTACCGAGCACACACTCCCCCCTAACCCATAGGTAGCCGAGCTACGAAGACTCTGATTCTCATATTCAGATGGGATACGTATGCAGTGGATGCAACATCCGTACGAGTCATTTCCTTTTGACCTTTTTTTTAGTAAATAGTACATTAGATAAACCCACACCCTTTAGACAAGAACTACAAGAGTGGATCCCGTAGAGTACTACGGATGCGTAGGGGTGCTAATACCTTCCCTTCGCATAATCGACTCCCGAACCCAAGATTTGGTTGCGAGACCTTGTCTTTTCCTTTCCTTTTTTCCAGGTTTACTTCGAGCGTTTCCTTTCCCTCCTTTGGGATAAATAACGCACGGTGGCGACTCTTCTGTCATTTCCTCTTCGCCGGTTGTTTTTTTTGCATCTCCTTTTTCAGGTTTTGATAATGTGTTTTTGGTATAAAAGATGTTTGAAACAAATAGAGTGTGGGGATGAGAAAAGAATTCATTAATTATATTTTTGTGTTTGACAAGACCTTCGGACTTGCGCCTACGTACCAACATAAAAATGAGATATCAAAACCTCGTAGTTTGTGGTATCAATTTCAAAATGAGTGGATTTCTTTTAATCAAAATTTAAGTTTAAAGGCGGAAAAAGGGCCTAAAAGTTTGAATGGGTGTTAGTTCTTTTTGTCTTTAAAATTTTAAGTCAATATGATTAGATTTATTTACAAGTTTAATTTAAGAAAAGAGTTAAAAATGCAATGGCATAAGGCCAGAGTTTCTATTTTGAAATAAGGTCTAAGTTTGAAATCACAAGCAAAGAAGATTTTTCAAAGGGGAGGGATTTTGAAATTTAAGAAGTGGGAGAAGATGAAGGGACTAATCCTAAGCATAAAATTAAAAGTTAAGAGTTGAAAAGATCTAACCAATGGGATGCAATCCAACAGATAAGAATGTCATATAGAAAACCCACTTTCCCTTTGGACTTTGAATCAAGCAATCATCAACAAGAAATTAACAATATCAGACATCATGATGATCAAGGCATCAGATAAAGATAGCCACATCCAAGCAAGCAAATACCATAGCTAGAAATCTTCTTTGTCTTCTCATGTATCAGATGAAACACTCCTTGATTAACTCAGAATAAGGAATTAGACACAGGTTCAAAATAACAGTTGCATCAGGACCATGTAGCAGATGAACTCAAGTGGATCTCAATACTTGCATCAGATGAAAGCTCAAATCTCAATAACTTGGTCTCAGAAAAGTTGGCATTGGCCAAGTCCTTTTGCATAGGGAATGTTGCCTAAATCCTAAGTCCAAAGGTTCAGATCAAATCCAACAGTCCACACAAACATTTTTTAGGATTTTTGTTGTTTATTAAGTATTTTAAGGTTCTAAGAGCACAAACGCAAACAAAATACACAAACAAATGTATACAATCACAATATATGGCTCAAATGAGCAAACTAAAAATGACATAAACATAAACAAATTAAATGATATGTAAATGACAAATGAATGGTAAATGACTTGAAATTAAATTGCATAAAGTAAATGACTTGAAAGTAAAAACAATGTTAATACCAGTTAGTCAAATGCTAGTTGATTAGATGTTAGTGATGTTTTGCTTTTCAATTGATTAAGTCATTCTTTGGAGAACACCCAACCATTTATTCACAAGCATGGATCCTTAAACCAAGACATCTTCCAAAGGAAGGAAAAAAGGCCAAGTTTCCACAAAATACCATGAAAGATGGGAGACTTACAATCTCACTTACTAGAATGCTATGCCTTTAGGGTCAATGTTAGCTCTATGTTAAGCAATCGTAATTGGACTTATGTAGAAGTCACAACTATCTGAGGTCGGGCAATAAAAATTTAGGTGTTAATGCATGTTAGAGATTTGATATAATGGACCAAACTCCTAAAACATACCACACACTAAAAGAAAATAGATCAAAGGATGGACATATCTCATCCATACTTGTATTGGTTCATCTAACACAAAGTTATTCATGAACCAATTAGCCTTAGGATCTTGAGATTTCATTGGTCAATGAAAGGGATGGGACAGAATGGGATTGAAGATGAAAAGGGATGGGAGATGAGAGAAACACAAATTAGTCATGGGAGGAATTTTATCAAATTAAAATCATTCATTCATTTTGGGAGATGAAATGTACATTTCATCAATCCCCTAAAGTCAATGATTTTAACTCAACAAAAGTCAAATCAACCTTGACCAAGGCCCAAACACATAGTCAAACATCACAAGTCAATAAAAATGGCTTAACATAATTTTTACACAATTAATCAATTAAAAATGCATTTAAATTTAATTTAATTCGGTCAAAACCTAAAACCTCTTCAAAATACCAAATAAATGGCCAAGAGATTTATCCTATGTCAAACAAGGTCAAAGGACCTTAGACAAAAAAAATCATAATTTTTGAAAAGTCAGAAGTATTTTTGAACAATTAAAAATATGCATAAAAACAAATAATTCATAAAAAAAACAAAGTTAATCCAAAAAAATAATTTTAATTCAGAAAATGAAAGAGGAAAATATTTAAAGATTTTTGGTGAAAGTCCCATATTTTTTTGATTAAAAATGAATTTAATATGAATTAACCAAAATAACACAATTAAATGGAAAATCAGAAAATATGGAAATTCAGGGGTCTTCAGATCTTCCTCATTAATTCAGGTGGCAAATCTGATGTCCACACGCGCGTGTTCCACCATACGCCTTGGTCAATGTGTTGTACGCGTGGTATTCACAATGAACGCTTGAGATTAAAACATTTGAATCAGATCAGATGGCTTGGACTTTGCCAACATACCACCGGAGCCCTAGCTCCTATCATCTTCTCCGGTGATCACCACCGGTCTGGTTCGAGCTCAACTTCATGAAAAATGAAAAGTGAATACACTAATTTGAAGGAAAAATGCTCAGGAGCACGAATCTGGCCTCAATTTTCTCCAATTCCAAGTATATAAAAAGATACAAGGATTTGAATTTTGAGGATCGTGAACTGAGTTGCTTCAATTTGACCTCAAAGCAACTCAATCTTCTTGCCTGCATTGGTAGGACTTCAGCCAACCAAAAATCACAAAGAATAGTGAAGAATTGAGAGAAAAACGAAGAGATGAAGTTTCTGAAAAATCACCTTCGAGTTTATTCAAATTCACTTGATCTGGATTTGCATGTTTTCTCTTCCTCTTGCTTGCAGAAACCAATTGAGATGAAAAGGGAAGTGAATTGCTAGAGTTTGAACTTCCAAACAGAAGATGAAGTTCAAGCTCGATTTCAAAAGAAAGCCTCAGAAATTCTATGCAATGGAGGGTATGGATTGGTATGGTAAAGCTTGGGCAAGGTGTTCATGAAGTTCTGATCACATTGCTTCTCTATTTATAGCAAATGCTTGTGTTGTTTACACTCTTCCATTCAAATGTCCAAAATTAGCAACTTTCTTCATGAGCTTGCATGGGCGTGTACAAAGCCCAAAGAATGATTGGAAAAGGTCCAAACGTGTGCACATGTCATGTTGAAAGTGTCGCATTAAGCCATGCATTGTTGAAGTGAATTGGATCATGAAAATCTTCCAAATGTTATCTCACATTGCACCCATGCGCAAGTCCTTCAATTTTGATCCAAATGGTATGATCTTGGACTTTTGGGAAAGGTGAGGTTAAGGGGAAAAACTTTCATGTTGAACACTTTTTCATTTTAAGCTTGGATCATGATGAATTTTGAGGTGTAAGTTTGAAAAATCAAACATATTTGAAAATTTTCTAAGTCCCAAGTCAAATGTTCCCTTCTTCCACCTTGAATAACGTTTTCTATGGACTTCAAATGAAAAGGGTTCCTTCCTCAAAGTTGTAGCTCTTTCAAACCTCTTCAATTTGGTCACAAATTTGACTTCACTTGGATTTGGCATGAAGGCGTTATGCATTTTAGAAGTTGAGTAAAATCACTTGTTCAATGGTAATGGCCCAAAATGACCTATAATGTTTCCTCTTGGCACATGCATTTGAAAGTTGAATTTGAACTTACCCTAAACATCAAAGTTGAATTAGAAATTTTTAATTTGATCATTTAATTTTAATGGATTTCATATCATAAAAAATGAGCAAGTTATGGTCTTGGGAAGTTGACCTCCAAACTAGGGTTCAGACAAAATGACCTATAATCTTTCACTATAAAAAATGACTTTCCAAGCAAAACTAGATATTTACCTCAACATGAAATTTGTTTTTAATGTCATTTTGAGTAACCTTTATCTTTTAATCGTTTTCATATGATAAACATTGTAGGAGATAGGGTCTAGAGAACCCCAGTTTTGAGTAGTTGACTTTCTCTGGTCAACCATCATGAACCATCTTGCTAGCTTGATATTCTCTTGTCTTTTGGAACTCATGGAGGATAATATATGTGTAATATGATGTAATATGAAGTATCCCTTGAAATATTTGATCAATTGATGAAGAAACTTGTTGAAGAAGTCACACAAGATACCCAGATGAATTAGGGTTTCCAAGACAAAAAAACTTCAAACTCTTGATGAATTATTAATCAAAATGACATGTGAAGATCATGGGGATCCATACATGATTCCTAGAACCAATATGAACCATTTCTTGATTGAACTCCTTGCATTGAGGGTCTCAAACCCTAGGTATGAGCTTGATATAGCATGGGTGAGCACACACACTACCTACAAAAGTAACAAACTATACATTGACATATTTTTGGTATTTTGGTTAGTAAATAATAGAAGAAAAAAAGTATGATACAATCAAAATGTGCTTGGTGATCTCTTCCAATGCAAACCCAATGAATGAGGGGTAAGGAGGATGCCAAGGTGTGATCCCAATGCTAATGCATATGATGAGATAGCATGGGGGATCTTAGGGTCAAAATTGGGGTCTTACAATTCTCAAAAGATGAAAAACCCATAAACAATTATTGGGTTGATTCCTTCAAATAGCCCAACAACATGGAATGATGCTCTATGAAAAAAAAAGTTAATTGGGCCCTGTAAGACCCCAATTTTGACCCTAAGATCCCTCATGTTATCTCATCATTTGCATTGGATTTTGGATCACACGTTGGTATCCTCCTTACCCCTTGGGTTTGCATTAGGAGAGATCAACAAGCACATTTGATTGTATCATACTTTATTTTCCTTTGTTTACTAACCAGAATATCAAAAATATCTCTAGTGTAGTTTCATTTCTTTTGTAGGTAGTGTATGCATCCATTTGTGCCCTATCAAGCTCATATCTAGGGTTTGGGACCCTCAATGCAAGAGATCAATCAAGGAAAGGTTTCAAATGGTTCTAATAATCATATATGGATCCCCATGCTCTTTAATTGTCAATTTTATCAATAGTTCATCAAGTGTTTGAAGCTTGTTTGCCTTAGAAGCCCTAATTCATCTAGGTATCTTGTGTGACTTCCTCAGCAAGTTTCTTCAACAATTAATCAAAGATATTGAGGGATACTTCATTTTACTTCATATTAAGAATATATGATCCTACATGAGCCCGAAAGATCAAAATAACTTCAAGTTTGCAAGTTGGTCCAAAGAGGTTGACCAGAGAAAGTCAACTAGTCAAACCTAGAGTTCCCTAGACCTTATCTCCTACAATATTTGTCATATGAATATGATTCTAAGAGAAACGTTACTCTTTATGACATTCCAAATAACTTTCATTTTGGAATCAAGGGCTAATTTTACTTTGAAAGTCCTTTTTTATTATGAAAGATTATAGGTCCTTTTGTCTGTGCCCTAGTTAGGAGGTCAACTTTCAAGAACCCTAACTTGCTCAATTTTTACGATATGAAGACCATACAAGTTTCATGATTAAATTCAAGATGTCTTATCCAACTTTGTTTCTTTGAGAAAGGTCAAAATCAACTTGAAAGGGCATGTACCAAGAGGAAACATTATAGGTCATTTTGGGCCATCATCATTGAACAAGCAATTTTCCACAACTTCTAAAATCCATAACTTCCTCATGCAAGATTCAAATGGTGTCAAATTTGTTACCAAATTGAATGGGAATGAAATATCTAAAACTTTTATGAAGGAACCATTTTTATTTGAAGTTCATAGCAAAAGCTATTCAAGGTGGAAAAAATGGTCATTTGACTTTTAACAGAAAATTTTCAACTATGTTTGATTCCTCCAACTTCCGCCTCAAAATCCATCATGATCCAAGCTCCAAATGGAAAATGTTTCAACAGCAAAGTTGTTTTCCTTCATGTTATTTTTCCAAAGAGTCCAAGATCATGGCATTTGGATCAAATTTGAGGGACTCGTGTATGGTTACTTTGCATGGCCCTATTTGGAAACATTTGTGATCAACTTTCAACCAACATTGCATGGCCTCATAAATTGCTTTCAGCATCACGTGTGCACGATTTTGGACTCATTCCAATCATTCTTTGGGCTTTGTTACATGCCCATGCAACCATGCACACTAGAGTTACTATTTTTGACATTTGAATGGAAGTGTGTGAAAATCAATTTGGAAGTCTATAAATGCAACTCATTCTGCTCAGAATCAAGGACCCTTGGCCCGACCTTTGACCTGCAAACACTCCCACCATCCATTGTTAGAATTTCTTCAAGATTTCTCTTGAAATCGAGTTTTGATTTCCATTCTATTTTGGAATTGAAATTCCAAGAATGCAAAGCCCTTTTGCATCCAAATCATCTCCTGCAAGCTAGTAGAAGCAAGCCCAAGCAAATTGAGATCAAGATCGAGCTTCGTCACTGCAAACATAAGGAGAATCTTGTGAAACTTTTCTTCTTCGATTCTCCCTCAATCCTCCATTATTTCACTTGATTTTTGGTTGGCTGAAGTCCTACCAATGTATGCAACAAGATTAAGTTGCTTTGAGGTCAAATCGAAGCAACTCGGTTTATACTCCTCAATTTTCAATTCCACATCTCTTTCAATATAGTGAGAATTGGAAGGTTTTTAGGGCAGATTGGGATTCCTGGCATTTTTCTCTTCAAATTAGAGTATGCACTTTTCATTTTCATGGAAGTTGGTGGTGGACCAGTCTGGTGAGGTCCACCGTAGAAGATGACCAGAGCTCTAGCTCCGGTGGTATGGTGGCAAGGTCATATCCATCAGATCATCTTCCCACGTTCTAATCATGGCCATTGGTTCAGATGACTCATGTTGCAAGCGCGCTGACTGAGATGTACCATGGATGATACGCGCTTGGCCATCAGATCTGCCACCTCAATTAATGAGGAAGATCTGATGGCCCTTGTTTTTTTGCTTTTTCTTTTTTATTTTGATTTTATGTTTAATCCATTTATTTTATTTTATTCATAGAAATTTCATTTTTAATCCAAAAAATATGGGACTTTCACCAAAAATCTTTAAATATTTTTCTCTTCCATATTTCGAATTAAAATCATTTTTTGGAATAATTTTGATATTTTTTATGAATTAAATGATTTTTGACTTCTTTTTAAATATTTGAAAATACTTCTGACTTTCCGAGAATTCTAAAAAAAATTGTTTAAGGTCCTTTGAAATTGTTTGACCTATGATAAATTCCTTCACCATTTGATTTGAAGGGATTTGGGGTTTTGTCCATTTAAAAATACATTTTAATTCATTTTAAAATTGATTTTTATTTGTTTAATTGATAAAAAATATTATTGAGTCATTTGATTGATATTGTGATGTTTGACTTTCTATTTGGCCTTGGTCATGGTTGATATGAACTTTTATTTGATCAAAACTATTGGCTTTAGGGGTTGGTGAAATGTACATTTTATCCCCCAAGATGAATGGATGGTATTGATCAGATGAATTTTCTCCTGTGATCAACTTGGGTTTCTATTTCCCCTCCCCTCTTCATCTTCATCCCTATTCTTCCTCAATCGATCATTGACCAATGAATTCTCTGCAAGTGAAATGCTAGTTGATTCATCAATGACTTTGTATCAGATGAATCAACATGAACCTGACTGAGATAGGTCCTTCCCACTTTATTTTTGTATGTGGTATGTTTTAGGAGCTTGGTTCTTTGTACCAAGTCTCTAAAATTCATTAACATCAATATCTTTATTGCTCGGCCTCAGATAATTGTGACTTCTACATAAGTCCAATTACGATTGCTTAATGTAGAGCTAAATCTATCCCAAAATGGCATAGTATTCTTGTAAGAGAGATTGTAAGTCTCCCATTCTTCATGGAATTATGTGAAGACTTGACCTTTTTTCCATTCATGAGAGATAGTTGCATACTTGTTTATTTATCCAAGTTGGAGCCCTTCTCATTGATGATGTCTTGGTTCATGTCTTCATACTTGTGAATGGATGGTTGAGTTTTCTCCAAAGAATGACTTAAACAATTAAACTCTTCACTAACATTTGACTAACATTTCATTAACATTACTTTACTTTCAAGTCATTTACTTAATGCAATTTAAGTTTCAGTACCTTTATCATTCATTTCCATTTAAAGTTCATGCAACTTGTTTATGTTTCAGTGATTTTCATTTTTGCTCACTTGAGTCATATCTTGTGATTGTATATATTGTGTGCTTATGATTTTGTTTTGTTTATGGTCTTAGGACCTTAAAATAATTAATAACAACAAAAACTATAAAAAAAATATATGTTGGTGGACTGTTGGACTTTATCTGAACTCTTGGACTTAGAATTAGGAAACATTCCCTATGCTTTAAAGGACTTAGCCAACGCCATTATTTTAAGATTGAGCCCTCTTTGATTGTGCCTTTCATCTGATGCAAACCCTAAATGCTCTTGGTTCATCTATCACTTTATATCTGTGCTTAATTATTATGTTGTTATTCTGATTGATGTCTGATGATTGTTTTTGTGAGTTTGCCAATGAAATATTTCATTTGATACATTTGAAGACATTAGAGACTGCTTGCTATTGGAGTTCTTGCTGGGATATTATGGCTATCTTTATTTGATGCATTGGCCTTCATATAATTGCTTGGATATTGCTTATGCTTATTGTCTACTCAAAAGTCCAAAGGAATGGGTTTCTATCTGACACCCTTGTCTTGTGAATTGCACCCCATTGGTCAGATCTTTTCAAATTTTCACTTTTAATTTTGTTTAGGGTAGTCCCTTCATCTCCTCCCACTTCTTAAATTTAAAAATCTCTCCCTCTTTTCAAAAACCTTGTTTGTTTATGTTTTCAACTTAGACATGTTTTAATGAGTAGAAACTTTAGCCTTATGCCAATGAATTTTCAAATTGTTTTTTAATCAAACTTGTGAATAAACTTAATCATATTGACCTCTATTTCAAAAAAAATACAAAAAAAATAATTAACAACTTCATTTAAATCCTTTGTCCATTTTGTGCCCGTTTCGTTAAAACCTTTGTTAAAATCAATCCACTAACTTCTTTGAAAATTTTACCATGAACTACGGGGTTTTGATCCCTCATTTTTATGTTGGTACATAGGCATAAGATCGAAGATCTTATCAAACACAAAAATATAATTAATGAATTCTTTTCTCACCTCCCCCCCCCCCCCCCCATTCCATTTTTATCAAACATCTTTTCAACAAAAACACTTGCACACAAAAAAAGGCTCCCTAGGAGTACCTAGGACACTTTGGGTGCTAATACCTTCCCTTTGTGTAACCAACCCCCTTACCTGTAATCTCTGGCATTTTATTAGTTTTGATTTGAAAACTTCTTATCTTTGGGTTTTGTTCGTACTTTTCCTTTGGAAACAAATAAGGTGTGGTGGCGACTCTGATTTTTCAATTGACGTCGGGTTTATACATAGGTCGATGGTCATGAATGCACCGCTACAGGCCCAACAGAGATTGATTTTTTAGGGATGCATTTCTCCTAAGGGAAATACCAACCCCAACCTCATATTACCTAAGAACTGTTAAACTTTCTTGATGAAAATCTCACAGTTAAGCAAATTGAATAATTTCTTGTTATAATTAATTATATCAGAGATTTCCTGCCAAGACTGGAGAAATACACAAGTCATATATCCCAAATGATGAAGAAAAAATCCCCCACCATGGGGAACAATGCAAACTGAAGTAGTAAAAGCTTTGAAGAAGACCGCACAAACTCCACCTGCCCTAAAACTCCCTAGAAATGGAAAAAGAATTCAACAGGTCGATGCCAATGATCAGTATTGGGGAGCAGTCCTGATAAAAAGAACTTGAAGGGAAAAGATATCATTGTGGTCATGCTAGTTTCCAATTTAAAGAAGTTGAAAAACACTATTCATCACCTACAAGGAAGCTCTCGTCATAAAAATGGGAATTCAAAAGTTTGACTTCCACCTAAGAGGATACCAGTTTGAAGTCCAGATGGATAATTCATCTTTTCCAAAGATCCTTGAATTAAAAAATAAGCTGCCACCAGATCCTTAAAACCTTCACCTCAAAGATTGGTTTTCCATATATGATTTCTCTGTAAAACATATCAAAGGAACCCAAAATGTGATCCCTGATCTACTATCCCGGCCTATGAAACTTATCCAGATCATCACAGCCAAGCATAATTTCCCTTTGATTCTTATGGTCAAACCACTACCAGCCTATGCATCCACAACCAAGAATCTTCCTCCAGGAATAATAGTCTCCTCTTTATCGTCCCAGCTCAAGCAGTATGCCAGGAACAATCTCTTTTATTACATGACAAAAATCATAAGGAATAAGCTCTTGGATCATACTTCTTATTTCCCTGACACACTGTTAGCTGACCAATTTCGGCCAGAAGGCAAAGCCAGTTTCGAATAAGGAACTTGTTGGAGCATCCTCGATAGGATGATGGATGCGTCAATAGGTCGACATCTGCAAGCTTCGGTCGAAGTCGAAGGGCTTGAGTGGTGAAGGCAATCGTGGGCACTCAAAGAACGTGGGTAGTGATTTGTCAAAATGGGGGAAGTGGATCGACGCGTGGCAGCATGAGATGGTTTTGTAACCTCCATACGGCTATTTTCAATTAGTATTTAAGCCAGTGTTAGGTGAGATTCTAGGGGTGGCATTTTGAACATTTGCAGTAGGATTAAAGCTTGAAGTACCAAATCGTTTACGAGAAAAAAGTCAATCTCCTCAAAAAATGTACTTTGCCTCCATTTTACATTCATAAGTCATTTAATCTTACCAAATTTACCTTTGTTTTCTTGCTTTATTGTTTATACGTTCCCTTTTCGCCTTACTTTTATCACGTTCCTAACTCATCAAGAGTTGCATTTACACCTTTTAAACCTTTCAAAGACATTATTTACCAAAAAGACATACGCTTAAACACCAAGTCCATGACTTTGTAGTCGGTCCTGCAAGTAACCCTCTTATAGGAAGGATAGAGATTGTTGACTAACCAAAAAAGTGGCACACCTAGTGGGACTTCCACAATGTTAAGTGTATGTGATTGCACAGTGGAAAGATGGCGTCTCCTAGACCCCACGAAGAAGTGTCTTCGGCGGGACACACGCCGACGGTTTCGATAGCGTTTGTAGGGCCAATTTTGATGCCGTGTCAGCCACAAACACCGACACCAATAACCATGGGAACTATTGGGAAACATATGCCCAGTTTCACGGTCCCCATGCACAGAACGTTGGGAATGCCGACTGAGTTTATCGCAAATATGCATAATCTCGGTTCGACTTATAGCGATACGTCATCATCGTCATTCCCTCACTACCAGGGGTTTGGACCTTTGTCAACCCAATTTGGTCGACCCCCAGGTTTCGGATTGACGTCTCAGTCAGTCCCAACTTTTACATCAAGTTTTGTCGTCGTTAAGAGACAACAGATGGACGAAAGTAATCATGAAATGGTACACATGTTAACTCAGCAAATGGGTACCATATTGAGGCCATTGATCCAGGATTCGACACGGAGTTACCAACAGGTGGCAACCCAAATGACAAAGATATGAGATTTTTTGGGAGACCCCAGGGCTCAGGTCCGTCGGAATCCTACGCCTCCTCCTCGACCGGAAACATCGGTTCGACAAGAGGAAATGAAGGATGATACTGTCGAACAGGAATATCAGGAATTTGAACAGATCTAGAGGGTGGCACGAAGGCCCCCCGTGGTACTGGTTAACCGTAACCAGGATCCTGACCAGGTGGTCCGATAAGTTCGACATGATGCAGCCATGGGGGAACAAAACCTAGAGGTTATCGTCGAATGGATCATAGTGCGAAACAGAGTAAGTCCTTGCCTACAGCGACTGACTTAATCTTTTCCTCTACCAGATTTTGTCTTACAGACATAATTTCCTAGGCGATGGAAAGTACCGAAATTTACCAAGTTCGCTGGGGATACTGAAGAATCCACCATCGAGCATGTGGCCAGGTACCAGATCGAGGTTGGAGACATAGCGAACAATGAGGACTTGAAGTTAAAATACTTCCCAAGTTCTCTTACAAAAAACACGTTTACATGGTTCACAAAGCTACCTCCACAGTCAATCCAAACGTGGACACAGTTAGAGAGATTGCTCCATGAATAATTTTACATGGGACAATCGGAGATTAGCTTCAAAGAAGTAGCTAGCGTTAAGCGAAAGGTTTTTGAGTCAGTTGATCAGTATCTAAATAGGTTTAGACTTCTGAAGGCACGATGCTTTACTCAAGTCCCTAAACACGAACTAGTCGAGATGGCGGTTGGGGGTCTAGATTATTCTATAAGGAAAAAGCTGGATACTCAGTATCTTAGAGATATGGCCCAATTGGCCGATAGGGTTCGACGTATCGAACGCTTGAAAGCTAAGAAGTCCAAGGCAAGTCGATATCATAAGAAAGAAAAAGTGCCATACATCACAGTCGAAGGAGTTTCTTCCGACGATGAAGATATAGTCGAAAGGGGTGATGTTAATGTGGCAGAACTTAAGCCCGGACCTTCGTATGCGTGTAAGGTTTTGAAGCCCTCGAATGGGAAAAACCCTGTCGAACCAGAAAAAACAGACAAATACGTAGCTAAGACCTATACTTTCGACATGTCTAAGTGCGACGAAATCTTTGATCTGTTAGCAAAAGATGGTCAGATTATCGTCCCCCAGGGTTTAAAAGACCCTCCCCTGGAAGAAAATAAAAAAAGGGGATTCTGTAAATTTCATAATTTCCTTGGTCACAAAACTCACCAATGTGTTCTTTTCAGGGATTTGGTGCAGAAAGCTCTAAAAGAAGGAAGGCTCCAGTTTGGCGAAAGGCCAAAAATGCAAGTGGATTCCGACCCTCTAAAGATGGAGGAAGCTTTGTACACAGAGCCTCTCGAATGCATGATGGTAGAGACTACTTATGGTATCATTGAGGTTTCCAAATCATCCCCGTTAACTAAATCGTTTGAAGTGATGATGGTCGAAACTACTGAAGGTTTCAAAAACAAGGCCGAAAGGAGGTCTGAGTCGGCCTATCCCCGGCCTGGTGAAAGCTTATCAGACTTCTAAGAGAAGTGTAAGTAAAATGGGTCAAAAGCTCTGTTATGCCCAAAGTGCAACGCGGTGTTCGACGAGAGAACCGTTGAAAGACTGGAGGTCGACAGCAAGGCTGTGAAAGAGGAGAAACTTGTTGTCCCGCGATTCGTGTTCGACAAGCATGGAGCACCTCGACGGAACGAAGATTATAGAAGACAATTTCAACGTTCCTGACCAAAGACCTTCATTCCTCCAACTGATGTTACACATGAAAAGTGGATAGAGGCCATCAATCAGAAAGGGGGCAAAAAGCCAAAATGGAGGGTGTTGGAGAAAGAGACAGCATCTCTAGAGAAGAAAAGGGGCTACACAATATCTCCTAATTACAAATTAAATAATCCAATTACTAGGACACAGTGGAGATTCCACCAGTGAAACAAAAAAGCTGGGAAAGTCGTTACCACTCTACAGTTGAAGCCTTCAGAAAACGCTGGACAGAAGGAATAGATGCCAAAGGTCGTAGGACCAGGAAAAATGGTGGCCAATCAGACAGTGGCCATGACTCTCAACTCGATGGAAAAGAAGGCAGTAATAACCACTCAGAATTTGGAATGTTCATCAGAGGTTGAGAGGCAACCGTGAAGCGAGGGCCAATCGAAGGAGGAAGAGCCTGAGTATTCTCCCCAACCAGAGGAAGAAGCGCCTGAATACTCCCCTCAATCTGATGAAGAATTCAACGAAGATATGTACGACGAAAACAATGATGACATTTATGGTGATGACTTCGTCATAAAATGTGGCATTGTATCGGTGTTGCTAGTTGAATATGACATGGTGTCCAAAGTCTCTGAAATAGAGGGAGACTTTGTGCCAGACGAGACAGATGGAGGAAAACCTTTGTGCTACTATGTCATGAATAGCGGCGTGGTGGAAGAACAGAAAGCTATGTTTGAAAGGCCTAGTCCAGGGATGATGTATCATCTAAAGCCATTTTTCATCAGCGCAAAGGTCGATGGAATGGAAGTGCACAAGGTTTTCATCGACGGAGGTGCTGCACTCAATCTGATGCCATATACCCTGTTTAAGAAAATGGGAAAGGGTGATGAAGATCTTCAACAACATAACATGGTCCTCTCAAACTACGAAGGGAAAACCAGTAATATAATGGGGGTTGTTCAGGTCAACCTCGATGTGGGCACGATAACACGTTCAACACTATTCATGGTGATAGGCTCAAAATCCAATTTCAACTTACTCTTGGGTCGAGAATGGATCCATGGGATAGGGGTGGTACCATCAACGGTCCACCAGAGACTTATAATCTGGCGAAAGGATGACATTATAGAAAATATTGAGGCCGACCAAATTTATTATCGGGTCGACAATAGGGGTTCCTAGAGGTCTTTCGACCAACACTTGGCGAATATAGCTCCATGTGATGACGAATCGGGCTCCTATACTTCCCTCAAAACTGGTGGAGTTTTGAACTT
The DNA here is from genome assembly GCF_024323335.1 of Lathyrus oleraceus. NCBI lineage: Eukaryota > Viridiplantae > Streptophyta > Magnoliopsida > Fabales > Fabaceae > Lathyrus > Lathyrus oleraceus. Next base: position 323,946,364 of record NC_066580.1, on the reverse strand, counting down.
GGACCCTGATCATGGTTTCATATGGGATAACGAGGAAGACACAAGATCAAAGACGAGAATTCCACCTACGGGGTGGCCTGCAGTCGATGAGGATGACTGCTGAGTCAGAAAGCCTGGCTAGAATTTTGGCCTATTTGGATGAAAACAAGAGGAAGTCAATTCTAGAATGGGAGAGACTTTAGGATTTGGCCTGTGAGGCCGAAGGTTTGGAAAATGGTTGACCAGACCAGAAAACAACTTCAGAAAGTCGGAGGCTTGATTGTATCTACAACAATGATCCTTTGGGGTTCGAAAAGAACCCACTAAATAGGTCCCAAAAGATGCAAGCAAGATCCCCTCGAAGAGATCGATCTGGGAGATGGAATCACAAAAAGACCAACCTACATAAGTACTAAGGTGGGGTCATAAATAAGGGTGAAACTAGTTGGAGTATTGACCGAATACAGAGACTGCTTTTCCTGGGATTATGACGAAATGCCAGGTTTAAATTGAAGCCTCGTGGAGCATCAACTGCCTATCCAACCTGGGAAAAAGCCAGTGAAGCAACACCCTCGATGATTTGCTCCAGACGTCACTTCAAAGATCAAATAAGAGATCGAAAGACTCCTCAAAAGTAGTTTCATAAGAACGACAAGGTACGCCGAATGGTTTGCCAACATAGTGCCCGTCATCAAGAAAAACGAAACTCTTAGGATTTGTATAGATTTCAGAGATCTAAATAACGCCACACCAAAGGATGAGTATTCGATGCTCGTGGCGGAGATGTTGGTCGATTCGGCCGCGGGGTTTAAGTACCTGAGCTTACTTGATGGATACTCTTGCTATAATCAATTTCTTATTGTCGAAGAAGATGTCCCCAAAAAAGCGTTTCAATACCCTGGTGCTCTGGGGACGTACGAGTGGGTCGTCATGCCGTTTGGTTTGAAAACGCAGGAGCGACCTACCAAAGGGCCATGAATTCCATATTTCTTGACTTCATTGAGAAGTTCATACAGGTGTATATTTACGACATCGTGATAAAATCGTCATCTCAAGGAGGACACCTGGATCACCTTCGACACTCGTTTGATAGAATGAGGAAATATGGATTAAAAATGAATCCATTGAAGTGTGCTTTCGGTGTGCATGCAGGCGACTTCTTGGGATCTGTGGTACACAAACGAGGTATCGAGATCAATTAGAACAAGACAAAGGTGATCTTAGACCTCAAAAGCCCATCGACAAAGAAGCAGCTCCAGTCTTTGTTGGGGAAAATAAACTTCTTAAGAAGATTCATATCGAATCTAAGTGGTAAAAAGAAGGTTTTTTCGCCACTACTTAAAATTAAGAAGGAAAGTGATTTTTACAGGGGCCCCGAATAACAAGAGGCTTTCGATGCAATCAAGGGGTATCTTACCAAGCCTCATATTCTGTTACCTCTCAGTTGGAAGAAAAATATGAGTTTATATATTGATGCGTCAGATACGACTATAGGGAGCATGTTGGCCCAAGAGGATAGTAATGGTGTCGAAAGACCTATATATTACCTCAGTAGAGTGTTTGTAGATGCTGAAACTAGGTATAGTCTCATAGAAAAACTATGTCTATGTTTGTACTTTGCCTGTATGAAACTAAAGCAATATATAAAACCAGTTGGTGTTTATGTTTCGTCTCATTACGATATTATTAAACATATGTTGTCTAAACCTATTATGTATAGTAGAATTGGAAAATGGGCACTGGCATTAACAGAGTTCTCTCTAACATTCAAACTTTTAAAGGCCATGAAAGGCCAAATCATGGCAGATTTTATAGTGGATCATGCCATGGTCAAATCATCTCTGAACATGGTCAACGCCAAACCATGGCGTCTGTATTTCGACGGGTCGAGTCACAAAGACGGAACGGGAGTCGGGGTATTGATATTATCCCCTCAGGATGGTTCGACGAAGTTTAAGTACAGGATCGGTGAAAAGTGTTCCAATAATGAAGTCGAATACAAGGCTTTAATAGTTGGTCTTTGACTTTTGAAAGGAATGGGATCCAATCGAATTGAAGTAAAGGGAGACTCGGAGTTGGTAGTCAAGCAAGTTACACACAAATATAAGTGCGTCAAGGGAAGTTTGATGAAGTATTTTGTGACTGCGATGCAGCTACTAGAACATTTTGAAGTTACAGACATAAGATATATACCCAGAAACGAAAACAAAGAAGCCAACGAGTTGGCTCAAATCGCTTCAGGGTATAAGATGTTTAAGTCAAAATTACAAGATATGATTGAGGTTCAAGAGAAAATGGTGTCGAGTAAACCACTGACAGAAGATATCCTCGACAAGAATGACAGTCGTGACGGAGAGCCCGACTGAGAATGGCAGGAAACCTGTGGATTCGAGAAGGCCTGGGAACATGGATTTTTTGCTGTCAAAAGTTCATCGCCAACAGACTGAAGGAAGCTTATTATTGAATATTTGGAGAATCCAGTCGGAGGTACTGACAGGAAAACCAAATACAGGGCTTTGAGCTATGTGTGGTCAGGAAACGAACTGTTGAAGAAGACACCAGAAGGGGTACTACTTAAATGCCTAGGAGATACCAAAGCGTATTTAGCCATATATGAGGTGCACAGTGGAGCCTGTGGCAACCACTAGACAGACTATAAGATGAAGTGGTTGTTGTTTCGACAAGGGGTTTATTGGCCCAGTATGTTGAAAGATTGCATCGAGTTCGCCAAAGGATGCCAAGAATGCCAAAGACACGCAGGTATTGAACATATGCCTGCAATTGAGTTACATGTGATCATCAAACCATGGCCCTTTAGGGGGTGGGCATTAGACGTCATTGGAGAAATTCGACCAGTCTCGTCAAAGCAACAAAAGTTTATCCTAGTAGAGATAGATTACTTCACCAAGTGGATCGAAGTTATCCCTGTGGTGAAGGTGGATCAAGATGCGGTGATTGAATTCATCCAAAAACATATTGTATATAGGTTTGGCATCCCAAAGACCATTACCACGGATCAAGGGTTAGTGTTTATGGGACAAAAGATGCAAGAGTTCACTAGCGAGACAGGCTTCAGTTTGGTTACCTCTACACCTTACTATGCACAAGCAAATGGCCAAGTAGAAGCAGCCAATAAAGTGATAATAAGTTTGATTAGGAAACATGTTTCTAAAAAACCAAAGAACTGGCACAAGACTTTGGACCAAATCTTATGGGCCTGTCGAACGTCCCCAAAAGAGGCAACAAATTCGACGCCTTTTCGACTAACGTTTGGTCACGATGCCATATTTCCAGTAGAGATCTGCTTGCAATCCGTCAGAGTGCAACGCTAGAACGACCTCCAGTCGGAACACTATTGGGATATGATGTTCGATGAATTGGTTGATTTGGATGAAGAAAGATTGGTTGCGGCAGAAATGTTGATCTGATAGAAGGAACGCGTAGGCAAGGTATATAATAGAAGGGTAAAGGAAAAAATCTTTACTGATAATGATTGCATTTGGAAAGTAATCTTGCCTATGGATCGTCGATATCAAACCTTAGGTAAATGGTCTTTGAAGTGGGAAGGACCATTTCAAGTAACTTGATCATACACTAACAATGCATGTGAGATCAAAGAACTTGGTGGGGATCAAAGGGTCTTGAGAGTGAATGGAAAATACTTGAAGAAATATAAACCTATGCTACAAGAGATCCAGATCCAAACCTAACAAGATTCATTGATTCTTTAAAGTGTCCCAAAAGGGAATTACAAAACATGGTCGACAGACCTTACAAGAGAAATGAAAAACAAAGAAAAATTCAAGACTGACGAAATTCTCACAATTAAGCAAATCCAGCAATTTCTTGGTATAATTAATTATATCAGAGATTTCCTGCCAAGACTGGCGAAATACACGAGTCCTATATCCCAAATGCTGAAGAAAAAAACCCCCACCATGGGGAACAATGCAAACTGAAGCAGTAAAAGCTTTGAAGAAGATCGCACAAACTCCACCTGCCCTAAAAATCACTGGAAATGGAAAAAGAATTTTGCTTACCGATGACAATGATCACTACTAGGGAGCAGTCCTGGTAGAAGAACTTGAAGGGAAAGGATATTATTATGGTCGGGTCAGTGGCTAACTTAAAGAAGCTGAAAAACACTATCACACCACCTACAAGGAAGCTCTCGCCGTAAAAATGGGAACTCAAAAGTTTGACTTCGACCTAAGAGGCTACCAGTTTGAAGTCCAACTGGATAATTCATCTTTTCCAAAGATCCTTGAATTCAAAAATAAGATGCTATCAGATCCTTAAACCCTTCGCCTTAAAGATTGGTTTTCAAGATATGATTTCTCTGTAAAAACACATTAAAGGAACCCAGAATGTGATCCCTGATCTGCTATCCTGACCTATGAAACATATCCAGATCATCACATCCAAGCACAATTTCCCTCTGATTCTTATGGTCAAACCACTACCAGCTCATGCATCTACAACCAAGAATCTTCCTCAAGGAATAACAATATCCTCTTCACCGTCCCAGCTCAAGCAATATGCCAAGAACAATCTCTTTTATTACATGACAAAAATCGTAAGGAATAAGCTCCCGGATCATACTCCTTATTTCCCTGACACACTGTTAGCTGACCAATTTCGGCCATAAGGGAAAGCCAGTTTCGACTAGGGAACTTTTCGGAGCATCCTCGGTAGGATGGTGGACGCGTCCATAGCTCGACATCTGCAAGCTTCGGTTGAAGTCGAAGGGCTTGAGTGGTGAAGGCAATCATGGGCACTCAAAGAACGTGGGTAGTGATTTGTCAAAATGGGGGAAGTGGACCGATGTGTGGCATCATGAGATGGTTTTGTAACCTCCAGACAGTTATTTTCAATTAGTATTTAAGCCGGTGTTAGGTGAGATTCTAGGGGTGGCATTTTGAACATTTGTGGTATATCTGGTGTGCCACCAGTTTATATTTTATGCATGTTCTTATTCCTACTGAAGCCATGTATCAACACATAATGAATCCCGAGAACCCCAAGTCCTTGATTTGGACTACTCTTGAATGGTATTCTCCATTACAATGATGGAGAAATCAATTAAAACCGGTCATAGACGAGGTCAAAGAGAGAAGATTAGACTTAGAAGCTATTAGCAAACTCAAGACTATCTTCTTTCTACACAGGCCCTATCGGACATATCATGCAACTAAGTTACTTAATTGTAAGACTTATGTTCACCTAAGAGAAACCATTGATGATGATTATCCTCTCAATCAATCACAAGGAAATTAATGGAATATGTTAATTGCATCAATCTCTATGATCCAAAGAACCCTGATGATAGTACAACTTGTATAAGTCATGAAAAATTCAGAAGATCAAAAGTTGGAAAAGCTCAACTCAAGCCATGCAGCAGAATCCAGACTCTCCAATGGAAGATGAATTCTCAGAAGGATATGTGGAAGAAACTAATAGAAAATTAATAGATCACACTTACATTATGGATGACATCTGGCAACATGAGTCATCTCGTTTTGGAGATTGCTTTTCTGATGAGAATTTATTCGATCAAAATACTCCTCATCTCATGAACTCATTTTCAAAGACTAGTTGACAAGTGTCCCTTATATGTCATAAGCATGCTTATGAACAGTGCTTTCTCGTCTTTTTGTGTAAAAGTAATTTCATTATGTATCCTTAAGAGATAAGTGTGTCAGATTTTTGAAAGGCATTTCTATAATATTAAAATGTCATGCTTGTAAATAGTGTTGTTTTTGTCCTTTATGTACCTCATTACCTATAAAAGGAAATTTCTTGTAACATATTTTCATCAAGCAATCACAAATAAACCTCCTTGTGTGTTTAAGAACGACTATGTTCTAAATATCTTTTATTTCTCCCTAAAAGTTTTAGTTATTATATTCATATCATAATTTCCCCCACATAGATGCAAGTATGCTCTAAACTTGTCTCAAATGAGGATCTTGTGTATCAGAAAACATTTGACTTTCGATCCATACTACAGTCATCACTATTATGAAATATCAATTTTTGTTAGTCTATGTTATGCCTATGATTGGCTATTTGATGACGATACACTTAAGATTGATTTTATAATGTGAGGCTTCCGACCAATGTAGTATCAGAGCCTTGTTAAAAAAAGGGGATACGGTATGAATATAATATTTCCGAACCCTAATAGTTTGGACATTAAAGAAGAAAGTCAAAATTATAACTATTATGGTCGAATTCAAAAACACGAGATAAGAGAAAGATTCAAAAGGATGAGTAAAATATGTGGTTGGGTCAAAATACGTAAAAAGAAATAAAGGATCACCAAAAATTTTAACAAAATTATTCTGATGATTGAAGAAAAACACTTTAATATTGATTTATAAGAATAAGTGAGATATACAATATTAAACAAATTATAAGAGCAGTGATAGAGCATAGACTAAAAATAGATCCTCAAGTTACAAATAATCAATTTGATTTCTTACATAGAAGATCAACCGTAAAAGCAATATAGTTACTATAATGTGTGATGGAGAGAAATCAGATACAGTTTTCATTGACTTGAAGTTTGGAGAAGCATGCAATAGTGTACCTAGAAGATGACGTACCATAGAATAGCCGGAGAAAAGGTGTTCAACTTTTTGTTCCGGTTAATCAACTTTATTTATCTTTAAGAAATGTAAAATGTTCGGATATATGTGAAAAATCGCTTACTCCAATAAACTAATCACCAGCTTACATATGCTCACTGATACAACTTGTGCAGATTAATTAAGTAAAGATACTTGATTAATCAAAACATAATAGTGAATTTTAACTTCTAAAAATAGGTTTAAAAAAAGGCCAAGCAAGTGCATTAAACAAGTCCCATATTGTAAATAATGTTTGAGATAAGTTTCTAAGAACTAAACCCATCAACAACTCACTTCATGAAATAAAAGTAACACTTCAATATCAACTTGAAGCTCTGATTTATTCCACAATTCATTGACGGATGGATCAATTAAAGGATGAATGTGAACAATTCCATGAAGATGTTCTTAATTTTCTTTAGAAGCAATTGCCCTCTTGGCAAAAGATGGCAAACAGAAGGCTGCTGAATGAATCTGAAATAAAAACAAAAAATTCAAGAATTTAAATTCAGAGAAGAAAATGAGAGAACAACAAAAACACAGTTCTGAGTGTTGAAGTCGAAAATCCCTACAGAGTCCGAGCCGATCCAACTCATAGGCACTAAAGTTGTTGCTTTAGGCCTTATTGGGGTTTGGACCGACTTTGAGGGGAGTTTGGGGTAAGGGAAAGTGAAAATGGTTTGTGCAGTATACCTCACGGTTGTAAAATTTCAATGGTCGTGCCGCCTGCTGGCTATCATTCTCATCAATAGGATTCACCGGATGCTTGAAATCAACGGAAGGTCCCTCGGTTGAGCAAAGCATAAAACCAATCATCCCACTGGAAAAGGAGAAAAAATAGAAAAATCGTCAACAAATATAATCATATCCCTAATCCAAAAGCATGTTATACAACAAAATATTGGCAAATTGACCTGTAAAATACACAGCCTAAGCAAATGTAAATGGGAAAGTAGAAATAAAGTTATGAAAGAATATACCTTGGGTATGTAGGAACTGTGGTCCAAGCATAGTTGACAGACCCTTTGAATACCTGGCGGCAGTTCACCACAATGTCCTCAATGATGTGCATATGAAGCCATATACTTTCCGCTTGAGTACACACAACTCCTCCTGGACGAAGAGCCCTTGCAACCGACTCAAAAAAGGGCTTTTCAAAAAGCTCTTGAGCAGGGCCTAAACAATACCAAATATAAAGTTAACAAGAAAGGCATTATATTAACGGTAAATACCATAAAATTATGAGGCACTTCAGATATGCCCTACCAATAGGATCAGATGAATCCACTATAACTGCATCATAAGTTCCTTCTGGAGCTGCCTTCAAAAATGCAACTCCTATAACATTGAGACAAACCATCATTAGAAATGTTATCCTAAAACAGAGAAGTGTTTAAAACATCAAAGAACGTGGAGGGTAATTGATCATACCATCACCGATATTAAGTGTCACACGTGGATCCGCAAAACCTACTGCTATATCAGGGAAATATTCTTTGGAGACATCGACAACCATCTTGTCTATTTCGCAAATGTCTATCTTTTCGACTGAAGAGTGGCGTGCAACTTCCCGCAGGACTCCCCCGTCTCCTCCACCAATAACCAAAACCTAACAAAAAATCAGTAAGGAAAAAACAATTAACTTTGTACACTTGGAAAGTTATGGAGGTAAATGATCTAATATTTCCCTGCTTCCATCGTTCCATCTCAAGAGTAGTTCAGATAAGTCATCATATATCAGAGTCAGATGCCCTCCTACTCTCTTCAACATATAACATTGAAGAGTGGTCAAATAGAAAATATAGTGCACTATAGCACTATAGCATAGGAAAGTTTTAATTTAACAAACAGCTATTATTCCACAGGACATAATTAAGTATAAAGTCTTATCAAATAGCAGCCCTAACAATGCTATAGGTCTGTAGCATAAGCTCATTGCGAAATTTCAACAACGAAAATTTCCTGCAATCTGGGATTGACAACACCATAACAGTCGCACTCTTCTCAAGAAAGGCCAAAGCAACTTTAAATGTAAAAAACTACTGTAGGTAAACTAATGTCTGCTACGCTGAATACAAACCAATTGTGCAGTAGGAGTTGGCAGTGTTGGGCACATGAACATTCTATGTATGTAATCAAAACAAGCATTTCATTCTTAAATTCTTCTAAGCCACCTTCATATAATGTTTAAAATAAAAACTATACAATGCCTTTAAATTCTCATCCTGAAAATTTCATCAAACTACATAAAAATTTCTATGACAATACAGGCAAACTAGACATACAAAATTCATTAGAGGGATTTCAAGTATAAAATACCTTTTTGGGGTTTGGAATAGAGCAAAGAGGAAGATGAGTGATCATCTCTTGGTAGGCACACTCATCTCTTTCTGTGAGCTGAATGACTCCATCCAAAATAAGAACCTTGCCATATGTCGCTGACTGTAAATTGAAAGCAGACATTGTAATTAAAAAACGGACTACGGAGGGAATAAATTTTCAAACTTAACTGAAGCTAACATGTACCTGGAAGACCATAACATCCTGATAATCAGACTTTCCTTGAAACAAAATTTTTTCCACTTTCAAGGAGTGTGCTTCCCCTGCAAAAATAAAGCCAAATTCATGAGTATTTTTTACAGAAGACAAGTACAGATTTTCTGAGCTATTAAAAAACTATTGTACAGCGTGCATGTATTTCTAATACGAAATTTTGTTTGTTTTGTAAAACTTGATGCCTTAAAGAACACCGAAAAATAAAAAAAATCTACTTATGTTACTGCCAACAGAATCATATTCAACCAATACATAAACCAGACCCAAAGGTTTGCAGTGTGAAAGAAATAAAATGATAACAATGAGTAATGACAAAGCAAAGGAAGTGGAAAGTTTAATCATCAGAGACAAATATTGTATTAAGTACCTCTAAATCAAATTTGCAATGAGAAAGAACCTACAACTAGTGGAAAAGTTAAACACTTCTTAAGAACAAAAGGTAATTGAATCTTAGAGTTCAATCCCCATTTTGAACCCACAAACAATACGAGATCAACATTTCTCTCACAAGAGCCATGAAACATCTTTGCAGTGGCTCTATCCATGGCTCATTTAATAGAAAACCTCAAAGTGGCACTATATCTTATACATAAGCACTTATAAAATAAAAGGGTATGCTATAAGTGCTTAATTGAGTTGTTTATCCAAATTGTTCAAAATGTGAAGATAAATTTGAGAAGTGCAAACCATTACAAAGCACAGACAAACCAATCAAGTACGTACTATCTGCTAAGCCCTTAAAGCCGCAGACGGACCCGTATCAGTATATACATACAATCAAGAAAATATATAAAACCTAAACTCAAAGCAGAACTTCCAAAATACACCAAAGCAGCTAATTCATCTTGCAGCATAAAATAAAATAAATAAAAACATAAAGGAGCTTAGTTCTAGCATCCTTAAATCAAACAGAAAGGGGCTAGTATCTCCAGAACCAAAATAATAGTAATAATAATAACCATAACCATATCATAAATAAAAGAACCTAAAAACATAATCATAACCATATGATAAATAACAGAACCTAAAAGCATAATCATAACATAACATAAATAACAGAACCTAAAAACATAATCATAATCAGAACAGGACCACATAAAAATGAAACTTTCACGATATCATAAAGTAAGATTTTATGCAAACCACAAATACTAACAAAAAGTAAAAGTTAAACCTAAATTTCAGTTTCTATGACGATAACGACAACGAGCTTAAAATTGGGAGTGATAATTGAATAATGGAGCTACAAAGAGTGAAAATTGAGGACGAAAATGAAAAACGTGATGAGAGAAATCGAACCTGGCCACATTGGGCTAATTTCAGAGAACCATCCAGGAATAACAGATGATAAACCATTAGGCTGGGGTTCTTTGGAGAGAGTATCGGAGACACCGTTCACTTCATCTTCTCTTTGCCTCTTTAAGGGAGAATCTGTGGAATGAAGTGTGTTTTCTGGTGCCGCCATCTTTGCAATGAGTAGGTAAGTTACTCGCTCTTTGTGCCCTTGTTATGCTTTATATTTATATTCACAGTCACACACGTTGAGATACTTTTATTTTTCACCCATCATCATCATCTACTTATAATAGTCATCATTATTATTATCAAGTTTAATTTAATTCCTAGTTTTTTTACCAAAATAACCCACTTTTTTAAGGAAATTTCTCAAATATCTCTAGTTTCAAAAAAAATTCCAAAATACTCCACTTTTGGGAGGAATCGCCAATTGAATTGAAGGCTCCTCTTAAAACTTGAATGGAGGCGCCAATTGGATTGGTTAGGGCAGGTGCCCTAGCCAATCCAATTGGCGCCTATGTGTAGGTTTTAAGAGGAGTCTCCAATTTAATTGGAGACTCCTCCTAAAATGTATTTTTTTGTGTTTTATGGTATAAGTGAAAGATAAATTTGATATAAGACGACTTGGTATTAATAAAGTTTGGAGTTTACACAAAGAAACCTAATGGTGATGACCGGGTCCCACATCCCCTAGCTACCCTAACCCTTGGCCCTAACCCACGTTGACGATTTTGCACCGGTGTTTGATCATCTGAGGGGCCCGGAACGTCACTACCAACTACAGGAGAAGGTCCGTTGAGGTATTCAGACAAGTCAGCATAGTCTTCAGTATGCATTGATGGTGTACCGCCGTAGCTGAGCTCATGACCCATGCCAGAGAAGTTGGGATGTGGTTGACTCATGGATGGGTGACCGGGACGGTTGAAGGGAGACATGGGTGTGAATGATGCGTCGAGGAAAGGTTGGAAAGGTTGTTGGGGTGTTTGGTAGAGATAAGGTTGTTGGATGTTTTGGTTTTGTGATGTTTGGGCTTCTTGGCTACGGTAGGAGGAGGGGCGGTTGGTGTTTTGGCTAAGGCGACTTTGGTAGGGTGATGGGGTGGGTGCGAAGTGTAACACCCCGATAATAATAAAATAATTATTTAAATTGAGTTAATAATATATTTATTAATTTAATTAAATAATTGGAAAATTTATTATTATTATTGGATTATTATTATTATTGGAAAATATATATAAGTTGGAAATAAAGAAAAGAGCCCATTTTGGAGTAAAAAGGTTTTTACGTGAAAAAGCAGAGAAGCGATCGTGAAAGAGGAAAAGGGCAAGAGGCAGAGCAAGAGGAAGAAGGTTGGAGAAGAGCTTGGAGCTTGAGATTCGCTGGATTAATCAGGTAAGGGGGGTTTATCGTCGATTAATGGGTATTATGGGATAATATGTAATGGGTAGTGATAAGCCGTTGATTTGACCCTAATTGGGATTATTGATGCTGAAGAATGATGTTGGATAAATTGTATTTAGACTGTAATTGAATCTGTGTTTGGGTTAGTTGTGAAATTCCGAACGTATAGCTTTTTACGGAATCGGAGGTCCGGAAGTCCTCCAACGGCGGAAAATGCGGAGAATTCTGCATTCTGCCTTGTGTTAGCGCAGGAACTGTTGTTTTGTCTGCGTTAACCGGTTAACCCAGGGCGTTAACCGGTTAACACTGTTGCGTTTTGCCAGAAAATGTGTTTTTGCCTGCGTTAACCGGTTAACCCAGGGCGTTAACCGGTTAACACTGTTGCAGAGTGGAAAAATTGGCTTTTTAATGTTGTGTACATAATTGAGAGTTGGCCTATGTTGGCGTATGATGTAATAGGGATTATTCCCGCTGTTTTGAGCAGTATAGGTATTAGTAGAGTTGCTAATACTGTGTTTAATTGATTTACATGATAATGATGTGTTGATACATGTGTTGATGATGTATGATGGTATGCATAATGATGTGAATGTATGTGTTATGTATGTATGTGTGAATGGACTGTGGTATGGCTTAGAGTGTGAGCATATGTCCGTTGTGAATTGTTGTTGATGCTGCATTGCTAGATGATTAGCGTGCATAGCATAGCCTTTGGGGTTGTAGCTAATTCCCATGGTGAGGAATTAGTGAGTGAACCATTGTGGGTTGTTGTTGATGTTTGCATGCTAGATGATTAGTGTGCATAGTCTAGCCTTCGGGGCTGTAGCTAATTCCCATGGTGAGGAATTAGTGAGTGAGTCACTAGGTCTCAAATGAGTGGGACTAGTGAGCTTAGTAGCCGTATCTGGAGGGATCGGTGAGCTTGAACTATATGTTCAAGAATAGTCGGTACCGCATGTGTGGAGTCTCATTGCATAATGTATGTATGGCGTATAATATGAATGGATGTATTCCAATATTATACGTGTGTTTGTGTTGTTATGGAGTATGATTTGAGATTATACTTGTGTTTTATGTTGGTGTTGAGTATGAGGTTGAGCTGATGTGCTGTTACTGATTGTATGTTGCAATTAGGGTGATTAATGTGTTAAATTGCTTAACATGACATTATATTCTATAATGCTTATTATATTGATTGAGGAACTCACCCTTACAACTATTTTTCAGGTAACGAGAAATGAGTTGAGTAGAAGCGAATGCTTGGAGTCTAGTGTAGTCTCCTTAGTGAGTCGTGCTCTGATAGATGTAACATCGGGATGGGATGTTTTATGTTGTTGAATAATTTATATGTGAATGTTACATGATTTACATGATTAAGGAGATCTCTATCCGCTGCGTTTTATGCAAATGTTCATGTTTTGAATTAATAAAAGAGCATGACCGTTATATTGTTGAATGGTGTGAATAATTGTGTGACACCCTTGAATGGCATAATTACTCTGAATTGTTATATGTTTATTATTTTTAATTAAATATTTGGGGTATTTTAGAAGGGTGTTACATTAGTGGTATCAGAGCATAGTCGGTCGAGTCGAGTCGTAATTATTCTGTTTCCCCTGTACGGGATAGGTGTTGTGTAACCCTATCAGTACTTATTGTTTTAGCTTGTTTGGGTTTTCAGAATAGAGATGGCTGGAAGAGGTAGAGATGATGCTGCGATTGCTGAGGCTCTGGGTATGCTAGCTGGAGTACTTGGAGGAAATCCGAATGTTGTGGGAATGGGAGCTGCTCGTCAACTGAGTGAGTTCCAGAAGAACAATCCTCCAATGTTCAAGGGAGCATACGATCCAGATGGCGCTCAGAAGTGGTTGAAGGAGATCGAGAGAATCTTCCGAGTGACTGAGTGTGCCGATAACCAGAAGGTCAGGTTCGGTACGCATATGCTGTCAGAGGAAGCTGATGATTGGTGGGTTGCTACCCGCACTGAGTTGGAAACTGCTGGGAATGCTGAAATCACTTGGGCTGTGTTCAGAGAGAGATTCCTGAGGAAGTACTTTCCAGAGGATGTCAGAGGAAAGAAAGAGATAGAGTTTTTGGAATTGAAGCAGGGTAACAGGTCTGTTACTGAGTATGCTGCTAAGTTCACAGAGCTGTCTAAGTATTACACTCCCTATAATGAGGCTGCTGGAGAATTTTCGAAATGTGTGAAGTTTGAGAACGGGTTGCGTCCCGAGATCAAACAGGCTATTGGATATCAGCGGATCAGAGTGTTTTCTGACTTGGTTGACTGTTGCAGGATTTTTGAACAGGATTCCAAGGCCAGAGCAGAGAGCTATCAGCAGAGGGTTGATAGGAAAGGCAAGAATCAGAATGATCGTGAAAAACCGTATGCAGTTGGCAAAGGTTTTCAGAAACAGGGTGTGATGAAGAGGCCTAGTGGGGGAGACTTTAGTGCTCCTGTTAAGTGTTATAGATGTGGTCGGGCTGGACATCGTGTCCATGAGTGTACCAGTGCTGAGATGAAGTGTTTGAAGTGTGGCAAAGGTGGTCATTTGGCTGCAGAGTGCCGGTTGAAGACTGTAACTTGTTTCAACTGTGGAGAGTTGGGTCATATCAGTCCACAGTGTCCTAAGCCGAAGAAAGAGAATCAGTCAGGAGGCAAGGTCTTTGCTTTATCGGGTTCTGAGACTTCTGCAGATGATCGTTTGATCCGAGGTACGTGTTATATTAATGGCTTTCCTCTTGTAGCTATTATTGACACCGGTGCTACACATTCCTTTATATCTTTGGATTGTGCTGTGAAACTTAAGTTAGAGATATCTGAGATGCATGGTAGTATGGTGATTGATACTCCTGCAAAGGGTTCAGTGACTACTACTTCAGTTTGTTTGAATTGTCCTTTGAGTATTTTTGGTAGAGACTTTGGGATAGACCTTGTGTGTCTTCCCCTAGTGCAGATTGATGTTATCTTGGGTATGAACTGGTTGGTGTTTAACCGAGTTTCTATCAACTGTTTTGATAAGACTGTGATATTTCCTGAGATTGAAGAAGGAAAGAGTTTGTTTCTATCAGCCAGGCAGGTGAATGAGGAAGTAGCAGATGGGGCGGAGTTGTTTATGCTGTTAGCGACTTTAGAGGCTAAAGATAAACTGGCGATTTGTGATCTAGCCGTGGTGTGTGAGTTTCCTGATGTGTTTCCAGAAGAAGTGAATGAATTACCGCCGGAGCGTGAAGTTGAGTTCTCGATTGATTTGGTACCTGGTACTAGGCCGATATCGATGGCTCCGTACCGTATGTCTGCGGTTGAGTTAACTGAATTGAAGAGTCAGTTGGAAGATCTGTTGGATAAGAAATTTATTCGTCCGAGTGTGTCACCGTGGGGTGCACCAGTGTTATTGGTTAAGAAGAAAGAAGGTACTATGAGGTTGTGTGTGGACTACAGGCAACTGAATAAAGTGACGATCAAGAATCGGTATCCTTTGCCGAGGATTGATGATTTGATGGATCAGTTGGTTGGTGCAAGTGTGTTCAGCAAGATAGATTTGAGATCTGGGTATCATCAGATACGTGTAAAAACTGAGGATATTCAGAAGACTGCTTTCAGAACAAGGTATGGACATTATGAGTATTCTGTAATGCCTTTTGGTGTGACTAATGCGCCTGGAGTATTTATGGAGTATATGAATAGGATTTTCCATCCGTACCTGGACAAGTTTGTTGTGGTGTTTATTGATGACATTTTGGTGTATTCGAAATCTGAAGAAGAGCATGCTGAGCATTTGAGAGTGGTTTTAGAAGTTCTACGAGAAAAGAAGTTATTTGCTAAACTCTCTAAATGTGAATTTTGGTTAGAAGAGGTTAGTTTTCTTGGTCATGTGATTTCAAGAGGTGGTGTTGCTGTTGATCCTTCTAAGATAGAAGCGGTATCTAAGTGGGAAGCTTCGAAGTCAATTTCTGAGATAAGGAGTTTTCTTGGACTTGCAGGTTATTATAGAAAATTCATTGAGGGATTTTCTAAGTTGGCGTTACCGTTGACGATGTTGACTAGAAAGGGGCAAGCGTTTGTGTGGGACTCGAAATGTGAAGAAGGTTTCCAAGAGTTAAAGAGAAGGTTGACTACTGCTCCTATTCTGATATTACCGAGTCCGTCGGAACCATTTGAGGTTTACTGTGATGCTTCATTGTTGGGTTTGGGTGGTGTGTTGATGCAGAATAAGCAGGTTATAGCTTATGCTTCGAGACAGCTGAGGGTTCATGAGAGGAACTATCCAACACACGATTTAGAGTTGGCAGCTGTGGTGTTTGTTCTGAAGTTATGGAGGCATTATTTGTACGGGTCAAGATTTGAAGTTTTCAGTGACCATAAAAGTTTAAAGTATTTGTTTGATCAGAAAGAACTGAATATGAGACAGAGGAGATGGTTAGAATTTCTGAAGGATTATGACTTTGGTTTGAATTACCATCCGGGTAAAGCAAACGTAGTGGCTGATGCATTGAGTCGGAAATCATTACATATGTCTATGTTAATGGTTAGGGAATTGGATTTAATTGAGCAGTTTAGAGATTTGAGTTTGGTGTGTGAGAGTACTCACAATAGTGTTAAATTGGGAATGTTGAAGTTAACGAGTGGTATTTTGGATGAGATTAGAGAGGGTCAGAAATCCGATATGCTTTTGGTTGATAAGTTGACTATAGTGAATCAAGGTCAAGGTGGTGAATTCAGAGTTGATGAGAATGGTATTTTGAAATTTGGTAGTCGGGTGTGTATTCCGGATGTTACTGAGCTTAAGAAGAGTATTCTTGAGGAAGGACATCGTAGTGGATTGAGTATTCATCCTGGAGCTACGAAGATGTATCATGATTTGAAGAAGTTATTTTGGTGGCCGGGAATGAAAAGAGAAATTGCGAGTTTTGTTTATTCCTGTTTAACTTGTCAGAAGTCAAAGATTGAGCATCAGAGGTCGTCTGGGCTAATGCAACCGTTGGCTATTCCAGAGTGGAAGTGGGATAGTATCAGTATGGATTTTATTTCTGGGTTGCCGAGGACAAGTAAGAATTTTGAAGCTATTTGGGTGATTGTTGATAGATTGACGAAATCGGCTCATTTCATTCCGATCAGAATGGATTATCCGTTAGAGAGACTAGCCGAGTTGTATATTGAGAAGATTGTAAGTTTGCATGGTATTCCGTCGAGTATTGTTTCGGACAGAGATCCTAGATTTACATCGAAGTTCTGGGAAGGTTTGCAGAAGGCTTTGGGAACTAAGTTGAGATTGAGTTCTGCATATCATCCGCAGACTGATGGTCAGACTGAGAGGACGATTCAGTCACTAGAGGATCTTTTGAGGGCTTGTGTTTTGGAAAAAGGAGGTGCTTGGGATTGTTATTTGCCTTTGATTGAGTTTACCTACAACAATAGTTTTCATTCGAGCATTGGTATGGCACCGTTTGAAGCTTTGTATGGTAGGAGATGTCGGACACCGTTATGTTGGTATGAGTCCGGTGAGAGTGCTGTGGTTGGACCGGAGATTGTTCAACAGACTACAGAAAAGATTAAGATGATTCAGGAGAAGATGAGAATTGCTCAGAGTCGTCAGAAGAGTTATCATGATAAGAGGAGGAAGTCACTTGAGTTCCAAGAGGGAGATCATGTGTTTCTTCGTGTTACTCCGATAACTGGCGTTGGTCGAGCTTTGAAGTCGAAGAAGTTGACACCTCGATTTATTGGTCCTTATCAGATTTTGGAGAGGATAGGGGAGGTAGCCTATCGTGTCGCTTTACCGCCGTCGCTTGCGAATTTGCATGAAGTTTTTCATGTGTCTCAGTTGAGGAGGTACATTCATGATCCGTCGCATGTAGTCCAAGTAGATGATGTACAGGTGAGAGATAACCTGACTGTTGAAACATCACCTATGAGGATCGAGGATCGAGAGTTGAAGCAGTTGCGGGGTAAAGAGATTGCCTTGGTGAAGGTAGCTTGGAGAGGACCAGCAGGTGGCAATGTGACTTGGGAACTGGAGAGTAAGATGAAGGAGTCTTACCCAGAGTTGTTCGCTTGAGGTATGTTTTCGAGGACGAAAACTCTTTTAGTGGGGGAGAGTTGTAACACCCCGATAATAATAAAATAATTATTTAAATTGAGTTAATAATATATTTATTAATTTAATTAAATAATTGGAAAATTTATTATTATTATTGGATTATTATTATTATTGGAAAATATATATAAGTTGGAAATAAAGAAAAGAGCCCATTTTGGAGTAAAAAGGTTTTTACGTGAAAAAGCAGAGAAGCGATCGTGAAAGAGGAAAAGGGCAAGAGGCAGAGCAAGAGGAAGAAGGTTGGAGAAGAGCTTGGAGCTTGAGATTCGCCGGATTAATCAGGTAAGGGGGGTTTATCGTCGATTAATGGGTATTATGGGATAATATGTAATGGGTAGTGATAAGCCGTTGATTTGACCCTAATTGGGATTATTGATGCTGAAGAATGATGTTGGATAAATTGTATTTAGACTGTAATTGAATCTGTGTTTGGGTTAGTTGTGAAATTCCGAACGTATAGCTTTTTACGGAATCGGAGGTCCGGAAGTCCTCCAACGGCGGAAAATGCGGAGAATTCTGCATTCTGCCTTGTGTTAGCGCAGGAACTGTTGTTTTGTCTGCGTTAACCGGTTAACCCAGGGCGTTAACCGGTTAACACTGTTGCGTTTTGCCAGAAAATGTGTTTTTGCCTGCGTTAACCGGTTAACCCAGGGCGTTAACCGGTTAACACTGTTGTAGAGTGGAAAAATTGGCTTTTTAATGTTGTGTACATAATTGAGAGTTGGCCTATGTTGGCGTATGATGTAATAGGGATTATTCCCGCTGTTTTGAGCAGTATAGGTATTAGTAGAGTTGCTAATACTGTGTTTAATTGATTTACATGATAATGATGTGTTGATACATGTGTTGATGATGTATGATGGTATGCATAATGATGTGAATGTATGTGTTATGTATGTATGTGTGAATGGACTGTGGTATGGCTTAGAGTGTGAGCATATGTCCGTTGTGAATTGTTGTTGATGCTGCATTGCTAGATGATTAGCGTGCATAGCATAGCCTTTGGGGTTGTAGCTAATTCCCATGGTGAGGAATTAGTGAGTGAACCATTGTGGGTTGTTGTTGATGTTTGCATGCTAGATGATTAGTGTGCATAGTCTAGCCTTCGGGGCTGTAGCTAATTCCCATGGTGAGGAATTAGTGAGTGAGTCACTAGGTCTCAAATGAGTGGGACTAGTGAGCTTAGTAGCCGTATCTGGAGGGATCGGTGAGCTTGAACTATATGTTCAAGAATAGTCGGTACCGCATGTGTGGAGTCTCATTGCATAATGTATGTATGGCGTATAATATGAATGGATGTATTCCAATATTATACGTGTGTTTGTGTTGTTATGGAGTATGATTTGAGATTATACTTGTGTTTTATGTTGGTGTTGAGTATGAGGTTGAGCTGATGTGCTGTTACTGATTGTATGTTGCAATTAGGGTGATTAATGTGTTAAATTGCTTAACATGACATTATATTCTATAATGCTTATTATATTGATTGAGGAACTCACCCTTACAACTATTTTTCAGGTAACGAGAAATGAGTTGAGTAGAAGCGAATGCTTGGAGTCTAGTGTAGTCTCCTTAGTGGGTCGTGCTCTGATAGATGTAACATCGGGATGGGATGTTTTATGTTGTTGAATAATTTATATGTGAATGTTACATGTTTTACATGATTAAGGAGATCTCTATCCGCCGCGTTTTATGCAAATGTTCATGTTTTGAATTAATAAAAGAGCATGACCGTTATATTGTTGAATGGTGTGAATAATTGTGTGACACCCTTGAATGGCATAATTACTCTGAATTGTTATATGTTTATTATTTTTAATTAAATATTTGGGGTATTTTAGAAGGGTGTTACACGAAGCGACGTTGGGTCTCAGGTTGATGGTCAATTTGTTGGTGGTGGTATGGGGTATGCTCTTGGTATTGGGGTTGGGTGAATGGCATGTTTTGGTTGTATGTTTGTATGTTTGTGGAATGGAAAGTTTGACGGATAGGGGGTTGTGAGTAACCGGGCTGAGAATGTTGTTGGGGGTTAGATGTTGATCCTTCTTGTGTGTAAGTTTCCTAGCATGGGTCGTATAGGTACATATCTTCGGCGATAAACTGAAAACCAACCGATCTGTACCAAGCCATATAAGTACGACTTGGTTTTACCTCAGTTGGCATGACTGCGTCAGTTAAGACATGGTCATGACGGTGCTTCCATTTGCGATACTCCGATCTTGCGAAGCTTTGCCATGGATTGAAGTTCCATTGGTCGTTAACTTTACGCAGATGCCATTCTCCTAGGCTAGCTTAGGGATTTGGGATATTCTAGACCATACCGAACTGCAGCTTCACATGATCGGTGTTGTGCATCTCCACAGTTGTGAACAGTATTATCGGTGTGCATGCAGTCCATACAGCTGCGTCTTCAGCATTGACCTCATGGTCATGATCCAAATTAAGGTATGGACGTCAAATGAACTGAAATGTGGAAGAAGATAGGATTATAATCAATGTAGAAAAAGTTAACAAAATATAACGAAATAATTAAGTTATTTTGCTTACATCTGTCGGTCGAAGGTGATCCAACAGGTTGCGATACTGAGTAATACAGTGTCTCGGACATCTGTTGTAACTCATACCACGTGCCGACCATCTACACCAAAAAGTCAAAAAAAAAATAGTTTGAGGTAATAAACTTTAAGGAAGTAAGTAAAGATATAGCAATTTAAACAACTTACTTTTGTGCATATGGAAAAGTGAAAGGGTTGTTATTGACCGGTGCTAGAGACGGTAGTCTTGACCAACCTCATGCTTGTAGCAAAACAGCACATCTAAAAAATGTATATGTGTCTTTGTGGGAGTTTTTGTACAAGGAGTTATAGAGATAGGCTAGACAAGCAGATCCCCAACTGTAACTTCCTATTTTATCTACATGTCTAAGTAGAGGTAAGTATATAATATGCATTCTAGAACCACTACCTTCGGGAAATAAAAATGATCCAATTAATAGCATAATGTAACACCTAGTTTTTATTATTCGAGCATCTTCGGTAGAATGTTCATCTAAGTATAAACTATTATAGTAGGACTTAAGGCGTGAGAGTAGTATACCTTGACCTCTAGCATTATCATCTAACAAATCAGTGTCTAAGAGCTCCATGCAAATTGAATTTGCATAGTTGGTCTTACCATTAACAGCCTTACCTTCAATGGGTAGTCCTAAAAGCATGTAGACGTCTTCTAACGTCACGGTACACTCACCGGTTGGGAACCAAAATATGTGTGTCTTTGGTCTCCATCTTTCGCATAAGGCTAGAATGAATTTGTTATTTATGGACCAAGACAAAATCTTGCTAATATGACCAAAACCGGCGAGTTCAACATAAGGTTGAATCATCGGGTCCATATGGACATATTCGTGGACCCGAGTTCGGAACCTTGATACATCCTATAAAATAAAGAATAAAAAACTTGACTAAGTTGGTATGTCAAAATAAAATGGGGTTGGTGAAGATGAAAGATAAAAAGTTAACAAAAGAAAAAACTTACATATGTTGCGATGTTTGCAACCGTTCCTCTATGTGTTTCGCCCATTGTGAGGATAGACATTTTGTCGGGGGGTTGGTGTAGATGAAACTACAAGAAGTTGTTGCAGATGAAATTGTAGAAGAAGTATTGTAGAAGAAGTAGTGTGAGTGATGGTGTGGAAGAAGTATTGATGGAATGGATGTATTTATAGGCAAATGGATGGGAGCATGAAAAGTTGTGCTTGCATGGTGTCTCCATTTGAATTGGCGACCATGTACAACCTTTAAGAGGGGTCGCCATTCAAATTGGCGCCTCCATAGGGACATGCATGCAAGACCTAGGTCTGATTGCTTGGTTTCGAGGTCTGAATGCATGGTGTCTCCACTTGAATTGGCGACCATGTACAAGGAATAAGTGGAGGCGCCAATCCATTTGGAGTGTGTGTCTGCATGTCTGACACGTGGCTGTCTTGTCTCCTGCATGCTGAACAAGTCACTTCTTGATGGCTTGCATGATTGACATATCATCTCAGAGTATCTTGCATGTCCGACACGTCATTTCGGACTAGCTTGCATGTTTGACATGTCACTCCGAACTAGCTAGCATGTGAGACACTTCACTCATCTATTTAAGTGTCTTACTATCAACATCCAAGACACTCCACTCACATTCATCTGCAGTAAGAAAATAGTTTTCATCTGCACAATGTCATCTTCACCATTATACAGTGTCAACGTTCACTGCAACGGTGAAACATACGAGTCTGAGCTACATGGTTTTTGTTTTCGAAACACTGATACCATTAGAATCACGATCAAGAGAAATGCAACCTTCTTGCATTTGAAAAAAAGAATACAATCCTTTATAGGATCGGGTATTGTGTCAAAGATCACATATCAAAATCCAATGTTTTTTTAGAATGGTCAATGCAAGTATTTCCCCCTTAAGGTACGAGACGATGAAGATGTTAAATACATGTTTGTTAGTCATGAACATTCAGGTTGCAACTGTACTGAGTTGTACATTACTCTTTAACCATGTATATCATCTCAACAGTCTCAACTAACCGGTCAGGATGAATCTGGTGAAGATGATCGACAATGGTCAGATGACGTCAACCCAGAAGCAGAGGCAGAAGTGGATGTCGTTGATGAAGAAGAAGAGGAGACCGAGATACAGGTTGATCACATGCTTAACAACGACGATGAAGATGATGATCAACCACCACCAATACCTCCTAGTCATGTCTACAATCCGCCTCAACATATGACAAATATGGATCTTCACGACGATGAAACATCCAACAGTATTTTCTATAATCCGTATCCGAGATCAAAAGGCGAATTAAAGGTGGGAGACATGTTTCGTACCAAAGAAGAATGTGTTCTGGCAATCAAAAAATTCCACACGAACAACTCTGCTGACTTTACAGTGAAACGCACTGATTCTAGAACGTATGTTATCGAATGTCGTAACATGCTTTGTAAGTTTCGTTTGGCTGTGTCTTACAAGAAGAAAAACGACTCTTGGGAGATCGCTTCAATAGACCCACCGCACAGTTGCATTGCAACTAACGTTGAACAAGATCACCGTAAACTAAGCGCAACTTTGATATGTCAATACATTCTGTCGTTGGTTAAAAAGACCCATCAGTGAAGGTGAGTATAATTATATCCCATATCAGAACAACATATAATTATACTCCATCTTACAAGAAAGCCTGGATTGTGAGGACAAAGGCTGTTGAACAGGTTTTCAGCAACTGGGAGGATTCATTCAAGGAATTGCCACGGTTTTTATGGGCACTAAAAACATATGTCCCAGGAATTGTGGCAATTATGGAGACAGTGCCAGTGATGATGCCAGACGGAACCTGTGCTACAGGTAATAGAATATTTCACCGTCTCTTTTGGGCATTTGACCCGTGCATCAAAGGTTTCGCATTCTGCAAACCTATTATTCAAATTGATGGAACTTGGTTATACGGAAAATACAAGGGTATTTTGCTCATGGCGGTTGCACAAGATGGCAACAACAATGTCTTTCCCATTGCCTTTGCTCTTGTTGAAGGTGAAACGGCTGGTGGATGGGGTTTCTTTCTTCGACATCTCAGAACGCATGTGGCTCCACAAGCCAATCTCTGTTTGATTTCTGATAGACATGCTGCCATTGAGAGTGCCTACAACAACCATGACAATGGATGGCATGATCCTCCTTCTACACATGTATATTGTATCAGACACATTGCACAAAACTTCATGCGTGCTATAAAAGATAAGAATCTTCGCAAGAAGGTGGTGAATGCTGGGTATGCTTTAACTCAACCGTCATTTCAATATTATCGTGATGAAATTAGACTGTCTAATGAAGACGTAGGGAGATGGATAAATAACATACCAGTAGAGCAGTGGACAAGGGCATTTGACAGAGGTTGTCGATGGGGCCACATGACAACAAACATTGTGGAATGCATGAACGGGGTTTTCAAAGGAATTCGAAATTTGCTGATAACCGCCTTGGTAAGATCAACCTATTATAGGTTGGCTTCTATGTTCGCAACCAGAGGTGAAAAATGGAGTGCAGTGTTAATGTCCGGGCAAGTATTCAGTGAGTGTTGCATGAAGGTCATGAAAGAGGAGAGCATCAAAGCTAGCACACACGCTGTAACAGTCTTTGACCGTCACAGACAAAATTTTAGCCTCCAGGAAACAATGGGCCACAACGAGGGGAGACCAAATTTAGCCTACGCTGTTAGACTAAACAGAAGTTGGTGCGATTATGGAAAATTCCAGGCCTTCTGCATATCTTGCTCCCATGTCATAGCAGCATGCGCTTATACTCGTCAAGACGCTTACAACCATTTATCTGATGTGTACAAGGCCAACACCATCATGAATGTATATAGTCAAAGCTTCTCAGTACTACCAATGGAGGATTACTGACCTCCATATGAAGGTGATATTGTTTGGCACAATGACGAGATGCGTAGAAAGAAGAAAGGAAGGCCAAACAACACACGTATAAGAACAAAGATGGATTCCACAGATAAAATGATAAGATTATGTAGTATTTGTCGTCAATCAGGACACAACAAGAACAACTGTCCCAATCTAGGAGCATCATCTAGGTCTTAAGTTTTTTATAACATTGTATTTCTGTAACATTCAATCATTATATATAATTAAGTTCTTGTTACAACGAGGTGCACAACAAACATCAGTACAAAACATCTGAAAACATTAATATTTCTAATTGATTACAACAATCAAATTGATGTCGTCTCGACCAAACATCATTTCTCTAGCATCCTTATCAGTCTTCATTCGCACCCAACCAAAGATACTGTCAAGTCTCTCAATACTTCTGATTTTTTTCCCTTCTGGTATTTTCCCATCTAACCAACGAACCAGCTCCCTCTCTAGTTGATCGAACGTGGTGATGTTCCAAAATAGCATCAGCATTTGAGGTTTGTCTCTCGCATAAATCACCTTTTCGTATCGGCGACGAACACCAAACATGATAGCCAAATGATTATATGAGATGTGGAACAATTAGTCACACAACACATCTATTTATAAGACAAAAAATGCATTTTAGGAGGAGTCTCCAATTGAATTGGCGACTCCTCTTAAAACCTACACATAGGCGCCAATTGGATTGGCTAGGGCACCTGCCCTAGCCAATCCAATTGGAGCTTCCATTCAAGTTTTAAGAGGAGTCGCCAATTCAATTGGAGACTCCTCCTAAAAGTGGGGTATTTTGGGATTTTTTTTAAACTAGGGGTATTTTGGGAATTTCCTTTAAAAAGTGGGTTATTTTTGTAAAAAAACCTCAATTTGTTATTGGGGTAAATTTCAGTTTTATTATTCTTTTCTTCAACTATTGAATTTGTGACTAAGTTTACTCTCTTATTTAATAGGAAATCATCGATATGTCCAATTATCTAAATCGTTTTAAATTATTAGTACAATGTTATGGGATGGGATGCATGTCGTTTATTAGATGACAATGTAAAATTATTTTATATTATTTTTGCATCTTCTATTTTCTCAAAAATTAATTAAAATTATATTAATTAGAAAGAAGACTCATTTAAAAGATAGTAGGACATTAATTTAAAATAAAAGTAATAATAATAAAATATTGAAATATCAAAGTACCGATAGGGTTTTTGGCGATTTTCAGTATGGTGGTCGGTGCTTTCCGACACAGTGGCGTTTGTCATCTATCTAGATTTTTTGGCGTATGTTTCACGGCTTTAGACGATTATGGATCTTTTCTTCGTCTTTTTAGAATGAGATTCGAATTCTTTTATGGGGTTTCCTTCGTTTTTGATTTAAATTCCTAACCCTAAGGTTATGAACCTGATTGGTATGACTTCTAAGGAGGAGTTCTTGAATCAAACCATTTCTTTGTTCTTTGTTTTTGTTCGTCTTCCCCTTAATCTTTGTCTCCGGTGCACTCATGTCTACGTCATCACCATTAGGGTTTGTTCTCACAAACTAGAACATGCAAGAAGACGATCGTCTGAATTGTGTCTCCACCAAGGTTAGGGACTTCGAAGAGTTAATCTCAATTTCTGGTGGATCAGAAGATTCTACTATCAAATATTCTTAAATGACGTCAATTTAATACAAAAACATAATCACAGGGAATCTTCGAGGAATTTAGGAACATCAAGTGAAGCAGAAGTTAACTTGTAAGATCTTGAAGAGGGTTCCCAAGTTATCAGGGTTGAGGAAAATTGGATCGGTGGATATGAATGCCCGAATTTTATTTTGTATAATTGGAAGAAAGAAAGATTTCTAAGCCTTGGGAGAAAGGAGTCATTATTAAGATGCTTGGGCGTAACATTGGATATAGACCACTGAAAAATCATTTGCAACTCATGTGGGCCAACAGAGGGGTTCTTAACATCATTGACCTTGGACAAGAATTATATCTGGTCACTTTCACTAACTAGGAAGATCAAGCGCTTGCGCTTCTTGAAGGTCATTTATTGATTTAAGACCATTACCCCACAGTGCGAGAATGGAGCCTAAACTTTTGGCCTTCCAAAGATACAGTCAACCAATTTGTTGTGTGGGTGTGAATCTCAGGTTTTCCTATTGCATATTACGATCAATGTGTGATAACCTTCATTGCTAATAGGATAGGTAAAGTTATTAAAGTTGATAAGAATACTTTATCTAGAGAAATGGGGAAGTATGTGAGACTCTGCATCGAAGTGGATCTTACTAAACCTCTGTTGACAATGTTTTCCATTAAGGGCAGACATTTCAACATTGAATACGAAGGCCTACATATGTTTTGTCTTCATTGTGGTAAGTATGGGCATACAACTTATGGTTGTGAATCACAAAAAGTGATCGTTTCTATCAAAGATGGAGGTCACAAGGAAACCCTTGCTAGAAGTATCATCCCTGAGGCGCATATTGGAGTTCAAGGAAATCCTATTGGCCCTTGGACTATTGTTGATAAGGCCAAACGGGGTAGAAGAGGTAAACAATATAACTTTAAGAAGGATATTAATGAGAAAAGAAACAAGGAGTTATCTAGTAATAAAGGATCTAGATTCCAAGCCCTTCTTAAGGAAGGACCCTGTTAATCCTATCGATGTTCCTGAAACATCACAGTAGGCCAATATTAATAAACTTAGGAATGAGGATGATGTTATTGCTATTAGAGGTAGCCCTGCTCAAGGTAAGGATATTTTGAAGACAACTATATTCCTAGATGTCCATAATCCTCGAGCTTCTAAGAGAACCAAGGTTAGGAAAGCTAAAAAAGAGAAGAAATTTGACAATCTCATGGTGATAGCTTCTAGAGGTATTCTGAAGGCTAAAGACAAATATCAAGCTCGAGACAAGACCAAGTAAAACCTTGATAGACTCTTGGAGGAAGAGTCAATGGAAGAGATCATCAGAGTGTCTCAAGTTAACACTCCCCAAGTAGACATTGCTAATCAAAATAATGAGAATTTTAATGGCCAAAAATCTAATTTGGAGCAACTTGGCCCAAAAGGATTAAGGGCTCAAGGAGCTAAAGATGTTGAACAACAGAATTAAATCTCCTAATCTAATTCTCTAAACTCCAATCCTACAAGTATCTCTCTACCTATAGGTGCTAGCTTTAAGAAGATTGAATCCATGGGAAAGATTGATGACAAAATGGTGGCTAACACTCAGAATGTTTCTTAAGAACTCCTTTCACTTCTTTTGTTTCTTACGATTAGAAAACCTTTGTATTGCTTGTTCTGGAACTGTAGAGGTGCTAGCAACAAGACCTTTTATCGTGTATGCAATTCTTGCATCCAAGATAAGAGACCAGATATCTTTATTGTAATGTAAACTTGGTCTGACCCTAACAATTTAATTCGTACTTTTTCTAGATTAGGTTTCTTTGGTTTTGCTTTCTATGAATCTCGAGGCTTTGCGGGTGGCATTGCTTTGGTATGGGAATCTAATTGAATGTAAATGACCATTTTAAAGCAACACTTTTAATTCCTTCACTCTAAAATTATCACTTAGGAGGGTAAACTCTGAACTTATCTATTGTTTATGTCAGCCCTCTGGAAGATAGAAATAAGGATTTCTGGTATGAATTAGCTTCTATTGCCAGCATTATGTCTACTGGGCGGGTAGTTGGCAAAGACTTCAACGATATACTTTATTTGAGTGAAAAAAATAGGTGGTCTTCTAACCTCCTTACGTAGATGTACTCTTTTTCAACAATGTATCAATAATTGTGATCTTATTGACACGGAAAGTTCTGGTTCTCCTTATACTTTGAGAGGTCTTCTTGGATGTATGAAAAATTGGATCGTGTCTTCTGCGTTTTCAATGGGATAACTCTCTACCCTGAAGCTCATGTTAAGGTTCTGCATATGATGGATTTTTCTAACCATCATCTTGTGTTACTCACTCTGGTGGACAAAGATTTTGGAAAATCCCTAAATCTTTCAAATTTGAATGTGATTGGTTGGTTGATGATATGTTTGAGCATATGTTGAAGTTTGTTTGGAATACCAATCAACCCCTTATGAGTAACCTGGAGTACTTCAAAGCCACAACTATAAAGTGGAAACTCCATAACAATGTGAGTATTCGTAAAGATAAAATCCATCTTATTAGTCGGCTTCAAGGAATTCAAAGATCCATTTAGAATGGTAGGGATCATGAGGGTATTTGTAAGCTTGAAAGGCAACTTCAAACCAATATTTCTAAGATATTATATCAGGAGGAGCTTATTTGGTTCCAATGAGCTAAAGTCAATTAGTTAGTGGATGGGGATAGGAATACTAATTTCTATCATACCAGAACTGTGAAATAATGGCGTAGGAAAGTTGTTAAATACTTAAAGATAACAATAATAATTGGATTGAAGAAGGAGAATAAATCAAATCCATGTTTCAAACTCATTTCAAAAATATTTTCACTACGGAGATATACACTTCCAACTGGATCCAAATTGTCAAAAGGTTCCCAAAGTTAAATAACTGTGCTACCAGATTTTTAAGCTCTGAGTTGCAAAATTTTAAGGCTAAGCAGGCCCTTTTAGATATGGCTTCTTAGAAATCCCCTGGACCTGACGGTTATCCTGCGGGTTTCTACCAGAATATCTGGAATCATACAGGCGAGGACATTTGTACTTTCATTCACCTTTTTTGGCAAAAGGAAATTCCTCTGGTTGCTATCATTTCCACTGACATTTGTTTAATTCCTAAGATTTAGAACCCTTGTCTTGTTACTCAATTTTGTCTTATTTCTCTTTGCAATTCTATGTACAAAGTGTTAAGCAAGATTATTGTCAACAGATTAAAGCTCTATATGGATAGTATTGTGACTCCTAACCAATTTGGCTTCATTCATAATTGTAGTATCCATGAAAACATCGTTGTGGCGTAAGAAATTATTCATAGTATGCATAGATCCAAGCGTAAAGTGGAGTATTTTTCCATCAAGGTCGACCTTGCCAAGGCCTATGACAATATCAGTTAGCATTTTCTTAACAATGTTCTTATCGAAGTTGGTTTACATGAGAAGCTTAAGGGCCTGATCATGTTTGTTGTCTCTCCAGTTACTCTGAGAGTGTTATGGAAAGGAGACAAAGGTGATTTCTATGAAGCTATGAAAGGCCTTTATCAAGGTGACCCTCTATCGCCATACATGTTTGTTATGTGTATGGACAAACTCTCTCATTTAATTAATGATGTTGTGGCTACCAACACTTGGTGTTACTTAAGATTGGTAATAAGGAGTCCAATATCTCCCATCTTATGTTCGATGACGATCTCATCCTTTTTTGGCGTAGCCACTGAACACCAAATGCAATTGATTTTGGATACTCTAACCAAGTTTTGTGATTCTTTAGGTCAAAAGATAAATATGGATAAAAATAGTATTATGTTCTCTGGCAATACCCCTATTTCCATCAGGAGTCTTCTAATTGCTAAATTTGGTTTTAAAGAGACCTCTTCTCTTGGTACTTACTTAGAGGTGCCTATCACAGGAAAAACCCCATAATCAAAGACTTTAGTTACCTTATCGATAAAGTTCAATCTAAGTTGTCCAATTGGAAATGCAATCAATTGCCCTTTGTTGGTCATATTACCTTGGGTAAATTCGTGGTAGAAGTCTTTCCCGCCTACCTTATGATGACCATGGCTATTCCTAAAGCATGTATTCAGAAAATACAACATTGTTAGCGTGCTTTCATCTAGGGTGATACTCAAGATAGAAAACATCTTCATTCGATTAACTTGAGCACTATCTGTAGAGCCAGGTATCAAGGTGGGCTTAATTTGTGTAACCGTAAGATCATGAATACATCTTGTCTTGCCAAGCTGGGCTGGAATTTCAAAAGGAGAAGTAATTCAATTTGGGCTTCTCTCATGAAAAACAAGTACCTATCTAGGAGGATTGAGTTTGGCAGTTTGATTGATAAGCCTTTTGACTCCTATCTCTGGAAAGCTATTATGGATATGCGCCTCAAGATTGACAGTCTGTACTTTTGAGAAGTTGGAAATAGTGTTTCCATTAATGTGTCGAATGATGTATAGGTTACTATGAGGGTGCACCTCAAAGATCATGTTCAGCAGCAAGAAGCCTCTAGGTTGAATATCCTTGTTGTGACTAATATCATTACCTTAGAGGGTCGCTGAATTGGAATTTTCTTTGCATAAGTTTTACTCCTTTTATTATAGACAATATTTGCGTCATTCTGCCTCTTTTAGTTTTGGATGGCATCTCTAATACATACTTTTTGGGAGGTACGAATTCTGGAATTCTATATGTTTCTAGTTTGTACTCTACCCTAAGCAACTCTTCTGAAGATTCTCCTTCCTTTATCTGGGATTCTATTTGGAAGCTTCAAGTCCCCGAGTGTATCCGAAGTTTCATTTGGAAAGCCTTCCATAATGGTACCATCACCAATGTTTACCTCAATCGGTTGAAGTTGCGGAACAATGTTTGTGACATATGTGGAAAACATATGAACACCATTATGCATGCTTTACATGACTGTTCCATTCCTAAAAGAGTTTGGTCTCACTTAGTTAGTAATGGTAATAAAGCTATTTTCTTCTCCGGCTCTTATTTTGATTGGTTAGTCCTTAATATGACTTAGAAGTTACATCATTCTTCTCCTGATTGGGCTATTTTATGAGCCACTAGTTGTTACCTCATTTGGTCTTGGAGAAATAAAAAGTTGCATAATCCCCATCTTTGTTTATCCTTACAATTTGGAGTATGAAGTTCATAACCAAGTTTCTTTGTATAGTGACAACCGTATTCTTTCTTGTAGACTACATCCTACGATCCACTAGATTTCTTCCAGTAAGTGGGGCCCTCCTCCTAAGGGATGGATTTGCCTCAATTCGGATGGCTATAGTAATGGTAATCATGTTTCTAGTTGTGGGGGGGTCTTTTCTATGACAGCCTTTAGCTTTAGCTTGGCGGTTTTTATAAGTACCTTGGTCATTGTAATAGTATGTAGGTTGAGTATTGGGGTGTTCTATCTGATTTGGAGTTTTCTTGGCAGAATAATTTCAAGAAGCTTATTGTCCAAGTGGACAACAAGAGTGTAGTGGATTCTCTTGTCGGGTCTGGCCTGGCTTATAGACAAGGATTATCTTTAGTTAGGCGAGTCCTGCTTCTTACTCATAATTTTGAGGTTGTTGTTTTCAAGCATTTTCTTAGAGATTCTAACAAGTGTGTTGACTTCATGGCCAAGATGGTGTTGCCTCGTATAGATGATGACATTTGGTTGACAGATTGTCCGACTGATCTTAGTCCTCTGTTGATGTTTGACTGTGTTTGTTCCCTTGTTAGGCTTGTAACCGAGTGTTCTTTGTGTTTTTGGCCCTTTATTTGATAAAAAAGAATTTTATTAAAGTTATTTTCTAACTAATAATATCATTAAAACTATAGTAGTTTTACGTGTATATATAATAAAAATATCACTTAAATGTTTAGGAATAAGAAAATCAACATTAAATATATAATTATAGGGATCATTATCTTTTATTTTGTATAAATTCACAGTTTTTTTATCCTTCCAGTCATGAATCATTCATTCGGTTAAGAATTTAGTCAGGTCTATGCAGTTTTGATAATGGAGATACTTTGTGGTCTGTCAGTCTGAGTATGAGGGAGTGGTACATGTCAACACTCTATCGTCCAAGTCAGTGATTATCATATGTAATAGGTATTTAAATTAGAAAATTATGTGTACCTTGATTTGACAAATGTGGTTCCTTATATATAGGTTTTTCTAGGGGTTTTGAAGGCCTGGAATCTTTGGATGTAAAAACATCATCCGATAGATAGATATTAGAGTATAATTCATTATGTGATATAATAGTCTATCTTCAATCATTTGATCATATAATATGTTATCCTATGACAATTCCATGTTTGTACTCGAGGTCCTAGAACCTTCCTTTGATTTATAGTTGAAACGACATTTTCCCCTAACCCCGCTGATTTAACATCCTCGAGGGTATGTCGACATAAAGGCCTCTTGCTTTTTATCGGGCTTTGCACTTTTGGACTTCATATGATTTTGGGATGTGAATATAATCATGGTTTGGGTAGGAACAACTTTCCCCCCTCCCTCAAGCCTATCTTGTGTAGCTTGAGTGTGACTTGCGATCTCGTGTCATCTTTACCTATACCATCTCGACCTTTATGTCATTTGACTTCTATCGGGCTTTGAGTTTATTTAATTAGTATTTTATTTCATTATGTCATGGAGAGAAGACTTTGCCTAATATGATTTATTTTTTGTACTTTGATTTTGGATTCCAAAGTAGATCTCTATGTGTTGATTTTGGAATCATCTCTTGGTCTTGATTAAAGCATCATTAGTGGAAAATTGTGACGAGGAGAGCATGCTTAGAAGGTGAATGTCAATTTACGTTATTCTTCTTTATTGATTTTTCCACTTAGTATGACATGATGTACCTTTATCATGTCCATAGGGTTTATAGGTAGGGCACCCTTTCCTCTACGTGGTGAGTATGATCATTGTGACATGGGAAAATCCATCTACATTAGCTTGCTTGTGCCAAATATTGTTTGGTGAATGCTACCTCGTGTCTAGGGATCTTATATAAGTAAAACTTTCTTTACTGAGTTTGAACCTTTTGTTTTCTTCACTTTCTTATAATTAATTACCCTTAGTTATTCTTTTTGCTTTAACTCCCTGCCTCCATCTCCAGTGGTTTATCTTTTTTGGTGTGTTTCTTTACTTATTTTCTAATATTTATTTGATTTCTTGCGCATTCCTAATACTTTTCCATAGTGTCGATTATTTTCTTTTAGTGAATTTTTTGCATATACTATAATTTTAAAGTTTTTTAAGTAATGTTTTTCTCGATACTAGAATCTATGAGATTTATGAAGGAGAATGGTGATCCAAAATGCAACGGAAATTAAAATTTTCTCCTTTAGTGATCCTTATGAATGGGAATGATTAGTGGTAGAAATCGTTACCTCTTGTGGTGATTGAAACCTTTGATGCCAATCTAAGAAGTGATCACAAACGTTGAATGGTAGCAACGCCTCTACTCAGTCCACACGAACGAATTCCTTCAGTCTCAGTGTTAGCTGCTACAATGAAGGCTTTGAGTGAGAGAGATAGAGAGAGAAACAAAATTTCATCTAATGAAATGCTTCTACACAAGGGTTCTATTTATAGAACCACTTCTGTGGGTTGCAAGCTAAAAGTCCACTTAAGTGTATGTGGCCCATATCTTATGGTATACCAAAAAATTACTTAAGCATGTGGTATCTTACCATATTTTGTATTCTACTTAAGTGCGTTGTACCTTGTGATGTTCCACAATTCACTTAAGTGCATCGTACCTTACGGTGTTCCTTATATACTCTATCTCTCATCAATCTGTCCTTTCGTGTGTGACTCTGTAGGTTTTCGCGACATTGGCAATTATATTAAATCACGTATTTAACATAATTAATAGTGAGCGGTATCTAGCAATAGATCACTACTACCCAAGGCACGAAAATGTCATGTGATCTGACAAATACTTTTTTGTGATAATACTTATGTGTACAATTACCATTTTACCCTTATGTCTATATTGAACATAAGACATGGACCGTGTCATCCTTATTCAGTTCAATATTGGGCCCTTAGACATTTATCCTGTTACGCAAGATGGGAAAATTCCATCTAGGTCACTCATTTCCCTCAACATGCTTCGTGGAGTACCCATCAACTATCTCTATGGTCATCTAGTTACGGACAATGTTTGATCATCAATAAAGCACTCGACTCTACATCTGGGGTCCATAGTAGTTTAAGGTCGAAGGGTGGTATATACCAATATCACCATGAGAATAACTTATGACACTTTGCTTAACATTCTATATAGTATTCTCATAGCGGGTCAATCCAGTATAAATATTACTCCTAATATTCATACATATGTTTAAGACTTGATAACTCCTTATCCATGATCCATGAGATGTGATCATCAGTCTATATACATAATAATCTTAATGCTTCAATGTTATCCTACTTCATAATAAAGCCCGACTACAAATACTTTAAGAATAGTGTCCTTATGTTTAATGGGATCTCATGATTAAGTCACATTTGATGCATTAAACGAACTAGCTATTCTAGGGACTTTATTAAACAAACATAATAGAGAAAAAAGCTTTTTTATTATTAATAAATAATTCGATACAAGTACCAAAAGTATTGGCCTCTAGGGCTTACACTAACAATCTCCCACTAGCACTAGAGCCAATCGGGCATACCCCTAATACCCATAGATCTAGTATGGCAATCATGCTTCTGCTGCGCAAGAGGCTTTGTCAGTGGGTCAACAATATTGTTAAGTGTAGGTACTTTGCATATTTTCACATCTCCTCTACCTATTATCTCTCGAATGAGGTGATAACGCCTAAGTATATGTTTGGATCATTGGTGAGATCTAGGCTCCTTAGCTTGTGCGATAGCACCATTGTTATCACAATAGATATCAATGAGATCCATAATACTAGGAACTATGCCAATTTCACTAATGAACTTTTTGATCCAAACAACTTCCTTTGTTGCACTTGAGGCAGCAATATACTCGACCTCGGTTGTAGAATCAACAACTGTATCTTGCTTTGAACTTTTCCAACTCACAGCGCCACCGTTTAAGCATAACACATAACCAGATTGCGATCTAAAGTCATCCTTATTTGTGTGGAAGCTAGCATTAATGTATCCAATTACAACAAGCTCTTTCTGACCTCCATATATCAAGAATAAGTCCCCGGTCCTTCTCAAATACTTAAGCATATCCTTGACAGCTACCCAATGAGCATCACCAAGATTAGATTGGTACCTACTCGTTGCACTTAAAGCATACGAGACATCTGATCGAGTACATAACATGGCATACATGATAAATCATATTGCAGATGCATATGGAATCTTATTCATGTGATCCCATTCTTCCTTAGTTGAAGGGGGTTGTGTTTTTGATAGACATGTGCCATGTTGCATATGTATGAATCCTTTCTTGGAATCATGCATATTAAAGCGTCTCAGCACTTTGTCTATGTATGTACTCTGACTT
Source organism: Lathyrus oleraceus (assembly GCF_024323335.1). NCBI lineage: Eukaryota > Viridiplantae > Streptophyta > Magnoliopsida > Fabales > Fabaceae > Lathyrus > Lathyrus oleraceus. Next base: position 323,910,785 of record NC_066580.1, on the reverse strand, counting down.
AGGCCAAGCCATTTTTATGATCTATCTTTATAGATCCTGATTCCTAATATATAGGTTGTTTCACCTAGGTCCTTCATAGAAAAGCATTTCCCTAACCAAGTCTTTACTTGTTGCAGGGTAGGGACATCGTTTCCAATGAGTAATATGTCATCTACATATAATACTAGGAAGAAGATCATGCTCCCACTAACCTTCTTGTAGACACAAGACTCATCTTCATTCTTGATGAATCCATATTGTTTTACTATTTCATCAAAACAAAGATTCCAACTCCTAGAAGCTTGCTTCAATCAATAGATTGATCTCTGTAACTTACATATCTTCTGGGCTTCTTCCGATATGTCAAATCTTTCAGGCTGTGTCATGTACACATCCTCAAGAAGATTCCCATTAAGGAAAGCAGTTTTGACATCCATCTGCCATATTTCATAATCATGATATGCAGCAATAACAAGTAAAATTCGAACAGATTTAAGCATTGCAATTAGTGAAAAGGTTTCATCATAGTTAACCCCATGAATTTGTTTATATCCTTTTGCAACCAGTCTTGCCTTATAGGTATGTACCTTACCATCCATGTCAGACTTCTTTTTGAAGACCCACTTGCATCCTATAGGGTTAACCTACAAGAGGCTCTACCAAGGTCCAAACCTGGTTTGTGTACGTGGAATCCATTTCAGATTTCATGGCTTCTAGCCACTTCTCAAACTCAGGACCAGTTATGGCTTCTTGGTAGGTCACAGGCTCTTTCTGATCCATGAGTAATACATCACTTGATCAGTTATGAGATATCCATATCTCTCAGGCAGGTGACGTATCATGCTTGACCTACGTTGGTCTTGTTCTACTTAAGCAGGTTGCTCTTCCATAACTACTTGTGTTTCCTACTCTAATTCCTCCATAGGTTTATCAATGCTTTGTGATTCTTGAATTTCTTCAAGCTCTACTTTCCTCCCATTGATTCCTTTGGAAATAAAATCCATTTCTAGGAAGACTCCAGTTCGAGCGACAAACACTTTACCCTCAGAAGGATTGTAGAAGTAATACCCTCTTGTTTCTTTAAGATACCCCATAAATAGGCATTTGTCATATTTGGGCTCAAGCTTAGTTGAAATTTGTCGTTTCACATAAACTTCGCAACCCCAAATCTTCATATAATATATATGTGGCTTCTTACCACTTCATATCTCATGTGGTGTCTTCTCAACCTTTTTGGATGGAACACGGTTAAGTGTGTAAGTTGTTGTAAATAATGCATGTCCCCAAAAGGAGTTTGGAAGATCGACGTGACTCATCATGGATCAGACCATGTCTAACAAGGTTCAATTTATTCTCTCAAATACACCATTCCATTGGGGTGTTCCAGGAGGAGTAAGTTGGGATAGAATCCCACACTCTTTCAGATGGTCATCAAACTCTAGTCTTAAATATTCACCATCTCGATCTGATCGAAGAGTTTTAATATTCTTACCTAGTTGGTTTTGTACTTCATTCTTGAATTCCTTGAACTTTTCAAAGGACTGATTTGGGTTTCATTAAATACGCATAACCATGTCTACTGAAATTATTAGTAAATATGATGAAGTACTGAAAACCTCCTCTGGCAGGTATTTTTAGTGGTCCACATACATCACTATGTATGAGGGCCAAAAGATCATTAGTTCTTTCACCTTTTCCTGTGAATAGAGACTTTGTCATCTTTCCAATTAAACAAAATCTGCATGTCTCATATGATTCATAATCAAAAGAGTCCAAGAGTCCATCTTTATGGAGTTTGGAAATGTGTTTCTCATTTATGTAGCCTAATCGACAATGCTAAAGGTAAGTTGGATTCAACTCATTAGGTTTCATCCTTTTAGTATTAATGTTGTAAATAGGCATTTCAAGATCAAGGACATATAGGTCATTGTTCATTTGTGCAGTAACATGGAATATATTATTCAAATAAATGGAGCAACAATTTTTATTTATTATGAATGAAAATCCAAACTTGTCCAAACAAGAAACATAAATAATATTCCTTCCAATTGCAGGTACATAATAACAGTTCTCTAACTAAACTATTAAACCACTAGGTAAAGTCAATACATAAGTTTCTACGGCTAAAGCAACAACCTTTGCTCCATTTCCAACTCGTAGGTCAACTTCACCTTTTGCCAAATCTCTACTCATTTTTAGCCCCTGCACATTGGTACAAATGTGAGAACCATATCCAGTATCTAATACCCATGATGAAAAAGTAGATAGATTAATTTCAATAACAAAAATACCTGAAGTTGAAGTATATACTCCATTCTTCTTATCTTCCAGGTACTTTGGGTAGTTTCTCTTCCAGTGTCCGGTCTTACCGCAATGGAAGTAGGTGCCTTCCTTTATTATGCCTCCACTAGGCTTCAAAGCAGGAGTAGTGGGTTTGGGTTTGACAACTTCCTCGTCTTTCCCTTTACCACCCTACTTGGTGGGCCTTTTGTTCTGTCTCTTTCCATTTCTGATCATCAGAATGGACTTCCCTTCTGACTTTAGATTCTGCTCAGTTGTTCTTACACATGCTGTTAGCTGACCAATTTCAGCCAAGGAAAGAAAATCATTTCGACTAAGGAACTCGTCGGAACAACATCGACAGGAAGTTGAAAAAATCCATGGATCGACACTTAGAGTCCCGATCGAAGTCGAAATGCCTGAATGGCGAGAGAAATCATGGGCAGCCAAAGAACGTGGGTAGTTATCTACAAACATGAGGGAAGTGGACCAACACATGTCATCGCAAGATAGGTTCGTAACCCCCCGACGGTTACTTTTTATTAGTATTTAAACAAGTGTTAGGGATGATTCTAGGGGTGGCATTTTTAGCATTTGTAGTAGGAGGAAACTTGAAGTACCAAAGCGTTTATGATAAAAGAGTCATCTCCCTACAAAAATGTACCTTTGCCTCTATTTACATTCATAAGTCATTTAAACTTACCAAATTTGTCTTTACTTTCTTGCTTTACTTTCAATACATTTTCGTTTGTCATACTTTTACTACATCCCTAACTCATCAAGAGTTATATTTACGTTTTTTTTTAACTTTTCAAAGACATTGCTTACCAAAACACCATACACTCAAACACTAAGTCCAGGACTTTGTAGTCGGTTCTGCAAGTAACATTCTCATAGGAAGGCTAGAGATTATTGACGAACCAACAAATTGGCACACCCGGTGGGACCTCGACAATGTTAGGTGTATGCGATTGCGCATTGGAAAAATGACGTCTCCTAGACCACACGATGAAACGTCTTTGACGGGAGACACGACAACGCCCCAAGCGGCCGATGTTGGCTCTAGCATGGCCTCAACGGTTTCAGAAGCGTTTATAGGGCCAATTATGACACCGTGTCAGCCACAAACACCGACACCAACAACCATGGGAACTACTGGGCAACATATGCCTAGTTTCACGGTCCCCATGCACCAAACATTGGGAATGCCGATTGAGTTTATGGCAAGTATGCATAACCTTAGTTCAACTTACAACGACACCTCATCATCGCCATTCCCTAGTTACTAGGGGTTTTGACCTTTGGCAACCCCATTTGGTCGCCCCCAGGTTTCGGAATGACGTCTCAGTCAGTCCCAACTTTTACGTCAAGTTTTGTCGTCGTTATGAGACAACAGATGGACGAGAGTAATCATGAAATGGTACACATGCTAACTCAATAAATGGGTACCATATTGAGACCTTTGATCTAAGATTCGATGCCGAGTTACCAGAAATTAGCAACCCAAATGACAAGGATATGATACTTTCTGGGAGCCCTAAGGGCTTCGGTCCGTCGGAACCCTACGCCTCCTCCTCGACCAGAAACACCGGCCCGACAAGAGAAAATGACAGATGGTACTGTCAAACACAAATATCAGGAATTTGAACAGATCCCAAGAGTGGCACGAAGGCCCCCCGTGGTAATGGTTAACCGTAACCAGGATCCTGACCAAGTGGTCAGGAAAGTTTGACACGAAGCAGTCATGGGGGAACAAAACCTAGAAGCTATCATCGAACAGATCATAGTACGAAACGGAATAAGTCCCTGCTTACAATGGCCGACTTACTCTTCACCCTTTCCAGATTTTGTCTTATAGACAGAACTTCCTAGGGGGTGGAAAGTCCTGAAATTTACCAAGTTCGCTGGGGATACTGAGGAGTCCACCGTTGAACATGTGGCCAGGTATCAGACTGAGGTCGGCGACATAGAGAACAATGAATATTTAAAGTTAAAATACTTACCTAGCTCTCTTACGAAGAATGCATTTACATGGTTCACGACGCTGCCTCCAGAGTCGTTCCAAACATGGACATAGTTGGAGAGACTGTTCCATGAACAATTCTACATGGGGCAATCAAAGATTAGCCTTAAAGAACTAGCTAGTGTTAAGCGGAAAGTTGCTGAATACTTAAACAGGTTTAGACTGTTGAAAGCGTGATGCTTTACTCAAGTCCCTGAGCACAAATTAGTCGAGATAAATGCTAGGGGTTTGGATTATTCTATAAGGAAAAAGCTGGATACTCAGTATCTTAGAGATATGGCCCAATTGGCCGACAAGGTTCGACGCATCGAACGCCTAAAGGCTGAGAAGTCCAAGACGGGTAGATGTCATAAGAAAGAAAAAGTATCTTATATCGCAGTCGAAGGTTGTTCTTTCGACGACGAGGATATAGTTGATATGAACGAGGTTAACGTGGCAGAACTTAAGCTCGAACCTCCGTATGCGTGTAAGGTCATAAAACCTTTGAATGGGAAAAACCCCGTCGAAGCCGAAAAAACAGATAAATACGTAGCTAAGACTTATACTTTTGATGTGTCTAAATGTGATGAGATCTTTGATCTGTTAGTAAAAGATGGTCAGATTATTGTCTCTTAGGGCTTAAAGGATCCCCCCTAGAATAAAAGAAGAAAATCGGATTCTATAAATTTCATAATTTCCTTGGTCACAAAACTCACCAATGTGTTCTTTTCAGGGATTTAGTGCAAAAAGCTTTGAAAGAAGGAATGCTCCAGTTTGGCGAAACGCCAATAATGCAGGTGGACTCCGATCCTCTGAAGTTGGAGAAAGCTTTGTACTCTAAGCCTCTCGAATGCATGATGGTCGAGACTACTGATGGTCTCAAAGAGGTTTCCAAATCAACCTCGTTAGATGAATCTTTTGAAGTGCTGATGGTCGAAACTACTGAGGGTTTCAGAAATAAGGCCGAAAGCTTGGCTCGAATTTCGGCATATTTGGCTGAAAACAAGAGGAAGCCAATTCTGGAAAGGGAGAGGCTTCAGGATTTGGCCTGTGAGGCTAAAGGTTTAGAAAATAGTTCACAATACCAAACAACAGCTTCAGAAAGCCGAAGGCTTGATTATATTTGTGATAACGAGCCTTTGGGGTTCTAAAAGAACCCATTAAATGAGTCCCAGAAGATGCAAGCATAAGATCCCCTTGAAGAGATCGATCTGGGAGACGGGATCACGAAAAGACCAACCTACATAAGTACTAAGGTGGGGTCAGAAATGAGGGTGAAACTGGTTGAGGTATTGACTGAATACATGGACTGTTTTGCCTGGGATTATAATGAAATGTTGGGTTTAAATCGAAGCACGGTGGAGCATCGACTGCCTATCCAACCTAGGAAAAAGCCAGTGAAGGAACACCCTCGACGATTTGCTCCAGACGTCACCTCGAAAATCAAGCAGGAGATCAAAAGACTCCTCAAGAGTTGTTTCATTTGAACTGCGAGGTACATGGAATGGCTGGCCAATATAGTTCATGTCGTCAAGAAAAACGAAACTCTTAGAATTTGTATAAATTTTAGAGACCTGAATAACGCCACACCGAAGGATGAATACTCGATGATCGTGGCATAAATATTGGTCGATTCGGCCGCAAGTTTTGAATACCTAAGCATTCTTGATGGTTACTCTAGTTACAATCGAATCCTTATAGCTAAAGAGGATGTCCCCAAGACAGCGTTCTGATGCCTTGGAGCCTTAGGGACATACGGATGGGTCGTAATTCAGTTTGGTTTAAAAAACGCAAGAGCAATCTATCAAAGGGCTATGAATGCCATATTTCATGACTTCATTGAAAATTTTATGCAGGTATATATATTGACGACATCTGTAGCGGGGTATTCGTTACTGTAGCAGTGTATTCGTCACTTTATGATTTATTGATTAAACCAAAAGCAAAGTATACAAAGAATCGAGTCGCCACCGCACTTTTATTTATCCAAAGGAATGGCTAAAAAGCGAACAAAAGCCTAAGAAGTTTTACGCATAGAAAACCAATGAAAAGATCAGAGATCGGGGTAAGGGGTAAATTACGCAATGGGAAGGTGTTAGGCACCCAAAACGTCCTAGGTACTCCTAGGGAGTCCTTTTCACACTTGTTGTACGAAATGTTATTTGTTTATGAAATATTTATTGTGCAAACATGATTGAAGGGATGAGAAAAGAATATACAAGTTATTATTTTTGTGTTTGGATGGATAACCATTGCCTACGTACCTTTACAGGATCAAAACCTCGTAGTTCGGCTAAAAGATTTCCAAAAATATGAGTGAATTCATTTTAAAACAAAAGCCCTAAGGTCTTTCATTATCCACGGGAGAAAACTCAACCTATACAACCACAAGTCCACCATGTGAGAAAAGCTTCAACTTGCTAGTGAGGGACCATGCCCTATAATAAGCAAGGAAGTCTTACAAATTCAATCACTAAGGACAAAAGGTGAGATTAACATCAACCACTAAGATAATTGAGATCTATGGCTAATGTATGAAAACTTATCAAGAATGGACGAAGCCACAAAACAATTGAATGAGTGAAATTAACCAATTAGGATTATTCACAAAAAAATGTCAAAGTATGATTAGAATTCAATTCAAAAGAAGTATTATGAAAATGAAGTTTGGAAAATCAAAGGCTTAAGGCCTAGGTTTCTAATTTGAAAAGAGATGAAAATGTTTGCACAATAGTTTTCAAGTTTTGGGTTAACATGCAAAGATGGAGGTTTAAAGAAACAAAAGGTGGAGGGGGTGAGGAAGTAAAACTTCTTAGATGTTCACCTCTTGAGATCATATGTAGATGATCCAAGTGATTCCTTTGGAATAAGCAATGAGCAATAAGCAAATAAACAAAACATATGGATACCGGATGCCAATCAATGGACTTACACCAATCTCACAAACAAACATGGATACCAGATGCCAATCAATGGACTTACACCAATCTCCTGAAACACAATAAAACAAGGATACCAGATGCCAATCTATGGACTTACACCGATCTCCCAAAACAAAACAACACATGGATATCAGATGCCAATCAACTGGACTTATACCAATCTCCAAGGAATGATCATAGGAAACAAATGCCAATAAATGGACTTACAATTGACTCCTCACATACAACAAACTACAAAAATGCAATAAGCAAGAGGAAACAAGTTACCAATAAATAGTCTTACACTCGACTCCAAGGAAATAGGATGCCAATCAATGGTCTTAGTCCCAACTCCTTCCAGATCATAGGAAACAAATGCCAATAAATGGACTTACAATTGACTCCTCAATGGACAAACAAAGGTGTCACAAAGATATGAACAATGATCATGAAATGATGTACAATTAATGATGATAAATGCACAAAGGCACACTCAAACAAATATGCACAGATGAATCAAGTAAGCAAACAAGCAAGTCAATTAGCACACACTATATACAATCAATTAGGCTCAAACAAGGTTAGGCTTTATAGCCAACTAGAATGGGGTATTTTGTGCTCTTAACCCTAACATTGAGAATTAGGGTGAAGCAGATGAAATGGAGATGAGGGGTGTGCCTCATAGCTCTTATCCCTGGCCTGGGAGAGCTTTAAACAATATAAGGTGTGGGAGTTCAGAAAGTTGGAACTCTTCTCCACAAGTGATTTGACTCTATAAGATCTTGGGTTAGTATTCACAATGCATCAACACATTGTGTGAGCAAAGTGAATGACACACTGAATAGCAGGAGATGGACTACACATCTCTTTTATCTGCCAATTGCCTCATAAGAGGACTTTTCCTGCTTGGCACAAAAAGTAAACAATCACAAACATTGCCTCTTAAGGAGGACTTCAGACAGGTGCCTGCCCACATAACAGGACAGGTCTTCCAGACTACATGAAGAAGAGAGATTATACCTAAGTGGTTAAGCAACCAAGCAAAAGCAAGTTCAAATGAACTTAAAGCAACTTATGTACCTGTGGAAACATCAAACAAATCAGTACAATACTCAGACAATCAAACAACAGTCAATAAGCAACAAACAATCCCAATGTACACAATGTATAAGCCAAAGGTCAAACTCAAATGAGTCAACATCAACCTACAAAACACACAAAGATTAGTAATCAAAGGCAAACATCAATGCTCAAATGGTGAAGCATCAACAACTATGGAACTTGGATGTTCAACCTGAAATCAAAGCTCAAATATGAGAGGCAAACCACTAGGTCAAAGCCTAGGGTCAAAGATGGAGAAAAAATTCAAAACAGAACTTGAAATTTAACATGAATTAACTTCAAACACATCTTGAAACATTCCAAAAGGTCTCACATCAATATCATTAACCAAAAGCATTTCATGATCAATTGAAGTTCAAGGCAATTTTAAAGCTCAAATGTGACCAACTAGAATGAAAAATCTCAATTAAATCATAAATGATTCAAATAATTCCAACAAAATTCATGAGCAATCACAACATCCATAACATGCATCACACAAAAGATCAGGACAATTGGAGATCATTTGGCATGGAAAACTCATCACATAAGTTGAACATCAAAAGGTGTGACACAAATTGTCACACCAACTTAACATGATCATAAAAAAGAAATGACAATTGATAAAAATACCAAATCAACACCAAAATTTCAAGCAATGAGTCTAGTTTCATCATGCAAGATTTCACATTCATTGGATCAAAGACCAGCATTTCACAAATGTATAAGCATGGCAAGGTCAATTAAGCATACATGTTCAAACATTCTAGCACCAAAAATTATCCAGCCAAGCACAACTTGTGAAAATATGATGATAAAAAACTAGAGAGAATAAGGATCATAATGCAAAAAACCTGGTAATTTTTGGATCAATCTTCAAATTGATATGAATTTTCTAAGATGAGAAAAATTAAAAACACATATGAAGCCATGGCATGGAAATATATGGAGGGAAATGAGAAAAATAATGAAGCATTTGAAAAAGCGCTGCAGATGGGAATCGAACTCGGAGCCAATTTGAAATGAAAGAAGCGCGCTGAATGAAACACGGTCGTTTCATTAATTGACTTGGCCTGGTCAATGCTGGCGTGGCTTAGTCAAACGCATATGAGCGAATCATTTTGCCAAGCGAGTGAAACATGGACCAATACATGTCCAAACCCTAAAATAACACATGCAGCAACAGAAAAGCGTGGCCTATGGATCAAAACCGTTGCTAAAGGAAGAACATCATCTTCTCCATCGCGCGCTCATGAACATTGATACGCATCAAGAACAAAATCACCAGAAATCACAATTGAATACACAATCCTGTAGATCTTTCATCAAAGATCACGAATCCGTGCATGGCTAAACTGAAATCAACACACACAAAGAGAATCGAGCAAGGGAAGTATCATGCATAAAACTTTAAATCAACCTAACTCATTCAATTTTGCACCAAAATTCATGGTTCAAAGCTCAGGATAACCAGCATAACAAGATCTACAACATCCTCATAATAATTTTGAGAAATAAAGAGATCGAGTCATGACCTCTTGAAGAGCAGATCTGGAATTGGATGGATTCAAGGCTTGTGATAGCTTCAATATTCCTCTATGATGCTTGTATAAGTGATTGGAGAAGAAAATGGAGCTTAATTGTGCACGAATCCACCAAAACTTTGAATCACCATGGATGCTTCCATCTTCAAGAATGCTTCGATGTGGCTCTGTTTGCTTCAATTCCACGTGCAAATATTCTCAATAATACCTCAGGAGCAAGAATCAAGCAAGAGAAAGTGCTTGAATGTGAAGAATTTGCAAGAAAATTTTGAGAGAAAAATTGATGATTTTAGATCTAGATCTGAAAAAATGAGTTGTTAATCTGAAAAACAGTTAGGGTTTATGCTTATATAGATCATGCTAATCACTCTTTAATCATGTTTAGCTCAAATGCAAATGGAATTAGCAAAAATGAGGTGTAAGTGCAAATTGGCTTTTTCACTCTATGCATGAAGTGCATGCATGAACAGTGCACGAAATCCATCTATTTTCACTCAAAATCTGATTTTGGAGCCAATGGTAATAGCAAAATATTCAAATAATGTACCAAATTTAAATTTCATGATTTCCCTCCAAAAAACCAATGAATTACCAAATGATCATGTGAATATAATTTGTGAAATGTAATGCATGATTTGACAACTAGAGGTCAAAAGGAGAAGAATGCAAAAAGAGCCATCCATTTTGGAGCTTTGGTTGAGAAGTTATGTCCATTTGAAGTTCCATGCATAGTTTGCCATGTTTTGATCATATCTCCTTAACCACACATGAGAAATCCTTGATCTTGGACTTTTTGGAAATGGGAGAGAAAGATCTACAACTTTCATGTTCAACAAAATTTCAATTGAATCTTTCTTGATGATGTAATTTGAAGTTGAAGTTAGGCTAAAACCTTTCCGTTTTTGGCAATTTCAAATTATAGGTCACTTTCTATTTTTGGAAAGTTTTGACCTGACTTTAAATTCTTCAATGTTGATGTTTGAAATGTCAAATGAGACTTGTTTGAACATGAATGAAGTATTTCTAATCACTTCCCATCTCCAAATCCACAGTTGACTTTGCAGTTGACTTTCAAGGCCTTCAGTTGACCTGGCAATGTTCTGATGAAATTCAAGCCTCCACCACTTGGGATTTTGCTTCAAAATGATAACATAGCTCATATGAACTCTTGATAATGATTGTGGGGTCCAAATCTCAAACATGACCTCCATCTATTGCTCAATGACTGCCTTTGACTGCTTTGACCTGTGATTGCTTCATCTGCAAGACAAAGGTTAGATGACATATTTTTGTACTTTTGGTTAATGGTAAAAGAAAAGCAATGACATACAAATGCAAAACATGCTTGGTGATCAAGAAATCACTCTCAACAAGATAACCCACCCACAGGGAAGGAAGCAAGGTGCACACTGATCCTTGAGGCAATGTGATGATATGATATGATGCCATGAGGGATCTTAGGGACAAAATTGGGGTCTTACAGTTACCATTAGAGAAATTGACTAAATCCAAGGTAAATCATACAAGTCGAGTCGCCACCGCACTTCTATTTATCCAAAGAAATGGTTAGAAAGCGAACAAAAACCTAAAAGTTTTAACAAAAACTAGTAAAAGAGAAACAGAGATCTGAGTAAGGGGGTTGGTTATGTAATGGGAAGGTGTTAGGCACCCAAAACATCCTAGGTACTCCTAGGGAGCCCTTTTCATACTTGTTGCAAGGTTGTTGTTTTGTGAAAGTTTATTTGTGCAAACATGATTGAAGAGATGAGAAGAGAATATACAAGTTATTTACATTTTGTGTTTGGATGGATAAACCCATTGCCTACGTACCATCTTAAAAAAGATTAGGATCAAAACCTCGTAGTTCGGGGTAAAAATCTCAAAACAGGTTGGTGAATTAATTGGTCCAAAAGCCTTGAGGTCTTTTGTTATCCAAGGGAGAAAACTCAACCTAAAACCACAAATCCACCATGTGAGGATAGCTTCAACATGCTAGTGAGGGGTTAACCCTATAATAAGCATTGAAGACTCATTGTCCATCACTAAGGATATAGGTGAGTATTATATCTACCACAAGGATAACTCAAACCTAATAGCTAAAGGTTATGGAAAATTTGATTAAGAAAGTTGCCATTGGAACCCCAAAAAGACATTTGAATGGGTTATATTTACCAATTAGAAGTATATACAAAAAATGGTCAAAGTTGACTTAAAGATTCAATTCAAAATAAGTTTTATGAAAAGAAGGTTTGAAAATCAAAAGCCTAAGGCTTAGGTTTCTAATGTTTGAAAACAATAGTTAAATGTTTGCACAAAAAGTTTTGGCTTGGGTTAGAGTGGAGAGAAGAAGAAGAAGGGCTAAAGTCCTAAGCAAAGCAAAAAGATGAGGGATGAAAAATCAAAACCACAATGGAGTCCCTCTCTTGAGATCATAGTGATGATCCAAGTAGCTCCCATCCTTTGGAATAAGCAATCACACAAAGCATAAGCAATCATCAAACAAGCCTCTTAAGAGATCCTCAATGTATCTTGTGCCTTTCACTTTGGATGAACATAGCAATGGTCCTCCAATTAAGCTCAAGTGGGAACCCCTAGCACAAGAACGCACACATCAAAAGTTCCATGAAGTAAATCAAGAATGTACAAGAGTGAGTTTAGAGATTTGGTCCATATTCATCATTAAGGTCCTTTTACTCCAATTTTGCATGGGGAATGTCCTAGAATCTAAGTCCATTTCTCCATTCTTTGCATAGGGTATGTCCTAGAATCTAAGTCCAATTCTTTGCATTTGGTTCTAAACCATCAAAACAAAACACAAGCATAATAATATATACACAATTATGTGCTCAAGTGAGCAAAAGGCAAATGACATTAACATAAACATGTGCTCAAGTGAGCAAAGAGAAAAGAAAATGGATAATATGTGCAGGAATAGTAAATTGCATAAAATTAAAGTGCATGAAAGTAAATGTTAGTTGTTAATAGTTAGTGTTAGTGGTTAGTGTGCCATAAGGCAAATTTAGCGCTATGTTAAGCAATCGTAATTGGACTTATGTAGAAGTCACAACTATCTGAGGCCGGTCAATAATAATGTAGGCAACAACACAAGTTAGAAGTCTTGATTAGTGAACCAAGTTCCTACAACTTGACATGCCAAAAAAGGAAAAGAGAATTGATCTTGTATTGGTTTAAACCTTTTGCATGATTTAGAAAACAACCTATCCTTAATGCAAAGCCATTCACTTGATCAATTGATCAAGATGAATTAGATTTGAATCAAGGAAGATTAAGTCTCCCTAATCAATGCTAACTTATCAACCTTTAACTCATTGATCAAAAAGAAAGAAGAAGAAGAAGGAAGAAGGAGATGAAGAATGGATAAGGAAATGGAAAGATCAAAATGCATAAGATGGAATAAGATGTACCAATCCATATGTATTGACCAATTGACATTGAAAGTCAAAGTCAAACAATAAGAAATCAGAAATGAGATGGAGATTGGAGATCAAACAATGAGCATAATATTTTTGGCATTTCTAATATTAAAGTAAACTTGGATTAAAAAATAAAAGAAAGGTCAAACTTCAAAATTACTTCAAATCAACCTTGAAAGGTCCAAGTAATTTATCCTAAGTTCAACAAGGTCAAACAAAGTTTGACAAAAAATTTCAGCATTTTTAAAAGTCAGAAACTATTTTTAATTAATTAAAAATGAATAAAAATAACCTAATTGAACTAAAATCTCAAATAAATCACAAATCAATAAAAAAATTAATGAGAATATTTTTCATGGATTCATCATCATTCAAATAGATTAGGAAAATATTTTTGTATTTTTTGAATATCAAAAACTATTAAAAATGAATTAAAAACAAACAGAAAAGAGAAAATTCATAAAAAATATCAAATGACAAAATAAAAAAAATTAAAAATCAGAATTAGAAACTAGAATTTATTTGGAGACTAATGCAATTGGTCCCATAATTTTTGGATTAAAAATGAGAGAGTTATGAATTTTTGAAATAAAATGAAATAAAAGAAATTAAATCAGAAAATTGAAAATTCAAAAAAACCAGGAGCGTCAGATCTGAGCTCATTAATTGAGCTGGCAGATCATGCGCTCCAGATGTGCGCTCCCACCATACTCTTCAGGCAATGCGTGCACACCATGTATTTAAAAAAGTCAAATAAAATAAAGGCTGAGATTAGATCGTGCACATGAGATCCAAGGGTTGTGGTTTGATCTGGCACTAGGATGGCCACCAGAGCCACCTTCTTCTCCGGTGAGCCTCATAATTCCGGCCAGAGTTGCAGGTTTTCATACCTTCACCAATTTGCACGATCCTTATACCAAAATGAAGCTGGGGTGATGTACACCGCCCCTGTAACCTTGAATCACACTCAAGATTCCTATAAGTTAAGAAATCTGAGGTGGAAGATTCAGGTATGAAAAATGCAGATCAAAGAAAAACGAAATTGAAGCTACCACTAGCTTGCCTCCCAAGTGAGGACTTCAGAAAACACTTTGGCCAGGCAAATAGATCAATATATGATGAGTTTCGAAGAGAATACCAGTTGAAGAGGACACTTGAATTCTGGAGATTTGAGCTTGATTCTTTGCTTTCTTTGCCAAAACAGAAGATCAATGAGCTGAATGATGAAGGTTTAGAAGCTTTAGATCCAAGGATTCAACCAGATGTAGTTGAATTTTGGATCTGAAAAATTTGAAAGAAAGTGAGATAGCTTCTTTGGTAATGGTTATGGATTTAGTTGTGTAGCATCTCAGGCGCCATTAGATTGAGAATTGAATGAAGAGGAGCATGTATTTATAGCTGAGCTTGAAGCAATGCAAGGCAATACTCGTGTGCATGAGAATTGGGTCCTCCATGCATGGGCCTGTACAGGCGCATGTGAGGCCCAAAAGCTGATGCAAATGAATGTTGAACATAAACCAAGTTGAATTGGACGTGTAAATTGAATGGCATTTGCTTGTGTATCAAGATTTCATGTGAATTCCATATTTGGACCTAAATGTTCCCTTCTTTGAAAGTCCCATTTGGAAAATCCAAACATAGGAATGTGAGTAATGGTTGGAAATGTTTTGATGTAAGGAACAATTGTTATGTTTGGAAAAAATCCATTTGAAGTGTGGAAATTGGTGAAATTTGAGTTTAAAGTGTGATGTGCAAAACATGTCAAGGCAAAGTTTCTAAATTTGGCCAATGTTCAAGCCCTTATGTTTTGATTATGCAAGCCTCAAATAAAAAAGTCTCCAACATAAAAGTTGTAGATATTTTAAAGACAATCAAAATGGACTTAAAGTTTGCATCATTTGAATTTTTGATGAAAGAGTTATGGGCCCTTGAAGTTGGACTTTTTTGCCTTTTAATGCATTTGGCCTAAAATGACCTATAATGTCTTGCATTATCACATGTATTTCCTTTGAGATTTTGAAATTTTGTTCAAAATAACATTTGAATTAGACATCTTAATATTGCCAATGCATTTGATCCCACCTCAAAATCATAAAAAATGAATGAGTTATGTCCTTGGGAAGTTGACCCACAATTAGAGTTTCAGTCAAAATGACCTATAATGTATTGGAATGGGAGATGGCCTTCCAAGCTTCAAATCAATTTTTGATGAACATGAAAGTTGTTCATATTGTTCTTAAGAACATTTTTAATTTTGGAACCATCTCTATTTGACCAACACATAAAAAGTTAGGTCTCAGTGCATGTCAAAGTAGTCAGATGAATTGACTGATCAACTTCTCAAGGCCATGACTCATATCTTGATGAATTGATGATTTAGGATGCTCAAATAAGTTCAAATATGCATGAAATGATGAATTAAATAACTTCCCTTGATTGTATTTGATCATGGGCTGAGGTTGCTTCAAGGGCAAGGCATTGTGGTGCACAGATGAATTAGGGTTTCCTTGGGGAACAAACCTCAAACCCTTTGACTTGCTTTGATCAAAATGATGAATTGAGATGCTAGGGAGGCATATTTTATGGATGATAGCTTTAGGAACCATTACCATGCTTGCTATCATCTTCTCCTGACCTTATCGTTGCACAAAGGATCTCCTTGGAGCTCTTGACCTGGTGATTGCTCAAGCTACAAACAAAAGATGTTAGTGACATATTTTTGTGCTTTTAGTTAGTAAACAAAATAAGAAAAGCAATGATATACAATTCAAGCATGCTTGGTGATCTCAAACCACTCACAAGAAGTCCCTCCCAAAGGCAAAGGGAACCAAGATGCTAATGATCCTTGAGGCAATGCAAATGCAATGTTATGATGCCATTAGGGATCTTAGGGACAAAATTAGGGTCTTACAGATGCCCTTATTTAAGGTCATTCTAGCCGGAGAAGTGAAGGTTAATATCTTCGTCTCGACGGGGTAGAATGGGCTTAAATAATAACAAAGAGATGAAGTTTGGTCTCTAAGAGACCTCATGATGCAGATCTATGCATGCAAATGGTAAAACTCTGTGGGGATAGGCGTCCACAAAAGAAAAAGAAATCCGGAGAAACTAAAAATCCAAAGGAGTAATACACTCATTAGGGAGACAAAGACTCTGGGGGAGTAAAGGGTGAAAATGCGTGAGCAGGTCACGACTTGAGACTTGCTGAGAGACACGGAGAGAATCCATGAAATCAATCAATGGAAGGACTCGAGCTGACTCGAAGATGCATGTATTTGGGAATATGCCAATACATCCAAAAATTATCCGCAACGGATACTTCGGATAAAAAATCCGGACTCAGGTGGGGATGTCCACTAAGGACTCAACTGAGGAAGATCCCAACAGAAATCTCCTGGAAGGAGCAACGGGATGAGGTATTACCGATTACTGGGTAATAAGCTCGAAGAGATGTGTGATTTGAACACCAGTATAAGGGTGAGAGAACAACATGCTCGGGAAGAATGAATATCTAAGACCGGTATAAGGGTGAGAGATATCAATCAACCAAATCATCTGAGGAAGACCTAAAAGGTATATTTCAACTCAGGGAAATCTGACTCCACAGGGGACCAAAAGTCATAATAGGGAGCAGAAGGAAGGAACACCAGGGATACCGGTTATTGGGCATATAATAGGTGACCAACCAAAACGTGAATTGGGGAATATTCCCAAAACACTCATCATCCGAAAAGAGGGCAAAAAGCAAACTCGATTATGGGATGGGCATTCGATTCCAGAACAGGGATACGAATCTTACTCAATTGGGGAAGAACAAAAGGCTTCGACCAAAGAGTGCATGAGACATATTATCGATTACCGTCAGAATCTAGATAATATACTCGCATGGAAGATTATCCACAATCGGTTACTGGGTTAATAAAGGATAGATCGACTGAGAGAGAAGGGCATCGGGATACCGAAACTAGGTATATAATGATGACCATTCAAGGGGAGCAACAAACATTACCGATAATCGGTATGAAAGATGACTTGCTGGGGACAAACTGCCTAATCAGAGCAATTATCCAAGAGAAATAAGGGAATATCAACACCGAATATTGGATAATGATAACCGTCAAGGAGGGGATTACATCTACCGGATACTGGGTAGAAAACCACGGAAGAGTAACCGCCATCGATTAGGATGAACAAGAAGGTTAACTCTGCAAAGAGGAGAAAATAAGGTTTACAACTACCGGTATAAGGGTAGAAAAACCACAGACTCCGCCGAGGATAAGATGAATAATCACCGATTACTGAGCAATTATTCATTTATACCACGAGGAAACACAGGAAATAGTCACAAGAAGGCCAATTTAGGATCAAACCAAAGAGGCAAACTGAATCAAGACTCGTCCTAGTGAGGATATAACTCAATAGGGGAACCCATCCCAATATATATGTGTTGGGAGGAAGCAAAAAAAACAACTGTTGTCCACGAGGATATAACTCAGTGGGGAATGTGGAAGGAAAGATAAATATTTTATGCTTAATGGGCTGACTCTATATTGAGGGAACAGACACCGACATCTACTTGGGGAATGTACTACCAACTAGCAGAGAGTAACAAACAAAGATATATGGCAAAGAATGCAATATGAATATCCGAATGTTTGAAAATTATATGCACACATGCGTGGTTTATGGCGATGAATGCTGACAAACAAACATTTCTTAACACCAACAGCTTCAAAGAAATAAGAACACGAACATCCGGTACTACATCTCAAGAGAGAAAGCCAGATTTCACGGAGAGTATCCAATGTGATGAGGGCAAGAGAAACCAAGAAGTAACAAAATCTCTGCAGGGGATGAATCATCAGTCATTCCAGCTGGGGACAGGAGTTTATTGCACAGATAAAATCTGCCACAAAAGCAATTCTACTGGGGAATCTATCCAAGGGATAAAGGGATTCTGGGGACCAGCCACTAAGTACCGTACCTACCAAGGAGATCACATCTGCTGAGGAGGAAAGGTCGCTACTCCGCTGAAGGGGAGAATGATGAATATCTCAACAAGCATTCCACTCAGTAGAATAAACCACAAAAGGCTCCGAAGGAAGAAGATACAGTCATGCCAGGAATATGAACAAATGTCTTACCCTGTTGGAGATCATACCATCCTTGGGAGAGCACTGAGGATCTCCTAAGTATCTTTTCGTCGTTTGTGAATGTTCACTTTGTTTAAAAAACAAGTTATGAAAAATTCGTTTCTTCAAAACAATGATATTTTCTCAATTAAAACATGCAAAACATTTGTCGCATAGAAACAAATAAGAGTGCAAATAATTGGATAAAAGGCTCAAATTTATTTGATGGAATGGTAGTCTGCAAATGGCAAGACTCCATAGATCTTTAAAAATTTGAAATTGGTGATATATATTGGAAAAGGGCTACATTGAACATAATGACCATTTCTCCACCAATTCTGAATTCGATGTATTCAAAGCTTTGGTTGATGACGAATGGGCGAGAATCTCTGACGGATGGCAGTTGTAGAACAAAGCCTTGCCAGAATGCAGTTACTTGCCAAATCCCTAATTTTTGCCTAGATTGCCCCAGGATGAGGTACTCAATCTAGCGGGATACCTATATTCATTTTTCATGTCTCTAACTTTTGCCTGGACCGCCCTTTCGGGTTTTAATCCACCGAGACGCTCATTTTTGCCTAAGCCGCCCTTTCGGGTTTTCAACTTAGCGAGCTATTTTGTTTTTATTTCTAGGCGAAGTATTTCTTGACTGCATCTGAATTCACAGGACGAGTGAAATCCTCCCCATCCATAGTTGTAAGTATCAAAGCACCGCCTGAAAAGGCTCTCTTAACAACATATGGACCTTAATAGTTTGGAGTCCACTTGCCCCTGGAATCGGGCACGAAAGACAAGACTTTCTTGAGCACCAGATCACCTTCTCGGAACACACGAGGGTTGACCTTCTTATCAAAGGCTTTCTTCATTCTTTGTTGATATAACTAACCATGGCACATGGCAGTCAATCTCTTCTCTTCTATCAAGTTCAACTGGTCATAACGATTCTGAACCCATTCAACATCAGTTAACTTGGCCTCCATCAAGACTCTCATTGATGGGATCTCCACCTCTACTGGGAGTACAACCTCCATGCCATAAACAAGAGAGAAAGGGGTTGCCCCTGTTGAAGTGCGGACAGACGTGCGATATCCATGTAAAGCAAATGGCAACATCTCATGCCAATCTTTATACGTGACAACCATCTTCTGGATAATTTTCTTGATATTCTTATTAGCAGTTTCAACATCCCCATTCATCTTGGGTCTATAAGGAGAAGAATTATGATGCGCGATCTTGAACTCACTACACAGTTCTTTCATCATTTTGTTGTTCAAGATAGATCCATTATCAGTAATGATCTTATCTGGCACACC
Organism: Lathyrus oleraceus; assembly: GCF_024323335.1. Classification (NCBI taxonomy): domain Eukaryota; kingdom Viridiplantae; phylum Streptophyta; class Magnoliopsida; order Fabales; family Fabaceae; genus Lathyrus; species Lathyrus oleraceus. The sequence continues at coordinate 323,891,079 of NC_066580.1, read as the reverse complement.
ATAACGGCATATGAGTTGATTCTTGATAAACTTCACGACCACCTGCCTGGTCACATTTGCATATGATGCCGCTTCAACCCACTTGGTGAAGTAATCAATTACTACGAAAATTTATCTGTGTCCATTAGACGCTCTCGGCTCTATTATGCCAATCATGTCAATTCCCCACATGGAGAAAGGCCATGGTGATGAAATCACATTCAGAAGTGTCGGGGGAATATGAATCTTATCCGCATAAATCTGACACTTATGGCATTTTTTCACATATTTGCAGCAGTCAGACTCCATTGTCAGCCAATAGTAGCCTGCTCTCAACATCTTTCTAGCCATGGCATGTCCATTGGAATGAGTACCAAATGAACCCTCGTGGACTTCAGTCATCAACAAGTCTGCTTCGTGTCTATCCACGCATTTGAGTAGCACTATATCAAAATTTCTCTTATAAAGCACATTGCCATTGAGGTAGAAAATTCCTGATAGTCTCCTCAAAGTCTTCCTATCTTTCACAGATGCCCCAGGCGGGTAAACCTGGTTCTGAAGGAAGCACTTGATGTCATAATACCATGGCTTATCATCTTCCACCTCTTCTATTGCAAACACATGAGCTGGTCTATCCAAGCGCATCACAGTGATATTGGGGACTTCATTCCAAAGTTTTACCACAATCATCGAAGCAAGTGTAGCAAGAGCGTCTGCCATCCGATTCTCATCTCGAGGAATATGATGGAAGTCAACCTCAGTAAAGAATGTTGAAATCCTCCTCGCATAATCCCTATATGGAATGAGACCAGGTTGATTCGTTTCCCATTCACCCTTAATCTGATTAACAACGAGGGCCGAATCACCATAAACATCAAGATGCTTGATCCTTAGATCAATGCATTCCTCCAATCCCATAATACAGGCCTCATACTCAGCCATATTATTCGTGCATTTGAAAGTTAGCCTTGCTGTAAAAGGAATATGTGTGCCCTGAGGAGTAATAATCACTGCACCAATACCATTTCCATACTGGTTTACAGCGCCATCAAACATCATACTCCATCTGGAACCAGGCTCTAGCCCTTCATCGAGTGTAGGCTCATTGTAATCTTTCATTTTCAAATACAGAATCTCCTCGTCTGGGAAATCATACTGAACTGACTTATAATCTTCGATCGGCTGATGTGCCAAGTGGTCAGCCAAGATACTACCTTTAATAGCCTTCTGAGCTCGATACTCAATATCATACTCAGATAACAACATCTACCAACGGGCAATCCTCCCTGTTAAAGCAGGCTTCTCGAAGATCTACTTGATTGGATCCATTCTGGATATCAACCAAGTCGTATGATTTATCATGTACTGGCGTAAGCGTTTAGCAGCCCAAGCCAAAGCACAACACGTCTTCTCAAGCATTGAGTATCGAGACTCACAATCAGTGAACTTCTTGCTCAGATAGTAAATAACATATTCTTTCTTCCCTTATTCGTCTTGCTGACCAAGAACACAACCCATTGAGTCTTCAAGAACAGTCAGATACATGATCAAAGGTCTCCCTTCCACGGGCGGAGACAGGATCGGAGGTTCAGACAGATACTCTTTAATACTGTCGAAAGCTTTCTGGCAATCCTCGGTCCAATCATGGGACTGATCTTTCCGGAGGAGCTTGAATATCGACGCACATGTGGCAGTCATGTGGGATATGAATCTGGAAATATAATTCAAGAGGCCAAGAAACCCTCGGACTTGCTTCTCAGTTTTGGGCGCAGGCATCTCTTATATTGCTTTGACCTTTGCAGGATCAACCTCAATACCTCTTTCACTGATAATAAAGCCCAATAACTTGCCGGAACGGACTCCAAACGTACACTTGTTGGGATTCAGACGGAGCTTATACTTCCTCAAACGCTGAAAAAGCTTCAACAAGTGCTATAAATGTTCAACTTCCGTTCTTGACTTGGCGATCATATCATCAACATATACCTCAATCTCCTTGTGCATCATATCGTGAAACAAGGTGGTCATAGCTCGTTGATACGTGGCTCCGACGTTCTTCAAACCGAAGGGCATCACTCGATAACAGAATGTTCCCCAAGGTGTGATGAATGTTGTCTTCTCCATATCCTCGGGTGCCATCTTGATCTGATTATATCCGGAAAATCCGTCCATAAATGAGAAGACATTGAATTTAGCTGTATTGTCAACCAACATATCAATATGTGGTAGAGGGAAATCATCTTTCGAACTAGCTTTATTCAGGTCTCTATAGTCCACACACATCCGGACTTTTCCATCTTTCTTAGGCACAGGCACAATATTGGCCACCCATTGAGGATATGTAGAAGTCACCAGAAACCCCGCATCAATTTACTTATGAACCTCCTTTATGATCTTCACTGCCATATCAGGATGAGTTCTTCTGAGCTTCTGCTTCACAGGCACGCACTCAGGCTTTAAAGGTAGGAAATGTTGCACAATATCAGTATCTAGACCGGGCATGTCTTCATATGACCAGGCAAAGACATCAACATATTCTCGTAGCAATTCAATCAACCTCTTCTTAACAGATTCTTCTAGGAGTGCCCCAATCTTCACTTCTCACACACAACCCTTAGACCCCAAGTTGACCGTTTCCAGGTTCTCAAGATGTGGCTGAATGATCTTTTCTTCATGCTCAAGTAGACGGGTAATCTCGTCAGGAATCTCTTCAACAGCATCTTCTTCCGCCTCAAATACAGGGAATTCAAAGTTGGGAGATGGTGTTGGGTCATTATGTTCAATGGGTTCGATCAACCTGCATAATGATTTTGGATATGAAAAGCTTTAGAATTCAAACAAGGCCATCATTATGCAGATGAAAGATTGATTTTATTTTATTTTTAGGTTTTATGTGATCACCAATTTCATGCAAAAAGCGAAAAGGGAAAATAGTTGGAAAAACAAACATTTAACATGAATCTATTGAATGAAAATATCATTGTATTTATGTGCCAACAATGTCGTCACTCCTCCTTTTGGCATGGGAGAAGGGTTTTTGAACACAATGAACATTACTTCGACTTATGGATAACTGTTGGAATATCCACAGCGACCCAATTTTTGCAGATTCCCCCAGGGATGACGAAGTTTCTAGAATCCTCTTCGTCCTCTTCCAGAATGGCAGCAGCTTCCTCGCCTTGACTGGTGTGGATGAACCCTCCACTCTTGAAGAACCCTTGCATGTTGAAAACCCCAGACGAATAACCTATGCCAGCCCGAGACTTATTGTCTTCTAGCTCAATCATTTTCCCTAAACCAGCAGTTGCACCACACTCAATGGCCAACTTTGCATCTTTATAGGAAGCAAATGAAGGAGTTCTCTTCTCAATAGGCCCAGCAATAGATAAAGCTTGGAAAGAAGTTCCAACTTCATCCTTAGCATCTATGTATGAGAAGGAAGACAAGTGGCTAACCAGGAGAGCCTTTTCTCCCCCTACCACCACCAGTTTCTTATTCTTCACAAATTTCAGTTTCTGGTGTAGGGTGGATGTCACGGCGCCTGCCTCGTGAATCCATGGTCTGCCTAAGAGAAAGCTATACGATGGGTGAATGTCCATAACTTGGAGGGTAATCTGGAAATCACTCGGTCCGATTTTGACTGGGAGATCAACTTCCCCAATCACCATTTTGCGAGACCCATCGAAAGCCTTCACAACTACTTCACTCTGCCTCATGGGAGGCCCTTGATATGACAGTTTCGAGAGGGTGGATTTTGGCAATACGTTTAATGATGACCCAGTGTCCACCAACATATTGGACATGGCGTCGTCTTTGCAACCCATAGATATATGTAATGCCAAGTTGTGGTCTTTTCCTTCCTCGGGGAGATCAGAGTCACAGAAACTCAAATTGTTACAAGCAGTAATGTTTGCAACAATGCTATTGAATTGTTCTATCGTGACATCATGATCTACATATGCCACATCCAAAACCTTCTGCAGAGCCTCTCGGTGTGGTTCTGAATTCAAAAGCAATGATAACACCGATATTTTGGATGGCGTTTGTAGAAGCTGGTCTACAACATTGTATTCGCTTCTCTTGATGAGCTTCAGCATCTCATCACAGTCTTCTTTCACATTGCCGCTTGGTCCAATAGAAGCAGGAGTTCTTAATGTAGAGGAGGGCTTAACAACAGGTGCCAGATTCGGAGTGCTCACAGCATTCCCAATCGGGCGTTCAACAGAATCAACATTAGCTTGGGGCTTTGAGGGTGCTGAAAATACACGACCACTGCGGGTCAAACCACTAAGATCCGCAATGTTAACAACAGAGGAAGATGGCAAGGACACCTCTTTCCCATTTTCTACTGCGACATCATTGTAGCGATAGGGAACCGCTTTCTCAGAAGAGTATGGTATTGGGCCAGCTGACTTGATGGTTAATGTAGGAGAAACCTTCTACTTGCTACCATCATACTTGATGATAACAGGCTCGGGGATCCAGAATACTGGAGAAATTACGTTGACCTCGTCAGCATCTTCGTCAACATTTCTATTTTGAAGGATCTCAATAACTCCTTCATCCAACATTTCCTGAACATCTTTGCGCACCTGGCGACAACCTCTTTGGTTGACAGAACAAACTCGGCATCTATCGTGGTCATGCTCATAATGACTATAATCACATAGCAAACGATGCATCTCGACCAGTGGTTGTCGAATATGACTGACATATTTGATTTTGTATTTGCCAGGACAACCTTGGACCATGTTGACGGATTTCCCATGCTCGGGCAATGGGTTCTTCTTCACATTAGGACCTACGTCCTCGAAACACAGAATGCCACACCTCACAAGGTCTTGAACCTTGGTCTTCAAAGGGTAACAATTCTCCACGTCGTGGCCGGGAGCACCGGAATGGTAAACACAGTGTAATTCAGGCTTATACCACCACTGGGGGTTAGCAGATATAGCCGGTGGGTCTCGTAGAGTAATCAACTTCCTCTCTATCAAAGAGGGATATAATTCTGCATACATCATCGGAATAGGATCGAAGGTGACCTTTTTCCTCTCGTAACTCGTGCTGGTTTGATTACTGTTTTGAGGCTGGTAGGCCTGCTATTGCAGACGATGTTGTTGTTGTTGATATTGCGGATGTGGTTGCTGATTGTTGTGATGTTGCTGGTACTGCTGATTATCTCTAAAGACAGGTGCTATATGAGCCACCTGGTGCTGGTTACCGGTGGGACGCACGGTCTTCCTCCTCATAGAGGGTCTTCTTGGTTTCACATGGGAGGTCACAGCATGTGCCTATCCCCCTTTCTTCTTTGCAAACGCCCCATAACATTTGGCAGAAGAGCCTTCTTCTCTAGTCAGACGTCCTTCTCTAACCCCTTCTTTTAGACGCATCCCCATATTCACCATATCGGTGAAGTCAGAAGGAGCGCTAGCGATCCTCCGCTCATAATAAAAAGAACTTAAGGTCTTCAAAAAGATCTTAGTCATCTCTTTCTCTTCTAGCGGAGGCACGATCTGTGCTGCTAACTCTCGCCACCTTTGGGCATATTCTTTGAATGTTTCCTTGTCCTTCTAGGACATGGCCCTCAATTGATCCCTATCGGGAGCCATATCCACATTGTACTTGTACTGCTTGACGAAGGCCTCGCCAAGATCGTTGAAGGATCAGATGTTCGCACTGTCTAAACCCATGTACCAACGCAGAGCGGCACCGGACAAACTATCCTGAAAGTAGTGGATGAGTAATTGGTCATTGTCGGTATGAGTCGACATCTTCCTGGCATACATGACCAGGTGGCTGAGAGGGCAGGTATTTCCCTTGTACTTTTCAAAGTCAGGGACCTTGAATTTCACAGGAATCTTCACATTAGGGACCAAGCAGAGTTCGGCAGCAGACTTGCCAAAAAGATCCTTTCCTCTGAGAGTTTTCAATTCCTTGCGAAGCTCAAGAAATTGATCATTCATAGCATCCATCTTCTCATAGACATCTGGGCCCTCAGATGGCTCAGAATGATAGATGGTGTCGTCTACTCTGGGCATAGTATGCACGACAGGAGAAGGAACAACAAGGACCAGGCTAGATGCCGGCATAGAAGCAAAGGTGGGAGCAGGACCCTCATGCATGAAATTGGGAGGCATCCCCCACAGGAATCCGGCTGGCATGGCCGTTGGAGCAAAGTGTGCACTGGCTGCAGGCACAGTCGAATGTTTGTTGCGAGTCACGAGCATGGGGTCTCGGTTAAGAACCACCTAAAGGGAGTGTACTGGGGTTTAAACCTGCCAAACATGTTCTACAAGAGGTTCCCATAGTCATCGTCCCATTTGTCGGATATTATCAGAGAAACGACTACTCGTATTCCAAGAATATTCTAAAGAGAGACTCTTATGAGTGTAGTATCGCGTAACAATCGTATCAAATCTTACACTTGAACGACTTTCACACTACATCCTAAGAATAGGCCAAGATGGGCTTGGTAAACTAAGGTCCTTGGCTTCTAAGGTCTATATTGGAAAGAGTAATATCTAACCACAACTTACTTGTGTGACATTATTGATCCCAGCATGACCTCCGCCAAGTGAATGGACTTGCAAGTCAACTTGCTAAGGAATAACTCCACACAATTCAACAAGACTACGACATTCTCCTATCCTAAGTGCACTCGAGTCTGGGTATAGAACTCATCTCGCAGAGATCACCAAGCATACAAGGAATTAATATCAAGCAAATCAATCATTACATATAATACAGTAATCCCAAATTGCACAAAAATATTTCACAAAACAATACAATACAACAAATATGAAAAGTAGGCAAAACCCACTAGGTATTGTTTCCCCAGCAGAGTCGCCACTTTTCTGTAGCGGGGTATTCGTTACCATTAGAGATATTGACTAAATCCAAGGTAAATCATACAAGTCGAGTCGCCACCGCACTTCTATTTATCCAAAGGAATGGTTAGAAAGCGAACAAAAACCTAAAAGTTTTAACAAAAACTAGTAAAAGAGAAACAAAGATCTGAGTAAGGGGGTTGGTTATGTAATGGGAAGGTGTTAGGCACCCAAAACATCCTAGGTACTCCTAGGGAGCCCTTTTCATACTTGTTGCAAGGTTGTGGTTTTGTGAAAGTTTATTTGTGCAAACATGATTGAAGAGATGAGAAGATAATATACAAGTTATTTACATTTTGTGTTTGGATGGATAAACCCATTGCCTACGTACCATGTTAAAAAAGATTAGGATCAAAACCTCGTAGTTCGGGGTAAAAATCTCAAAACAGGTTGGTGAATTGATTGGTCCAAAAGCCTTGAGGTCTTTTGTTATCCAAGGGATAAAACTCAACCTAAAACCACAAATCCACCATGTGAGGATAACTTCAACATGCTAGTGAGGGGTTAACCCTATAATAAGCATGGAAGACTCATTGTCCATCACTAAGGATATAGATGAGTATTATATCTACCACGAGGATAACTCAAACCTAATAGCTAAAGGTTATGGAAAATTTGATTAAGAAAGTGGCCATTGGAACCACAAAAAGACATTTGAATGGGTTATGTTTACCAATAAGAAGTATATACAAAAAATGGTCAAAGTTGACTTAAAGATTCAATTCAAAATAAGTGTTATGAAAAGAAGGTTTGAAAATCAAAAGCCTAAGGCTTAGGTTTCTAATGTTTGAAAACAATAGTTAAATGTTTGCACAAAAAGTTTTGGCTTGGGTTTGAGTGGAGAGAAGAAGAAGAAGGGCTAAAGTCCTAAGCAAAGCAAAAAGATGAGGGATGAAGAATCAAAACCATAATGGAGTCCCTCTCTTGAGATCATAGTGATGATCCAAGTAGCTCCCATCCTTTGGAATAAGCAATCACACAAAGCATAAGCAATCATCAAATAAGCCTCTTAAGATATCCTCAATGTATCTTGTGCCTTTCACTTTGGATGAACATGGCAATGGTCCTCCAATTAAGCTCAAGTGGGAACCCCTAGCAGAACAACACACACATCAAAAGTTCCATGAAGTAAATCAAGAATGGACAAGAGTGAGTTTAGAGATTTGGTCCATATTCATCATTAAGGTCCTTTTACTCCAATTTTGCATGGGGAATGTCCTAGAATCTAAGTCCATTTCTCCATTCTTTGCATAGGGTATGTCCTAAAATCTAAGTCCAATTCTTTGCATTTGGTTCTCAACCATCAAAACAAAACACAAGCATAATAATATATACACAATTATGTGCTCAAGTGAGCAAAAGGCAAATGACATTAACATAAACATGTGCTCAAGTGAGCAAAGAGAAAAGAAAATGGATAATATGTGCAAGAATAGTAAATTGCATAAAAGTAAAGTGCATGAAAGTAAATGTTAGTTGTTAATAGTTAGTGTTAGTGGTTAGTGTGCCATAAGGAAAATTTAGCGCTATGTTAAGCAATCGTAATTGGACTTATATAGAAGTCATAACTATCTGAGGCCGGTCAATAATAATGTAGGCAACCACACAAGTTAGAAGTCTTGATTAGTGAACCAAGTTCCTACAACTTGCCATGCCAAAAAAGGAAAAGAGAATTGATCTTGTATTGGTTTAAGCCTTTTGCATGATATAGAAAATAACCTATCCTTAATGCAAAGCCATTCACTTGATCAATTGATCAAGATGAATTAGATTTGAATCAAGGAAGATTAAGTCTCCCTAATCAATGCTAACTTATCAACCTTCAACTCATTGATCAAAAAGAAAGAAGAAGAAGGAAGAAGGAGATGAAGAATGGATAAGGAAATGGAAAGATCAAAATGCATAAGATGGAATGAGATGTACCAATCCATATGTATTGACCAATTGACATTGAAAGTCAAAGTCAAACAATAAGAAATCAGAAATGAGATGGAGATTGGAGATCAAACAATGAGCATAATATTTTTGGCATTTCTAATATTAAAGTAAACTTGGATTAAAAAATAAAAGAAAGGTCAAACTTCAAAATTACTTCAAATCAACCTTGAAAGGTCCAAGTAATTTATCCCAAGTTCAACAAGGTCAAACAAAGTTTGACAAAAAATTTCAGCATTTTTAAAAGTCAGAAACTATTTTTAGTTAATTAAAAATGAACAAAAATAACCTAATTGAACTAAAATCTCAAATAAATTTCAAATCAATTAAAAAATTGATGTGAATATTTTTCATGGATTCATCATCATTCAAATAGATTAGGAAAATATTTTTGTATGTTTTGAATATCAAAAACTATTAAAAATGAATTAAAAACAAACAGAAAAGAGAAAATTCATAAAAAATATCAAATAACAAAATAAAAAATATTAAAAATAAGAAATAGAAACTAGAATTTATTTGGAGACTAATGCAATTGGTCCCATAATTTTTGGATTAAAAATGAGAGAGTTATGAATTTTTGAAATAAAATGAAATAAAAGAAATTAAATCAGAAAATTGAAAATTCAAAAAAACCAGGAGCGTCAGATCTGAGCTCATTAATTGAGCTGGCAGATCATGCGCTCCAGATGTGCGCTCCCACCATACTCTCCAGTCAATGCGTGCACACCATGTATTTAAAAAAGTCAAATAAAACAAAGGCTGAGATTAGATCGTGCACATGAGATCCAAGGGCTGTGGTTTGATCTGGCACTAGGATGGCCACCGGAGCCACCTTCTTCTCCGATGAGCCTCATAATTCCGGCCAGAGTTGTAGGTTTTCATACCTTCACCAATTTGCACGATCCTTATACCAAAATGAAGCTGGGGTGATGTACACCGCCCCTGTAACCTTGAATCACACTGAAGATTCCTATAAGTTAAGAAATCTGAGGTGGAAGATTCAGGTATGAAAAATGCAGATCAAAGAAAAACGAAATTGAAGCTACCACTAGCTTGCCTCCCAAGTGAGGACTTCAGAAAACACTTTGGCCAGGTAAATAGATCAATATATGATGAGTTTCGAAGAGAATACCAGTTGAAGAGGACACTTGAATTCTGGAGATTTGAGCTTGATTCTTTGCTTTCTTTGCCAAAACAGAAGATCAATGAGCTGAATGATGAAGGTTTAGAAGCTTTAGATCCAAGGATTCAACCAGATGTAGTTGAATTTTGGATCTGAAAAATTTGAAAGAAAGTGAGATAGCTTCTTTGGTAATGGTTATGGATTTAGTTGTGCAGCATCTCAGGCGCCATTAGATTGAGAATTGAATGAAGAGGAGCATGTATTTATAGCTGAGCTTGAAGCAATGCAAGGCAATACTCGTGTGCATGAGAATTGGGTCCTCCATGCATGGGCCTGTACAGGCGCATGTGAGGCCCAAAAGCTGATGCAAATGAATGCTGAACACAAACCAAGTTGAATTGGACGTGTAAATTGAATGGCATTTGCTTGTGTATCAAGTTTTCATGTGAATTCCATATTTGGACCTAAATATTCCCTTCTTCGAATGTCCCATTTGGAAAATCCAAACATAGGCATGTGAGTAATGGTTGGAAAGGTTTTGATGTAAGGAACAATTGTTATGTTGGGCAAAAATCCATTTGAAGTGTGGAAATTGGTGAAATTGGAGTTTAAAGTGTAATGTGCAAAACATGTCAAGGCAAAGTTTCTAAATTTGGCCAATGTTCAAGCCCTTCTGTTTTGATGATGAAAGCCTCAAATAAAAACATCTCCAACATAAAAGTTTTAGATATTTTCAAGACAATCAAAATGGACTTAAAGTTTGCATCATTTGGATTTTTGATGAAAGAGTTATGGGCACTTGAAGTTGGACTTTTTTGCCTTTTAATGCATTTAGCCCAAAATGACCTATAATGTCTTGCATTATCACATGTATTTCCTTTGAGATTTTGAAATTTTGTTCAACATAACATTTGAATAATACATCTTAAGCTTTCCAATGCATTTTATTCCACCTCAAAATCATAAAAAATGAATGAGTTATGTCCTTGGGAAGTTGACCCACAGTTAGGGTTTCAGTCAAAATGACCTATAATGTATTGGAATGGGAGATGGCCTTCCAAGCTTCAAATCAATTTTTGATGAACATGAAAGTTGTTCATTTGGTTCTTAAGAACATTTTTTCTTTTGGAACCATATCTATTTGACCAACACATAAAAAGTTAGGTCTCAGGGCATGTCAAAGTAGTTAGATGAATTGACTGATCAACTTCTCAAGGCCATGACTCATATCCTGATGAATTGATGATTTAGGATGCTCAAATAAGTTCAAATATGCATGAAATGATGAATTAAATAACTTCTCTTGATTGTATTTGATCATGGGCTGAGGTTGCTTCAAGGGCAAGGCATTGTGGTGCACAGATGAATTAGGGTTTCCTTGGGGAACAAACCTCAAACCCTTTGACTTGCTTTGATCAAAATGATGAATTGAGATACTAGGGAGGCATATTTGATGGATGAGAGCTTTGAGAACCATTACCATGCTTGCTATCATATTCTCCTGACCTTATCATTGCACAAAGGATCTCCTTGGAGCTCTTGACCTGGTGATTGCTCAAGCTACAAACAAAAGATGTTAGTGACATATTTTTGTGCTTCTAGTTAGTAAACAAAATAAGAAAAGCAATGATATACAATTCAAGCATGCTTGGTGATCTCAAACCACTCACAAGAAGTCCCTCCCAAAGGCAAAGGGAACCAAGATGCTAATGATCCTTGAGGCAATGCAAATGCAATGTTATGATGCCATGAGGGATCTTAGGGACAAAATTAGGGTCTTACAACATCGTGATAAAATCGTCATCACAGGAAGGTCACCTGGAGCACCTTCGACGTTCGTTTGATAGAATGAAGAAATATGGATTGAAAATGAATCCATTGAAGTGTGCTTTCGGTGTGCATGCAGGCGGATTCCTGGGGTTTGTGGTACACAAACGAGGCATCGATATCAATCAAAATACAAAAAAGCGATCTTAGACCTCAAAAGTCCATCAACAAAGAAGCAACTCCAGTCTTTATTAGGGAAGATCAACTTCTTTAGAACGTTCATATCGAACCTAAGTGGCAAATGAAGCTGTTTAGGCCACTGCTCAAAATTAAGAGGGAAAGTAATTTTTACTGGGGCCCATAGAAACAAGAGGCTTTCGACACAATCAAGGAGTACCTTACCAAGCCTCCTATTTTGTTACCTCCTAGTAGGAAGAAAAATATGAGTTTATATGTTGTTGCATCGGATACGACTATAGAGAGTATGTTAGCCTAAGAGGATATAAGTGGTGTTGAAAGACCCATATATTACCTCAGTAGAATGTTAATAGGTGCTGAAACTAGGTACAGTCTCATAGAGAAACTGCATCTGTACTTGTACTTTTCCTGTATGAAATTAAAGCAATATATAAAATCATTTGATGTTTATGTCTCATCTCATTACGATATTATTAAACATATGTTGTCCAAGCCTATTTTTCATAGCCGAATTGGAAAATGGGCACTAGCTTTAATAAAGTTTTCTCTAACATTTAAACCGTTAAAGGCCATGAAAGGCCAGATTGTGGCAGATTTTATAGTGGATCATGCTAGGGTCGAATTATCTTTAAATATGGTTGAAACCAAACTATGGCATTTATATTTCGATGGATCGAGCCACAAGGACGAAACAGGAGTCGGGGTATTAATATTATCCCCATAGGATGACCCGGCGAGATTTAAGTGCAAGATCAGCGAAAAGTGTTCCGACAATGAAGTAAGTACGAGGCCCTAATAATTGGTCTTTGACTCTTGAAAGGGTTGGGAGCCGACCGAATCGAATTAAGGGGAGACTCAAAGTTGGTAATCAAGCAAGTCACACGCGAGTACAGGTGCATCAAGGAGAATTTGTTGAAGTATTTTGTGACGGCAACACGATAGTTGGGACACTTTGAGGTTGCGGACATAAAATATATACCGAGAAAAGAAAACCAAGAAGCCAACGAATTGGCCCAGATTGCTTCCGGGTATAAGATGTCTAAGTTGAAATTCCAAGATATGATTGAAGTCCGGGAAAAGATGGTGTCAGACGCACCACCACTAACGGAAGATATCCTCGATGGGAATTACAGTCACGATGAAGGGGATAATGAAGAATTCCAGGAAGCCTGTGGAGTCAAGAACTCCTAGGGACATGGATTTTTCACTGTCAACAATTCATCACCAACAGATTGGAGGAAACCAATTATGGAATATTTAGAGAACCCAGTCGGAGGCACTGATAGGAAAACCAAATACAGAGGTTTGAGCTATGTGTTGTCAGGAAATGAGTTGCCGAAGAAAACACCAGAAGGGGTATTACTTAAATGTCTTGGAGATACTAAAGCGTATTTGGCCATATATGAGGTACATAGTGGAGCCTGTGGCGCGCACCAGACATGCCATAAGATAAAATGGTTATTGTTTCGAGAAGGTGTTTATTAGCCCAGTATGTTGAAAGATTGCATCGAGTTCGCCAAGGATGCCAAGAATGCCAAAGGCATGCAGGTGTTCAACATATGTCAGCGAGTGAGTTGTATGTGATCATCAAGCCATGGCCCTTTAAGGGGTGGGCATTAGATGTCATTGGACAAATTCAACCAGCCTCGTCGAAGCAACATAAGTTCATCCTAGTTGGGATAAACTACTTTACTAAGTGGATCGAAGTCGTCTCCCTGGTGAAGGTGGATCAGGAGGCGGTGATTGAATTTATCCAAAAACCTATTATATATAGATTAGGCATCCCAAAGACCATTACCACTGATCAACGGTCTATGTTTATGGGACAAAGCATGCAATAGTTCATTGGCGAAACAGGTTTCAGGTTGGTTGCCTCTATGCCTTACTACGCACAAGCAAATGGCCAAGTTGAAGTGGCCAACAAAGTGATAATAAGTTTGATTAGAAAACATGTTTCCAAAAAACCAAGGAATTGGCACAAGACTTTGGACCATATCCTATGGCCCCGTCGAACATCCCCAAAGGAGGAAACGAATTCGACACCTTTTTGACTAACGTTTGGGCACGATTCCATATTGCCATTAGATACTGTTTATAGTCCGTCAGAGTACAACGCCAGAACGACCTCCAGTCGGAACAATATTGGGAAATGATGTTTGACGAATTGGTCGATTTGGATGAAGAAGGATTGGTTGCGGTGGAAATACTGGCCCGACAGAAAGAACGCTTCGCCAAAGTATACAACAGGAAGGTACAGGAAAAAACCTTTACAGTTGATGATTATTTTCGGAAAGTAATCTTACCTATGGATCATCGAGATCAAACTCTAGGTAAATGGTCTCCAAAGTGGGAGGGATCATTTTAGGTGATCCGAACATTTGCCAACAATGCCTATGAGATCGAAGAACTTGGTATGGATCAAAGGGTCTTGAGAGTAAACGGGCAATATTTAAAGAAATATAAACATATACTACAATATATCCAAATCCAAACATAACAAAATTCATTGATTCTTCAAAGTGGGCCAAAAGGTGTTACAAAACACAGTCGACGACCTTACAGGAGAAATAAAAAAACAAGAAAAGAGATCAAATAGGGAATCTAGACTTTAAGTACTCAAAATAGGTTATCTCATGACTAATCCTATTGTCTAGAGAAACCTGATTTCCATGCAAGTATTTTATGTCGGCCTCAATCTTGAAGGCTCTTTACCCATGGGATATCTTGTTCAGAACCTCATTGTCGACTACTTCTTGCGCTGGAATTCCCTCAGTCGTCTCCAAGGAAGCTTTTTGCGCTTCTACTTCAGCAATCTTTTTATTAAGTTTAGCTATCTGGGCTTGATAGTCAGAGATCTATTGGTCGAAGGCTTCCCGCTGACGAAGACGTTCCTCCTTCTTGTGTTCAAACTCGTCGAGCTTTCGTTCACAGGCCTCACTAGAGTCCCATTCAAGCTTTGCCTCATTAAGTTTTGTCTTAATCTGAAGGTCAGCATTTTCTCGAAGGTTAAGGTCCTTGACAAATTGGGTAAAGAAGGCCTCAAACTCGACGAAATACTTGACCATTGAGGCAGGAAGATCATGAAGGGCAAGTGAGTTGAGGAACTTAAAATTGTCACGAGCAAGTTCTTATTATTTTTTAAGAGCACATAGAAAGTTTCCCTCGAAGAGTGACACCTTCAGTTGCTGAAGAATGAAAATAACCTCAACATTTATCTCTGAGGGAGGAACGACGGTCGAAGATGAGAGTGGAGAATCAGTTGACAGACGAAGAATTTATTGTAGCTTCCGAAGGGCCTCAGCGGGGTTCCTTTGTTTGATAATCTTGATTTCTCTCGAAGTTAAAATGCTGGTGGATACACTTTCGTCAATAATGTTCGGCGAATTGAGAGTTGGTGAAGAAATAGGACTTTAAGAATCACTGGTGAGGCACTTTGAAACTCAGCTTGCCGCTGCGGACTCAGGACAAAGTTGGTAAAAGGATAGTCGATTGTATCGTTGACCACAATTTCAACCTCAATTGGACATCCCACAGATCCCTGAAAGATAGAAGTATTAGATCACATGATGAAGAGAAACCCATATATGGTGGAGATAAGGATGGACGAATACCTGAAGATCCAAAGGAGGTGGAGAAGCGGTGGGAGTCCTCTCTGAATCATGAGGAGTGAAAAATTCATTGATATCATCTTGGGTTGTCGGGGGCAAAGCTGTTGGAGCCACCTTCGACGAAGTCTTCTTAGCTTGAGCCTTTTTCCGCCGCATAGGGGTAGGGGGCGTTTTGGGCGGAGCTTTCGACGTGGAAAAGATGTACGAGTGCACGCTCCCGTCAGACTCCTCATTTTCTACTACATGAAGATGACCCTCTTTAGAGAAGATGACCCTCTTTCGAACCTGATAACATAAATTGTTAGTATTGTACATCCCTAGGAAATGGGGAAACGAAATCAGTGACATATACCTTTTTGGGGGCTTCGTCGACTTGGGAAGTTTGGATTTTTGGGTCGGGAGTGTTAACAGATGGAGGCAGAGGCGGTATATCACCGACGAGGGTGGAGAGAGCATCAACCATGTTCTAGAGAAATTGGTCACTTGGGAAAGAATGACTCTGGTAGGAATTCCACCATTCGTCAAAGTCAATTATTGTTAAAAAAGATTGTTGGAATTTAAAAACCGGAAGTTCATAACGGTGAGTGGATTTATAAAAATGGAGACAAGCTTTGTAATCATCAGTAGTTAATGATTGACCAAACCATACAATATCGGTTTCATGCGACACTAGAGGCTTTGGAACCATCTGGCTTAAGCCAAACTGGAGAGCCACCAAATTTTGTTGATAGCTCATGAAACCAAACCCTTTTGACCCTGGCTCAATTCTGTAGGACAACAAGGTAGGAGTCAAGAAGGTTCTCCATATCGCGTTTGATTGGGTTGCAGTCTATAGAGAGCCACCTGGAAAAGGATCTTTGAACCACTTAGAGCCGAAGGTTCATTCAGCAAATGACACCATACCAAGAGCGAATTTATCTGCTTCAATGAACATATTTAAGTACTTCATGAAGAGATGTGTGTTGGGAGTCTCTTGGTAGGTCGTCAAAGCCAACCTGGCTCCTTCGATTTGTTCAGTTAGCCTCACGATACGGTCCGACACGGGGTATCCTAGCTGATACTTAAAAGTGGCATTTAACCAATGTTGCAAAATCCATAAAGGACCTGACATATTCAAGGCCTTGAGAGTGTTGGAGAGAAATTTCAGTTTCAGGGTTGCCAGCCCCAGAGCCTGATATAAGGAGGCTAGCAGCAGTTTACCTAAAGACACTTGTCGACCCTCATGAATCTGGATCACCAGGGCAATATAGCTTTTCGCTATTGTAATACCCCAAAATTTACCTTTCATTTTTCCTAGAAGCATGGGTTTGTTTCACATTGCATTAGCGTCATACTAGGTCATACTCATTGCATACTGCATTAGTGACTTGGAAATCAGGGTTTGATTGCTCACTCCATAACAGAAGGAGCCCACACAAAGCAAGACTGAGAATTGAACTTCATTCTCCAAATATACAAGTCTCAAGGTGGTCCAGGTATCTTATGGTGGTCTACAGTTCATCAGTGGAAGATTCAGAGCTCTCAGAGTGTGCATCTGCACTTAATCAGAAATTAGGGTTTCACGGCTACCTGCAACATGCAAGGTTTTGGTGGGAAGTAGATGGGCTCATTCATTTCATGATTAGAGAGGCATCTTGGCCTAGGAAGGTTCACAATTATCTCAGAAAGATCCATTAGCAATCAGTGCAATCAGTTCTTGATCATTTTGCCCTAAAACTAGGGTTTGGTATAAAATCAGTTTATTTCTGATTCTTTGGGTAAAACTCTTTTCCATGGCCCTCCATATGTCTGATGCTTCAATTGATCAATGGAATCGGGAATCAGACAGTTTGGAAAAAGTCAACTATGGGGCCAGAAAAGTCAACTCCTGACATTTTGAAAGTGGAATCTCAAAATTCATGCCTAAGGGAGCCTACATGTGAAATTTGATCAAGGTTGGATCATGGATTCATCATTTAATCAGGAGTTGGAAAAGTTACTAAATTTGGAAATAGTTGACTTTCCATTTAGGGCAAGTTTTCATGGTTGTTACACTCACTTTAAGCCCATTTTCCATCAAGATACAAGATCCATTTGAAAATTTCTCTAACATGCAAGTTGTTCCTCTTGTTCCAAGCTTTCTAGAGATATAAAGTTTGTTCCATTTGGATTAGAATTGAGAAAGTTATGCTTGGTCAAAGTGAGACATTATTTTAGGACACTTAGAAAGTTTTCTAAGTCCAAAATCTGCAAAATTTGTCAAGACTTCTTGGCCAGATTTCTTGCACTTCAAGGCATCTTTTGAAAATACTTTCTTCATAACAATTGCACCTTGCCATGTTCTCTTTCACATACTTTTGGAATCATCCCATTTGGATCATTGGTTTGAGAGATGCACTCATCTAAAGTTGGCTTCATGAACTGAATTTTTAGGCAGCATTTAGGCCAAACTGGCCCAACGATTTTGCAGATGATGAGACACGATTTCATGGCCATTTTTCACCTCTTTCCACTCATCATTTCAACTTGTGCCCAACATGAAAGGTGTTAAGCTCCATGCACTCTTCCTACTATTTGCATTGCCTTGCCATTTGGTCATAAACTCATCAAGATACATAGTCATAAAGTCACCCTCTTGAACTTATTTTCAAGCCATGCCCTGCTGCAGCCAGACCGTAAAATCGACCAGCCACATGCTTTTCCTCATTTGGTCATGTACTTTTATTGTCCACCCACTTAAGTTTTACCATAATTAGAGCTTGCTTTCACCACCTCACCTTTTGTATCATATTGCACATAAACAAAACAAACATTGGCAAGCCCATTAGACACTTCAAATCCAACATATTTAAGGCACATAAACCCTAACTTGAAGTGTGGTGGCTGCAAAACTTCAGAGCAAGGCAAGCAAAGGCAAGTAGGCAAGGTTGGTTTTCATTTCATTTCACAAGTTTCTCAAGCACAAGCATCAAAATAACACCTTATTCTCCTTCCATCTTCTCCAATACCAAGAGGCAGTGGACCTTGCATCCACTAGGTAAACCTTTACTCACTCTCTTCCATGGCTATATTCATGCTTGCTCATCATGTTATCCATGCTCACCATGCTTACTTCATGTTATTTTTCCATTATGCCATGCTTGCATCATGTCGTGTTCCATGTTAATACTATGCAATTTTTGTTTATAAAACCCTCAACATGAGGCATTGCTTTTAACTTTGAGTTTGTGATGTTGTTTTCTATTCATATCCGTGTGCGTGTGGCTTCCTTGTTGTCCATATTTCTCTATGCTAAAACCATTATTTTCATTGAAATAAGATACTATGATGTTCTACTCATTGCATACTTGAACTTTGCTTTTTATACCATGTCATTTGATGCATTATCGAGCTTGCATTATTGGTTGGAAGTTGGAAAAAATCCATTTGCGTTTTCGTTTTGCTGTTGCATGGTGTTAGGGTTATTTAGAGGGGACGACCACGTGTCGTCACATTAACCGCTAGATGAAGAATGCATGTTGCGATCCTGGCCGTGCACATGTTGTTTGTCTTCTTGTGACTTAAGTATAACATGACCAATTGATTAACATGTTACATGATTATTTCATTAAAATGTTGCTTTATTTCTTGTCACGCCTGGCAGTTATCGCTTGGATCAATGGGCCTATGCGTTTCACTGTCCACACCCCACTTCATGGCCCATGATCCATTCACATTTGTTTTCTTCTTCTTTTTAATTCATTTTATTTTCTGCTTTGTTTTAATTAATAAAAATATTTCATTTATTCATAAAAATCCAAAAAAATATTTTCCATATTTCTTATTCTCTTATTTAATTTATTTTAATTTTTATTTTCGTTTTTATTTAATACTAATATTTTATTTTAATTGTTTATTCTGCATAGTCCATTTTAACACACTTATTTTTATTAATTTTATTTTCATGACTTAAAATTATTTTTAGGTTCTGATTTTTGGGATGAGGGTTGACTAATGTCTCATGGTCAACCTGACCTTTTCTTGGAATTTTATTTCCCATTTTAAATTTATTTTGGATTTATTTTTTGACCTAGTTTGCTTGGTTGACTTTTCATTTGACTTCTGTTTCATTTTAATTAATTTATACACTAATTCACATTATTTTTAAAATATTTTTGGGGGATGATGATGTCCTGACGCCACCTTAGTTAGTTTAATTTTTCATAATTTTCTTGATTAATTTACTATTTATTTGATAGTTTTTAAGTTGACTTGACTTTTCACTTGACTTTTCTATGATCGATGTTTGACTTAGGGATTGCTTAAGGCAATTGAAGAGATCTTTTGATCCTCCCTTGTTCATCTCATATGCCATGTATTAGAGGCCTTTCATCTTGATTTTATTTGATCCTTGCATCATTTCCCGATTAACAAATATTTTTATTATTTTTATTATTTGATTGCCTTGAACAATCCCCATTCATAACAAATGTACCCCTTTCCCATAAAGTGTATAATGTTTATTCTTTCATTCTTTATTCATTTGTTAATACAAGAATTAAAACGAACACCCGATAACCATTTCAAAACAAAATCAAAACCTCAATCCAACGTCGAGTAATTATTTTCAAAACTTAACAGAACCAGCATGTATTCATCCATCCTTTTGTAAGTCGATTGCTTCATGCATTTCCATTTCTCTTGTAAGTCGATTGCTTCATGCATCGCCATCCACCTGTAAGTCGATTGCTTCATGCATCGCCATCTACCCTTAACCATGGTTCCTCTCTTTGCTCCATCCGTCGACTCTTGTTCCATTTAGGTAGCACCCATTAGGTAGAACCCTTTGTATGATAACATAGGTAGCATTCCCTTATTTTTTGTATGATAACATAGGTAGGATTCCCTTATTCTTTGTATGATAACATAGGTAGAATTCCCTTATTCTTTGCATGCTAACATTAGGTAGATGTTCCCATTTGTAAATCCTAACACTCAGGTCCACATTGCATGACAACTCTAGGGCAAAGCTTCCCCACTTTTAGACCTTCCATGCGTCCTCGATCCTGTGGCATGTCAATCCGTTCTATTGCAAAGAGGTAACTGCCTAAGACTCGATTCAGCGAGCTGCGACACCTACTGCTAGGATGTGAACACATTGCCCACTTTCCTTTGACACAACTGGTGTCCTCCTTTGTAAGACCATGTTCAGATGGAATCCTTAACCCCTATGTAGTCGAACTACGACAACTCTGATTCTCATTCCAGATGAGATACGTAGGCATGAGACGTGATGTCTTGCCGAGTTTGACTGACAACTAACAACTAATCCTTATTTGCTTTCGCCGTCGTTGCGATTCTTTTCTATCGCCCTCGTTCCGATCGAGACCTTCCCTTTCTCTTGCCCTAGTTACAATCGAGACCTTTGTTCCCATAGTTTAGCTGAACTACGTTTTGCTCTGATTTTCATTCCAGATGAGATACGTAGGCATAAGACGCGATGTCTTAGCGAGCACACTCCTCTTTAACCCATAGGTAGCCGAGCTACGAAGACTTTGATTCTCATGTTCAGATGAGATACGTATGCAGTGGATGCGACATCCGTGCGAGTCATTTTCTTTTGACCGTCTTTTAGTAAATAGTACCTCAGATAAACACACACCCTTTAGACAAGAACAACAAGAGTGGATCCCGTAGAGTACTACGGATGCGTAGGGGTGCTAATACCTTCCCTTCGCATAATCGACTCCCGAACCCAAGATTTGGTTGCGAGACCTTGTCTTTTCCTTTCCTTTTTCTTCAGGTTTTCTTCGAGCGTTTCCTTTCCCTTCTTTAGCACAAATAACACACGTTGGAGACTCTTCTGTCTATTCATTTTTCGCCGGCTGTTTTTTTGCTTCTATCTTTTTTAGGTTGCGATAGCTGGCGACTCTGCTGGGGAACGAACCCAGAATCCCTTGTTTCCCTAAGCGAGTCCCTCCTAGCTTTTGTAAGTTTCTTGTTTTATGGGTGTTTATTCTTTTGTACAGTTATTTATTTTTCAGCACTTATATGCTTTACCTTATTGCATTCATGTACATATGTTTGCTGTATCTGTGGGTTTTGTGGGTTGGTTGTTTGTTGGGGTGGGATTTTCTATGAGAGATAAGCCCACTACCCAGGCTTGAGCGTACAAACAGGTTTTAGAGTGGATAGTCATGAGGCTTGCGTGGCATGTGTAGCGGGGTATTCGTTACCATTAGAGATATTGACTAAATCCAAGGTAAATCATACAAGTCGAGTCGCCACCGCACTTCTATTTATCCAAAGGAATGGTTAGAAAGCGAACAAAAACCTAAAAGTTTTAACCAAAACTAGTAAAAAAGAGTCAGAGATCTGGGTAAGGGGGTTGGTTATGTAATGGGAAGGTGTTAGGCACCCAAAACATCCTAGGTACTCCTAGGGAGCCCTTTTGACACTTGTTGTAAAGGTTGTTGTTTTTGTGAAATTTTTGTTTGTGCAAACATGATTGAAGAGATGAGAAGAGAATGTACAAGTTATTTACATTTTGTGTTTGGATGGATAAACCCATTGCCTACGTACCATCTTAAAAAATATTAGGATCAAAACCTCGTAGTTCGGGGTAAAAATCTCAAAAATGAGTTGGTGAATTGATTGGTCCAAAAGCCTTAAGGTCTTTTGTTATCAAAGGGAGAAAACTCAAACAAAACCACAAATCCACCATGTGAGGATAGCTTCAACATGCTAGTGAGGGGTTAACCCTATAATAAGCATGGAAGACTCATTGTCCATCACTAAGGATATAGGTGAGTATTACATCTACTACAAGGATAACTCAAACCTAATAGCTAAAGGTTATGAAAAATTTGATTAAGGAAGTGGCCATTGGAACCACAAAAGACATTTGAATGGGTTATATTTACCAATTAGAAGTATATACAAAAATGGTCGAAGTTGACTTAGAAGTTCAATTCAAGAATAAGTATTATGAAAAGAAGGTTTGAAAATCAAAAGCATAAGGCTTAGGTTTCTAATGTTGAAAACAATTGTTAAATGTTTGCACAAAAGTTTTGGCTTGGGTTAGAGTGGAGAGAAGAAGAAGAAGGGCTAAGTCCTAAGTAAAACAAAAAGGTGAGGGATGAAGAATCAAAACCACAATGGAGTCCCTCTCTTGAGATCATATAGATGATCCAAGTAGCTCCTATCCTTTGGAATAAGCAATCACACAAAGCATAAGCAATCATCAAACAAGCCTCTTAAGAGATCCTCAATGTATCTTGTATCTTTCACTTTGGATGAACATAACAATGGTCCTTCAATTTGAGCTCATAGAATCCCTTAGCACAAAAGCACACACATCAAAAGTTCCATGAAGTAAAACAAGAATCGACAAGAGTGAGTTTAGAGATTTGGTCCCTCTAATCCATCTTCATCATCAAGATCCTTTTACTCCAATTTTTTTTTGCATAAGGAAAGTCCTAGAATCTAAGTCCAATTCTCCATTCTTTGCATAGGGGAAGTCCTAGAAACTAAGACCATTTCTTTGCATTTGGTTCACAACAATCAAAACAAATACAAGCATAATAGTATATACACAATTATGTACTCAAGTGAGCAAAAGGCAAATGGCATTAACATAAACATGTGCTCAAGTGAGCAAAGGGAAAAAAAGTAAATGGATAAAATTTGCAAGAATAGTAAATTGCATAAAAGTATAGAGCAAAAAGTAAATATTAGTTGTTAATAGTTAGTGTTAGTAGTTAGCGTGCCATAAGGCAAATTTAGCGCTATGTTAAGCAATCGTAATTGAACTTATGTAGAAGTCACAACTATCTGAGGCCGGTCAATAATAATGTAGGCAACAACACAAGTTAGAAGTCTTGATTAGTGAACCAAGTTCCAACAACTTGCCATGCCAAAAAAAGAAAAAGAGAATTGATCTTGTATTGGTTTAAGCCTTTTGCATGATTTAGAAAACAACCTATCCTTAATGCAAAGCCATTCACTTGATCAATTGATCAAGATGAATTAGATTTGAGTCAAGAAAGATTAAGTCTCCCTAATCAATGCTAACTTATCAACCTTCAACTCATTGATCAAAAAGAAAGAAGAAGAAAAAGGAAGAAGGAGATGAAGAATGGATAAGGAAATGGAAAGATCAAAATGCATAAGATGGAATAAAATGTACCAATCCATATGTATTGACCAATTCACATTGAAAGTCAAAGTCAAACAATAAGAAATCAGAAATAAGATGGAGATTGGAGATCAAACAATGAGCATAATATTTTTGCATTTTCAATATTAAAATAAACTTGAATTAAAAATAAAAGAAAGGTCAAACTTCAAAATCACTTCAAATCAACCTTGAAAGGTCCAAGTAATTTATCCCAAGTTCAACAAGGTCAAACAAAGTTTGACAAAAAATTTCAGCATTTTTAAAAGTCAGAAACTATTTTTAATCAATTAAAAATAACCTAATTGAACTAAAATCTCAAATAAATCTCAAATCAATTAAAAAATTGATGAGAATATTTTTCATAGATTCATCATCATTCAAATAGGTTAGAAAAATATTTTTGTATTTTTTGAATATCAAAAACTATTTAAAATGAATTAAAAACCACCAGAACAGAGAAAATTCACCAAAAATATCAAATTATGAAATAAAAAATATTAAAAATCAGAAATAGAAACTAGAATTTATTTGGAGACTAATGCAATTGGTCCCATAATTTTTGGATTAAAAATGAAGTAGATATTGATTTTTGAAATAAAAGGGAATAAACAAAATAAAATCAGAAATTGAAATAATAAGGAAAATTAGGGATCGTTGGATGTCTTTCATTAATTGACGTGGCACATCAAATGGTACAGAGGTGCGCGCTCACCATGAGTCTAGGTCAATGCGTAGTAACACACAACATTAAAATAAGTCATAACAATCAAAGGCCAAGATCAAATCTGGAAAATGAATCCAAGGATCCACAACGCATCTGGCAATGGGACGGCCACCGGAGCCACCTTCTTCTCCGGTGAGCTTGGATTTTCAGGCCAAAATTGCAGAGATCCAAAAGGCAACCAAAATGCACGATCCATACATCTTTAGAAAGCTAGGATGATGTACATCATCCCTGTACCACTCAATTCCACTCTAGATCTCTATATTGAGAGAAATCAGAGATGGAAGTTCTGTGGTGTTCATCATGAACTCAATGGATTTCAACAATTAAATGCATAATCATGATGCCTCTATTGAGAGGACTTCAGCCAACACAAGATCCAAGCAAGTAGGTCAATGGATGATGAGATTTGAAGAAAATACCAGTTGAAGAGTAAGCTTGATTTCTGGAAACTTAAGCTTGATTCCTTGCTTTCTTTGCCAAAACAAAAGATCAATGAACTAAATGATGGAGGTCTAGAAGCTTTAGATCCAAGGATTCAACCGGATGTAGTTGAATTTTGGATCTGAAAAATTTGAAAGAAACTGAGATAGCTTCTTTGGTATTGGTTATGGTTTCAGTTGTGCAACATTTCTGGCGCCATTAGGTTGAGGAAGAGTGAGACTGAACAACTCTATATATAGCAATTGGCAAAGGCAATGCATGAAAATTTCATGTGCATGAATGAAGAGGGCCTCCATGCATGGGCCTGTACAGGTGCATGGAGGGCCCAAATCTAATTGATTTGGCAAGCTTAACATCAGCATATTGGTTTTGGACGTGCAGATATGATGTAATTGGATTATGCATGAAGTTTGAATCAAGTTTCCATAAATGCACCAAAATATTCCCTTCTTCGAAAATGCCATTTGCCAAATCCAAACATGATCATGTGAGTAATGGTTGGAAAGGTCTTCATGTAAGGAACAATTTTTATGTTGGACAAAAACCCATTTGAAGTGTGGAAATTTATTAAATTTGAGTTTAAAGTGCAAGGTGTATGACATGTCAAAGTAAAGTTTCTAAATTTGGGCAATTTTCAAGCCCCTTTGTTTCTATGATGCAAGCCTCAACTGGAGAAACCTCCAACATAAACGTTGTAGATCGTTTCAAGACAATCAAAATGGACTTATATTTTGCATCATTTGGAGTTTTGATGAAAGAGTTATGGGCACTTGAAGTTGGACTTTTTTGCCTTTCAATGCATTTGGTCCAAAAGGACCTATAATGTCTTGCATTATCACATGTATTTCCTTTGAGATTTTGAAATTTTGTTCAACATAACATTTTAATTAGACATCTTAAGATTTCAAATGCATTTGATCCTACCTCAAAATCATAAAAAATGAATGAGTTATGTCCTTGGGAAGTTGACCCAAAATTAGGGTTTCAGTCAAAATGACCTATAATGTCTTGGAATGGGAGATGACCTTCCAAGATTCAAATCAATTTTTGATGAACATGAAAGTTGTTCATATTGTCCTTAAGAACATTTTTTCTTTTTGAATAATCTCCATTTGACCAACACATCAAACGTTAGGTCTCAGTGCATTTCAAAATAGTCAGATGAATTGACTGATCAACTTCTCAAGTCCACAACTCTTACCTTGATGAATTGATGATTGAGGATGCTCAAATAAGCTCAAATATGCATGAAATGATGAATTAAATAACTTCCCTTGATTACATTTGACCATGGGCTGAGGTTGCTTCATGAGCAAGGCATTGTTGTACACAGATGAATTAGGGTTTCTTGAAGAACAAGACCTCAAACCCTTTGACTTGCTTTGATCAAAATGATGAATTGAGATACTAAGGAGGCATATTTGATGGATGAAAGCTTTAGGAACCATTACCATGCTTGCTATCATCTCCTCTTAGCCATGTCTTTGTACGAATGATCTCCTTGAAGCTTTGGACCTTGTGATTGCTCAAGCTACAAACAAGAGATGTTAGTGACATATTTTTGTGCTTTTGGTTAGTAAACAAAATAAGAAAAGCAATGATATACAATTCAAGTATGCTTGGTGATCTCAAACCACTCTCAAGAAGTCCTACCCAAAGGCAAAGGGAACTAAGATGCTAATGATCCTTGAGGCAATGCAAATGTAATGTCATGATGCCATGAGGGATCTTAGGGACAAAATTGGGGTCTTACAGATGCCCCTATTTAAGATCATTCTAGCCAGAGAAGTGAAGGTTAAAGTTTTCGTCTCGACGGGGTATAATGGACTTAAATAATAACAAAGAGACGAATTTTGGTCCCTAAGAGACCTCATGATGCAGATGTATGCATGGAAATAGTAAAACTCGGTGGGAATATGTGTCAACAAAAGAAAAAGAAATCCGGAGAATCTGACAATCCAAAGGAGTAATACACTCACTAGGGAGACAGAGACTCTGAGGGAGTAAAGGGTGAAAATGCGTGAGCAGGTCAGGTCTTGAGACTTGTTGAGAGACACAGAGAGAATCCATGAAATGAATCAAATGGAAGAACTCGAGCTGACTCCAAGATGCATGTATTGGGGAATATGCCAATACATGCCAAAAATTATCCGCAACGGATACTTCGGATAAAAATCCGGACTCAGGCGGGGATGTCCCCTAAGGACTCGACTGAGGGAGATCCCAACAGAAAATCTCCTGGGGAAGCAATGGGATGAGGTATTACCGGTTACTGGGTAATAAGCTCAAAGAGACGTGTGATTTGAACACCGGTATAAGGGTGAGAGAACCACATGCTCGGGAAGAATGAATATCTAAGACCGGTATAAGGGTGAGAGATATCAATCAACCAAATCATCTGAGGAAGACCTAAAAAGATATATTTCAACTCAGGAAAATCTGACTCCACAGGGGACAAAAAGTCATAATAGGGAGCAGAAGGAGGGAACACCAAGGATGCCGGTTACTAGGCATATAATAGGTGACCAACCAAAGCGTGAATTGGGGAATATTCCCAAAACACTCATCATCCGAAAAGAGGGCAAAAAGCAAACTCGATTATGGGATGGACATTCGATTCCAAAACAGGGATACGAATCTTACTCAACTGGGGAAGAACAAAAGGCTTTGACCAATGAGTGCATGAGACATATTATCTATTACCGTCAGAACGTAGATAATATACTCACATGGAAGATTATCCACAACCGGTTACTGGGTTAATAAAGGATAGATCGACCGAGAGAGAAAGGCATCAGGATACCGAAACTAGGTATGTAATGATGACCAATCAAGGGGAGCAACAAACATTACCGACAACTGGTAAATGAAAGATGACTTACTGAGGATAAACTGCCTAATCAGAGAAATTATCCAAGAGGATGAGGGACTATCAACACCGAATATTGGATAATGATAACCGTCAAGGAGGGGATTACATCTACCGGATACTGGGTAGAAAACCACGGAAGAGTAACTGTCATCGATTAGGATGAACAAGAAGGTTAACTATGCAAAGGGGAGAAAATAGGGCTTACAACTGCCGGTATAAGGATAGAAAACCACAGACTCCGCCGAGGATAAGATGAATAATTATCGATTACTGAGCAATTATTCATTTATACCACGGGGAAACACAGGAAATAGTCACAAGGAGCCAATTTAGGATCAAACCAAAGAGGCAAACTGAATCAAGACTCGTCCTAGTGAGGATATAACTCAATAGGGGAACCCATCCCAATATATGTGTTGGGAGGACGCAAAAACAACCATTGTCCACGAGGATATAACTCGGTGGGGAATGCAGAAGGAAAGATAAACACTTTCTGCTTAATGGGCTGACTCTACATTGAAGGATCAGACGCCAACATCTGCTTGGGGAATGTATTACCAACTAGCAGAGAGTAACAAACAAAGATATATGACAAAGAATGCAATATGAATATCCGAATGTTTGAAAATTATATGCACACATGCGTGATTTATGTATGATGAATGCTGACAAACAGACATTTCTAACACAAACATCTCCAGGGAAAGAAGCACACAAATATCCGGTACTTCATCTCAAGAGAGAAAGCCAGGTTCCACGGAGAGTATCCAATATGCCGGGGAATCAGGGGTACCCGAAAACAAAGACCTCTGCAGGGGATGAATCATCAGTCAATCCAGCTGGGGACAGGAGTTTTATTGCACAGATAAAATCTGGTGCACAAGCAAATCTATTGGGGAATCTATCCAAGGGATAAAGGGATTCTGGGGATCAACCACCAAGTATCGTACCCACCAAGGAGATCACATCTGCTGAGGAGGAAAGGTTGCTACTCCGCTGAAGGGGAGAGTGGTGAATATCTCAACAAGCATTCCACTCAGTAGGATAAGCCACGAAAGGCTCCGGAGTAGGAAAATACAGTCATGCCAGGACAATGAACAAATGTCTTACCCTGTTGGAGATCATACCATCCTTGGGAGAGCACTGAGGATCTCCTAAGTATCTTTTCGTCGTTGTGAATGTTCACTTTGTTTAAAAAACAAGTTATGAAAAATTCATTTCTTCAAAACAATGATATTTTCTCAATTAAAACATGCAAAACATTTGTCGAATAGAAACAAATAAGAGCGCAAATAATTGGATAAAAGGCTCAAATTTATTTGATGGAATGGTAGTCTGCAAATGGCAAGACTCCATAGATCTTTACAAATTTGAAATTGGTGATATATATTGGAAAAGGGCTACATTGAACATAATGACCGTGTCTCCACCAATTCTGAATCCGATGTATTTGAAGCTTCGGCTGATGACGAATGAGCAAGAATCTCTGACGGATGACAGTTGTAGAACAAAGGTCTTGTCAGGATGCAGTTACTTGCCAAATCCCTAATTTTTGCCTAGATTACCCCAGGATGAGGTACTCAAATCTAGCGGGATGCATATATTCCTTTTTTTTCATGTCTCTAACTTTTGCCTGGATTGCCCTTTTGGGTTTTCAATCCACCGAGACACTCATTTTTGCCTAAGCCGCCCTTTCGGGTTTTCAACTTAGCGAGCTATTCTGTTTTTATTTCTAGGCGAAGTATTTCTTGACTGCATCTGAATTCACAGGACGAGTGAAATCCTCCCCATCCATAGTTGTAAGTATCAAAGCAGCGCCTGAAAAGGCTCTCTTAAAAACATATGGATCTTCATAGTTTGGAGTCCACTTGCCCCTGGTATCGGGCGCGAAAGACAAGACTTTCTTGAGCACAAGGTCACCTTCTCGGAACACACGAGGCTTGACCTTCTTATCAAAAGCTTTCTTCATTCTCTGCTGATATAACTGACCATGGCACATGGCAGTCAATCTTTTCTCTTCAATCAAATTCAGCTGGTCATAACGACTCTGGACCTATTCAGCGTCAGTCAACTTGGCCTCTATCAGGACTCTCATTGATGGGATCTCCACCTCTACTGGGAGTACAGCCTCCATGCCATAAACAAGAGAGAAAGGGGTTGCCCCTGTTGAAGTGAGGACAGATGTACGATATCCATGCAAAGCAAATGGCAACATCTCATGCCAATCCTTGTACGTGACAACCATCTTTTGGATAATCTTCTTGATATTCTTATTAGCAGCTTCAACAACCCCATTCATCTTGGGTTTGTAAGGAGAAGAATTATGATGCGCAATCTTGAACTCACTACACAGTTCTTTCATCATTTTGTTGTTCAAGTTAGATCCATTATCAGTAATGATCTTGTCTGGCACACCATAACGACATATGAGTTGATTCTTGATAAACTTCACGACCACCTGCCTGGTCACATTTGCATATGATGCTGCTTTAACCCACTTGGTAAAGTAATCAATTGCTACGAGAATAAATCTGTGTCCGTTGGACGCTTTCGGCTCTATCATGTCAATCATGTCAATTCCCCACATGGAGAAAGGCCATGGTGATGAAATCACATTCAGAAGTGTCGGGGGAATATGAATCTTATCCGCATAAATCTGACACTTATGGCATTTTTTCACATATTTGCAGCAGTCAGACTCCATTGTCAGCCAATAGTAGCCTGCTCTTAACATCTTTCTAGCCATGGCATGTCCATTGGAATGAGTTCCAAATGAACCCTCATGGACCTCAATCATTAACAGGTCTGCTTCGTGTCTATCCACGCATCTGAGCAGAACCATGTCAAAATTCCTCTTATACAACACTTCGCCATTGAGGTAGAAACTGCCTGAGAATCTCCTCAAAGTCTTTCTATCTTTCACAGATGCCCCAGGTGGGTAAGTCTGGCTCTGAAGGAAGCACTTGATGTCATAATACCATGGCTTATCATCGAAGCAAGTGTAGCAAGAACATCTGCCATCCGATTCTCATCTCGAGGAATATGATGGATGTCAACCTCAGTAAAGAACGTTGAAATCCTCCTCGCATAATCCCTATATGGAATGAGACCAGGCTGATTCGTTTCCCATTCACCCTTAATCTGATTAACAACGAGGGCCGAATCACCATAAACATCAAGATGCTTGATCCTTAGATAAATGCATTCCTCCAATCCCATAATACATGCCTCATACTCAGCCATATTATTCATGCATTTGAAAGTTAGCCTTGCTATAAAAGGAATATGTGTGCCCTGAGGAGTAATAATCACTGCCCCAATACCATTTCCATACTGATTTACAATGCCATCAAACACCATACTCCATTTGGAACCAGGTTCTGGCCCTTCATCGAGTGTAGGCTCATCATAATCTTTCATTTTCAAATACAGAATCTCCTCGTCTGGGAAATCATATTGAAATGATTGATAATCCTCTATTGGCTGATGTGCCAAGTGGTCAGCCAAGACAGTACCTTTAATAGCCTTCTGAGCTCGATACTCAATATCATACTTAGATAACAACATCTGCCAACGGGCAATCCTCCCGGTTAAAGCAGGCTTCTCGAAGAGATACTTGATTGGATCCATTCTGGATGTCAACCAAGTCGTATGACTTATCATATACTGGCGTAAGCGCTTAGCAGCCCAAGCCAAAGCACAACATGTCTTCTCAAGCATTGAGTATCGAGATTCACAATCAGTGAACTTCTTGCTCAGATAGTAAATGGCATACTCTTTCTTTCCTGATTCGTCTTGCTGACCAAGGACACAACCCATTGAGTCTTCAAGAACAGTTAGATACATGATCAATGGTCTTCCTTCCACGGGCGGAGACAGGACCGGAGGCTCAGACAGATACTCTTTAATACTGTTAAAAGCTTTTTGGCAATCCTCGGTCCGATCATGGGACTGATCTTTCTGGAGGAGCTTGAATATCGCCGCACATGTGGCAGTCATGTGGGATATGAATCTGGAAATATAATTCAAGCGGCCAAGAAAACCTCGGACTTGCTTCTCAGTTTTGGGCGCAAACATCTCTTGTATTGCTTTGACCTTTGCAGGATCAACCTCAATACCTTTTTCACTGACAATAAAGCCCAATAACTTGCCAGAACGGACTCCAAATGTACACTTGTTGGGATTCAGACGAAGCTTGTATTTCCTCAAACGCTGAAAAAGCTTCAACAAGTGCTCTACATGTTCAACTTCCGTTCTTGACTTGGCGATCATATCATCAACATATACCTCGATCTCCTTGTGCATCATATCATGAAACAAGGTAGTCATAGCTCGTTGATACGTGGCTCCGGCGTTCTTCAAACTGAAGGGCATCATTCGATAACATAATGTTCCCCAAGGTGTGATGAATGTTGTCTTCTTCATATCCTCGGGTGCCATCTTAATCTGATTATATCCGATAAAATCCGTCCATATATGAGAAGACATTGAATTTAATTGTATTATCTACCAACATGTCAATATGTGGTAGAGGGAAATCATCTTTCGGACTAGCTTTATTCAAGTCTCTATAGTCCACGCACATCCAGACTTTTCCATCTTTCTTAGGCACGGGCACAATATTGGCCACCCATTGAGGATATGTAGAAGTCACCAGAAACCCTGCATCAATTTGCTTCTGAACTTCCTCTTTGATCTTTACTGCCATTTCAGGATGAGTTCTCTTGAGCTTCTGCTTCACAGGCACGCACTCAGGCTTCAAAGGTAAGTAATGTTGCACAATATCAGTATCTAGACCTGGCATGTCCTCATATGACCATGCAAAGACGTTAACATATTCTCGTAGCAACTCAATCAACCTCTTCTTAACAGATTCTTCAAGGAGTGCCCCAATTTTCACTTCTCGCACACAATCCTCAGACCCCAAGTTGACTGTTTCCAGATTCTCGAGATGCGGCTGAATGATCTTCTCTTCATGCTCAATTAGACGGGTAATCTCGTCAGGAATCTCTTCAACATCATCTTCTTCCACCTCAAATACAGGGA
Organism: Lathyrus oleraceus; assembly: GCF_024323335.1. Lineage (NCBI taxonomy): Eukaryota > Viridiplantae > Streptophyta > Magnoliopsida > Fabales > Fabaceae > Lathyrus > Lathyrus oleraceus. The sequence continues at coordinate 323,858,356 of NC_066580.1, read as the reverse complement.
ACTCAAAATTGGGAGATGGTGTTGGATCATTATGTTCAATGGGTTTGATTAACCTGCATAATGATTTTGGATATGAAAAGCTTTAGAATTCAAACAAGGCAATCATTATGCAGATGAAAAGATTTATTTTATTCTATTTTTAAGGTTTTATGTGATCACCAATTTTATGCAAAAAGCAAAAAGGGAAAATAATTGGAAAAACAAACATTTAACATGAATTTATTGAATGAAAATATCATTGTATTTATGCGCCAACAATGTCATTACTCCTCCTTTTGGCATGGGAGGAGGGTTTTTTAAACACAATGAACATTACTTCGACTTATGGATAACTGTTGGAATATCCACAGCGACCCAATTATTGCAGATTCCCCCAGGGATGATGAAGTTGCCAGAGTCCTCTTCGTCCTCTTCCAGAATGGCAGCAACCTCCTCGCCTTGACTGGTGTGGATGAATCATCCACTCTTGAACAACCCTTGCGCGTTAAACACCCCAGACGAAAAGCCTATGCCAGCCTGAGACTTGTTATCTTCTAGCTCAATCATTTTCCCTAAACCAGCAGTCGCACCACACTCAATGGCCAACTTTGCATCTTTATAGGAATCAAATGAAGGAGTTCTCTTCTCAATAGGCTCAGCAATAGATAAAGCTTGGAAGGGAGTTCCAACTTCATCTTCAGCATCTATATATGAGAAGGAAGGCAAATGGCTAACCAGTAGAGCCTTTTCTCCCCCTACCACCACCAGTTTCTTATTCTTCATAAATTTCAGTTTCTGGCGTAGGGTGGATGTCACGGCACCTGCCTCGTGAATCCATGGTCTGCCTAAGAGACAACTATACAATGGGTGAATATCCATAACCTGGAAGGTAATCTCGAAATCACTTGGTCCGATTTTGACTGGGAGATCAACTTCCCCAATCACAGTTTTGCGAGACCCATCAAAAGCCTTCACAACAATTCCACTCTACCTCATGGGAGGCCCTTGATATGACAGTTTCAAGAGAGTGGTTTTTGGAAATACGTTCAATGATGACCCATTGTCCACCAGCACATTGGACATGGCGTCGTCTTTGCAACCCATAGATATATGTAATGCCAAGTTGTGGTCTCTTCCCTCCTCGGGGAGATCAGAGTCACAGAAACTCAAGTTGTTACAAGCAGTAATGTTTGCAACAATGCTATCGAATTGTTCTATCGTGACATCGTGATCTATATATGCCACATCCAAAACCTTCTGCAGAGCCTCTCGGTGTGGTTCTCATTTTGTTTGGTGTTCCACTAGCAGGATAGTTGACTCAGGAATTCACCGATACGGTACCCGCAGAAATCAACAGAGAGCAATGGAAGGCCTACAAGCAGAACTCGCCGAAATGAGGATACGCATGAACCAATTCATGGATGTGGTCCAAGGGGTGGCTCAAGGACAGCAAGAGCTAAGACAGATGATACAAAGGAGTCCCGCCACTACTCAACCAGAGACGGTAACTGATCCTCTAGTTGGAGAGGTTAACGGACCCAATGGACCGGGGCCTATCCCGGTCCCACGTGCTAACCCTGATCAACAACCCATTCATGATGATCAAGAGGATCAGTTCACCCTGATGCAGGAGGATTTTGGCATGGGCCATGGTGTGGACCCGATGTTCAGGAGATTGGAGGAGAGGATAAAGGTTGTGGAAGGGCAGAATGCTCTAGGAGTAGATGTTGCCGACTTGGGGCTGGTCCCAGGTGTGAGGGTGCCACCAAAATTCAAAGTTCCGATATTTGACAAATACAATGGCAACTCTTGCCCGAAGACTCATGTGTAAGCCTACTTCCGCAATATGGTTGCATACTCCGATGACGAGAAGCTGCTCATGTACTTTTTCCAGGATAGTCTAGCTGAGGCATCCTTGGAATGGTATATGAGGCTGGACAGAGCCCACATCCGTTGCTGGAGAGACTTGGCTGAGGCCTTCGTAAAGCAGTATCAGTACAACGCGGATATGGCGCCTGACAGAACCCAACTCCAGAATCTGTCTCTCAAGAGCAATGAATGCTTCAGAGAATATGCTCAGCGCTGGAGAGAGACAGCTTCCCGTGTTCAGCCTCCTATGTTGGAGAAGGAAATGGCCAACATGTTCATGAACACTCTGCCCGGGCCTTACTTGGAGCGTCTGGTGGGTTGCAACGCTTCCAACTTTGTTGATGTAGTCTCTACCGGTGAGAGGGTGGAGAACTACTTGAAGGCATGCAAGATCCAGAATGGAGTTGGATCATCATCAGGGGTGAAGAAGCCGTTCATTGGGGGGCAGAAGAGAAGAGAGGGGGATGCGAATTCTTTGTCTTCATATCAGAGCAGGGGTATTCGGAGGAACAACTTTCAGACTTACCATCAGCAGCCTTATGTTGCAGCTATGACCATTCTGGCTGCAGCACCAGTACAACAACAACAACAACGTCAACAAAATCAATACCAACAACAGCAACAGGGTAACAGACCCGCCTATCAACAGAGGCAAAAGGTGATGGACAGGCGTTTCGACACTCTTCATATGTCGTACGCTCAGTTGCTTCCTAGCCTTCAACAATTACAACTCGCGCAGTTACGCACTCTAGCTCCTCCCGTTAGCAGGCTTCCAGTGGGTTATGACGCCAACGCCAGGTGTAATTTCCACTCTGGGGAACCTGGCCACAATATTGAGAACTGCAAAGCTTTTAAGCATGTGGTTCAGGACCTCATAGATTCAAAGGCCATCAACTTTGCGCCGGCTCCTAATGTCGTCAACAATCCCATGCCACATCATGGTGGTACAAATGTTAATATGGTGGAAGGGGAAGCCAAGTCCGTCAAGGATGTGCTGAAATTGAAGACTCCGCTGTTGGAGATTAAAGACTACTTGCTGAAGGCCGATGTTTTCCCCGATTGTGGGAATGGTTGTTTGGGCTGTGCTGTGTAGAGTGGAGGTTGTTTGAAGCTGTAGCAGGGTATCCAGGCCTTGCTTGACGTTGGTATCCTCCAAGCTGAAGATTTGTCTGTCCAAGAGTCTGTTGAAGGGGTTGATGAAGAGGTGTTTGAAGATGCTGTCGAAGAATTCACAGATGTTGTTCCTGCTGATTCTGTAATTCATAATGATGTATTTAATTTTTCCAATGTTATTGCTGATATCCCAAACAATGTGTTTAATTCTGATGTATCTGTTGAACTTGATTCTGATGTTTCGGATGTTTATGATTCAATGAATGAGATTTCTGAGTATGACTGTGATGTTGCCACTATCACAATTTTCTAACCAAATGCTCAGATCAGTGTGCCAGAAGCGCAACCAGTACCACCAGTGCGACCATCCACTATGACCATCACGACCCCTGGTCCTTTATCTTTCACCAGCGAAAGGGCCATTCCTTGGTATTATGGGGGGAGTGTGTACACGCATGATCATGGAGTGGAGCAGCCACTAGAAACATAAGAGGTGCATAATCAAAAGCCTGAATCTGAAATGGAAATAAAAGATCCCGCAGTGGACAATGTTGGTGGAATCGGGCGATTCACCAGGAGTGGTAGACTGTTCTCACCACCCGCTACCCAATCTGATGGTGCCGACGCCGCGGCGAAGGCCAATAGCAAACAAGCTGTGAATGAGGGGACCTCTGCACCCCAGGCTGGCTCTGAGCCTACTTTCACGAAGGACGTGGACGAGCTTCTGAGAATCATAAAGAAAAGCGACTACAAGGTAGTCGATCAGCTGAATCAGACGCCGTCCAAGATATCTATTCTCTCACTCCTGCTGTGTTCGGAGGCACACAGGGAGGCACTTCTGAAAGTCCTAAATGCTGCATATGTGCCTCAGGAGATCTCAGTAAACCAACTAGAAGGGATTGTTGCAAATGTTCATGCAAGCAACGAGTTAGGTTTTACTAATTCTGACTTGACACCAGTTGGACGCAATCATAACAAGGCTTTGCACATCTCGATGAAATGCAAAGACACTGTGCTATCACATGTTCTGGTGGATACAGGTTCCTCTCTCAACGTGCTACCCAAGAGAGCCCTGTCAAGGTTAGAAGTAGAAGGTTTGGTCTTGAAGCCTTCTGATCTCGTGGTGAGAGCCTTCGATGGCTCTAAGAGGTCGATGTTCGGAGAGGTAGAATTGGCAATTCAGATTGGATCGCAAACCTTCAACACCATCTTCTATGTGATGGATATCAGTCCTTCGTATAGTTGCTTGCTGGGTCGTCCTTGGATCCACAATGCTGGGGCAGTATCCTCAACTCTACATCAGAAGATTAAATTCCCAGTCAATGGACGAATTAACACTGTCTGTGGGGGTAACCTGTCTACATTCAAGTATGTAGAGGTAGAAGGTGAAATTCATGAGACCCTATGTCAGGCCTTTGAGGCAGTTCAGATTAAGGATGTAGCTCCGGGGGAAGAGGTTAAAGCAGGTGCCTCTATCTCGTCATTCAAGCAGGCACAAGCCGTGGTGAATTCCGGTGTTGCTCCCGGTTAGGGACGTTTGTTGGAGTTACCTATGAAAGAAGACAATTTCGGGATTGGGTATTAGCCAGCTCTGACTTCTACAACGTCAACGCCTCAAACTCGTCAGGGGCCGATTACTTTCTCCAGTGCTGGCATCATTCAGTATGGCCAGATCTCTGCAATCAACGAAGAAGATGGGGATAATGACTGCGACATTGACAACTGGGTGCGTCCCAGGATCCCGGGTGAAGTCATCAACAATTGGTCTTCTGAGGAGATTATCCAAGTCACTCTTCTTGAAGAGTAATTTTTCTTGTTTGTTCATGCATGTCCAAGTCTTACGTTCTGCCCAGGGCGTAATGACTCATTGTAGGGCTCATCTATGTGAATACTTGCATTTTTTATCATAAATAAAGGACGTCTTTTGCATTCAAAATTTTGTTCACTGTCTTTCTATTTTTGCAGTTTTCAAAAATTAAAAATCAAAATATATTTGGCAATGTTTTGTTAATTTGCACTTTTTGTTCACACTCATAAGCACATACCATCACTCATGCAGATGCACGTCACCGGATCCTATTGATAACAGTTATGCTATGGCTCGCTTCGACTTCGAAAATCCAATCTTTCAAGCTGAAGAAGAGGGTGATGAAGACTGTGAACTCCCTGAAGAACTCGCCAGGTTGTTAAAACAGGAGGAAAGGGTCATTCAACCATATCAAGAGTCTACTGAAGTGATTAATCTCGGCACCGAGGACGCCAAGAGAGAAATCAAGATAGGGGATGCTTTGGAAGATGATGTGAAGAAGGGGTTGATTGAATTGCTGCAAGAGTATGTTGACGTCTTCGCTTGGTCTTATCAGGACATGTCAGGGCTTGACACAGACATTGTGGTGCACCGTTTGCCTCTCAAAGAGGATTGTCCTCCGGTCAAGTAGAAGCTTAGAAGAACGAGACCAGAGATGGCTGTCAAGATAAAGGAAGAAGTGAAAAAACAGTTGGATGCAGGGTTTCTAGTAGTTACCAATTATCCGCCATGGGTTGCAAACATTATTCCCGTACCTAAGAAGGATGGAAAGGTACGGATGTGTGTCAACTACCGGGATATGAACAGAGCTAGTCCTAAAGACGATTTCCTATTACCTCACATCTACGTTTTTGTGGATAACACGGCTCAGTTCTCGGTATTCTCCTTCATGGATGGTTTTTCTGGCTATAATCAAATTAAGATGGCACCAAAAGACATGGAGAAGACAACTTTCATAACCTCATGGGGCACCTTCTGCTACAAGATGATGCCGTTTGGTCTAAAAAACGTTGGGGCAACATATCAACGAGTTATGGTAACTCTTTTCCATGATATGATTCATCATGAAATCGAGGTTTATGTGGATGATATGATTGCCAAATCTCAGACAGAAGAAGAACATTTGGTGAATCTGCAGAAACTGTTTGAACAGCTGAGGAAATTCAAGCTGAGGCTTAATCCGAACAAGTGTACTTTCGGGGTGAGATTTGGAAAGCTGCTAGGCTTTATTGTTAGTGGAAAAGGGATTGAGGTGGATCCTGACAAAGTAAAAGCCATACAAGAAATGCCTGAGCCAAGAATAGAAAAGCAAGTCCGTGGTTTCTTAGGAAGATTGAACTACATTGCAAGGTTCATCTCTCACCTAACAGCCACGTGTGAGCCAATATTCAAGTTGTTGAGAAAAGATCAGGCTATCAGGTGGAATGATGATTGCCAAAGGGCTTTCAAGAAGATAAAATAGTATTTGCAGAATCCTCATATCCTCATGCCTCCAGTCTCAGGGAGACCGCTGATTATGTACTTGACAATACTTGATAATTTCATGGGTTGTGTTCTCGGTCAACACGACGAGACAGGTAGGAAAGAGCATGCCATCTACTACCTGAGTAAGAAATTCACAGACTGCGAGTCAAGATACTCAATGCTTGAAAAGACATGTTGTGCACTTGCATGGGCTGCTAAGCGATTGAGACAATACATGCTGACTCACACAACCTTATTGATCTCCAAAATGGATCCAGTCAAGTACATATTTGAGAAACCAGCTCTCACCGGAAGGGTTGCTCGTTGGCAAATGGTACTGACAGAGTACGACATCCAGTATACATCCCAGAAAGCCATCAAGGGGAGTATTCTGTCAGACTATCTTGCTCAGCAGCCGATTGATGATTATGAGCCGATGAAGTTTGATTTTCCAGATGAAGACATCATGTTCCTCAAGGTGAAAGATTGTAAAGAGCCAGTTGTTGAGGAGGGACCTGATCTAGATGAAAAGTGGACTTTAATGTTTGATGGGGCCGTCAATGCTAAAGGAATTGGAATTGGTGCTGTCATTACTGATCCGAAAGGTGCCCACATGCCTTTCACCACTCGTCTGACTTTCGAGTGCACCAATAATAAAGCTGGGTATGAGGTTTGTATCTTGGGAATTGAGCAAGCCATTGATTTGAGAATCAAGACTCTAGACATCTTCGGAGATTCAGCTCTAGTGATCAATCAAGTGAATGGTGATTGGAACACTCTCCAGCCTAATCTGGTCCCCTACAGAGATTGCACGAGAAGACTGTTGACCTTCTTCGCAACAGTAAAGCTGTATCATATACCTCGTGATGAGAACCAGATGGCAGACGCTCTTGCCACTCTATCCTCCATGATCAAGGTGATTCGATGGAACCATGCTCCCAGAATCGATGTTATGCGCCTTGATAGGGTTGCATATGTGTTTGTTGTTGAGCTGGTAATTGATGACAAGCCTTGGTATCACGACATCAAGTGCTTTCTGAAGAATCAAGAGTACCCTGCAGGGGCATCCAACAATGATAGAAAGACTTTGAGAAGATTGGCAGGCAGTTTCTTCTTGAACAAGGACGATGTGTTGTATCAGAGGAACTTCGACATGGTTTTGCTCAGATGCGTGGATAGACACGAAGCAGACATGTTAATGCAGGAAGTTCATGAAGGCTCCTTCGGTACTCATGCCGGCGGGCATGCAATGGCTAAGAAATTGTTGAGAGCGGGTTATTACTGGATGACTATGGAATCTGATTGTTTTAAATACGCTCGGAAGTGTCATAAATGCCAGATTTATACTGATAAGGTGCATGTGCCGCCAAATCCTCTGAATATGATGTCTTCGCCGTGGCCGTTTGCTATGTGGGGCATTGATATGATTGGAAAGATTGAGTCGACTTCTTCTAATGGGCATCACTTCATCCTTGTTGCCATCGACTATTTCACCAAGTGGGTCGAAGCAGCATCATTTGCGAAGGTCACCAGACATGTGGTTGCCCGATTCATCAAGAAAGAAATCATTTGTCGTTATGGGATTCCCGAAAGAATCATTACTGATAATGGTTCTAATCTCAATAACAAAATGATGAAGGAGTTGTGCCAGAACTTCAACATTCAACATCACAATTCTTCCCCTTATCGTCCTAAGATGAACGGTGCTGTTGAGGCAGCAAATAAGAACATAAAGAAGATTGTGCAGAAGATGGTCGTTACGTATAGAGATTGGCATGAGATGCTACCCTTCGCCTTGTATGGGTACCGTACTTCAGTACATACATCGACTAGGGCAACCCCTTACTCCCTTGTGTATGGTATGGAAGCAGTCTTACCTGTTGAAGTGGAGATTCCTTCTCTAGGAGTCATGTTAGATGTCAAGCTAGACGAAGCTGAATGGATCTGAACAAGGTTCAATGAGTTGAGTCTTATCGAAGAGAAGTGAATGACAACCATTTGTCATGGGCAGTTGTATCAGAGTCGGATGAAGAGAGCCTTTGATCAGAAAGTGCGTCCTCAATGCTTCCAAATCGGAGATTTAGTGTTGAAAAGGATCCTTCCTCCTCAGACAGATCACAGGGGCAAGTGGACTCCGAACTATGATGGGCCATATATTGTCACCAAGATTTTTGATGGTGGAGCCTTAATGCTTGCAATTATGGATGGTGAAAACTTCACTTCCCCTGTGAACTCAGACGCAGTTAAAAAATACTTCGCATAAAATAGACCCGCTGTACAATAAAAAGAATAGTCCAGGCAAAAAAATGGGCATCCCGGCGAACCAAGAAAATGAAAAAAGGTTTGGGCAAAAGTTAGGGATTAAAAATGAAAAGATTGTACACCCAGTAAGTTGAAAATCTGAAAAGGCAACTTAGGCAAAAATCGGTATCCCGGTGGATTGAAAACCCGAAAGGGCGATCCAGGCAAAAGTTAGGGATTAAGCAAATAACTGCATTCTGAGTAGTTCTGAATCTCATCTCGTGCCGATAACTGGAAACTTTCGAAGGATAAGAAACAGTCCAATCACCTTTTTCAGAAAGCTGGTCATATGAAGGATCTTGAAGACGAGCGAGTCATAGCAGAATTGGAATCCGATAGAAATCCATTTCACATTGCCATTAGATTAATTTCTGTTTTTATCTTTTGTGCGATTTCCTCTTTCCAGGGATTGCTTCCTGATGTAAATGCCTATTCAGAGGCTATTCAATCAATAAAATCATGTTATTCAGTATATCTCTGTGTTCGTTTTTATTTTACTGTTTTGTTTGCAAAAATGACATCCGAATTTTTTATAAACATTGCATCATGAAACATAAGAGCTTTGCAGGTACATGCTCAATAAACATTTAAAATTGCTGTAAATTTTAAGTGCCTTGGATCGTCTATTCAGAACAGGTACACTCGGGGCATTTCCTTAATGTCCTCAGCAGATGATCGCAGATGTTTGCTTCAACAATTGGTGTTTGATATCTTATCCCTGCAGAGCTGACCCAAGTATTGGATTCTTTAATCCCCAGCAGGTTCTCACTACTGTACTTCCCCAAGCATGTGTTTCAGACTATACACTCCCCAGTAGAGTTGATAGTGCCAGACTGTATATCTCCCCAGTAGAGTTGACAGTGCCAGACTGTATATCTCCCTAGTAGAGTTGATAGTGCCAGACTGTATATCCCCAGCGGAGTTGACAGTGCCAGACTGTATCTTCCCAGCAGAAGCAGCTGCTCCTCAGAGTTCGATGCCAAATCGATGATCTCGACGCCAGATCCATAATCTCTTTCCTTGAAGCAGAATCTCGGTACCGTATCGGTGTTTGTTTCCCCCGCTGAGTCATCTCTCGTAGAATATGGTTGCCAGAACCACTGTCGCTTTCCTCAGCAGCAGGCTTTCAGTGCCACTCTCTCCCCAGTCAGAGTCTTGGTATCTTGTTATTGCCAGAACATCGCGTAGCCGACCATTTCCCCATAGAGTTCATTGTGTTGTGTGTCTCCAACAACATTGCCTCGGTCTGGAGGATTGTGATCATTTGCCCAGCAAATTCCTGGCCTCGGCTTGGCATTCTCCCTAGCATTTCGCATCCCGGCATGTAGAATCATATTGCATTGCATCCTCCCAAATCGCGTAGCATTTCCATTTTCATGGAGCATTATGCCATCGAAAAATTCAAACATACTCATGTAAAGCATAAAACATTCTCGGTATCCCAAATGATAAGCCAGAAGTTCGTTTCCAGTACTCAGACTGAAGGTTGTTCACGACATTATCCTTTATTATTCCCAGCAGGGGACGTTGGCCCACGTGCCGCCTCAATTATCATTTTCCTTATTTCTGCCGATGTTGACAGGCATGAAAGTTTTCCCGGTATTCAGACCGAAGTGGCATTTATGCCAGTTTTCCGATATTCAGATCGAAGAAGTTTCTGACATCCAGGTCGATGCAACTTGTGGCATTCAGGCCAGTTTTCCGGTATTCAGACCAAAGTGGCATTCAGGCCAGTTTTCCGATGTTCAGATCAAAGAAGTTTCCGACGTTCAGGTCGACGCAACTTGTGGCATTCAGGACAAGTTTCCGGTATTCAGACCGAAGTGGCATTCAGGCCAGTTTTCCGGTATTCAGACCGAAGTGGCATTCAGGCCAGTTTTCTGATGTTCAGATCGAAGAAGTTTCCGACATTCAGGTCGATGCAACTTGTGGCATTCAGGCCAGTTTTCCGGTATTCAAACCGAAGTGGCATTCAGACCAGTTTTCCGATGTTCAAATCGAAGAAGTTTCCGACGTTCAGGTCGACGTAACTTGTGGCATTTAGGCCAAGTTTCCGGTATTTAGACCGAAGTGGCATTCAGGTCAGTTTTCCGGTATTCAGACCAAAGTGGCATTCAGGCCAGTTTTCCGATGTTCAAATCGAAGAAGTTTCCGACGTTCAAGTCGACGCGACTTGTGGCATTCAGGCCAGTTTTCCGGTATTTAGACCGAAGTGGCATTCAGGCCAAGTTTTCGGTATTCAGACCGAAGTGGCATTCAGGCCAGTTTTCCGGTATTCAGACCGAAGTGGCATTCAGGCCAGTTTTCCGATGTTCAGATCGAAGAAGTATCCGACATTCAGATCGATGCAACTTGTGGCATTCAGGCCAGTTTTCCGGTATTCAGACCGAAGTGGCATTCAGGCTAGTTTTCCGATGTTCAGATCGAAGAAGTTTCCGACGTTCAGGTCGACGCAACTTGTGGCATTCAGGCCAAGTTTCCGGTATTCAGAAAGAAGTGGCATTCAAGCCAGTTTTCCGGTATTCAGACCGAAGTGGCATTCAGGCCAGTTTTCTGATGTTCAGATCGAAGAAGTTTCCGACGTTCAGGTTGACGTGACTTGTGGCATTCAGGCCAGTTTTCTGGTATTCAGACCGAAGTGGCATTCAAGCCAGTTTTCCGATGTTCAGATCGAAGAAGTTTCCGACGTTCAGGTCGACGCGAGTTGTGGCATTCAGGCCAGTTTTCCGGTATTTAGACCGAAGTGGCATTCAGGCCAGTTTTTCGATGTTCAGATCGAAGAAGTTTCCAACGTTCAGGTCGACGCGATTTGTGGCATTCAGGCCAGTTTTTCTGGTATTCAGACCGAAGTGGCATTCATGCCAGTTTTCCGGTATTCAGACCGAAGTGGCATTCAGGCCAGTTTCCTGGTGTTCAGACTGATGTTTGATAATCTAGTATTTTCCGATGCTCAGGTCGAAGTCATTTCCAGTATTCAGACTGATGAGCGGCATTCAGGCCATGGTTTTTCCTGTGTTACCATTTATTTTGGTATTCAGGCTTACATTCTTTTTTCGGTGTTCAGACCAATTCTCACCGTACCAGACGGATTCTTTTTCAAGACCACATCTTTGCCGATTCTGACAGGCATTATAACTTCATTTTTCACTTCAGTGTAAATTTTCGGGTTTTGATTGTATTCAATCCCTTGATACCTCGAAACTGCGAAAGCCATTGCTATCTTTATTTCGGGTCTCCAGTTGATTGAATAGGGGCAGCTGTAATACCCCAAAATTTACCTTTCATTTTTCCTAGAAGCATGGGTTTGTTTCACATTGCATTAGCATCATACTAGGTCATACTCATTACATACTGCATTAATGACTTGGAAATTAGGGTTTGATTGCTCACTCCATAACAGAAGAAGCCCACACAAAGCAAGACTGAGAATTGAACTTCATTATCCAAATATACAAGTCTCAAGGTGGTCCAGGTATCTTATGGTGGTCTACAGTTCATCAGTGGAAGATTCAGAGCTCTCAGAGTGTGCATCTGCACTTAATCAGAAATTAGGGTTTCATGGCTACCTGCAACATGCAAGGTTTTGGTGGGAAGTAGAGGGGCTCATTCATGTCATGATAAGAGAGGCATCTTGGCCTAGGAAGGTTCACAATTATCTCAGAAAGATCCATTGGCAATCAGTGCAATCAGTTCTTGATCATTTTGCCCTAAAACTAGGGTTTGGTATAAAATCAGTTTATTTCTGATTCTTTGGGTAAAAGTCTTTTCCATGGCCCTCCATATGTCTACAAGGGTCTACATACAAAAAATCAGCTCTTTATTTGAGCTAGAGATGCTTCAATTGATCAATGGAATCAAGAATCAGACAGTTTGGGAAAAGTCAACTGTGGGGCTACAAAAGTCAACTCCTGACATTTTGAAAGTGGAATCTCAAAATTCATGCCTAAGGGAGCCTACATGTGAAATTTGATCAAGGTTGGATCATGGATTCATCATTTAATCAGGAGTTGGAAAAGTTACTAAATTTGGAAATAGTTGACTTTCCATTTAGGGCAAGTTTTCATGGTTGTTACACTCACTTTAAGCCCATTTTACATCAAGATGCAAGCTCCATTTGAATATTTCTCCAACAAGAAAGTTATTCCTCTTGTTACAAGCTTTCTAGAGATATAAAGTTTGTTCCATTTGGATTAGAATTGAGAAAGTTATGCTTGGTCAAAGTGAGACATTATTTTAGGACACTTAGAAAGTTTTCTAAGTCCAAAATCTGCAAAATTTGTCAAGACTTCTTGGCCAGATTTCTTGCACTTCAAGGAATCTTTTGAAAATACTTTCTTCATAACAATTGAACCTTTCCATGTCCTATTTCACATCCTTTTAGAATCATCCCATTTGGATCATTGGTTTGAGAGATGCACTCATCTAAAGTTGGCATCATGAACTGAATTTTTAGGCAGCATTTAGGCCAAACTGGCCCAGCCATTTTGCAGATGATGAGACACGATTTCATGGCCATTTTTCACCTCTTTCCATTCATCATTTTAACTTGTGCCCAACATGAAAGGTGTTAAGCTCCATGCACTCTTCCTACTGTTTGCATTTCCTTGCCATTTGGTCATATACTCATCAAGATACATAGTCATAAAGTCACCCTCTTGAACTTATTTTCAAGCCACGCCCTGCTGCAGCCAGACCATAAAATCGACCAGCCACATGCTTTTCCTCATTTGGTCATGTACTTTTGTTGTCCACCCACTTAAGTTTTGCCAAAATTAGAGCTTGCTTTCACCACCTCACCTTTTGTATCATATTGCACATAAACAAAACAAACATTGGCAAGCCCATTAGACACTTCAAATCCAACATACTTAAGGCACATAAACCCTAACTTGAAGTGTGGTGGCTGCAAAACTTCAAAGCAAGGCAAGCAAAGGCAAGTGGGCAAGGTTGGTTTTCATTTCATTTCACAAGTTTCTCAAGCACAAGCATCAAAACAACACCTTATTCTCCTTCCATCTTCTCCAATACCAAGAGGCAGTGGACCTTGCATCCACTAGGTAAACCTTTACTCACTCTCTTCCATGGCCATATTCATGCTTGCTCATCATGTTATCCATGCTCACCATGCTTACTTCATGTTATTTTTCCATTATGCCATGCTTGCATCATGTCGTGTTCCATGTTAATACTATGCAATTTTTGTTTATAAAACCCTCAACACGAGGCATTGCTTTTAACTTTGAGTTTGTGATGTTGTTTTCTATTCATATCCATGTGCGTGTGGCTGCCTTGTTGTCCATATTTCTCTATGCTAAAGCCATCATTTTCATTGAAATAAGATACTATGATGTTCTACTCATTGCATACTTGAACTTTGCTTTTTTATACCATGTCATTTGATGCATTATCGAGCTTGCATTATTGGTTGGAAGTTGGAAAAAAATCCATTTGCGTTTTCGTGTTGCTGTTGCATGGTGTTAGGGTTCTTTAGAGGGGACGACCACGTGTCGTCACATTAACCGCTGGATGAAGAATGCATGCTGCGATCCTGGCCGTGCGTATGTTGTTTGTCTTCTTGTGACTTAAGTATAACATGACCAATTGATTAACATGTTACATGATTATTTCATTAAAATGTTGCTTTATTTCTTGTCACTCCTGGCAGTTATCGTTTGGATCAATGGGCCTATGCGTTTCACTGACCACACCCCACTTCATGGCCCATGATCCATTCACATTTGTTTTCTTCTTCTTTTTAATTCATTTTATTTTCTGCTTTGTTTTAATTAATAAAAATATTTCATTTATTCATAAAAATCCAAAAAAATATTTTCCACATTTCTTATTGTCTTATTTAATTTATTTTAATTTTAATTTTCGTTTTTATTTAATGCTAATATTTTATTTTAATTGTTTATTCTGCATAGTCCATTTTAACACACTTATTTTTATTAATTTTATTTTCATGACTTAAAATTATTTTTAGGTTCTGATTTTTGGGATGAGGGTTGACAAATGTCTCATGGTCAACCTGACCTTTTCTTGGAATTTTATTTCCCATTTTTAATTTATTTTGGATTTATTTTTTGAACTAGTTTGCTTGGTTGACTTTTCATTTGACTTCTGTTTTATTTCAATTAATTTATACACTAATTCAAATTATTTTTAAAATCTTTTTGGGGGATGATGATGCTCTGACCCCACCTTAGTTAGTTTAATTTTTCATAATTTTCTTGATTAATTTACTATTTATTTGATAATTTTTAAGTTGACTTGACTTTTTAGTTGACTTTTCTATGATCGATGTTTGACTTAGGGATTGCTTAAGGCAATTGAAGAGATCTTTTGATCCTCTCTTGTTCATCTCATATGCCATGTATTAGAGGCCTTTTATCTTGATTTTATTTGATCCTTGCATCATTTCCCGATTAAATTATTCAGTGATCCTTTGTGTGCATAGTTTCACCTATCTGATTCATCTGATATTTTTTATACTTGTTTCTTTCATCCATGCTTCTATTGTTTGATTGCTTAACATGTCTATACTTCTCATGCATTGTCTAATGCTTCATTATTTCATTCTTTAATTCTATGATTTGATCATATACTTGATTGCTTATCTAATTGTTTGATAACTATGACCTACTTGCGTGATGTATGAGGCATATATTTTTATTGTTTGATTACCATGAACAATCCCCATTCATAACAAATGTACCCCTTTCCCATAAAGTGTATAATGTTTATTCTTTCATTATTTATTCATTTGTTAATACAAGAATTAAAACGAACACCCGATAACCATTTCAAAACAAAATCAAAACCCCGATCCAACGTCGAGTAATTATTTTCAAAACTTAACAGAACCAGCACGTATTCATCCATCCTTTTGTAAGTCGATTGCTTCATGCATCGCCATCTACCCTTACCCATGGTTCCTCTCTTTGCTCCATCCGTCGACTCTTGTTCCGTTTAGGTAGCACCCATTAGGTAGAACCCTTTGTATGATAACATAGGTAGCATTCCCTTATTTTTTGTATGATAACATAGGTAGGATTCCCTTATTCTTTGTATGATAACATAGGTAGAATTCCCTTATTCTTTGCATGCTAACATTAGGTAGATGTTCCCATTTGTAAATCATAACACTCAGGTCCACATTACATGACAACTCTAGGGCAAAGCTTCCCCACTTTTAGACCTTCCGTGCGTCCCCGGTTCTGTGGCATGTCAATCCGTTCTATTGCAAAGAGGTAACGACCTAAGACTCGATTCCGCGAGCTGCGACACCTACTACTAGGATGTGAACACATTGCCCACTTTCCTTTGACACAACTAGTGTCCTCCTTTGTAAGACCATGTTCAGATGG
Organism: Lathyrus oleraceus; assembly: GCF_024323335.1. Lineage (NCBI taxonomy): Eukaryota > Viridiplantae > Streptophyta > Magnoliopsida > Fabales > Fabaceae > Lathyrus > Lathyrus oleraceus. Next base: position 323,842,453 of record NC_066580.1, on the reverse strand, counting down.
CAATCCTTAACCCCTATGTAGTCGAACTACGACAACTCTGATTCTCATTCCAGATGAGATACGTAGGCACGAGACGCGATATCTTGCCGTGTTTGACTGATAACTAACAACTAATCCTTGTTTGCTTTTGCCCTCGTTGCGATTCTTTTCTCTCGCCCTCGTTGCGATCGAGACCTTCCCTTTCTCTTTCCCTAGTTGCAATCGAGACCTTTGTTCCCGTAGTTTAGCTGAACTACGTTTTGCTCTGATTCTCATTCCAGATGAGATACATAGGCATAAGACGCGATGTCTTAGCGAGCACACTCCTCTTTAACCCATAGGTAGCCGAGCTACGAAGACTCTGATTCTCATGTTCAGATGAGATACGTATGCAGTGGATGCGACATCCGTGCGAGTCATTTTCTTTTTACCCTCTTTTAGTAAATAATACCTCAGATAAACACACACCCTTTAGACAAGAACAACAAGAATGGATCCTGTAGAGTACTACAGATGCGTAGGGGTGCTAATACCTTCCCTTCGCATAATCGACTCCTGAACCCAAAATTTGGTTGCGAGACCTTGTCTTTTCCTTTCCTTTTTCTTCTGGTTTTCTTCGAGCGTTTCCTTTCCCTCCTTTGGGATAAATAACGCACGGTGGTGACTCTTCTGTCTATTCATTTTTCGCCGATTGTTTTTTCGCTTCTATCTTTTTTAGGTTGCGACAACTATCTGCAAAGAACCAGAGCAGAATACATAGTATGAAATCCATAAAGTAAGGAAGGTTATATGCTCTTTATCAGACACTTTGACGGAGTCCTTGTTGTAGTTACATTCGATGTAATTCTGAAGGCTGGCCTGAGTAAATGAGAAGGTATTCTCTATCGAAAGGGTGGGGTCGAAGACTTCCATCAACGGTGAAAGGCCGTTGATTTCCGCCACATCGAAAAGTGTGGGTGTTAACATCCCACAGGGCAACTGAAATGTGTTGGTGGAGCCTTCCCAAAAATATAGAGATGCCAGTAACATATAAGGATTGACACGATGAGCATACCTTGATATTTGAACAAGGTTGTAGATCCCCATACTCTATAAGACCCTAATTTTGACCCTAAGATCCCTCATGCTATTCTCATCATATGCATTAGCATTGGATCACACCTTGGCATCCTCCTTACCCCTCATTTATTGGATTTTCATTGGGAGAGATCACCAAGCATATTTGATTGTATCATACTTCATTTATATTTATTTCACTAACCCAAATACCAAAATATATGTCATCGTATAGTTTAACTCTTTTGTAGGTAGTGCACATGTTCACCTATGCTCTATCAAGCTCACATCTAGGGTTTAAGACCCTCATTGCAAGGAGCTCAATCAAGAAGTGGTTTACTATGGCTCTAAGTATCATATATGAATCCCCATGATCTTCACATGTTATTTTGATCAAGAAATCATCAAGATTTTGGAGTTGGTTTGCCTTGGAAACCGTAATTCATCTGGGTATCTTGTGTAACTTCTTCAACAATTTTCTTTGCCAATTGATCAATTATTTCAAGGAATACTTCAAATTTCATCATATTATGCATATATGATCCTCCATGAGTCTCAAAATACAAGAGAATGTCAAGCTAGCAAGTTGGTTCATGGTGGTTGACCAGAGGAATTCAACTGATCAAAACTAGGGTTCCCTAGACCCTATCTCCTACATTTTTTGTCATATGAAAATGATTCCAAGAGAAACGTTACTCTAAATGACATTCCAAACAACTTTCATGTTAAAGTCTAGATCTAGTTTTGCTTGGAAAGTCATATTTTATGATGAACGATTATAGGTCATTTTGTCTAAACCCTAATTTAGAGGTCAACTTCCCAAGACCATAGATTGCTCAAATTTTATGAGATGAAAGCTATTCAAGCTGCATGATCAAATTAAAGATGTCTACTTCAACTTTTATGTTTGGAGTAAGAGCAAATTCAACTTTTAAATGCATGTGATATGAGGAAACATTATAGGTCATTTTGGGTCAATGCCATTGAACAAGTGATTTTCCTAAACTTCTAAAATGCATAACTCCTTCATGATAAATCCAAATGAGGTCAAATTTGTAACCAAATTGAAGGACTTTGAGAGATATAAAACTTTGATGATGGAACGTTTCTCATTTGAAGCCCATAGAAAAAGTTCCTCAAGGTGGAAGAAGTGAACATATGGCTTGGTACGTAGAAATTTTTTGATATCTTTGATTTTCCAAACTTCCACCTTAAAATTCATCATGATCCAAGCTTAAAATGGAAAAGTGTCCAACATAAAAGTTGTTCCTATTGATCTAACCTTTCCAAAAAATACAAATTCATCCCATTTGGACAAAGTATGAGTGACTTGTGCATGGATTAAAGTTGGATGACCATTTGGCATATTTGAACTTCCACTTTCCACACACGAATGCATGGCTTGTTAACATGACTTCAACATTATTTGCACATGATTTTGGACCTGATTGCATCATTACATGGGCCTGTCACACGCCTATGCATCCATGCAAGGCATTTTGCTATTTTTGAAAGTTTGAAAAAAGTGTGCCAATATCAAAGGCTTTGGCTATAAATAGAAGTGTCTATGATCAGAATTGAGGACCCTGGCGCGCCAACTTTGAAGCTATAACCCTAAACCTCCATATTCAAAGGATAACCTCGAGGATTTTCATTGAAAATCGAGTTTGAATCTCCCACTGTTTTAAGATTCAAAACTCCAAGAGTCATGCTTCTTTCTTGATCCATTTCCGCTCCATTAAGCATCCAGAGCAAGGCCAAGTATAATTGAGAGCAAAACCGTGTCCATCTGAACCTACAGTGAAGGTGAATTTCTGAATTTTTCATCTCTTCAATTCTCACTCAATTCTCCACTATTCTTGATAATTTTTGGTTCTCTGAAGTCCTACCAATGTAGGCAACAAGATTGAGTTGCTTTGAGGTCAAATCAAAGCAACTCAGATCATGATCCTCAAAATTCCACTCCCTGTATCTTTCAATATACTTAGAGTTAGCTAAAATTAAGGCCAAATTCGAGCTCCTGAGCATTTTTACTTTAAATTCATGTCCTCTTTTTTCACTTTGGTGATGGTTGAGGGTGGACCAGTCCTGTGAGGTCCACCAGAGAAGAAGACCGGAGCTCTGGCTCCGGCGATGCATTGACGTGTCTCCAGACCACATGATTCTTCTATTTTGTTTTAATCTTGAGCGTCCAAATTGATTACCACACGTGTGGCACATTGACTAGGGAACAATATGGAATGCGCGCTCTGATCCACTTGATCTGCCACCTCAATTAATGAGGGAGATCAAGTGGTCCACGTATTTTTGCATTTTTTGATTTTTATTTTAATTGACTTATTTTAATTAATTCATATTAATTTAATTATTGATCCAAAAAATATGGGACTTTCACCAAAATTTCTCAAATATTTTTCTCTTTCATTTTCTGAATTAGAATTATTTTTTGGATCAATATTAATATTTTTCATGATTTAATTGTTTTTGTACATATTTTTAATTGTTTAAAAATACTTTTAAGTTTCCAAAAATAATGAAATTTTTTCTCCAAGGTCCTTTGACCCTGTTTGACCTATGATAAATCTCTTGACCATTTATTTGGTGTTTTGAAGAGGTTTTAGGATTTTGACCAACCATAATTTAATTTAATGTATTTTTAATTGATTTTTATTTATTTAATTGTAAATAAATTGTGTTGAGCTACTTTTATTGACTTGTTGAGTTTGACTCTTGTTGTTGGGCCTTGGTCAAGGTTGATTTGACTTTGTTGGATTAAAATTATTGGATTTAGGGGATTGATGAAATATGCATTTCATCTCCCAAAATGAATGAATGATTTTAATTCGATAAAAGTCCTCATTTGACCAATTTGTATTGATCTCATTCCCCATCCCTCTTCATCTTTATCCCATTCTATCCCTATCCATTTCTTTGACCTATGATATCTCTATATCCTAAGGCTAGTTGATTGCAAAATCAACATAAGTATGAATGAGATTAGGTCCACCCTTTTGCCATTTTCTTTTAAGTGTGGTATATTTTAGGAGTATAGTTCATAATACCATATCTCTAACATGCATTAACACTAAAATTTCTATTGCCCGACCTCAAATAGTTATGACTTCTACATAAGTCCAATTACGATTGCTTAACATAGTGCTAAACTTTGACCATAAAAGCAAATCATTCTAGTAAGTGAGATTGTAAGTCTCCCCCCTTTCATGGTATTATGTGGAAACTTAGCCTTTTTTCCTTCCTTTGGAAGATGTCTTGGTTCAAGGATTCATGCTTGTGAATAGAGGGTTGAGTGTTCTCCAAATAATGACTTAAACAATTGAAAAGCAAAAGCAATATTAACTTCTAATCAACTAACATTTGACTAACTTTTAATTTCAAGTCATTTACCTTTTGCACTTTAAATTAAAGTATTTATTCATTTGTCATTATTCATACCATTTAACTTGTTTACTTTAATTCCATTTTCACTTTGCTCACTTGATCCATATCTTATGATTATATTGTGATTGTATATACTTGTTTGTGTATTTCGTTTGTGATTATGGTCTTTTGACCTTAATATACATAATAACAACAAAAAATCTAAAAAAGATTTGTGTGGACTGTTGGATTTGATCTGAGACATTGGACTTAGCATTAGGCAACATTCCCTATGCAAAAGGACTTGGCCAATGCCAACTTTTCTAAAACCAAGTGCTTGTGAAGAAAACTTTCATTTGATGCAAGTATTACGACCCCTTTTGAGTTCATCTGCTACATGGTCGTGATGAAATTGTTACTTTGAACCTGTGTCTAATGCCTATCTCTGAGCCATTCAAGGAGTATGTCATCTGATACATGGGAGATTATGAAGAAGATCATGGAGTTGCTAAGCTTGGATCTGGCTATCTTTATTTGATGCCTTGTTCTTCACCTTGCTATTGTGTGTATTGATATTGCTTGATTCTAAAGTCCAAGGGAAAATTGGGTTTCTATATGATATTCTTGTCTATTGGATTGCATTCCATTGGTCAGATCTTTTCAACTCTTAATTTTTAATTTTTGCTTAGGATTAGTCTCTTCATCTCCTCCCACTTCTTTAATTTCAAATCTCTCCCTCCTTTTTAAAACCTTATTTGCTTTTGTTTTTCTAAACTATGACTTGGTTACAAAATTAGAAACTTTGGCCTTATACCATTGCATTTTCAAAACTCTTTTCTTAAATCAAATTTGTAAATGAACTTAACTATACATGACTTAAAACTTAAAAAGACAAAAAGAACTAACACTCATTCAAGCCTTTTTAGGCCTATTGTGCCTTTGTTAAACTTAAACTTTTGTTAAAAGCAACTCATTCACTTTGAAATTGTTACCACGAACTACGAGGTTTTGATCCCTCATTTTATGTTGGTACGTAGGCACAAGTCCGAAGGTCTTGTCAAACACAAAATATAATTAATGAATTCTTTTCTCATCCCCACACTCTATTTATTGCGAACATCATTTTATACAAAAACACATGTACACACAAAAAAGGGTTCCCTAGGAGTACCTAGGACACTTTGGGTGCTAACACCTTCCCTCTATGTAACCAACCCCTTACCTGTAATCTCTGGCATTTTCTTAGTTTTGATTTGAAAACTTCTTATCTTTGGGTTTTGTTCGTACTTTTCCCTTTTCCCTTGGAAACAATAAAAGTGTGGTGGTGACTCTGGTTTTATTGACGTTAAGTTTATCAATAACTTAATGGTAATGAATTTACCGCTACATAAATTAAGTGGTGACTCTGCTGGGGAGTAGTCTCCAGTGGGTTTTATAACGATAAATTCATGACCATTAAGCTATGGATAAGCTAGACGTCAATAAAACCAGAGTCGCCGCCGTGCTTTTATTGTTTCCAAGAGAAAAGGGAAAAGTACGAACAAAACCCAAAAGATAAGAAGTTTTCAAATCAAAACAAATAAAATGCCAGATATTACAGGTAAGGGGGTTGGTTACACAAATGGAAGGTGTTAGCATCCAAAGTGTCATAGGTACTCCTAGGGAGCCCTTTTTTATGTGTGTATGTGTTTTTGGTATAAATAATGTTTGAGAAAAATAGAGTGCGGGGATGAGAAAAGAATTCATTGATTATATTTTTGTGTTTGACAAGACCTTCGGACTTGTGCCTACGTACCAACATAAAAATGAGGGATCAAAACCTTGTAGTTCGTGGTATCAATTTCAAAGTGGGTGCATTGCTTTTAACAAAATTTTAAATTTAAAAGTCACAAGGGCCTAAAAATGGTTTGAATGAGTGTTAGTCCTTTTTGGCTTTTGAAATTTTAAGTCCAGGATAGGTAAGTTCATTTACAAGTTTTGATTAAGAAAAGGGTTTGAAAATGCAATGGCATAAGGCCAAAGTTTCTAGTTTGTAAATATGGTCTAAGTTTAGAAAACAGACACAAGCAAAGAAGATTTTTAAAAAAGGAGGGAGAGATTTGAAATACAGAAATGGGGAGGAGATGAAGAGACTAATCCTAAGCATAAATTTAAAAGTTGAGAGTTGAAAAGAACTGACCAATGGGCTCAATCCAATAGACAAGAATGTCATAATGGAATCAAGCAATATCAATACATAAGTAGCAAATTGAAGAGCAAGGCATCAAATAAAGATGGCCACATCCAAGCTTAGCAACTCCATGATCTTTTTCAAGTTTTGCCCATGTAGCAGATGACTTCAAAGATGGCATAAGTCACAAGTTCAAAATAACAGCTTCACAATGATCATGTTGCTGATGAACTCAAATGGATCTTCAATGATGTATTAGATGAAGTTTCAATTCAAAAGCACTTGGTCTCATGAAAGTTGGCATTGGCCAAGTCCTTTGCATAGGGAATGATGCCTAATTCTAAGTCCAATAGTCTCAGATCAAACCAATAGTCCACACAATATATTTTTAGGGTTTTTGTTCTTATTATGTACATTAAGGTCAAAAGACCACACAAACAATCACAATATACACAATCACAATATATCACAAAAATATGGTCCAAGTGGACAAAGTGAAAATGACATTAATATAAACAACTTGAATGGTATGAGTAATGGCTAATGAATAAAGCTTAAAAATTAAAGTGCATTAAAAGTAAATGACTTGAAATTAAATGTTAGTTGTTAATGAGTTAGAAATTAGTATTTCTTTTGTTTATGTTTTGTTTAAGTCATTCTTTGGAGAACACTCAACCCACTTATCACAAGCATGGATCCTTGAACCAAGACATCTTCCAAAGGAAGGAAAAAAGGCTAAGTTTCCATACAATACCATGAAAGAGGGGAGACTTACAATCTCACTAACTAGAATGCTATGCCTTTTTGTGTCACAAATTTAGCGTTATGTTAAGCAATCGTAATTGAACTTATATAGAAGTCACAACTATTTGAGGTCGGGCAATAGATTTTTGGTGTTAATATATGTTAGAGACATAGTATGATGAACTATGCTCATGAAACATACCACACACAAAAAGAATATGAAAAGTGGGGGACCTAATCTCATCCATACTTATGTTGGTTTTGCAATCAACTAGCCTTAGGATATAGATACATTATAGGTCCATGACATGAATGCATAAAGAATGGGAATGAGATGAAGAGGGAAGGGGAATGGATCAAACACAAATTGGACAAAGGAGGAATTTTACCATGTTAAGATCATTCATTCATTTTGGGAGATGGAATGTACATTCTATCAATCCCCTCAATCCATGATCTTAACCTAACAAAGTCAAATCAACCTTGACCAAGGCCCAACAACACAAGTCAAACTCACAAAGTCAACTAAAATGGCTCTACACAATTTATTTGGCATTTAACCAATTAAAAATAATAAAAATAATGCATTAAATTAAATATGGTTGGTCAATTTCCTAAAACCTCATCAAAACACCAAAGAAATGACCATGAGATTCATCATAGGTCAAACAAGGTCAAAGGACCTTGGAGAAATTTTTTCAGAATTTTGGGAAAGTTAAAAGTATTTTTAAACAATTGAAAATATTTACAAAATCAATTAAATCATGAAAATATTAATAATGATCCAAAAAATAATTTTAATTCAGAAAATGAAGGAGGATTTTATTTAATTTTTTTTGTGAAACTCTCATATTTTTTTGGATCAATATTAAATTTAATATGAACTAATGAAAATAAAAGAAATAAAATGAAAATAAATTAAATCAGAAAAACGTGGACCACTTGATCTCCCTCATTAATTGAGGTGGCATACCAAGTGGTAGAAAATGTGCGTTCCATGATACGCTTGAGTCAGCGTGTCATACGTCTGGTATTCAAAAGCAACGTTCAAGATTAAAACGATTTGAATTGATCCAATGGCTCAGAACACATCCAACGCATCGCCGGAGCAAAGTGTCGGTCATCTTCTCCGATGACTCTGGCCGGATGGTTCCCTCATCACCATCACATAAATGAAAAAGGAGGACATGATCTTAAAGAAAAAATGGCGTAGATCACGAATATCACCTCAATTTAACCTAACTCCAAGTATATTGAGAGATACGTGGAGTTGAATTTTGAGGTGTATGAACTGAGTTGCTTCGGTTTTGCCTCAAAGCAACTCAATCTTCTTGCCTACATTGGTAGGACTTCATACAACCAAGGATCCAAGAGAATTAATGAGAATTGAGGGAGAATCAAAGAGAAGAAAAATCTGGAAAAATACCTTCAATGTTGTGTAGAACTTGATCTCTCTTGCTTCAATTCATGCTTGATCTTGCTTATGGAGCTTGCAGAAGTGGATTAGGAATGGTGCAAGGCTTTGGATCCTGGAGTTCTTGAATCTCCAAACAGTGAGATTCAAACTCAAATTTCAAGTGAAATTTATCAGGTTTTCCTTTGAATTGTGAGGGTTTCAATGGTTGGAGGCAAAGCTGGCGCCCAAGGTCTTTCAAATCTGATGCAATGGACCTCTATTTATAGCAAATATAAGTGATATTTGCACACTTGAAAATGCTTCCAAAATTGGCAATGTGAAATGCACGCTTGCATGGGCATGTACATGCCCATGAAGCAACTAAATTAGGTCCAAATACAAGTGAAATGAAGTCTGAATGAGAATTGTGGTGCAAGGCAAAGATGTTTTGATGTTTGAAGAATGACTCTTGCCAACTGATACAACCTTGTTCAAGCCATGCGCAGACCCCTTAAACCTTTCCCATAATGAATGAATTTGGATTCTTTAGAAAGGTTAGGTCAAGGGGAACAACTCTAATCTTGAATACGTTTCCATTTGAAGCTTGTATCATGGTGAATTTTGAGGTGGAAGTTTGGAAATTCCAACATGTCAAAATATTTTCTAAGTGTCAAGCCATATGTTCAATTATTCCACCTTGGCTAACTTTTTATGTGAGCTTCAAATGAGAAACGTCTCTTCAACAAAGTTATAGATATTTCAAAAAACTTCAAAATGGTCACCAATTTGACATCATTTGGATTTGGTATGAATGAGTTATGCATTTTTGGAGTTGAGGAAAATCACTTGTTCAATGGTATGGGTCCAAAATGACCTATAATGTATCCTCATATCACATGCTCATAAACATTGAATTAGCTCTTCCTCCAAACATCAAAGTTGAAGCTACACCCTGAATTTGATTGTGCAACTTGGAAACCTTTCATCTTATAAAAATTGAGCAAGTTATGGCCTTGGGAAGTTGACTTTCAAATTAGGGTTTAGACAAAATGACCTATAATGTTTCAACATAAAAAATGACTTTCCAAGAAAAATTAGCTCTAGACCTTAACATGAAAGTTGTTTGGAATGTCATTTAGAGTAACGTTTCTCTTGGAATCATTTTCATATGATGAAAATTTCAGGAGATAGGGTCTAGGGAGACCCATTTTTGATCAGATGAATTCATCTGGCCAACCACTACCAACCAACTTGCTAACTTACAATTCTCTTAACTTTTTAGGCTCATGGGAGATCATATATGCATAATATGATGTAATTTGAAGTGTCCCTTGAGATATTTGATCAATTGGTGAAGAAACGTATTGAAGAAGTTACTCAAGATACCCAGATGAACTAGGGTTTCAAAGGCAAACCAATTCTAAATTCTTGAAGAATTCTTGATCAAAATAACATGTAAAGATCATGGAGACTCATATATGATACTTAGAGTCAATGTGGATCATTCCTTGGTTGAGCTCTTGGCAATGAGGGTCTTAAACCCTAGATGTTAACTTGATGGGTCAAATGTGATCATGTGCCCTCCCTACAAAAGAGTTAGACAAATACAAAGACATATTTTTGTTATTTTAGTTAGTAAAGATGATAAAATAACAAGTATGATACAATCACATGGTGCTTGGTGATCTCTCCCAAAACAAACCCAATGCAAGAGGGATAAGGAGGATGCCAATGTATGATCCCAATGCTAATGGATATGATGAGATGGCATGAGGGATCTTAGGGTCAAAATTGGGGTCTTACAACTGCCCATATTTAAGGACATTCTAACTGAGGAGGAGAAGGTTAAAATCTTCGTATCGACTTAGTATAATGGGCTTAAATAACAACATATAGAAACAAATTTTGGTCCCTAAGAGACCTCATAATGCATATGATGTGAATGCTAAAATAAATTCTCTGTGGGGAAATATTGCCACAAAGGAAAAGAAATTAGAGAGACTGAAAGTCCGTATGGGCATATTGCATTCCATAAGGAAAACTCACTGGGGAGACAGAGACTCTGGGGGATAAAAGGGTTATGCGTAGGCCAGGCTACGACTTAAAAACTGTTGGGGAAATAAAGGGATTCCATGAAAATGGAAAGACTCAGCCGAGGAAACAAAGGGAACGTTCGCAGAGGAAACAAGTAGATCAGAATAAAACTGAAATACTCGAACCATGCAAGAAAATCGATTTTAGTAAGGAAATACGCCCTCAACTCAACTAGGGAAGAAACAAACTTCAACACAGGAGGAGCAGAAATATATTATCCATTACAATCTCACTAACTAGAATGCTTATGCCTTCTTTGTCACAAATTTAGCGTTATGTTAAGCAATCATAATTGGACTTATGTAGAAGTCACAACTATTTGAGACCGGGCAATAGAATTTTGGTGTTAATGCATGTTAGAGACATAGTATAATGAACTATGCTCATGAAACATACCACACACAAAAAGAATATGCAAAAGGTGTGGCCTAATCTCATCCATACTCATGTTAATTTTTCAATCAACTAACATTAGGACTTTGAGATGTCATAAGCCAAATGGAATGAATGAATGAAGAAAGGGAATAAGATGAAGTGGGAGGGGAATGGATCAAAACACAAATTGGTCAAAGGAGGACTTTTACCAAATTAATATCATCCATTCATTTTGGGAGATGAAATGTACATTCCATCAATCCCCTAAATCCAATGATATTAATTTGAAAAAGTCAAATCAACCTTGACCAAAGCCCAACAACAAGAGTCAAACATAAACAAGTCATCACAATTGGTCAACAAATTTATTTGGCATTTATTCAAATTAAAAATACTAAAATAGTGCATTTAAATTAAATATGGTTTGTCCAATTCCTAAAATCTCATCAAAACACCAAAGAAATGGCCATGAGATTTATCATAGGTCAAACAAGGTCAAAGGACCTTGGATAAAAAATTTCATAATTTTTGGACATTTAAAAGTATTTTTAAACAATTAAAAACAAATGCAAAATCAATTAATTCATGAAAAATACTAATAATGATCCAAAAAATAATTTTAATTCAGAATATGAAAGAGAAAAATATTTGAATTTTTTGGGTGAAAGTCCCATATTTTTTGGATCAATATTGAATTTAATATGAATTATTGGAAATAATGCAATTAAAATGAAAATGAAAATATCAGAAAAAACGCGGACCACTTGATCTCCCTCATTAATTGAGGTGGCAGATCAAGTGGCCAGAAACGTGTTATCCACGATGGACATTAGTCAGCACGCCATATGCATGGTATTCAAAAGGAACGAACCAGATTAAAACAAATGAGATGGATCCTATGGTTGTGAGAGATGCCAACATATCGCCGGAGTTGTAGCTCCGGTCTTCTTCTCCGGTGGACCTCACCAGACTGGTCCACCATCAACCATCACCAAAATTAAAAACAAGGACATGATTTCAAAGTAAAAAGGGCACTGAGCTCGAATCTGGTCTCAATTCACTCTAACTCCAAGTATATTGAGAGATACATGGAGTTGAAATTTGAGGTACATGAATTGAGTTGCTTCGATTTGGCCTTAAAGCAACTCAATCTTCTTTCCTACATTGGTAGAACTTCAGACAACCAAAGAATCAATAGAATTGAGAAAGAATTTGAGAGAATCGAAGAGATCAAAAATTCTGGAAAATACCTTCAATGGAGGTCTGGATTCAACTGATCTTGATCTTGCTTGTGCTTGATCTCACTCCACTTACTTGAAGAAGAAGGATTGGATACTTACAAGGCTGTGGATTCCCGGAGATTTGAATTTCAAAACAGTGGAAATTCAACCTCAAATTCAAATGAATTTCTCAGGTTTATCCTTTGCAAAGTGACGGTTTGAGATGAGGGATCAAAGCTGGCGCGAATGCGTGTTGATTACCGAGCATATGAGGCTCTATTTATAGCTGAAACCATTGATATTTGCACACTTGAAATCACTTTCCAAATTTGGTCATTGATGATGCATGGGTGCGCATAGGCCCATATCATTTCCATAATTCCACAAATGAATGTTAGATAGTCTGAATTCAGCTTGGATTGCAAGGCAAGTGTACATTTGGATTTGAAGTTTGATCCTTGCCAAGTGATGTCACCATGTTCATGCCATGCACAGCCTATGCATTCCTTGTCCAAAATGAATGAATTTGAGCTATTTGGAAAGGTGAGATCAAGACGAAAAACTTTCATGTTAGTCACTTTTTCATTTGGAGCTTTGAACTTGAAGAAATTTGAGGTGGAAGTTTGGAAATTTTTGACATATCAAATTTTTTCTAAGTGTCAAGTCATATGTCTCAATATTCCACCTTACTTAACTTTTTATATGAGCTTCAAATGAGAAAAGTGTATTCATCAAAGTTGTATCTCTCTCAAAGACACTCAAAATGGTCACCAATTGCATGTCATTTGGATTCAAAATGATAGAGTTATGCATTTTTGAAGTTTGGAAAAATCATTTGATCAATGGTATAGGTCAAAAGTGACCTATAATGTAACCTCATATCACATGCTCAAAAAAGTTGAATTAGCTCCCACTATAAACATAAAGGTTTAACTAGACACATTGAGTTTGGTTGTGCAACTTGGAAATCTTTCATCTCATAAAAATTAAGCAAGTTATGACCTTGGGAAGTTGACTTTCAAATTAGGGTTTAGACAAAATGACCTATAATGTTTCAATATAGAAAATGATTTTCCAAGCAAAACTAGCTCTAGGTCTCAACATGAAAGTTGTTTGGAATGTCATTTATAGTAAGTTTTATCTTGGAATAATTTTCGTATGGTGAAAAGTGTCGAAGATAGGGTCTAGGGAGACCCAGTTTTGATCAGATGAATTCATCTGGCCAACCACCATCAACCAACTTGCTAACTTCCAATTCTATTGACTTTATTGGCTCATGGTAGATCATATATGCATAAGATGATGAGTTTTTAAGTGTCCCTTGAGAAATTTTATCAATTGGTGAGATATCTTGTTGGAGAAGTTACTCAAGATACCCAGTCAAACTAGGGTTTCCAAGACAAATCACCCTCAAACTCTTGAAGAAAACTTCATCAATATAACATGTAGAGAACATTGGGACTCATATATGATGCTCATAACTATTATTGGATCAATTCTTGGTTATGCTCTTTGTTCATGAGGGTCTCAAACCCTAGATATGAACTTGATGAATCAATGGAATCATGCCCTTCCTACAAAAGAGTTAGACAAATGCAAAATATATTTTTGGTATTTTAGTTAATGAAATGATAAAATACAAGTCTTATACAATCACAAAGTGCTTGGTGATCTCTCCCAAAACAAACCCAATGAAAGAGGGGTACGGAGGATGCCAAGATATGATCTCATTGCTAATGCTTATGATGGAATTACATGAGGGATCTTAGGGTCAAAATTGGGGTCTTACAGCAGCCCCTATTTAAGGACATTCTAACTGAGGAGGTGAAGGTTAAAATCTTCGACTCGACTCAGTAGAATGGGCTTAAATAACAAAATAGAGAAACAAATTTTGGTCCCTAAGAGACCTCATGATGCATATGACATGAATGCAAAAGTTAATTCTTTGTAGGGAATATTGCCACAAAGCAAAAAAGAAATAAGAGAGACCGAAAATCCGTAGGAGCACAATGCATTCCGTAAGGAAAACTCACTGGGGAGACAAAGACTCTAGGGAAAGACTCAGTCGGGTAAACAACAACATCTGCAGTGAACATGAGTAAGTCAGGATAAAACTGAGGTACTCGAATCATGCAGGAAAAGCAATTCCCCTAAGGAAATGCGCACTTAACTCAACTGGGGAAGATAAACTTCATCACAAGAGGAGCATAAATCTATTATCTACTACCTGTTACTGGGTAAGGAGATAATAAAGATCTGACAGAGAGGACATCCGTCATCGGTTAGGATGAACATATCAAGGATGACTCACTGAGGATTCCAGGAGAGGAAATTCATTACCAGTTATTGGGTAAGAATAACCTTGCTGGGAAAAATTGTAGAAAATATAGGATTTACAACTACCAGTTACTGGGAAAAAGACCAAGGGTGAGAGTATCCGTCATTGATTAGGATGAACATATCAAGCATAAACTCAACAGGGAAGAAAATCCGTCACCGGTTAAGATGAACATATCAAGGATAAACTTGATTGGAAATATCAAGGAGGATACCCGTCATCGGTTAAGATGAACATATCAAGGATATACCAACTGAACAAAAAGGGTAGGAATTACATCTATCGAAAGCTAGATAGAAAACCGTCGGAGAGAAAATCCGTCATCGGTTAGGATGAACATATCAAGGATTGACTCTGCGAGGGGACAAAGTGGGATTTACAACTACCGGTTACTGGGTAGAAAACCAAAAATGAGAATATCCGTCACTAGTTAAAGTGAACATATCAAGGATAGACTCAGGCAGGGGAAAGAAAGATACTCGTCACCGGTTAGGATGAACATATAAAGGATATACTTCCTGGGGAATAGATCCACTGGGGACTCTACTGTGGAGAAAAATAAGGGTACTTTTGCCGGGTATTGGGCAAGAAGTAACAGACTGCAAACTAAGAAGAATATTACCAGTTACTGGGTAATAGACTCTCAGGGGACCAAAATATCTATCTAGGTAAGAGCTAGAAAGAAAACGGTCAATCAAGACTCAACCCAATGAGGATATAACTCAAGGGGAGTAATTCCATCCAGAAAATCCACTGGACAGGAAACTGAAACAACCATCCACGAGGAAACGAACTCAGTGGGGAAACGGAGAAAGGTTAAAGTCTTTCTGGTTAAGGGGCTGACACTCTACAATTAAAGGAGGACAGACACCAGATTTGGTATGGGGAATAAAATACCGCCATAACAGAGAATAAGAATCTCAAACCAATCAAATATGAAGATGCAGAGTATGCAAATTATGAAATTATATGAATGTATATGTATATGTATATATCATGATTGTGCTGCCAAAACGATCATAAAGGATACAAAGGTGTCGTAAAGAATTTGAACCACCGGTACAATCCTCGGTCAATCCTCAAAATATGAAGACGACTGCGGGAGAACAAAGAGATCAACATCCCAAAGGTTCAAACCTAACCGGGGAAGGAAGAGATCTGCTGAGGACAGAACATCCAATCTGTGGGGAATTTTAGGTCAACACCATAAAAATGGGAGACAACCCTATAGAGAATAATCATAACAAAAGCTGCTCAGAAACCAGGAGGAAAATCTGACTGGGAGCAAGTTGAATAGATATTGGTGGGGACACCAAAGCAATCCACTGGGGAAGATCAACCATCTCTGAAGATCAACCATGCTGAGGAAATACGAACTTCGCTGGAGAAGGCAGAAACTCTGTCGGGGAACACAACATGCCGCAGGGTATCTGAATCAACCAAATCAGTTGGGGACAAGGAAAGAAATTCCACTGAGGATCGAAAACTCCACCGAGGAACTGAAACAACACTAATGTCTAGGGATACCCGAAGGGTTAACTGCTTGGGGAACCTCTGATACTTCGCACTTAAGGTCTTGCTATCCATCGAAAGTTGTTGATATTCATTTTAACTTGCTTTGGAAAAATTCTTGCTTTTATATATTAAAGAAAACTTGATTTTGATTTAAAAATTTAATTTCAAAACGATCATAATAAAATTTAAAACTATTGGCTGAAGTAAATAAGAGTATAAACAATTTGGATAAAAGCTCAACTTTATTTAATAGAATGGTAGTCTGTAAATGATAAGACTCATAGATTTTACAAAGTTGAAAATAGCAACTTACATGGAAAAAGGGTTACATTGAATACAAATGATCCTTAATCCCTCTACCAACTCTTGATATCCACTGTGCTCTTGACCGCTGCTGGGGTGATGAACTGATGTCAACCCTTGTGCTCAAACAATTCTTCAAAATCACTGAAGATCAGCAGAATGCAGTTACTTGCCATAATCCCTAATTTTTGCGTAAGTTTCCCCAAGGTGGGGTACTCAACTTATCGAGAAATTCTTTCTGTTTTTTGTCTCTAATTTTTGCCTGGATCGCCCTTTCGGGTTTCAATCCACCGAGACGCTCATTTTTGCATAAGCCACCCTTTCGGGTTTTCAACTTAGCGAGTTGTTCTTTTCTTTTTAGGCGAAGTATTTCTTGACTGCATCTGCGTTCACAGGACGAGTGAACTCTTCACCATCTATAGTTGTAGGAATCAAAGCACCGCCCGAAAAGGCTTTCTTAACAACATACGGGCCTTCATAATTAGGAGTCCATTTTCCTCTGAAATCTAGCTTGAACGTTAAAATCTTCTTGAGCACAAGGTCACCTTCTTTGAATACTCGAGGTTTGACCTTCTTATCAAAAGCTTTCTCCATCCTTTGCTGATACAACTGACCATGACACATGGCAGTTAATCTCTTCTCTTCAATTAAATTCATCTGGTTAAACCTGGTCTGACACCAATCAGCTTCAGTCAACTTGGATTCCATGAGCACACGAAACGAAGGAACCTCAACCTCTACGTGGAGCACTGCTTCCATACCATATACAAGAGATAAATGGGTTTCCCCTGTTGAAGTGTGGATGGATGTACGATACCCATGGAAAGCAAAAGGGAGCATCTCATGCCAATCCTTATACGTGACAACCATCTTCTGGATAATCTTCTTAATATTCTTATTCGCAGCTTCAACAACCCCATTCATCTTGGGTCTATAGGGAGAAGAATTATGATATGCAATCTTGAAGTCTTTACAAAGAGCTTCCACCATATTGTTATTCAAGTTCGATCCATTATCAGTAATGATCTTACTTGGAACACCATACCAGCATATGATCTGATTCTTGATAAACCTTACAACAACTTGCTTGGTTACATATGCATACGATGCCCTTCAACCCATTTTGTGAAGTAGTCAATTACCACTAAAATGAAATGATATCCATTCGAAGCATTGGGTTCAATCATCCCAATCATATCAATTCCCCACATGTAGAACGACCATGGGGAAGAGATAACATTCAAAAGTGTCGGAGGATCATGAATTTTATCATCATAAATTTGACACTTGTGGCACTTCTTCACAAATTTGCAACAGTCAGATTCCATTGTTAGCCAATAGTAACCAGCTCGCAACATATTCTTCGCCATTGCATGTCCATTGGAATGAGTACCAAAGGAACCTTCGTGCACTTTGGTCATTAACAAGTCTGCTTCGTGTCTATCCACGCATCTGAGCAAAACCATGTCGAAGTTTCTCTTGTATAGTATATCACCATTCAAGTAGAAATTACCGGCTAATCTTCTCAAAGTCTTCTTATCTTTCAAAGATGCCCAAGGCGGGTAAATCTGAGTTTGGAGGAAACATTTGATATCGTAATACCACGACTTTTCGTCTTTGATTTCTTTAACAGCAAACACATGAGCTGGCCTATCAAGACGTGTCACAGATAAATTAGGCACTTCATCTAATACTTCACAACAATCATTGACACCAACATTGCGAGAGCATCTGCCATCCGGTTTTCATCTCGAGGGATATGATGAAATTCAACCTTTGTAAAGAAAGTTGAAATCTTCCTTGCATAATCTCTATATGGTACTAAACCGGGTTGATTTGTCTCCCATTCTCCTTTGATCTGATTCACAACCAAATCAGAATCTCCAAAGACATCCAAATACTTGATTCTGAGATTCATGGCCTCTTCAAGCCCCATAATACAAGCTTCATACTCTGCCATGTTGTTTGTACACTTGAAAGTCAATCTAGCTGTAAATGGCAGATGCGTGCCTTGAGGAGTAATAATCACCTCCCCAATGCCATTTCCATATTGATTAACAACTCCATCAAATACCATGCCCCAACGGGAACCAGGTTCTGGCCCTTCTTCAAGCAATGGTTCATCAAATCTTTTATTTTTAAGTACAAAATCTCTTCATCAGGAAAATTATATTGTACTGACTAGTAATCTTCAATTGGTTGGTGAGCCAAATGGTCAGCCAAGATACTACCTTTGATCGCTTTCTAAGATCGATATTTGATATCATACTCTGATAACAACATCTGCTAACGGGCAATTCTCCCAGTTAAAGCAGGCTTCTCAAAAATGTACTTGATTGGATCCATTTTGGATATCAACCAAGTAGTATGATTCAACATATACTCGCGCAGACGCTTAGCAGCCCAAGCCAATGCGCAATAAGTTTTCTCAAGCATAGAATACCGAGTCTCACAGTCGGTAAATTTCTTACTGAGGAAGTAAATTGCAAATTCTTTCTTTCTAGTCTCATCTTGTTGACCAAGAACATAACCCATAATATCTTCGAGCACAGTCAAATACATGATCAACGGTCTTCCTTCAACAAATGGAGACAAAATCAGAGGTTCAAGCAAATATTCTTTAATACTGTCAAAAGCTTTTTGGCAGTCTTTGGTCTGTAATACCCTAATTTTGACCCTAAGATCCCTCATGGCATCATGTTATTACACAAGTGCATTGCCTCAAGGATCATAGCATGTTTGGCTCCTTAACCCTAGGGTTGGGACTTGTTTGAGTGTTTTGTGACCACCAAGCATGCTTGTATTGTATATTATTGCTTTTCTGATTTGATTACTAACCAAAATCACAAAAATATGTCACTAACTCTTTTTGTTTTGAAGCTCAAGTGATCATGTGCTCCACAATGCTCCTAGGAGGCTCCTAAGCCCAATGCAATGGCTAGATGAAGATGAGAAAAAGCATGATAATGGTCCACAAAGTTCCTAATCATCATATATGTCTCCCAAGTATTTCAATTTTCCAATTTGATCAAGATAACCCAAAGGGCTTGAAGATTGTTTCCCAAGGAAACCCTAATTTCACTATGCTTTGACTGTGCCTTGCCCATGAAGCAATCCCAACCTCTGATCAAATTTAATCAAGGTAAGTTCTTTCATTTATCATTTTATGCATATATGAGCCTATTTAAGGCTCCTCAATCATTTATTCATCAAGATTGGAAGTTTGACTTTGAAAAGTTGACTAGTCAAGCCATATGACTAAGCTGAGAATCAATGAGATATAACATTAGAAGCTTGGAAGGTCATCATTCATTTCAAAACATTATAGGTCATTTTGACCGAAACCCTAATTTTGGGTCAACTTTCTAAGGGCATAGCTTCCTTAATTATTATGACTTTGAGGTTATACCAAAGGCATTGGAAAGCTTGAGATGTCAACTTTAAATGTTATGTTGGACGAAATTTCATAATCCTAAAATAAATACATGTGATAATGCAAAACATTATAGGTCATCTTGGACCTAATTCATTGAATTTGAAAAAGTACCCAACTTCAAATTCCCATAACTTTGTCATAGAAAATCCAAATGATGAAAACTGTAAGTCTAAATTGACTATATTGAAAATATATACAACTTTGATGTTGGAGATGTTTTCATTTGTAGCTTGTATCATGAGGACAGAGGGGTTTAACCAAGCTTGCTTTTGGTTAACTTTTTCAAAATGATTTGAACATGTTTTACACTTGAATTTTCCAAGCCAATTTTGATCAATTTGCACAAGCCAAATGATTTTTTCCCAACATGACTTTTGTTCCTTATTTCAAGAGCTTTCCAACCATTACTCACAATAGTGATTGGGGTCTACCATTTGGGAGATTCAAATTTATTTTCATTTAGGTGCATTTTGGATATTTTATGTTATAACTTGGTATGCGAGCATTTCCCATCCAATGTGCATGACCAAATTCCTTTCACATGAACTCAGCAAGCTTCTTCAGCCATCCATGGGCCTTTCACACGTCCACAAAGGCCCATGCGCTCAAATTTCAAATTCTCATACACATGAGCAAAGTGTAAACTCAGCCACATTCATCTATAAATAAACACCTCATGAGCTTCATTTCATAACCTTTTGGAGATCCCATATGCTGCTGCACTAAAACCATAACCCTCACCAAAGGAATCACTCATAATTTTTTTTCCAGATTTTCGACCTTTAAATTCAGCAACATTAGTTGAGTTTTAAAGCCAGATTCCTTAACCAATCTTCTTCCATACATTCAGAGATCAAAGAGGAGCAAGAAATATGAAGAATTCATGGCCAGAAGCTCACCAATTTGAAGGTATACACCCAAACTTTTTGGATCTGAAACTCCTAATTCAATGTAGTTTTCTTGTGTTTTTATGGTTCTCTGAAGTTCTCATACTTGAGGCAAGCTTTTGATGCATTCAATTTGCCATTTCATGAAAAATCCGTGTGGACACCATGATTTTCTCCTTCATCTTTCTCTCAATATAGGAAGATTGAAAGAAATCAATTGGTACAGTGATGATCTACATCACAAGAGCTTTATTTCCATGACCTTGTTTTTTATTTTCATTGAGGTTCATTTCTCTTCAAATTTGGCCGGAATTTATGTGGTTGACCGAAGAAGACGGTGGTTTCCACCACCACCACCACGTGTGTTAACCAGGGCCTTTGGATCTTGCTCTCACGATCTAACCTTGACCATCCGTTTTGATTACTTGTTTTAATGCGCCATGCTTCGCGTTTGACTTGAGCCTAGCGTGTGTCCTCATATCCAGGCCATACATCCTTTCCACGTCAAATTAATGAATTACATCTTGTGGCTTAGGCTTTTTCGCTTATTCCATTTTTCTTTTTCTTTTCTATTAATTCATTTCATTTTCATTAATTCATTAAAAATTCACTTGAAGTCAGAAAAATATGAGACCAACTCTAAATATTTTCTTGAAAAATCTAGTTTCATATTAAGATTTTTAATTATTTTTGTGACTTCATTTGATATTCTTTATGAATTACTTGGTTTTTAATGATTTTAATTCATTTTAAAATACTTTCTGACTTTTAAAAAATACAAAAATATTTTCATAGCATTTGTGGATCATGATAAGTCAATAAAAAATAGTCTCAACAATTTCTTGTTTGTTTTGAGATTATTTGAGATTTTAATTCATATTATGCTATTTTGGTTGTTTTTAATTGATTTTAATTACTTGCTGATTTCAAAAAAATTGTGAGAAAATTAGTCAAAGTTTGTTTGACTATGTTGAACCTATGAGAATTTAATTGGACTTTTTGAAGTTGCTTTGAATTGAATTTGAGGTTCCATTTTGTTTGTTTATTTTTTATTTGTATTTTCTTTTAATTCAAAAAATACCAAAAAAATGTTATTGACTTCTTGACTTGTTATATTCATTTCTCTTCTGTTTGGTGTTGATTGAGGTTGAATTGATTCAACAAAGATCAAATTCATTGGATCTTGTGGTTTGAAAATCCTTAAGGATCATCACCTAGAAAGATGAATGAATTTGATCAAGGATGAGTTATCCCTTGATCGATTGGGATTGGTTGTTGACTTCTTACCCCCTCCCTTTCATCTTCATCCCTTTCTTCCCCTCAATGGCCAATGAGTTAAAGTCTTGAGGTTGGTCTTGACATATAAGAAGTTTAACCTTCTTTGATCCAAACTAAACTCAACTTGATCCATGATCAAGTGAGTTATTTTGTGTCAAAGATAGATTACTTCTTGGTCAAGCAAATAACCAAAAGTCAATACAATGCCCTTCCCCTTTTGTTTGGCATGGCAAGTTTATGGAGCTTGGCTTACTAGTCATGATCTCTAACTTGTGTTCTTTGCCTATATTCTTATTGACCGACCTCAGATAGGTGTGACTACTACATTAGTCCACTTACGATTGCTTAACATAGTGCTACATTGTCTTATGACAAGCTAACATAACTATACTAACTACTAAGTTTAATTTGAGATTTTAAATTTTTGCCATTTACTTTTAGTGTCATTTATTTCTTGCTCATTATTCATCTTGATTTTCATCTTTGCTCACTTGAGCACATATTTTATGTTTATGTCATTTTTCTTTTGCTCATTTGAGCCCATTATTGTATATAAATATATTGCTATTTGTGTTGCTTTGTGTTTGTTTTGATGTGAACCAAAATGCAAAAGGAGAAAGGACACAAAATTAGGATTTACCCATACTTAAAGGAGTTCAAGAGCAACTATGCCTCATGCCTTTAGAATACAAAATTTGTTGAAGAGAAACTAGGCCTCATACCTTTAGAATGCTAAAATTAAAAGTTGACCTTAAATGACTTCTCCTCAAACTTATTCTTAGTCCATTCCCTTTATTGTGTTGGGAGCTTTTTGATGTTTTATTTTGTGTGATAGGGATCCCATCTTAAGATTGTGAAAAGAGGACCATTGTCATGAGTAGCCAAGTTAAGAGCCAAGCCAAATAGAGATCCTAGGAGCTTGAATTCAAACTATTGATTTCTTGTTTTGTGTGCTAAATCCAAAGGAAAGGAGCATCTTGAGTCATCTCTATGACTCCAAGAAAAGGAACTCCAAGGGTTATCTTTCCCCTGTTATCTTTGTATGCTTTAGGAATAGCCTTTCCCTCTTCTCCCCACTCTAACCAAGCCAAACATCATTTTCAAAACTTTGACTTTATTTCAAATTAGAAACCTAGGCCTTAGGCCTTTGACTTTTCAAAATCATTTTCATAAATACTCATTGTAAATAGACTTTAATCCAATTTTGACCTCATTTTGTAAATAAATTTAACTTGTAAATATAACTCATTTCAAGTTGTTTTTGTGGTTCCAATGGCCATTTGTTTCACTCTTTTCAAAAACATTAGTCATAGATTTGAGTTATCATAGTGGTTGATGTAAATCTCACCTTATCCTTAGTGTTGGATTATAAGCCTTCCATGCTTATTATAGGGTTAACCCCTTACTAGAATGTTGAATCCTTCCTCACATGGTGGATTGTTGGTTCAGGTTGAGTTTTCTCCCTTTGATAACAAAAGACCTTAAGGCTTTTGATTAAACTCAATTCACCAATCTTTGAGATTTTTACCACGAACTACGAGGTTTTGATCCTCCTTTGTGATGGTACGTAGGCAATGGGTTCATCCATTCAAACAACAAAATTTGTAAATATAATCTATTCTCCTCTCATCCCTCCAATCTTTTGCACAAATCTTTTCACAAATACCAACCTACAACACATATTTGCAAAATGAGGTTCCCTTATAGTACCATGGATGTTTTGGGTGCGTAAAACCTTCCCATTTCATAACCTACCCCCTTACCTAGATCTCTGACATTTTTATTAGTTTTTTATTTGAAAAATTTCTTACTTAGCTTTTGTTCGCCTTTTATCCTTTCCTTTGGACAAATAAAAGTGCGGTGGTGACTCGAATTGTATGTTGACTTTTGGTTTAGTCAATAAACCTAAAGGTAACGAAAACCCCGCTATAGAAAAGTGGTGACTCTGCCGGGGAAATGTTCCCGTGGGTTTAGCCTACTTTTTGCTTGTATATGTTGTATGTTTATATTTATTTGTGGCATATTTTTGTGCAAATTTGGGATGAATGTATTGTTTGTAATGTATGAATTGCTTGATATATTAACTGCTTGTATGCTTGGTGGTTTCTTGTGAGATAAGTTCTATACCCGAACTCGAGTGCACTTATGATAGGAGAATGGCATAGTCTTGTTAACTTGTGTGGAGTTATTCCTTAACAAGTTAACTTGCAAGTCCATTCACTTGGTGGAGGTATTGTTGGGATCACTAATGTCACACGAGTAGTCGTGGTTAGGCATTACTCTTTCCATTAGGAACCCTAGAAACCAAGAACCTTAGATACCTAGCCCATCTTGGCCTATTTTAGGAAGTAGTGCGAAGGTCGTTCAAGTGTAAGACTTGATGCGATTGTTACGCGATACTACACTCATAAGAGTCTCTCTTGAGAATATTTTTGGAAGACGAGTAGTCGTTTTATCCGATAATATCTGAAAGATGGGATAATGACTATGGGAACCTTTTAGAACATGATTGTCAGGTTTAACATTAGTACACTCCCGTTGGGTGGTTCTTAACCGAGACTCCATGCTCGTGACTTACAACAAACCCGTGATTCGCGGTCGATCCGTTCTCGTATATCCTCAAAATCAATGGAACTTGGGTGTTGATAAGGTGTAAACCATAATCCACCAAAATGGATGATTGATATTGATGATGACTTGAGCCATCCCGTGACCTTTGTATGGTGTGACTTGCTTGATACTTAAGTGTGTTTATCGCATTCATGCATTCATGTCATCGATAATAAGATTTTACAAGGAACTTAAGAGGTCTATTTGCAAATTTTCAGACATGGATAAGCAAAGAAGGAATACGAAGAAGTACAGTTTCAGATAACCCGACTTGAGAGAGTTAAGGCGTCTGACATCTTATGTATTAGAGCCATTGAAGTTCAAAGCTCGCCATGGGAAGCTTCTAGCTATTCTCTCTACCAAGGTGGATGAGGGTCTGATGAGTGTGTTGGTGGAGTTCTACGATCCTTTGTATCGGTGCTTTACTTTTCCGGATTTCCAGCTTTTGCCTACCTTAGAGGAGTATGCTTATCATGTGGATATACCTATTCTTGACCAATTGCCATTCAGTGGTTTGGAGAAGATTCCGTCTTCTCAAGAGATTGCTGATATGCTTCATGTGGAGGTATCCGACATTGTTGCCAATATGACTACCAAGGGTGGAATTCAAGGTCTCCCGTCTGATTTTCTGATTGCCAAAGCTACCTTGTTTGGGAAGGCCATGAGTAAGGAAGCTTTTGAAGCCATATTTGTACTCCTCATTTATGGGCTAGTGTTATTTCCCAACATCGACAACTTCTTGGATGTGAATGCTATTAGGATTTTCTCTTCTCTTAATCCCGTTCCGACTCTGTTGGGTGACACTTATTTCTCTTTGCATATGAGGAATGCAAAGGGTGGTGATTCCATTGTATGTTGTCTGCCTCTGTTATACAAGTGGTTTATTTCGCACTTGCCTCAGACGCTTGCCTTCAAGGAGAACAAGGGATGTCTACGGTGATCCACAAGACTTATGTCTCTCACTAATGATGATATCTCTTGGTATAATCGTGTTTATGATGGCGTTGAGATTATCAATTCTTGTGGTGAGTTCTCCAATGTACCTCTTCTTGGTACATGTGGTGGAATTAACTACAACCCTGCTTTGGCTCGTCGTCAACTTGGGTTACCCTTAAAGGATAAACCTAACAACATTTTATTGGAAGGCTTATTATTTCAAGAGGGTAAAGATCCCCAAAACTTGAAGGATAGGATGGTCCGCGCCTGGCGCAAGGTTCATAGGAAAGGGACGAATGAGCTTGGTCCGAAGAATTGTGTTGCTTTGGAGCCTTACACCTCTTGGGTAAGGAAGAGAGCCCTCGAGTACCGCATGCCATATGAGTATCCGAGACCTAACCCTATGGTTATGATTGGGCCTTCAACCCTCCATAATCAAGGAGTAGAGGAGTTGAGAGACGAAGACTGTTCGCGTGCTTGGGTTCGTGAGCGTGAAGAGCTTCTTCAGCAACTTAAGGATAAGGATGCAATGATCGAGTTTCTAGAGAATCAGGTTATTGATGAACCCGATGATGTGGTTACTTCTCTCCTACCTCACTCGTCTAGGTTTCGGAAGAAGAGATATGATCAGCTCGCCAAGGAGAAGGCCAACATGGAAGCAACTTATGAGAGAGAGGTGGAGAGGCTTCGTGCGACGTATCTTCCGATCTCGAAGGCTTTAGACAACTGCTTCTAGGGCCCCATAGGATGTTTATTCTCCTTTTCTCTTGTATTGTATTTGGTTACCGAGACTGTACTACTTCTTTGGTGTAAAAAGTTTCCAAATACTATATTGCTATGAGTATTCCACATATGTCTCAAAAAGTTCAGTATTTTCAAAACATTTGCAAATAGATCTTTATAAAGTTCCTCTGATTAAAAACCAATCATATGCACGAGCATTGCATGCATCATATGCATAAGCAGGTTTTGGTTCCGAGCTCTTGATACAGTGGTCTAACTCTTTGCTCTTCATTTATTTTGAAGACAAGCTGACGCACCGGTACAACACTCGAGCCAATCATTCAAAGATCATGGAACACCTTGAGCAAGAGAACTGAGATTTGAAAGAGGAGATTGCCCGACTGATTGCCATGATGGAGTCAGTTCTTGCTGCTCAAAGCTAAGCTTTTCCAACTCTTTCAACTCCTCCTGCGAGGACTGTCATTTATGAAGTGGTTACCTCTACAGTGCCTGCTGCCACCGCCCACTTCGCTCCAAATCTGCCTGCTGGATTCCCTTGGGGAATACCACCCAATTTTGTGCCAGAGGGCTTCACTCCCACTTTTGCTTCTATGCCGACATCTAGCCCGGTCATGTCTGTGCCACCTTCCGTTGTGCACACTTTTCCGCGTGTAGAAGACACCATCTATCACTCCGAGCCATCTGAAGGCCCGGACGTTTATGAGAAGATGGATGAAATGAAGGACCAATTCCTTGAGTTGCGCAAGGAACTGAAAAACGCTGAGAGGCGAAGATCTGTTTGGGAAGAGTGTTGCTTAACTGTGCTTAGTACCCAATGTGAAAATCCCAGTCAAATTCAAAGTGCCTGACTTTGAGAAGTATAAGGGAAACACGTGTCCACTCAGTTATCTTATGATGTATGCCCGCAAGATGTCGACCCAAACAGATAATGATCAACTACTGATTCACTATTTCTAGGATAGCCTGACAGGTGCTACGCTCTGTTGGTATATGGGGCTAGAGAGTGCAAGCATCCGCACTTTCAATGATCTAGGAGAGGATTTTGTGAAACAGTACAAGTACAACATGGACATGGCTTCGGACAGAGATCAACTGAGGGCGATGTCCCAAAAAGATAAAGAAACCTTCAAGGAGTACGCCCAGAGGTGGAGGGAATTGGCAGCTCAGATAGTGCCACCGTTGGAGGAGAAAGAGATGACAAAGATCTTTCTGAAGACTTTGAGCTCTTTCTATTATGAGCGCATGATTGCTAGTGCTCCCTCGGACTTTACCGAAATGGTAAATATGGGGATGAGGCTAGAAGAGGGAGTCCGTGAAGGACGTCTGTCCCGCGATGATAATTCGGCAAAGAAGTATGGAGGATTTGCCAGGAAGAAGGAAGGGGAGGCTCATGATGTTTCTTCCCATAGAAAAAGAAGGCCCTCTGTGAGGAGGAAGGAAGTCCGACCAACTATCAACCAACACCAGGTGGCTCATATAGCACCTGCTTTCAGAGAAGCTCAACAACTACAAAAACAATCTCGTCAACAACAACAGGCTTACCAGCCTCGTAACAACAATAATAACAACATCACCAGTAACTATGAGAGGAAGAGGGTGACTTTTGACCCGATTCCTATTACATATGCTAAATTGTATCCTTCCTTGATCGATATGAAGTTGATAACTCCACGTGATCCTCCTGTTGTGCCAGCCAATCCTCAATGGTGGTACAAGCCTGAACTTCATTATGTGTATCATTCCGGTGCTCCCGGACATGACGTGGAGAATTACTTTTCGTTGAAGACCAAGGTGCAAGAACTTGTGAGGAGTGGGATACTATTCTTTGAGGATGTAGGCCCGAATGTTAAGAAGAACCCATTGCCTGAGCATGGGAAGGCAACTGTCAATATGGTTCAGGGTTGCCCTGGAAAGTATAAAGTCCTGTATATGAATGATATAAGGCAGTCCCTGGTAGAGATGCATAGGCTGTTGTGTGAGCACAGTCACTATGAGCACGATCATGATAGATGCCATGTGTGCACTGTCAATGAAAGAGGATGCTGCAAGATAAGAAGGGACATCCAAGAGATGCTAGACCAAGGGATGATTGAGATACTTCAAAATCATAATGAGGATGAAGTTGATGTTATCACTCCCGTGTTTAATATTCCTGATCCTGTTATCATTAAGTATGATGGTAGCAAGAAGAAGGTGGTGCCAACTCTTGTGATTAAGCCAGCGGACCCTGTACCGTATGTGTCAGATAAAGTGGTCCCGTATCGTTACAATGCTGTTATGCTGGAAGATGGGAAGGTGGTGCCATTGCCCTCAACCTCTATTGTAAGCATATCCGATGTTAATGGAGTGACTCATAGTGGTCGTGTTTTCTCGGCTCAACCGAAATCCCATGAAGACGTCGTTGTCAGTCCTGCCAGTTCCGTGGGGACTTCTTCTTCAAATCATTTTATTCCTGTTGTGAAGGGTGTTGACCCTGTTGTTGTCAAAGCTGATAAAGCTCCTATCCTAGTTGGCCAATCTGGCATTTTGAGAGAGGATGATGATGAGATGCTAAGGCTCATCAAGAGGAGCGAATACAACGTTGTGGAGCAGTTGCTTCAAACTCCATCAAAGATATATGTCCTATATTTGCTGATGAATTCAAAGCCACACCGTGAAGCGCTGCAAAGGGTGTTGGACGTGGCATATGTGGATCACGATGTCACGATTGAACAGTTTAATAGCATTATTGCAAATATAACTACCTGCAACAATTTGAGCTTCTGTGATGATGATCTTCCCGAGGAGGGAAAAGACCATAATTTGGCCTTACATATCTCTATGAATTGTAAATATGATGCCCTGTCCAATGTGTTGGTGGACACAGGGTCATCACTTAATGTATTTCCAAAGTTCACTCTTGCCAAACTTTCATATCAGGGGCCTCCCATGAGGCAGAGTGGAGTGGTAGTAAAAGCTTTTGATGGATCACGCAAGACCGTGAGTGGTGAATTAGACCTCCTGATCAAGATTGGACCCAGTGATTTCCAGATCAATTTCCAAGTTATGGACATACATCCGTCGTACAGCTTTTTACTTGGTAGACCATGGATTCACGAGGCAGGTGCCGTGACATCCACCCTACACCAAAAGTTGAAGTTCGTTAAGAACAAGAAGTTGGTGGTGATAGGGGGAGAGAAGTCTCTCTTGGTCAGCCATTTATCTTCCTTTTCCTATATTGATGCTGAGGAAGAGGTTGGAACTCCATTCCAAGCCTTATCTATTGCTGAGCCTTCTACGAAAGAACTTTCTTCATTTGTCTCCTATAATGACGCGAAGTTGGCCATCGAGCATGGTGCAACTAATGGTTTGGGGAAGATGATAAAGATGGAAGATAATAAATCCCGGGTTGGTTTAGGGTATTCTTTTGGTGTTTCTAATGATCTTGGGCTGTTTTAGAGTGGAGGTTTCATCCACACCAAGGGAGATCAAGAAGCTGATGCCATCATTGAAGAAGATGAAGAGGAAGACCTCGACAACTTTGTCATACCTGGCGGGATCTGCAATAATTGGGTCGCTATTGATGTTCCAACAGTTATCCATAAGTCAACGTAATATGTTCATTCCTGTTTAAAACCCTTCTCCCATGCCAAAAGGAGAAGTGAAGACATTGTTGGCATAACTGATTAATACAATGATATTCATTCAATAATCGCATGTTAAATGTTTGTTTTTCAAATTATTTTTCATTTTTGCTTTTCGCATGAAATTGGTGATCACCATACAA
Source organism: Lathyrus oleraceus (assembly GCF_024323335.1). NCBI lineage: Eukaryota > Viridiplantae > Streptophyta > Magnoliopsida > Fabales > Fabaceae > Lathyrus > Lathyrus oleraceus. Next base: position 323,812,228 of record NC_066580.1, on the reverse strand, counting down.
CCCTAAAAGAGAGAATAAAATCAATTTTTCATCTGCATAATGATTTTCCTTGTTTGAATTCTGAAATCTCTTTTATACTCAAAATCATTATGCAGGTTAATCAAACCCATTGAACATAATGATTTAACACCATCTCCCAACTTTGAATTCCCTGTATTTGAGGCAGAAGAAGATGATGTTGAAGAGATTCCTGATGAGATTACCTGTTTGCTTGAGTACGAGGAGAAGATCATTCAGCCACATCTTGAGAATATGGAAACAGTCAACTTGGGGTCTGAAGATTGCATTCGTGAAGTGAAGATTGTGGCACTCCTTAAAGAGTCTATTAAGAAGGGGTTGATTGAGTTGCTACGAGAATATGTCGACGTCTTTGCCTGGTCGTATGAAGACATGCCTGATCTAGATACTGATATCGTGCAACATTTCTTGCCGTTGAAGCCTGAGTGTGTGCCTGTGAAGCAAAAGCTCAGAAGAACTCATCCTGATATGGCAGTAAAGATTAAAGAAGAAGTTCAGAAGCAAATTGATGCGGGGTTTCTGGAGACTTCTACATATCCTCAATGGGTGGCCAATATTGTGCCAGTACCTAAAAAATACGAAAAAGTCCGAATGTGCGTGGTTTACCCTGACTTGAATAAAGCTAGTGAAAAAGATGATTTTCCTCTACCACACATTGATATGTTGGTAGACAATACGGCTAAATTCAATGTCTTTTCATTTATGGACATATTTTCCGGTTATAATCATATTAAAATGGCTCCCGAGGATATGGAGAAGACAACATTCATCACACCTTGGGGAACATTCGGTTATCGAGTGATGCCCTTCGGTTTGAAGAACGCCGGAGGTATCAACGTGCTATGACTACCTTGTTTGATGACATGATGCACAAGGAGATCGAGGTGTATGTCGATGATATGATTGCAAATTTGAAAACGGAAGTTGAACATGTAAAACACTTGTTGAAGCTTTTCCAGAGTTTGAGGAAGTACAAACTCCACTTGAATTCGAACAAGTGTACATTTGGAGTCCATTCCGGCATGTTATTGGGCTTTATTGTCAGCGAGAGAGGGATTAAAGTTGACCCTGCCAAGGTCAAAGCAACACAAGAGATGCCTGCGCCCAAAACTGAGAAGCAAGTCCGAGGTTTTCTTGGCCGCTTGAATTACCATTCAAGATTTATATCCCACATGACTGCCACATGTGTGCCTATATTCAAACTCCTTCTAAAAGATCAGCGTCATGATTGGACTGAGGATTGCCAAAAGGCCTTTGACAGTATCAACGAGTATTTGTCCGAGCCTCCAATTCTGTCTCCACCTGTTGAAGGGAGACCGTTGATTATGTACTTGACTGTGCTTGATGATTCCATGGGTTGTATTCTTGGTCAGTAAGATGAGACTCGGAAGAAAGAATTTGCAATATACTACTTGAGTAAGAAGTTCACTGACTGTGAGTCTTGGTACTCAATGCTTAAGAAGACATGTTGTGCTTTGGCTTGGGCTGCTAAGCATTTACACCAATATATGTTGAATCATACAACTTAGTTGATATCCAAAATGGATCCGATCAAGTATATCTTTGAGAAGCCTGCTTTAACTGGGAGAATTTCCCGTTGGTAGATGCTGTTATCTGAGTATGATATTGAGTATCGAGCTCAAAAAGCGATTAAAGGTAGTATCTTGGCTGACCATTTGGTGCATCAACCAACTGAAGATTATCAGTCCGTGCAATATGACTTCCCTGATGAGGAGATTTTGTATTTGAAAATTAAAGATTGTGATGAGCCTACGCTCGATGAAGGGCCATAGCCTGGTTCCCGATGGGGTATGGTGTTCGACGGCACTGTCAATCAGTATGGAAATGGTATTGGGGCAGTGATTATTACTCCTCAAGGCACACATTTTCCTTTTACAACAAGGCTAACTTTCAAATGCACGAATAATATGGCGGAGAATGAGGCTTGTATTATGGGTTTGGAAGAATGTATTAATCTTAGGATCAAACATCTTGATGTTTATGGCGATTCGGCCCTTGTTGTTAATCAGATTAAGGGTGAATGGGAGACGAATCAGCCTGGCCTCATCCCATATAGAGATTATGTGAGGAGGATTTCAACTTTCTTTACTAAAGTTGACATCCATCATATTCCTCGAGATGAGAATCAGATGGCGGATGCTCTCGCTACGCTTGCTTCAATGATTGCTGTCAATTATTGGAATGAAGTCCCAAATATTACCGTGATGCGCTTGGATAGACCAACTCACGTGTTTGCAATTGAGGAGGCGAAATATGATAAGCCATGGTATTATGATATCAAGTGCTTTCTTCAAAGTCAGACTTACCCGCCTGGGGCATCTGTTAAAGATAAGAAGAATTTGAGGAGATTATCTGGCAGTTTCTACCTTAATAGTGATGTGCTTTACAAGAAGAATTTTGACATGGTTCTGCTCAGATGCGTGGATAGACACGAAGAAGACCTGTTGATGATGAAGTCCATGAGGGTTCATTTGGTACTCATTCCAATGGACATGCCATGGCGAAAAAGATGTTGAGAGCAGGCTACTATTGGCTGACAATGGAGTCTGACTGCTGCAAGTTTGTGAAGAAATGCCACAAGTGTCAGATTTATGCGAATAAGATTCATGTTCCCCCGATACTTCTGAATGTTATTTCCTCACCATGGCCTTTCTCCGTGTGGGGAATTGACATGACAGGCATGGTTGAGCCTAAGGCGTCAAACGGTCACCGTTTTATTCTCGTAGCCATTGATTACTTCACCAAGTGGGCTGAAGCGGCATCATATGCAAGTGTGACCAGGCAGGTGGTTGTGAGGTTTATCAAGAACCAACTCATATGCCGATATGGTGTGCCAGACAAGATCATTACCGATAATGGACCTAACTTGAACAATAAGATGATGAAAGAGCTGTGTAGTGAGTTCAAGATTACACATCATAATTCTTCTCCCTATAGACCCAAGATGAATGGGGCTGTTGAATCTGCTAACAAGAACATCAAGAAGATTATTCAGAAGATGGTTGTTATGTACAAAGATTGGCATGAGATGCTGCCATTTGCTTTGCATGGCTATCGTACATCCGTCCGCACTTCAACAGGGGCAACCCCTTTTTCTCTCTTGTATATGGCATGAAGGCTGTGCTCCCCGTAGAGGTCGAGATCCCATCAATGAGAGTCTTGATGGAAGCCAAGTTGACTGAGGTTGAATGGGTTCAAAGTCGTTATGACCAACTGAATTTGATTGAAGAGAAGAGATTAACTACCATGTGCCATGGTCAGTTGTATCAGCAAAGGATGAAGAAAGCCTTTGATAAGAAGTTCAAGCCTCGTGTGTTCCGAGAAGGTGACCTCGTGCTCAAGAAAGTCTTGTCTTTCGCGCCCGATTCTAGGGGCAAGTGGATTCCAAACTATGAAGGTCCATACGTTGTTAAGAAATCCTTTTCAAGCGGTGCTTTGTTGCTCATAACTATGGATGGGGAGGATTTCACTCGTCCCGTGAATTCAGATGCAATCAAGAAATACTTCGCCTAAAAATAAAAACATAATAGCTCGCTAAGTTGAAAACCCGAAAGGGCGGCTTAGGCAAAAATGAGCGTCTCGGTGGATTGAAAACCCAAAAGGGAGGTCCAGGAAAAAGTTAGAGACATATAAAAAAATGAATATATATATCCCGCTAGATTGAGTACCTCACCTTGGGGCAATCTAGGCAAAAATTAGGGATTTGGCAAGTAACTGCATCCTGATAAGACTTTGTCCTACAACTATCATCTGTCAAAGATTCTCGCTCAGTCATCATTAACTGAAGTTTCGAATATAGTGGATTCAGAGTTGGTGGAGAAACGGTCATTATGTTCAATGTAGCCCTTTTTCATGTATATCACCAATTTCAAATTTGTAAAGATCCATGGAGTCTCGCCATTTGCGGACTACCATTCTCTTAAATAAATTTGAGCCTTTATCCAATTTTTTTGCACTCTTACTTGTTTCTGTTTAACAAACGTTTGCATGTTTTAATTGATGAATATCATTGTTTTAAAAAAATAAAGTTTTTCATGAATAAACTGTTTTAAACAAAGTGAACATTCGCAATGACTGAAAGGATAAGTGGAATGTCCTCAGTGCTTTCTCAAGGATAGTACGATCATCAAAGGGTAAGACATTTGTTCACTTTCTGACATTCTTGCTCCTTATATCCTCTTCATCATCTTTCAAGTTGTCTCCCCAACAGAGCACAGAAAGAATGATACACCATCAACTTCAAAGAGAGTCTGGTATGAGAAGTTCTCCTTGATGGCAGTGGATTGATTTGTCTTTTGGATTGCCTTCCCCTAGTGGGATTCTCATCCAACGCATTCCCGGTAGTTTGTTGTGTATGCATACTTGTTCCTCCCGCGGAGTTTTAACAATCCATGATTGGTATATGGTTGATTTGTGAATGATCCCTTCGTTTCCAATTTTTGCCTCGATATTTTAGAGATGTGTATCCCTCTATATCAGGCACTAGCATTTGTGTTTTATCACTTGTATGGTTGTCATACCTTGTGTGGACTAACCTAAAATTCCTTATAGATTGATAAAAGTTGATATGCTTTAAGTTGAGAATATTCCTTGTCTCACTATCCTGACTGTCTACTCGCGAGGAAGGTTGTCTTCTCCAGCTTGAGTAAGAATCTCCAACGCAGTAAGCATGTGTTCTCTACAAGAGCTATATTTCCAGATAATTGTCTCCTCAGCAGGAAGTTTCCCAGTACAGTTGATGAAGGGCTTGTTTCCCTTTTCATTTATTTTGAAAAGAGATATCCCTAGTATGTCGCTTGTTGATGAAGGATTCATTTTCGTTTTCTCCAGCAAGGGTAGTTTCCTAAAGAGCATTTGCAGCATGTCCCTAGTAGGGTTGCTAGATCAGAGTTTGATGTTTATATCTCCTCCGAGTCTGAAGATTCTTTCTAGCATTAAGAGCTGGTGGTGAAGATGTTTATTTCCTTCCCCAGTGGAGCAAAATGCTATTGTTCCCCTTTGCAGAGTTTTCTCTCCGGCAGATAGAGGGGAGTGTTTTGATTGATGTACATCTGATTGGTGGTTTTTCCCCACGGAGTTTCACATTGTTCCTTAGTAAGCTTCCCCGATAGAGTTTTTTCTCCGGTGGATCTTATTTTTATTTAACCACCAGTCCCTAAGAGAGTTGATGGAAACTCCCCGACAGATTTTCTACATCTTCCTTATGTCAGGATTGTTTGCCCCAGGAAGACTTCTCCCATGTAGAGTGCGACCTCCTGCAGTTGGAAGCTTTGACTTTTCCTATTCCCAGCTATGGTTAAAGTTTTCCCTTTGTTTACTCTTATTCCAGAGAGAATCCCCATCAGAGTTGAGTTCTCTATGTGATCATCTTCTTTCGTTGCTCCGGAATACATCTTCCTTGTATCCTCAGCGAGTGTAGCTTTGGGATAGGGTTTGATGTCCCCGATGATTTATTTTCATCCTTCTCGGGTTATTCCCAAGCTGAGTTCTCCAATAGGCTTCGCCCTGCTTGTCGAGATGTTTGCCGAGTGTCTATTCGTGATTCTTGGACTTGTTCGTGTTAGATATGTCTGTTTGTCAGCATTAATCATACACAAATCATGTATATACATGCATAATCACAACATTCAGATATTCATGATGCATTCTTTGCCATATATCTTTGCTTGTTATCTCCTGCTATTGGTGAAATGTTCTTCCCCGAGCAGATGTTTGTGTCTGATCTCTCCATATAGAGTCAGCCCCATAGGCAGAAAGTGTCTATCTTTTCTTCTTTCTTCCCCACTGAGTTATGTCCTCGTGGATGATTATTGTTTCAATTTCCTCCGCAGTTGTGTATAGGGATGGAATTGCTCCCCTGAGTTATATCCTCATCGGGTTGAGTCTTGTTTGATTGTGTCTTTCTAGTTTGTTCCTAGACGGATTCCTTTCTTGTTATCCCCCGCAGTTCCCTGTGGTTTAGTTGTTCAATTGCTCAGTAACCAGTAATTGTTCATCCTTTCCCCAGCGTATTTTGTGGCCTTCTACCCAGTAACCGGTAGTTATAAGTCCTATTTCTGTGGTTTTCTACCCAGTAACCGGTAGATGTAATCCTCTCTTTGTTGGTTATCTTTACCCAGTAATCGGTAATGATATTCCTTCGTTTTTGAGTATACCACCCAGTAATCGGTAATGATATTCCTTCGTTTTTGAGTATACCACCCAGTAACCGGTGATATATCTCCTGGATAATTTCTTTTGTCAGGAAATTTATCCCTAGTGAGTCATCTTTCATTTACCCTTGTTTGGTGATGATTGTTTCTCCTCCTGATTGGTCATCATTTTATACCCAGTAACCGGTATCCCGATGTCCTTTCTTTTCGGTTGACTTATCCTTTATTAACCCAGTAACCGGTTGCGGATAATCTTCCATGCGAGTATGTCATCTACGTTTTTACCCATATAACGGTAGTAGATAATATATCTCATGCGCTCTTCAGTCGAAGTCTTTTTCTTCCCCAGTCGAGTAAGATTCGTATTTCCTTGTGGAATCGAATGTCCATCCTGAAAGTCGAGTTTTCTTTTTCAGCCCTCCTTTCGGATGATGAGTGTCTTGGATATGTTCCCAATTCACGCCTGGTTGGTCACCAATTATATACCTGGTAACCGGTATCCCTGGTGTTCCTTCCTTCTGCTCCCTATTACGACTTTTTGTCCCCTGTGGAGTCAGATTTTCCCTGAGTTGAGATGTTCCTTTTGGGTCCTCTTTAGATGTTTTAGAAGATTGATATCTTTCACCCTTATACCGGTCTTAGATATTCTTTCTCTATGAGCGTGTTGTTCTCTCACCCAGTAACCGGTGTTTCGATAACATGTCTCTCTCTAAGTTTATTACCCAGTAACCGGTAATATCTCGTTGTTCCTTCCTCAGCTGAGTCCTTTATTGACGTCCCCGTCTGAGTCCGGATGTTTTATCCGATGTATCCTTTGTGGATAGTTTTGCTGTATTGGCATATTCCCCAATACATGCATCTTTGCGTCAGCTCGAGTCTTTCCATCGATTTATTTTCATGGAATCCCTTTGTGTCTCTCAGCAAGTTTTCAAGTCGTGACCTGCTCACGCATTTCTACCTTATTTCCCCCATAGTCTCTGTCTCCTTAGTGAGTGTGTTACTCCTATGGATCTTCAGTTTCTCCCGATATCTTTCACCCTTATACCGGTCTTAGATATTCTTTCTCTATGAGTGTGTTGTTCTCTCACCCAGTAACCGGTGTTTCGATAACATGTATCTCTCTGAGTTTATTACCCAGTAACCGGTAATATCTCGTTGTTCCTTCCTCAGCTGAGTCCTTTATGGACGTCCCCGTCTGAGTCCGGATGTTTTATCCGATGTATCCTTTGTGGATAGTTTTGTTGTATTGGCATATTCCCCAATACATGCATCTTTGCATCAGCTCGAGTCTTTCCATCGATTTATTTTCATGGAATCCCTTCGTGCCTCTCAACAAGTTTTCAAGTCGTGACCTGCTCACGCATTTCTACCTTATTTCCCCCATAGTCTCTGTCTCCTTAGTGAGTGTGTTACTCCTATGGATCTTCAGTTTCTCCCGATTTCTTTTTCTTTGTGGAAATTATTCACCATGAATATTTTTATTTTGCATGCATACATTCGCATCATGAGGTCTCTTAGGGACCAAAATTCGTCTCTTTGCTATTATTTAAGCCCATTCTATCTCGTCGAGACGAAGATTTTAACCTTCATATCTCTGGCTAGAATGACCTTAAATAGGGGCATCTGTAAGACCCTAATTTTGACCCTAAGATCCCTCATGGCATCATGTTATTGCACAAGTGCATTGCCTCAAGGATCATAGCATGTTTGGCTCCTTAACCCTAGGGTTGGGACTTGTTTGAGTGTTTTGTGACCACCAGAAATGCTTGTATTGTATATTATTGCTTTTCTTATTTGATTACTAACCAAAAGCACAAAAATATGTCACTAACTCTTTTTGTTTTGAAGCTCAAGTGATCATGTGCTCCACAATGCTCCTAGGAGGCTCCTAAACCCAATGCAATGGCTAGATGAAGATGAGAAAAAGCATGAAAATGGTCCACAAAGTTCCTTATCATTATATATGTCTCCCAAGTATCTCAATTTTCCAATTTGATCAAGATAACCCAAAGGGTTTAAAGATTGTTTCCCAAGGAAACCCTAATTTCAGTGTGCTTTGATTGTGCCTTGCCCATGAAGCAATCTCAACCTATGATCAAATTTAATAAAGGGAAGTTCTTTAATTTATCATTTTTTGCATATATGAGCCTATTTGAGGCCGCTCAATCATTTATTCATCAAGATTGGAAGTTTGACTTTGAAAAGTTGACCAGTCAAGTCATCTGACTAAGTTGAGAATCAATGAGATATAACTTTTGATGTGTTTGTGAAATGAAGATGACCCCAAAAGAAAAAATGTTACTAAGAACCATATGAACAACTTTCATGTTCATAAAAAATCCATTTTAAGCTAGTAAGCTCATCATTCATTTCAAAACATTATAGGTTATTTTGACTGAAACCCTAATTTTGGGTCAACTTGCCAAGGGCATAGCTTCCTTAATTTTTATGATTTTTAGGTGAGACCAAAGGCATATGAAATATTGAGATGTATAATTCAAAGGTTATGTTTGACAAAATTTCATAATCCTAAAATAAATACATGTGATAATGCAAAACATTATAGGTCATCTTGGACCTAATTCATTGAATTTGAAAAAGTACCCAACTTCAAATGCCCTTAACTTTGTCATAGAAAATCCAAATGATGCAAACTTAGAGTCTAAATTTACTAAGTTTAAAATATATATAACTTTGATGTTGGAGATGTTTTCATTTGAAGCTTGTATCATGAGGAAAGAGGGGTTTAACTAAGCTTGCTTTTGGTTAAGTTTTTCAAAATGATTTGAACATGCTTTACACTTGATTTTCCAAGCCAATTTTGATCAATTTGCACATGCCAAATGATTTTTTTCCCAACATGACTTTTGTTTCTTATTTCAAGAGCTTTCCAACCATTACTCACAATAGTCCTTGGGGTCTACCATTTGGGAGATTCGAATTTATTTTCATTTAGGTGCATTTTGGATATTTTATGTTATAACTTGGTATGCAAGCATTTCCCATTCAATGTGCATGACCAAATGCCTTTCACATGAACTCAGCAAGCTTCTTCAGCCATCCATGGGCCTTTCACACGTTTACAAAGGCCCATGGACTCAAATTTCAAATTCTCATGCACATGAGCAAAGTGTGAACTCAACCACATTCAGCTATAAATAAACACCTCATGAGCTTCATCTCACAACCTTTTGGAGATCCCATATGTTGCTGCACTGGAACCATAACCCTCACCAAAGGAATCACTCATAAATAAACAACCTTTTGGCTAGCTCCGGCGAAGGCCACTGAATTCCACTCTAGATCTCTAGATTGAGAGAAATCAGAGATGGAAGTTTTGTGGTGTTCAAGTGAACTTGCTTGATGTCAAAAATTCAAAGCTCAATAATGATGCCTCTATGCAGAGGACTTCAGATCACACAAAAACAAGGCAAATTGAACAATAAACAAGCTGTTTCAAAGCAAAATTCAGTTGAGGAAAACCTTTGAATTGTGAGGAATTGAGTCACGATCCTTGAGTTCTTTTGCAAACAGAAAGCTCTATGGATCAAGGTGAAGAGGTCTAGGAACTTTTAGATCTAAGAAAATAGTCGAGGAAACTGAATTCTAGATCTGAAATTTTGAGAGAAAAGAGAGAGTTCCTTTGGTGTGGGTGTGGGATTTCAGTTGCACAACATGTAGGGCGCCTTAAGGTTGATGACTTATGAAGTCAAGGCCTTGTATTTATAGATGGAGGGAGCTGCAAGCATCATCAAAATCGTGTGCATGGGAGAAGAGGGCCTCCATGCATGGGCCTGTACAGGCGTATGGAGGCCCCAATTCTGATTGGAATTGCAAGCTATACATCACCAGATATGAATTGAACGTGCAGATTGTGTATTAATGGATCATGCATGGCAATTGGAATGATTTTCATAAAATGCACTATTACATTGAAGCCTTCGAAAATGCCATGTCAAAAATCAAAATGCAACCTTATAAGTAATGGTTGGAAAGCGTGTTTCATAAGGAACAAATGTCATGTTGATCAAAACATCATTTGGGCCTTGGAAATCAATGAAATTTGGGCTTGAAGTGTAGGGTGCAAAACATGCCTATGTGAAATTTCCAAATTTGGCCAATGTTCAAGCCCTTCTGTTTCAATGGTTTAAGCTCCAAATGACAAAATCTTCAACATGAAAGTTGTAGATCGTTTCAAGGAAATCAATTTCGACTTCAATTTTGCATCACTTGGATTTTTGATGAAGAAGTTATGGGCACTTGAAGTTGGACTTTTTCACATTTCAATGCATTTGGTCCAAAGTGACCTATAATGTTTTGCATTATCACATGTATTTCTTTTGATATTTTGAAATTTGGCTCAACATAACATTTGAATTAGACACATTACGATTTCCAATGCATTAAGTCTCACCTCAAAATCATGAAAAATGAAAGAGTTATGTCCTTGGGAAGTTGACTCAAAATTAGGGTTTCAGTCAAAATGACCTATAATGTCTTGGAATGGATGATGACCTTCCAAGCTTCAAATCAATTTGTGATGAACATGAAAGTTGTTAGTATTATTCTTAATAACATTTTTTCTCTTGGGGTCATCTCCATTTGACCAACAAATAAAAAGTTAGGTCTCAGTGCATCTTAAAATAGTCAGATGAATTGACTGATCAACTTCTCAAGTCCAAACCTCATATCTTGATGAATTGATGATTGAGGACACTCAAATAAGTTCAAATATGCATGAAATGATTAATTAAAGAACTTACCTTGATTGTATTTGACCATGGGCTGAGGTTTCTTCAAGAGCAAGGCACAGTTGATGAACAAATGAATTAGGGTTTCCTTGGGAAAAAAGCCTCAAACCCCTTGACTTGCTTTGATCAAAATGATGAATTGAGATACTTGGGAGGCATATTTGATGGATGAGAGCTTTGGGAACCATTACCATGCTTGCTTTCATCTTCTCTTGACCATATCATTGCACAAAGGGTCTCTTAGAAGCCTTTACACCTTGTGACTGCTCAAGCTATAAACAAGAAATGTTAGTGACATATTTTTGTGCTTTTGGTTAGTAAATAAAAATGAGAAAAGCAATAATATACAATTCAAGCATGCTTGGTGATCTCAAACCACTCACAAGAGATCTCAACCCAAAGGCAAAGGGAACCAAGATGCTTATGATCCTTGAGGCTTATGCAAATGCAATATTATGATGCCATGAGGGATCTTAGGGCCAAAATTAGGGTCTTACAGATATCCCTATTTAAGGTCATTCTAGCCGGAGAAGTGAAGGTTAAAATCTTCATTTCGACGAGGTAGAATGGGCTTAAATAATAACATAGAGACGAATTTTGGTCCCTAAGAGACCTCATGATGCAGACGTATGTATGCAAAAGAAAGTAATACTCTGTGGGGATATGTGTCCACAAATAAGAAAAGAAATCCGGAGAAACTAACAATCCATATGAGTAATACACTCCATGGGACAGGGACTCTGGGACTCTTATGGGGATAAGAAAGGTAATAAATTGCCTGAGCAGGTCACGACTTGAGCTTACTGAGAGACACAAGAGGAATCCCGTGAAAATAAATCAATGGAAGGACTCGAGCTGACTCAAAGAGGCATGTATTGGGGAATATGCCAATACAGCGGAACTATCCACAAAGGATACTTCGGATGAAAATCCGGACTCAGATGGGGAAAATCCACTAAGGGACTCCACTGAGGAATGCCCAAACAGGACTCCCCTGGGGAAACAACCGGATGAGGTATTACCGATTACTGGGTAATAAGCTCAAGGAGACATGTGGTCGAAACACCGGTATGAGGGTGAAAGAATAACACGCTCAGGGAGAATGAATATCTAAGACCGATATAAGGGTGAGAGATATCAAACATCCAAAATCATCTGAGGAAAACCTAAAAAGGTATATTTCAACTCAGGAAATTCGACTCCACAGGGGACAAAAGTCATAATAGGGAGCAGAAGGAAGGAACACCAGAGATACCGGTTACTAGGTATATAATAGGTGACTGACCAAGGCGTGAATTGGGGAATATTTCCAAGACACTCATCGTCCAAAAGAGGGCTAAAAGGAAAACTCGACTACAGGACGGACATTCGCCTCCACAAAAGGGGAATACGAATCTTACTCGACTGGGGAAGGGCAGAAAACTTCGACCAAAGAGCGCATGAGATATATTATCTATTACCGTCAGAACATAGATAATATACTCGCATGGAAGATTATCCACAACCGGTTACTGGGTTAATAAAGATAAATGGACCGAAAGACAAAGGCATCAGGATACCAAATACTAGGTATAAACGATGATCAATCAAAAGGAGAAACAATCATTGCCGATAAAAGGCAAATGAAAGATGACCCGCTGGGGATACATTGACAAAGGCAACAAACCGGGAGACATATCACCGATTACTAGGAGATATACTCAAAAAGGGTGAAGGAATATCAATACCGAATATTGGATAAAGATAACCGTCAAGGAGGGGATTACATCTACCAGATACTGGGTAGAAAACCACGGAAGAGTAACCGTCATCAGTTAGGATGAACAAAAAGGTTAACTCCGCAAGGGGATAAAATAGGGTTTACAACTACCGGTATGAGGGTAGAAAACCACAGACTCCGCCGGGGAAAAATAAGATGAATAATTACTGGTTACTAAGCAATCATTCATTTAAACCTCGGGGGAAGCGCAGGGAAAACTCAAAAAGCCAATCTAGGAACAAACTAGAGAGGCGTGATGAAACAAGACACATCCCCATGAGGATATAACTCAGGGGGGAATTCCATCCCAATATATGTGTTGGGAGGAAACAGAAACAACCATCATCCACGAGGACATAACTCAGCGGGGAATATGGAAGGAAGTATAAACACTTTCTGCTTATGGGGCTGACTCTACATGGGGAGATCAGACACAAACATCTGCTTGGGGAAATATATTACCAACTATCAGAAGATAACAAACAAAGATATATGGCAAAGAATGCAACATGAATATCTGAATGTTAAAATTATGCATATATATGGGGTTTATGTATGATGAATGCTAACAAAACAGACATATCTAACCCAAACAGGTCCAAGAATCAATGAACAAATATCCGGTACTACATCTCAAGGGAGAAAGCCAGGCCCAGTGGAGAACATCCAATCTGATGGGGATCAGAGATATCAGGAAACAAAGATCTCGGCAGGGGAATGAACATCAGTCATTCCAGCTGGGGACAGGATCATCGCACGGATAAAATCCGCTGTAGAAGCAACTCTACTGGGGAAATTATCAGAGGGGGGGATGAATCTTTGTGGGGAACAACCACCAATCAGAAGCTTCCAAGGTCACCACTAATTACTGTACTACCAAATAGGTCACATCTGCCGAGGAGGAAGGATTATTACTCTGCTGAAGGAAAGAGGGATGAATATCTTTACCAAACACTCTGCTCGGGAGAAAAAACCACAAAAGGCTCCGAAGGAAGAGGATACAAGCATACCAGGAATATGAACGAATGTCTCACCCTGTTGGGAATCATACCATCTTCGGGAGAGCACTGAAGACATCCCAAGTATCTTTTTATCATTGTGAATGTTCACTTTGTTTAAAAACAAGTTATGAAAATTTATTTGTTTAAAACAATGATATTTCTGAATTAAAACATGAAAAACATTTGTTGAACAAATAAGAGTGCAAATAATTGGATAAAGGCTCAAATTTATTTGATGAATGGTAGTCTGCAAATGGCAAGACTCCATAGATCTTTACAAATTTGAAATTGGTGATATATATTGGAAAAGGGCTACATTGAACATAATGACCATTTCTCCACCAACTCTGAATCTGATGTATTTGAAGCTTCAGTTAATGATGACTGAGCGAGAATCTTTGACAGATGACAATTTGTAGAACAAAGTCTTGTCAGGATGCAGTTACTTGCCGAATCCCTAATTTTTTCCTAGATTGCCCTAGGGTGAAGTACTCAATCTAGCGGGATACATATTCATTTTTTTATGTCTCTAACTTTTTCCTGGATCGCCCTTTCGGGTTTTCAATCCACCGAGATGCTCATTTTTGCCTAAGCCGCCCTTGCGGGTTTTCAACTTAGCGAGCTATTCTGTTTTTATTTTTAGGCGAAGTATTTCTTGACTGCATCTGAATTCACAAGACGAGTGAAATCCTCCCCATCCATAGTTGTAAGTATCAAAGCACCGCCTGAAAAGGCTCTCTTAACAACATATGGACCTTCATAGTTTGGAATCCACTTTCCCCTGGAATCGGGCGCGAAAGACAAGATTTTCTTGAGCACAAGGTCACCTTCTCGGAACACACGAGGTTTGACCTTCTTATCAAAGGCTCTCTTCATCCTTTGCTGATATAACTGACCATGGCACATAGCAGTTAATCTCTTCTCTTCTATCAAATTCAGTTGGTCATAACGACTCTGAACCCATTCAGCATCAGTCAACTTGGCTTCCATCAAGACTCTCATTGATGGGATCTCCACCTCTACTGGGAGCACAGCCTCCATGCCGTAAACAAGAGAGAAAAGGGTTGCCCCTATTGAAGTACGGACAGATGTACGATACCCATGCAAGGCAAATGGCAGCATCTCATGCCAATCTTTGTACGTAACAACCATCTTCTGGATAATCTTCTTGATATTCTTTTTAGCAGCTTCAACAACCCTATTCATCTTGGGTCTGTAAGGAAAAGAGTTATGATGTGCAATCTTGAACTCACTACACAACTCTTTCATCATCTTGTTGTTCAAGTTAGATCCATTGTAAGTAATGATCTTATTTGGCACACCATAACGGCATATGAGTTGATTCTTGATAAACTTCACGACCACCTGCCTGGTCACATTTGCATATGATGCCGCTTCAACCCACTTGGTGAAGTAATCAATTGCTACGAGAATAAATCTGTGACCGTTGGACGCTTTCGGCTCTATCATGCCAATCATGTCAATTCCCCACATAGAGAAAGGACATGGTGATGAAATCACATTCAGAAGTGTCGGGGGAATATAAATCTTATCCGCGTAAATCTGACACTTATGGCATTTCTTCACATATTTGCAGCAATCAGACTCCATTGTCAGCCAATAGCAGCCTGCTCTTAACATCTTTCTAGCCATGGCATGCCCATTGTTATGAGTACCAAATGAACTCTCATGGACCTCAGCCATTAACAGATCTGCTTCGTGTCTATCCACGCATCTGAGCAGAACCATATCAAAGTTTCTCTTATAAAGCACATCGCCATTGAGGTAGAAACTGCCTGACAATCTCCTCAAAGTCTTTCTATCTTTCACAGATGCCCCAGGCGGGTAAATTTGACTCTGAAGAAAACATTTATATCATAATACCACGGTTTATCATCTGGAACTTCCTCTACTGCAAATACATGAGCTGGTTTGTCCAAGCGCATTACAGTGATATTGGGAACTTCATTCCAGAGTCTAACCACATTCATCGAAGCAAATGTAGCGAGAGCATCTGCCATCCGATTCTCATCTCGAGGAATATGATGGAAGTCAACCTCAGTGAAGAACGTTGAAATCCTCCTCGCATAGTCTCTATATGGAATGAGGCCAGGCTGATTCGTCTCCCATTCACCCTTAATCTGATTAACTACAAGGGCGAATCACCATAAACATCAAGATGTTTGATCCTAAGATCAATACATTCTTCCAATCCCATAATACATGCCTCGTACTCAGCCATATTATTCGGGCATTTGAAAGTTAGCCTTGCTGTAAAAGGAAAATGTGTGCCCTGAGGAGTAATTATCACTGCCTCAATACCATTTCCATATTGATTTACAACACCATCAAACACCATGCTCCATCGGGAACCATGCTCTGGCCCTTCATCGAGCGTAGGCTCATCACAATCTTTCATTTTCAAATACAGAATCTCCTTGTCTGGGAGTTCATACTGAACTAATTGATAATCCTCAATCGGTTGGTGTGCCAAGTGGTCAACCGAGATACTACCTTTTATAGCCTTCTAAGCTCGATACTCGATATCATACTCAAATAACAACATCTTCCAATGGGAAATCCTTCCAGTTAAAGCAGGCTTCTCAAAGATATACTTGATTGGATCCATTTTGGATATCAACCAAGTCGTATGATTCAACATATACTAGCGTAAGCGCTTAGCGGCCCAAGCCAAAGCACAACATGTTTTCTCAAGCATCGAGTATCGAGACTCACACTAGGTGAACTTCTTACTCAGGTAGTAGATAACATATTCTTTCTTCCCCGACTCATCTTGCTGACCCAGGACACAACCCATTGATTCTTCAAGAACTGTCAGATAGATAATCAACAGTCTCCCTTCCACAGGCGGAGACAGAATCGGAGGCTCAGACAAATACTCTTTAATAATGTCAAAGGCCTTATGGCAATTCTCGGTCCAATCATGAGACTGATCTTTCTGGAGGAGCTTGAATATCGGTGCACATGTGGCAGTCATGTGGGATATAAATCTGGAAATATAATTCAAGCGGCCAAGAAAACCTCGGACTTGCTTCTCAGTTTTGGGCGCATGCATCTCTTGTATTGCTTTGACCTTTGCAGGATCAACCTCAATACCTCTTTCGCTGACAATGAAACCCAATAACTTGCCGGAACGGACTCCAAATGTACACTTGTTAGGATTCAGACGAAGCTTATACTTCCTCAAACGCTGAAAAAGCTTCAACAAGTGCTCAACAAGTTCAACTTCCGTTCTCGACTTTGCAATCATATCATCAACATATACCTCGATCTCCTTGTGCATCATATCATGAAACAAGGTAGTCATAGCTCGTTGATACGTGGCTCCGGCGTTCTTCAAACCGAAGGGCATCACTCGATAACAGAATGTTCCCCAAGGTGTGATGAATGTTGTCTTCTCCATATCCTCGGGTGCCATTTTAATCTGATTATATCCAGAAAATCCATCCATAAACGAGAAGACATTGAATTTAGTTGTATTATCTACCAACATATCAATATGTGGTAGAGGGAAATCATCTTTCGGACTAGCTTTATTCAAGTCTCTATAGTCCACACACATTCGGACTTTTCCATCTTTCTTAGGCACAGGCACAATATTGGCCACCCATTGAGGATATGTAGAAGTCACTAGAAACCGCGCATCAATTTGCTTATGAACTTCCTCTTTAATCTTTACTGCCATATCGGGATGAGTTCTTCTGAGTTTCTGCTTTACAGGCACGCACTCGGGCTTCAAAGGTAGGAAATGTTGCACGATATCAGTATCCAGACCAGGCATGTCTTCATATGACCAGGCAAAGACGTCGACATATTCTCGTAGCAACTCAATCAACCCCTTCTTGGCAGATTCTTCCAGGAGTGCCCCAATCTTCACTTCTCGCACACAATCTTCAGACCCCAAGTTGACTGTTTCCAGATTCTCAAGATGCGGTGGAATGATCTTCTCTTCATGCTCAAGTAGATGGGTAATCTCGTCAGGAATCTCTTCAACATCATCTTCTTCTGCCTCAAATACAGGGAATTCAAAGTTGGGAGATGGTGTTGGATCATTATGTTCAATGGGTTTGATAAACCTGCATAATGATTTTGGATATAAAAGATTTTAGAATTCAAGCAAAACAAATCATTATGCAGATGAAAAGATTGATTTTATTCTTATTTTTAGGGTTTTATGTGATCACCAATTTCATGCAAAAGCGAAAAGGGAAAATAATTGGAAAAACAAACATTTAACATGAATTTATTGAATGAAAATATCATTGTATTTATGCGCCAACAATGTCATCACTCCTCCTTTTAGCGTGGGAGGAGGGTGTTTAAACACAATGAACATTACTTTGACTTATGGATAACTGTTGGAACATCAACATCGACCCAATTATTGCAGATCCCTCCAGGGATGACGAAGTTTCCAGAATCCTCTGCATCCTCTTCCAAAATGGAAGCAGCCTCTTCATCTTGACCGGTGTGGATGAATCCACCACTCCTGAACAACCCTTGTTTGTTGAAGACACCAGAAGAATACCCTATGCCAGCCCGGGATTTGTTGTCTTCCAACTTAATCATTTGCCCCAATCCAGCAGTTGCACCATGCTCAATGGCCAACTTCGCATCTTTATAGGACGCAAATGAAGAGGTTCCCTTCTTAACAGGTTCATCAATAGATAAAGCTTGGAACGGAGTTCCAACTTCATCCTCAACATCTATATAAGAGAAGGAAGACAAATGGCTAACCAGGAGAGCCTTTTCTCCCCCTACCACCACCAGCTTCTTGTTTTTCACAAACTTCAGTTTCTGATGTAGGATGGATGTCACGGCGCCTACCTCGTGAATCCATGGTCTGCCCAATAGAAAACTATACGATGGGTGAATGTCCATAACCTGGAAGGTAATCTGAAAATAACTTGGTCCAATTTTGACTGGGAGCTCAACCTCTCCAATCACAGTTTTACGGGACCCATCGAAAGCTTTCACTACCACTCCACTCTGCCTCATGGGAGGCCCCTGATATGATAACTTTGCAAGAGTGGACTTCGGCAACACATTCAATGATGACCCAGTGTCCACCTGCACATTGAACATGGCATCATCTTTGTAGCTCATGGAGATGTGTAATGCCAACTTGTGGTCTCTTCCCTCCTCAGGGAGATCAGCATCACAAAAACTTAAATTGTTACAAGCGGTGATGTTTGCAACAATACTGTCAACTTGTTCAATCGTGACGTCGTGATCCACATACTCCACATCCAACACCTTCTGCAGAGCTTCTCGGTGTGGTTCTGAGTTCATCAACAAGGATAATACAGATATTTTGGATGGTGTCTATAGAAGCTGATCTACCACGTTATACTCACTTCTTTTGATGAGCCTCAGCATCTCATCACAGTCTTCTTTCGCATTGCCACTCGGGCCAATAGAGACATAAGTTTTCAACGTAGAGGAAGGTTTGGCAACAAGTCCCGGATTTGGAGCATTCACAGCATTCCCAACCGAGTGTTCAGCATAATCAGTAGCATCATTCCTTTGAACATCAGCTTGAGGTTTCGGCAGAGCCGAGAAAACACGACCGCTACGGGTCAGGCCGCTGACGTCGGCAATATTAACAACAGATGAAGAGGGCAGGGGCACCTCCTTCCCATCCTCTAATGCTACTGCATTGTAGCGATAGGGAACCGCTTTCTCAGAAGAATAAGGCACATGGCTGGCTGGTTTAAGGGTCACCTTTTGCTTGCTACCATCATACTTGATAATAACAGGCTCAGGGATCCGGAATACTGGAGAAATTACGTTGACTTCATCAGCATCTTCATCAACATTTTTGTTTTGAAGTATCTCAATGACTCCTTCATCCAGCATTTCCTGAACATCTTTGCGCACCTGGAGACATCCTCTTTGGTTGACAGAACAAACTCAGCATCTATCATGGTTGTGCTCGTAATGACTATAATCACACAATAGTTTATGCATCTCGACCAGACATTGGCGAATATGACTGACATATTTGACTTTGTATTTACCAGGGCAACCCTAGACCATGTTGACAGATTTCCCATGCTCGGGCAATGGGTTCTTCTTTGCATTAGGACCTACGTTCTCGAAACACAGAATACCACATCTCACAAGGTCTTGAACCTTAGTCTTCAATGGATAGCTATTTTCCACGTCATATCCGGGAGCACCGGAATGATAAACATAGTGTAATTCAGGCTTATACCAGGGTTGGTAGGTATAGCCGGTGGGTCTCGCTGAGTAATCAACTTTCTTTCTATCAAAGAGGGATATAATTCTGCATATGTCATGGGAATAGGATCAAAGGTGACCCTTTTCCTCTCGTAGCTTGTGCTGGCTTGATTACTGTTTCGAGGCTGGTAGGCCTGCTTTTGAGGACGGTGTTGTTGTTGTTGATATTGCGGATGTTGTTGTTGTTGATTGTTGCTGTGATGCTGATACTGTTGATTGTCTTTGAAAACATGTGCTATACGAGCCACCTGGTGCTGGTTACCGGCAGGACGCACGGTCTTCCTCCTCACAGAGGGTCTTCTAAACTTCACATGGGAGGTCACAACATCTGCCTCACCATCTTTCTTCTTCCCAAACGTCCCATACCGTTTAGCAGAAGAGCCTTCTTCTCTGGTCAGGCGTCCTTCCCTGACTCCTTCTTCCAGACACCTCCCCATGTTCACCATCTCGGTGAAATCAAAAGGAGCGCTGACAATCATCCGCTCGTAATAAAAAGAACTCAAGGTCTTCAGAAAGATCTTGGTCATTTCATTCTCTTCCAACGGGGGCACAATCTATGCTGCTACCTCTCGCCACCTCTATGCATATTCTTTGAAAGTTTCCTTGTCCTTTTGGGACATGACCCTCAATTGATCCCTATCGGGAGCCATATCCATGTTATACTTGTATTGTTTGACGAAGGCCTCGCCAAGGTTGTTGAAGGATCGGATGTTCGCACTGTCCAAGCCCATATACCAACGTAGGGCAGCACCGGACAAACTGTCCTGAAAGTAGTGGATGAGCAGTTGGTCGTTGTTTCAAAGTCAGGGACCTTGAACTTCACAGGGATCTTCACATTAGGGACCAAGCAGAGTTCGGCAGCAGACTTGCCGAAAAGATCTTTCCCTCGAAGAGTTTTCAATTCCTTGCGGAGCTCAAGAAATGGATCATTCATAGCGTCCATCTTTTCATAGACATCTGGGCCCTCAGACGACTCAGAATGATAGACGGTGTCGTCTACTCTGGGCATAGTATGCACGACAGGAGGAGGAACAATAAGGACCGAGCTAGATGCCGACAGAGAAGCAAAGATGGGTGCAGGACCCTCAGGCATGAAGTTAGGAGGCATCCCCCACGGAAACCCGACTGGCATGGCCGTTGGTGCAAAGTGTGCGTTGGCCACATGCACAGTTGATGAGACAATTTCAGAGATGATTGTCTTCTGGGGAGGAGTTGAAGGTGTCGGAGACGACTGGCTCTGGGCAGCCATGAATGACTCCATCAGGGTAGTCAATCTGGCTACTTCCTCCTTAATCTCACGGTTCTCTTGTTCCAAATGATCCATCAGTCTTGAAATGTTGGCTCGGGTGTAGTACTGGTGAGTCAGCTTGTCGTCAAAATAAATGAAGAACATAGAGTTAGACCATAGAACAAGAAGCCTGGAGAAAAACCTGCTTATGCATATGATACATGCAATGCATATGATTTAATTTTTATATCAGAGGAACTTTAGAGTTCTATTTGCAAATATCGTAAATATTAAACATTTATCACATATGGAAATATCACATCAAATAATATTTGAAATATTTTTACACCAAAGAAATACAGTCTTGGTAACCCAAATACAATAAAAGAGGGAAGGAAAATGAACATCCTATGGAACCCTAGAAGCAATCATCTAAAGCTCTGGACACAGGAAGATAAGATGCACGAAGTCTCTTTACCTCCCTCTCGTAGGCTGCCTCCATGTTTGCCTTTAGTTTGGCGAGTCGATCGTACTTCCTCTTCCAAAACTTGGAAGACTGAGGAAGTAGAAAAGTCCATGCATCATCAGGATCATCAATAACCTGGTGTTCGAGGAACTCTATCAAAGCATCCTTCTCCCTGATCCGCTGAAGCAACTCCTCTCGTTCACGGATCGAAGTGTAACAATCCAATTTTAGTATTTATTTATTATACTATTATTATTATATTATATTTTAATTATGTGGAGTGGTAATTAATTAATTGGTTGTTAGGTAGTATAATAATTGACTATACTAATTGAATTGGTGTATTAATTAATTATTTAGTTGATATGATATATAATTAAATAATTATATTAGTTAACTTAGTGTGTATGTTGAGTTGGTTAATTTATTTTAATTTAAATAGAGATATTTAAATATTAGGTATTATTGGGCCTAGTGATTAAATTAGATGGATATCATGATTTAAGCCCAAAGAGAATACTAATATAAATAGTAAGAGGTGAGGAGAGTGAGAGTTAGAATTCAGTTGATCATTAAAGGCAATAGAGAAAGACGAGAGGAAAAGTAAAGAGAAGCTAGGGTTTCCATCAAATTGAAGAGGTAAGGGGGGAATCCTTATTATAATGAGTTAGCATGATCGAGTCAATGGGTAGGAACATGTTTAGGTCGAAATCCTTAATTTGCATGGTTTTGTAATTATTAGGTTTGATAAATACTCTTGATTTGTGATGATTGGATTGTGATGAAACCGTAAATTTATGTTCTATGGCGTGAGTTATAATTTTCTGAACGTGTAGCTTTTTACGGAATCGAAATCGGAGGTCCGAAAGTCCTCCAACGATGAGAAACGCGGAGAATTCTACATTCTGTTTCGTTGTTAACGCAGGAATAGCATTCTGTTTTACGTTACCCGGTTAACCCAGGGCGTCAACCGGTTAACACTGTTGAAAACCTGTTAAATTTGTATTCTGTCTTGTGTTAACAGGTTAGCCAAATGCGTTAACAGGTTAACACTGTTGAAATACTGTTAAAATTGCATTCTGTCTTGCGTTAACAGGTTAACCCAGGGCGTTAACTGGTTAACACTGTTGAAATACTGTTAAAATTGCATTCTGTCTTGCGTTAACAGGTTAACCCAGGGCGTTAACCGGTTAACACTGTTGAAAACCTGTTAAATTTGTATTCTGTCTTGCGTTAACAGGTTAACCAAATGCGTTAACAGGTTAACACTGTTTGAAAAGTGAAAAATTGATATTTAAATGCTGTATTCGTTTTAGGATGAAATCTATGTGTACATAATTGATAATTAACCTATAATTGTGAATGATATATTGTTATGAGGGTGTATATGTACCAGTGGGGGATAATTCATAGAGTTGGATTATGGTGATATGTGGAAGGTTAAGATGGTAGAGATGATCTTAATTGCATATGTGTTGGTATGTGTGCATTCATTCATAGCATGGTCGACTTCATTGTGGAAGTGGTGAAACTGTGGGTTCACATGGTAATAGACGTTGATCCTTAATTGGAAATAGGCGTAGTAGCTTGGATTCTAGATATTGAATCGGAAAGCGGTGGAACGTGGGGTCCATATGGATGTTGATCCTTAATTGGAAATAGGCGTAGTGGCTTTGATCTTGTCTGGATCGGAGTGTGGCTTGGATTCTAGATATTGAATCGGAAAGCGGTGAAACTTTGGGTTCACATTGAGGTACCACATGCATAGAGTCACATGTCTTGCATTGAGTCACAGTGGAATGTTGTATTGTTGTGATTGTGATGTGTGTACGAGTTATAGTAGTTGAATTTGGTGATGTTTGGATACCTAACTTGGTGAAATATGTGATTATGTGATAATTGTGGCTATGTGTATATTTGAGAATATTGTATTGAATTTTAATATTAACTCCTTGAGTATTGAGGTATGTTTGAAATATGCGAAATAAATACTGGTTAATATTATTGACATGATTATACAAAGTGTGATGAATTCTTTTAATTGTTGATTTAATCATTGTGCCTTATTATGCTATTTCATAATGATTTGAATTCTCACCCATTCTGTTTGAATGTTACCTTTACATGGGTATCGTGCAAATACTACAGAGTAGTATTGCTGGAGTAAGTGGACGGTAGCTCGCTCAAGATTAGCTGGAGAGTTCCCGTATTTTAGTTTGAGATTAGGTAATGAGTCAATGCTCTGGTCATGTAACACTGGGTAGATTGGTAGTATTGAACTCATATCATATTTGGATATGCATTACGTTATTACTTACTTTATTTTATCTTGAGATGATTGTTGAGAGATGATCATGGTATGGGACATGAATCATTTTATAATATGCATGGATTTTCATATTTTCCGCCGTGAACGCATATTGTTTGAATATTCATGATAAGTGAAATGTGTTATTTTGAATGACCGGGTGTGTTGTTGGTTTTTGAAAGCTTTTAGTTTTAAAAACGTCGATGTGACGCCCTTTTATTTGTATGCGTGCTTATTTACTCTGATTGTATATTAAGTATTTTGGGGTAGAAAAAGGGGGTGTTACACCAAGCACACGAACGGTCTTCGTCTCTCGACTCCTCTACTCCTTGGTCAGGGAGGGTTGAAGGCCAAGCCACAACCAATGGTGTAGGTCTTGGATACTTATAAGGCATGAGGTACTCAGAAGCTCTCCTCTTGACCCAAGAAATATAAGGCTCCAATGCGATACAATTCTTCGGACCTAGCTCCTTCCTTTCTTTCTTATGAATCTTGCACCAAGCGCGGACCATCCTGCCCTTCAAGCCTTGGGGATCTTTACCCTCCTGAAAGAACACACCCTCTAACAGAATGTTATTGGGTTTATCCTTTAGGGGGAACCCAAGCTGACGACGTGCCAAAATAGGGTTGTAGTTAATCCCACCACATGTACCAAGAAGAGGCACATTGGAGAATTCACCACAAGAGTCAATGATCTGCACACCATCATACACACGGTTGTACCAAAAGATATCATCATTAGTGAGAGACATAAGTCTCGTGGACCACCGTAGACATCCTTTGTTCTCCTTGAAGGCGACCGTCTGCGGCAAGTGCGAAATAAACCACATGTACAGTAGAGGCAAACAACACACAATAGTACCTCCACCCTTTGCATTCCTCATATGCAAAGAAAAGTAAGTGTCACCCAACAGAGTCGGAACGAGATTAAGAGTAGAGAAAATCCTAATAGCGCTCACATCCACAAACTTGTCGATGTTGGGGAATAACACTAGCCCATAAATGAGAAGTACAAATATGGCTTCAAAGGCGTCCTCACTCATGGCCTTCCCATACATAGTAGCTTGAGCAATGAGGAACTCATAAGGGAGACCTTGAATTCCACCTTTGGTAGTCATATGAGCACCAACCAGAGATTCATCTATATGTAACATGGCAGCTATCTCTTGAGAAGTAGGAATACTCTCTAAGCCACTGAACGGGAACTGGTCTAGAATAGGTATACCCAAAAGGTAGGCATACTCCTCAAGTGTGGGCAAAAGCTGAAAATACGGAAATGTGAAGCAACGGTACAAGGGGTCATAAAACTGCACCAATACACTCATCAATCCTTCGTCCACTTGAGTAGTCGGAATAGATAGAAGCTTCCCAAAACGAGCCTTGGAACCTAAAGGATCTAATACATAGGATGTCAAATTCCTTAGCTCTTTCAAGTCGGGTTGTCGGAAACTGTACTTCTTTGTATTCCTTCTTTGTCTTTTCATGTCTGAAAATTTGCAAATAGACCTCTTAAGTTCCTTGAAAATTTTCTCATTATTGATGATATGGATGCAAATGGGTGCATGAATGCATGAATGCAACAATCACACTCAAGGATTAAGCAAAGCAAACCAAACAAAGGTCATGGGATGGATCATGTCATCCTTAATATCAATCATCCATTTTGGTGGATTATGGTTTACGCCTTATCAACACCCAAGTTCCATTGATATTAAAGATACAAGAACGAATCAACCATGAATCAAGGGTTTGTTGCAAGTCACGAGCATGGAGTCTCAGTTAAGAACCACCCAAAGAGAATGTACTAGGGTTTAAACCTGCCAAACATGTTCTACAAGAGGTTCCCATAGTCATCATCCCATCTTTCGGATATTATCGGAGAAACGACTACTCGTATTCCAAAAAATATTCTCAAGAGAGACTCTTATGAGTGTAGTATCGCGTAACAATCGTATCAAATCTTACATTTGAACGACTTTCGCACTACGTCCTAAGAATAGGCCAAGATGGGCTTGGTAAACTAAGGTCCTTGGCTTCTAAGGTCTATATTGGAAAGAGTAATGTCTAACCACAACTAGTTGTGTGACATTATTGATCCCAACATGACCTCCATCAAGTGAATGGGCTTGCAAGTCAACTGGCTAAGGAATAACTCCACACAAGTCAACAAGACTATGCCATTCTCCTATCCTAAGTGCACTCGAGTTCGGGTATAGAACTAATCTCACAAAGATCACCAAGCATACAAGGAATTAATATTCGAGCAATTCAATCATTACATACAATACAGTAATCCCAAATTGCAAAAAAATATGTCACAAAATAATATACACAACAATATAACAAATATGAAAAGTAGGCAAAACCCACTAGGCAAATATTTTTATCCCCAGCAGAGTCGCCACTTTTCTGTAGCGGGGTATTCGTTACCATTAGAGATATTAACTAAATCCAAGGTAAACTATACAAGTCGAGTCGCCACCGCACTTCCATTTATCCAAAGGAATGGTTAGAAAGCGAACAAAAACCTAAAAGTTTTATCGAATCAAAAACTAGTAAAAATGTCAGAGATCGGGGTAAGGGGGTTGGTTATGCAATGGGAAGGTTTTAAGCACCCAAAACATCCTTAGTACTCTAAGGGAGCCCTTTTCATTAATGTTGTAAGGTAGGTTGGTATTTGTGAAAAATATTTGTGCAAACTTGATTGGGGAGATGAGAAGAGAATATACAAGTTATTTACATTTTTGTGTTTGGATGGATAACTTCAATAAATTTTTTATACTGGTTATTGATCTGGGTTTGTTTGAGTCTTTGCGGATATGGTACATGTGGTTTATATGGCGGGGGTGGTACGTAAGTTTTATCTTTAGGTTCTTCTCCTCGCGGGGGGTGGTACAGGTGGTTTATTTGGTGGCTCATCATAAGCGTTCCCACTTCGTAGGGTAATGGCGTTGGCTTGTCCTCGCGGAGTTTGTTGAGGTTGTCCAGGGAACTGTCTTCCAGGTGTGGTCTGAGGGGCTTGGTGTGAGTAACTATTTGGTCAACCTTGGTTCCTAACTGGGAAATCAGTTCATTAACGTGAATGTTTTGGTTCATGAACTCCTTGTTTTGTTGGGTTTGAGCAGTGATAAAATTTTCCATAATTTTCTCAAGGCTCGGCTTGGGTGGTAAAGGTTACATAGGTTGATTTGATCTTGGGGCTTGGTAACCAGTTTGTCTCGGAGGTGCGTTATTTTGGATAGGGTTATTGTTTTTATAGGAGAAGTTCGGGTGATTCCTCCATCCAGGGTTATAAGTATTTGAGTATGGGTTCCCTTGGGTGTAGTTCACTTGCTCAGAGTGGGTTTCATTTAATAGACTGCATTCTGCAGATTGGTGTCCTTTGGTTCCACATATCTCACAATCCGACGAAACTGCGGCTACAGTATTCGGGTTTATGCACATATGCTCGACCTTGAGGGCTAATGCGTCCATTTTAGCTTGCATCATGTCTATAGAGCTTAGTTCATGCACTCCTCCTTGGGCTTCCTTCTTCTCAACTGCCGCTCATTCAACACCCCATGATTGATGGTTTTGAGCCATATCTTTGATGAGGGCACTAGCTTCAGGATAAGGTTTGTTCATCAACGCACCGCCTGCGGCAGCGTCGATGGTCATCTTAGTGTTATAGTGAAGTGAATTATAGAAGGTTTGAATGATTAACCAATTTTCTAAACCATGATGTGGGCATGCTCTTAACAACTCTTTATATCTCTCCCAAGCTTCGAACAACGATTCTCCTTGGTTCTGGGTAAATCTAGTTATATGGTTTCGAAGAACGGCGGTCTTACTTGGAGGAAAGTATCTAGAAAGGAATACTCTTCTAAGGTTATCCGAAGTCATAATGGAATTTGGTGGAAGGGAATCTAACCATGATATGGCTTTATCTCTGAGGGAAAAAGGGAATAATCTTAAACGGATTACCTCAGGAGAAGCTCAATTGGTTTTAAAAGTGTTTGCTAATTGGAGAAAGATTTTTAAATGTTGGTTTCGGTTCTCAGTAGTGAGACCTGCGAATTGTCTCTATTTTACTAGTTGCAACAGGGAAGGTTTAAGTTCGAAATTATTAGCTGGGATGGTTGGGTTTACTATACTAGAACTAGTGTCTTCGTTGGATGGTTGGGCAAAATCCTTAAGAGGTCTTTGGTTTTGATCTTCGGCCATAGCTCTCCTAATTCTATGGAAAAATAAACGTGCGCGAGCGTAACGTTCAGGTTCCGCCAGAAGATATACTAAGCTTCCGGTGCTGCGAGTTCTTCGCATTGACCGGCGGGTAATAACCTAAGTCTAAACGATATAAAACAGGGTATGAAATTTGACGAAATTGGTCCCCGACAACGGCGCCAAAAACTTGATGCGTGCTTTTCGCAAGTATACGAACGCGTCAGAATAATATAAAAGATTGTCGAATCCACAGAGATCAAGTGTCAATCTATCTTTATCTATTGTTATGGTGTTTATCTAAGGCAATCAAAATAGGGGTTTTTAGAGTGTGCAATGAAAAGTAAAATGTTGAATTAAGTTCAATTAATAAAGACAGGCTCAAATGTAATTCACACAATCAATTAATAATCCAAGTACTTGTTAATAGAACTACTTATGGGCAGTGTTTCCTACTTTGAAAAGAACCAATTTAACAGGAACTGTCGCTTTCGTGTATTCAAAACTGAGTTGTACTCCCTAATCAAACCCTCTTATTGTCACTTATAAAAAGGCGCGCATTGCGTTAGAGTAATAAACCTATTTTTAAGAAATATAGTATCTTGACTAAGTTGAAAAGTATTTTAACCTGGATTTCTTAACCAAAAGAGGTTCTCACGAACCCGACTCTAAACTTATAAACGCGTCCGAAAACAGTTTTAAAATCTCTTTTCTTCTTAAGTTGAAAACTCCTAATGAACTACACAAAGCGCTTTCGCTGTATTTGAAATAGTTAAAAACAATTAAGTTTAAAAAGACGTTGGACGGCTTTCGATCTTACCTAACGGAAATTAAGTGCGGGAAAACTTAAGTTGAAAGTCAAAATAGCCCTTAAGTGTTTCTACGAACAATTGTACGGATTATCGGTTCAATTACGATCCTTACATTCTAACCTTATAGGTTTAGTTAGACATGGTAAAGTAAAGGTGCATTTAAATTTAAATAAAAGTAGTGCGAGTGCGGAAAGTAAATAAAAGTAGTGCGAGTGCGGAAAGTAAATAAAAGTAGTGCGAGTGCGGAAAATAAATAAAAGTAGTGCGAGTGCGGGAAGTAAATAAAGTAAAGCGAGTGCGAGAAATAAATAAAGTAAAGCAAGTGCGGGAAATAAATAAAGTAAATCGAGTGCGGGAAATAAATAAAGTAAAGACAGTGCGGGAAATAAATAGATAAAGGTAAGCCAATAAAAACCTGCTCCAATCGGAGGGTTGAATAAAATTCGAAGCGGAAATGAAAATGGCGGCAGGATTAACTTCCTTCTAAAATGCTCCAAACTCGATTACAGACTCGATCACAGACTTGATTACACAATTGTGGTAACACCCCAATGCGAAGCGATTACCACTTTAAAATACTGAATATATGCCTAAGTGAAACTAAATTTTCTCTAAATTTGTCTCTGCTCTAAGTTTGGATGATTAAACAAATGAAAACGAGTCTGTATTTATAGGCAAGGAAAATGATGGAAATGACAAGGATGCCCTTCAGTTTGAAATTGGGAGGGAAACCTTTTCCTCTTGTGGCGCCCGCCACAAGTCCATGGCGCCTGCGATAAGGCCAAATTGTGGCGCCTTAGTGGAAGTAGTGGGGAACATGGCAGTTGAGGGAAGTTGAGTTGTGACACGTCATGGCTGGTCCTATGGCGCCAGCCATAGTGGGAACCACAAGTGCAAAATGCTGAATTTTAGTCTTTTTAGCTCATTTTCACTCCTTTTCTCGATCGGGGCTCCGATTAAAGTAAAAACCTGAAAACAAAGAGAAACATATTAATAACACAACAAAATAACAATAAAACCACTAAAATGCATGTGAAATCGGAGTCGAAAATACGGAGAATTTCAGTGTCATCACCAATAGTGCCTTCTCTCCTCCAACAATCACTAGCTTGCCATTCTTGACAAATTTCAATTTCTGATGCAGAGTGGAGGTAACAACTCCTGTCTCATGAATCCATTCCCTTCCCAATAAACAACTGTAGGCCGGGTGGATATCCATTACTTGAAAAGTAATCTAAAAATCACTCGGACCTATCTTGACTGGAAGGTCCACTTCACCAATTACAGTCTTGCGCAAACCATCAAAGGCTTTGACGATTACACCGCTATACCTCATGGGCGCTCCTTGGTAAGATAGCTTTGACAAAGTTGATTTTTGAAGCTCATTCAGTGACGACCCGGTGTCAACTAGCACGTTTGACAAAGCATCTTCCTTGCAGTTCATTGAAATATGCAAAGCCAAGTTATGATTTCTTCCCTCCTTAGGGAGTTCTTCGTCACAGAAGCTCACATTATTACATGATGTGATGTTAGCCACAATGTGATCAAACTGATCCACAGTAACATCATGCTCTACGTATGCTTGTTCAAGAACTCTCTGTAGTGCTTCTCTGTGTGCTTCGGAATTCATCAGCAGAGACAACACTGAGATTTTTGAGGGAATCTGGAGCAGATGCTCAACCACATTAAATTTGCTCGTCTTTATTAATCGGAGTACCTCATCATCTTCATTGGATTTCAAGTTGCTGGATTCACCAGACTTATCTTTTGAACAACCAACTGGATCTACATTAGTGATAACACTGAAATTTACCGTATTTTCGACTCCGATTTCACATGCATTCTAGTTGTTTTATTATCATTTTGTTGTGTTATTTCTATGTTTTCCTTTGTTTTCAGGTTTTTACTTTAATCGGAGCCCCGATCGAGAAAAGGAGCGAAAAAGAGCCAAAAATCCTAAAAAACAGCATTTTGTACTTATGGCCTACCCCATGGCGGGCGCCACAGACCCTGCCATGACGTGTCCAAGCTCAACTTCCCTCAACTCCCACGTTCCCCACTACCTCCACTAAGGCGCCTCACTTTGGCCTTGTGGCGGGCGCCATGGCCTTGTGGCGGGCGCCACAAGAGGAAAATAGTTTCCCTCCTATTTTCAAGTTGAAGGGCATCCAAGTCATTTCCATCTTTTTACTTGCTTATAAATAGAAACTCGAATTCACTTTTACAATCATCCAAACTTAGAGCAGAGACAAACTCAGAGCAACTTTGTTTCACTTAGGCATATATTTAGTATTATAAAATGGTAACCGCTTCGCATTGGAGTGTTACCACAATTGTGTAATCAAGTCTGTGATAGAGTCTGTAATCGAGTTTGGAGCACTTTGGAAGGAAGTTAATCCTGCCACCATTTTCATTTCCGCTTTGCAATTTATTCAACCCTCCGATTAGAGCAGGTTTTTATCACTTGTCTTTATCTTATTTATTTTCCCGCACTCGCTTTACTTTATATATTTCCTCGCACTCGCTTTACTTTATTTATTTCCTCGCACTCGCTTTACTTTTATTTATTTCCTCGCACTCGCTTTACTTTATTTATTTCCTCGCACTCGCTTTACTTTATTTATTTCCTCGCACTCGCTTTACTTTATTTATTTCCTCGCACTCGCTTTACTTTATTTATTTCCTCGCACTCGCTTTAAATTATTTATTTTCCGCACTCGCACTACTTTTATTTATTTTCCGCACTCGCACTATTTTTATTTATTTTAATGCACTTTTACATAACAACATAGAAACAAATTTTTGTCCCTAAGAGACCTCATGATGCATATGATATGAATGTAAAAGCGAATTCTCTGTGAGGAAATATTGCCACAAAGGAAAAGAAAATCAGAGAGGCCGAAGGTCCGTAGGAACACAATGCATTCCATAAGGAAAACTCACTGGGGAGACAAAGACTCTGGGGGGGATAAAAGAGTTATGTGTAGGTCAGGCTACGACTAAAAAAAAAACAAAACTTCCGGGAGACTAGAGGAATTCCATGAAAATGGAACGACTCAGCCGGGGAAACAAAACATCTGCAGGGGAAACAAGTAGATCAGAATAAAACTGAAGTACTCTAATCATGTAGGAAAAGCGATTAAACTAAAGAAATATGGACTCAACTTAATTGGGGAAGAAATAAACTTCAACACAGGAGGAGCAGAAATCTATTATCCACTACCTGTTACTGGGTAAGGAGATAATAAAGATCTGACAGAGAGGACACCCGTCATTGGTTAGGATGAACATATCAAGGATGACTCGCTAGGAATCACCACCAGGAGGGAGCATTCATTACCGGTTACTTGGGTAAGAATAACCTTGCTGGGGGAAAACTACAGAAATAGGATTTACAACTACCAGTTACTGGGCAGAAGACCAAAGATGAGAATATCCGTCACCGACTAAGATGAACATATCAAGGATAGACTCAAAGGAAAGAAAATCCGTCATCGGTTAGGATGAACATATCAAGGATAGACTTGCTTAAGGATGTTAAGGAGGATATCTGTCACCGGTTAAGATGAACATCTCAAGGATTAACCCATTAAACAAAAAGTAGGAATTACATCTATCGAATGTTGGATAGAAAACCAACAAAGAGAAAACCCGTCATCGGTTAGGATGAACATATCAAGGATAGACTCTGCGAGGAGAGAAATAGGGATTACATCTATCAGTTACTGGATAGACTACCAGCAAAGAGAATATCCGTCACCGGTTAAAGTGAACATATCAAGAATATACTCTGCAAAGGGGAGAAAATTAGGATTTACAACTACCGGTTACTGGGTAGAAGACTGCAAAGAGAAGGAAATCTGTCATCGGTTAGGATGAACATATCAAGGATTAACCCTCCGGGGAATAAAGTGGGGATTACAACTACCTTTTTACAGGGTACAATTCTCGGTCAATCCACAAGAGAGGGAGACAAATGCCGGAGAAAAGAGAGATCAACATCCCAAAGGCTCAAACCTAGCCGGGGAAGGAGGATATCTGCTAAAAAATGTTATCGAGTCTGCGAGGAATTTTAGGTCAACACCATATCAAATGGGAGACAACCTTGCAGAGGAACAAGCGCGAAAACCTACTCAGAAACCAGGAGGAAACTCTGACTAGGAGCAAGTCTGATGGTGATTGGTGAGGAAACCAAAGCTCTATCGTAACCATACGAACTACGGAGGACACCGCCCTTACTCTGCTGGAGATGAACTAACCAACTCGACTTGGGGATTATAAAGAATCAACTACTTGGGGAGACCCATCAGTGTTCCACACTTAGGGCTTACTGCTTTAGAACTACTCTTGACATTCCTTTTTATTGCTTTAAAATTCATGCTTTTATATGTTTAAGAAAACGATTTTGATTTTAAAATTTAATTTAGAAAATGATCATAATAAAATTTAAAACTATTTGGCTGGAATAAACAAGAGTGGAAACAATTGGATAAAAGCTCAACTTTATTTAAGGGAATGGTAGTCTGTAAATGACAAGACTCCTTAGATTTTTACAAAGTTGAAAATGGTAATTTACATGGAAAAGGGTTACATTGAATACAAACGATCACTAATCCTTCTACCAACTCTTGACGTCCACTGTGTTATTGGCCTCTACTGGGGTGATGAATCACCGTCAACCCTTGTGCTCAACAAAGTTTCCCAATACTGAAGATCAGTAGGATGCAGTTACTTGCCATAATCCCTATTTTTGCATAAATTGCCCTAAGGTGGGGTACTCAATTTATCAGGATGATTCTTTCTGTTTTATGTCTCTAACTTTTGCCTGGACCGCCCTTTCGGGTTTTCAATCCATCGAGACGCTCATTTTTTCCTAAGCCTCCCTTTCGGGTTTTCAACTTAGCGAACTGTTCTTTTCTTTTTTTAGGAGAAGTATTTCTTGACTGCATCTGCGTTCAAAGGACGAGTGAACTCTTCACCATCCATAGTTGCAAGAATCAAAGCACCGCCTGAAAAGGCTCTTTTGACAACATATGGGCCTTCATAGTTAGAAGTCCATTTGCCCCTAGAATCTGGTTTGAAAGATAAGATCTTCTTGAGCACAAGGTCACCTTCTCTAAATACACGAGGTCTGACCTTTTTGTCAAAAGATTTCTTCATCCTCTGCTGATATAACTGACCATGACACATGGCAGTCAATCTCTTCTCCTCTATTAAATTCAGCTGATCATACCTGGTCTGACACCATTTAGCCTCGGTCAACTTGGCTTCCATCAAGACACGCAAGGAAGGAATCTCAACCTCTACGGGGAGCACTGCTTCCATACCATATACAAGAGAGAAGGGGGTTTCCCTTGTTGAAATGCGGATAGATGTACGATACCCGTGCAAAGTAAATGGGAGCATCTCATGCCAATCCTTATACGTCACTACCATCTTCTGAATGATCTTCTTGATGTTTTTGTTTGCAGCTTCAACAACCCCATTCATCTTAGGTCTGTAGGGAGAAGAATTATGATGTGCAATCTTGAAGTCTTTACAAAGAGCTTCCATCATATTATTATTCAAGTTCGATCCATTATCAGTAATAATCTTACTTGGCATGCCATATCGGCATATAATTTGATTCTTGATAAACCTCACAACCACTTGCTTGGTTACATTTGCATACGATGTCGCTTCAACCCATTTTGTGAAGTAGTCAATTGCCACAAAAATGAAATGATGTCCATTTGACGCTTTGGGCTCAATCATGCTTATCATATCAATTTCCCACATGGAGAAGGGCCATGGGGAGCAAATAACGTTCAATAGTGTCGGAGGAACATGAGTCTTATCCGCATATATTTGACACTTGTGGCATTTCATCACAAACTTGCAACAATCAGATTCCATTGTCAGCCAATAGTAACATGCTCGCAACATCTTCTTTGCCATCGCATGTCCATTGGAATGAGTACCAAAGGAACCTTCATGGACTTCAGCCATCAATAGGTCTGCTTCGTGTCTATCCACGCATCTGAGCTGAACCATATCGAGGTTTCTCTTATATAACACATCACCATTCAGGTAGAAATTGCCGGCTAATCTTCTCAAAGTCTTCTTATCTTTCAAAGATGCCCCAGATGGGTAAATCTGACTTTGGAGGAAACACTTAATGTCGTAATACAACGACTTCTCATCCTTGACCTCTTCCACAACAAACATATGAGTTGGCATATCAAGACGCACCACAGTCAAATTGGGAACCTCATTCCAATACTTCACTACAATCATTGACGCCAACGTTGCAAGAGCATCTGCCATCCGGTTTTTATCTCGAGGGATATGATGAAGTTCAACCTTTGTAAAGAAATTTGAAATCCTCCTTGCATAATCTCTATACGGTATCAAATCGGGTTGATTCGTCTCCCATTCACCTTTGACATGGTTCACAACCAAAGCTGAATCTCCAAAGACATATAAATGCTTGATTCTGAGATCAATGGCCTCTTTGAGCCCCATAATGCAAGCTTCATATTCTGCCATATTATTTGTACACTTGAAAGTCAATCTAGCTGTAAATTGAAAATGCGTGCCTTGAGGAGTAATAATCACTGCCCCAATACCATTACCATATTGATTAACATCTCCATCAAATACCATGCCCCAACGGAAACCAGGTTCTGGCCCTTCTTCAAGCAATGGTTCATCACAATCTTTCATCTTTAAGTACAAGATCTCTTCATCAGGAAAATCATACTACACTAACCGGTAATCTTCAATTGGTTGGTGAGCCAAATGGTCAGCCAAGACACTACCTTTGAACGTTTTCTGAGATCGGTATTCGATATCATACTCTGATAACAACATCTGCCAACAGGCAATCCTCCCAAATAAAGTAGGCTTCTCAAATATATACTTGATTGGATCCATTTTGGATATCAACCAAGTCGTATGATTCAACATATACTGACGCAGACGCTTAGTAGCCCAAGCCAATGCCCAACAAGTCTTCTCTAGCATAAAATACCGAGTCTCACAGTCGGTGAACTTTTTACTGAGGTAGTAAATTGCAAATTCTTTCTTTCCAGTCTCATCTTGCTACCAAGAACACAACCCATACTATCTTCAAGCTCAGTCAAATACATGATCAACGGTCTTCCTTCAACAGGTGGAGACAAAATCGGAGGTTCAAGCAGATATTCCTT
The DNA here is from genome assembly GCF_024323335.1 of Lathyrus oleraceus. NCBI lineage: Eukaryota > Viridiplantae > Streptophyta > Magnoliopsida > Fabales > Fabaceae > Lathyrus > Lathyrus oleraceus. The sequence continues at coordinate 323,776,058 of NC_066580.1, read as the reverse complement.
GATACTATCAAAAGCTTTCTGCAAGTCTTCGGTCCAATCACAAGACTGATCTTTCCGAAGAAGCTTGAATATAGGCGCACATGTGGCAGTCATGTGTGAAATGAATCTCGATATATAATCAAGCGGCCGAGAAAACCTCTGACTCGCTTCTCAGTTTTGGGCACATGCATCTCTTGTATTGCTTTGACCTTGGCAGGATCAACCTCAATACCCTTCTCGCTGACAATAAAACCCAACAACTTACCCGAACGAACACCAAAGGTACACTTATTGGGATTCAAGCAGAGTTTATACTTCCTCAAACGTTGGAAAAGCTTTAACAAATGCTGAACATGTTCTTCTTCATCAATCGATTTGGAAATCATATCATCGACATAAACTTCAATGTCTTTATGCATCATATCATGAAAAAGAGTAGTCATTGCTCTTTGGTAAGTTGCACCAGCATTCTTCAAACCGAAAGGCATCACTCTATAACAGAATGTTCCCCAAGGTGTAATGAATGTGGTCTTCTCCATATCTTCAGGTGCCATCTTGATCTGATTATATCTGGGAAATCCATCCATAAACAAAAAGACCTTGAATTTAGCAATATTATCTACGAACATATCAATGTGTGGTAGAGGTGTAAGACCCCAATTTTGTCCCTAAGATCCCTCATGGTATCATATCATGTCATATCATTGCCTCAAGGATCATTGTACACCTTGCCTCCTTCCCTATGGGTGGGTTATCTTTTGAGTGTGATTTTTGATCACCAGGCATGTTTTGCATATGTATATCATTGCTTTTCATTTGTTTACTAACCAAAAGTACAAAAATATTGTCATCTAACCTTGTTACTTGCAGATGAAGCAACCATTAGGTCAAGACAGTCAAAGGCAGCATTAAGCAATGGATGGTGGCCATTCTTGAAGAATTTGGGCACCATGATCATTAATCAAGAGCTCATATGAGTTGTGACATCATTTTGAATCAAGATCTCAAGTGGTAGAGGCTTGAAATTCATCAAGGCATTGTTCAGTCAACCAAAACCCTAGCAAAGTCAATTGTGGTCAACTGTGCATAAAATCAGGGATTTGATGGTGATAGATGGTTAGAAAGGTCTCATTCATGTCCATACAAGTCTCATATAACATGTCAAACATCAACCTTAAAGGATTTGAGGTCAGATAAAAAGTTTCCAAAAATAGTAAGTGACCTGTAATTTCAAACTGCCAAAAATGGAAAGGTCTTCTCCTCAACTTTACATCATCAAGCAAGCTTCAAATCAAATTTTGTCCAACATGAAAGTTGAAGATCTTTCTCTCACCTTTCCAAAAAGTCCCAGAACATTCATTTCTCATTTATGGTTGGCAAGTTATGATCAAATCATTGTCAAGGAATTTTGAACTTCAAGCTAGCATAACTTTCACACCAAATGGCCAATTCATGTGGTTCTTTTTGGAGCAATTTTCTCTTGATCTCTACTATCATAATCATGCATCATAAATCATCAAATCTCACCATAAAAATAATGCATTTTTCACTTGAATTTATTTTGAATTTTGGAGGGAAATCTCCAATTTAAAAAAAATGCATTGCCATTACATTTTTTCATTAGCATTTGATTAAAAATCACATTTTGGGGTGAAAACCATGCAGCCACGTGCACTGTTCATCATGCACACCATGCATAGGGTAAAATGGCCATTTTGCATTTACACTTCATTTGAGCTAATTTTCATTACCACTTGATAAGCATGATTAAGGATTGGATTAAGAGGGAGTATATATTCCTAATCATAACAGAATTCTGGAAGAACACATTCATAATTTCAGATCCAAACTTTTTCATCTCAAATTCTCTCAAATTCTTTCAACTTTTTCCATCGAATTTCTTCATTTCTTTTGCTTGCTTCTTGTTCTAATCATCATTTGCAGGCATTGTTGAAGTGAATTGAAGCAAGATCTTGCATAATCCAGTCCAAATCGTGACTGTTGAAGCTTGAACACTTTCATGGCAGTTGAAGCTTCCTTCGTGTTTAAGCATTGTTGAGCTGAAATCTTGTATCCATTCACCTCTCCAAGCAGCATAGAACATCTGTTTTCACCTTTGAGGACTTGAGAAGCACTATTCCAGTTCTGCACCTTCATAGAGGTTAGAATTCGATTGCTCCAATTCTTGCAATTATCATGTGGATCTTGTAGATCATGGAACGTAGATCACACTGCACTTTAGATCTCTTGATTTCATTGAGTTTTGAGAAAGTTAGGTTGATTTTAAGTTTGGTTGTGAAAACTTATTTGGATCGATTCTTTTGATATGCGTAGAATTAGAGCAAATCAATGCTGGATTAGTGATGTGTGTTGAATGATGAATCGATTGATATAATTTTCATGCATTTCTGTGAAGTTTGGATCATGATGATTATGAACATGATGAATGTATGATGAACATTAGGTTTTTGGTTTCCAGAAGTACTTTGATCCGCCTGGCCTTGTTTCTGCATGTATTTCGTGTTTGTTTCGCCATGCACCAATCGCTGTACGCCACCTCACTTAATGAAACGGTGCGTTTCATTAAGTGAGCGCCCAAATTCAAATGGCTCGCGTGTTCGAGTCCAGGCCAAGGCAATTCCATTTGTGGCCTTTTGCATTTTTTCACCTATGCTTCACATGTTCACATACTTGTTTCATTCATCATTTTTATTTTCTTCACATTAAAAAATCCATAACTCCTAAAATAATAATCCAAATCACATGAAATTTTTTGCACAATGATCATCATCATGTCTACTATTTTATGGATATTTTTCCAGATTTTGTGCTCGGTTGGATTAAAAAAATTGCCTAGGGTTTGTTCTTGCATGTCATTTCTTGCACATTGCTTGCCATTTCTTTTATGAAATAATTATGCTTGATCCAATGGAGCTGAAATTTTACATGTGTAATCTAGAGATCCTTAGGGACATTTTGGCATTGGGTTTGTGATTTTATCATTTCTGGTTTGTGAGATATGATGTGATTCATGGAGGTGTGACAATGTGTGTCACACCATTTCTTGTTCATGTTGCTGATTTTATTTTCCATGCCATTTGATTTCCAAATGATCTGAATTTTTGCATGATGGTTGTTCTGGATATTAAGTTTGGTCATGATTTTTTGTAGAATTTTCAGATCCAGTTCCTATTTGTTTGAGATTTTCTCTTCTGGCTTGTCATAATTGGACTTTTGTTGAGTGTTGAATTTAGATGACTTGTGAAATTCTTATGCCTTATCATATGAGCTTGAAATTTTACACATGTTTTCTAGACACATTGAAGTTAATTTTGGTTTTGGTTTGGTTCATTTATCTTATGTCATTTCTGTTTTAGGATTGCCTTAAGTTGATGTACCATTTGTGGTCTTGTTTGAGCTTGTTTATGCTTACCTTGACTTCATGATTTTAATTGACATGCTTCCACTTATCCAAATGCCATGATTATTGGTATGATGATCATCTGATGTGTCCTGGTTAGGCATGATTTTTATTGGAATTTATTAAGCCATTGTTGATTTGATTTGCCTTTGATCATTCTGTTGCCTCTTTGAGCTTCCAACTTGCATAGTTTGACATGATTTGTTTATGAAATGAAATTGGTTGATGCTTTTGATATGAGACCAATTGGATATTATTCTTGATGGATTAATCTTGATTCTTGTGAATTTTCATGTTCTGTTTTAAATTTTTTCCTTATCTTTGACCCTAGGCTTTGGCCTAAGGGTTTGCCTCTCATGTTTGAAGCTTTGTTTCAGGTTGCACATGCAAGTTACACAATTGATGATGCCTCATCTTGAGAGAATTTGATATTTGCTTTTGATTACTAATGTGTGTTTTATAGGTTGAAGTTGATTCAATTGGGATTGACTTGTGGCTTATGCCTTTGCCTATATTGGTTGTCTGTTGCATTAACTGTTGGTTGATTGTCTGTATAACATACTGATTTGTTTGATGTTTCCACAGGTACATTAGTTGCTATAGTTCATTGTGAACTTGCTTTTGCTTTGCTTGATAGCTTAAGCATTGAGGTATAACATCTCTTCTTCATGTAGTCTGGAAGACCTGGTCTGTTACTTGGCCAGGCACCTGTCTGAAGTCCTCCTTAAGAGGCAATGTCTTTGATTGTTTATCTTTGTCCCCAAGCAGGAAAAGTCCTTTTGATAAGGCAATTGGTAGATAGAAGAGATGTGTAGTCCATCTCCTACTATTCTGTGTGTCATCCCTTTGCTCACATTACATGTTGTAGCATTGTGGATCTTAACCCAAGATCTATAGAGTCATTAACTTGTGGAGAGAGTTCCAACTTTCTGAACTCCCACACCTTCTGATATTCAAAGCTCTCCCTGATCAGGGATAAGAGCAATGAGGCACACCCCTCATATCCTTTCATCTGCTTCACCTTAAATCTCAATGTTAAGGTTAAGAGCACCATTTACCCTATTCCAGTTGACTTTAAAGTCCAACCCTTTCTTGAGCCTAATTGCTTGGATATAGTGTGTGCTAAATGACTTTGTTTGATTGATTGCTTGGTTCATCTGTACATGTTTGTGTGTTTGCCTTTGTGCATTTATCATCATTAATTGTTCATTATTGCATGATCATCATTTCATATCTTTGTGATTTGTTTGAGTTTGGCCATTGAGGACAACTGTAAGTCCATTCATTGGCCTTTGTTCCTATGATTTGGAAGGGATTGAGTGTAAGACCATTTCATTGGCCACTTATGTCTTCTTTGTTTAGTGCTTCTGTTTGTTTGTTGTATGTGAGGATGCAATTGTAAGACCATGTTGTTGGCATTTGTATTCCTATGATCATCTATTGGAGATTGGAGTAAGTCCAGATAGATTGGCATCTGACATCCATGTTTTGTTTTGTTTTCACTTTGTTAGAATACGCCCAGATAGATTGGCATCTGATATCCAGGTTTTGTTTTGCTTTAGGAGGTCGGAATAAGTCCATTTATTGGCATCTGACATCCCTGTTTGTTTTAGGAGACTGGTGTAAATCCATTTATTGGTATCCGGTATCCACCTTTGTTGTGAGATTGGTGTAAGTCCATTGATGGCATCCGGTATCACCCTGCTTGTTATTTGCTTACTTGTTTTGTTGCCTATTCCTAAGGACACACTTGAATCATCTTCTATATGATTTCAAGAGGTGAACCTTTCTAAGAAGTTTTACACTCCATTATCCATTCACCCCTCTTTGTCCTAAACCTTTTCACACTTTGAATTCAAAACTTTGACTTGTTGTGCAAACATCTTCATGTCTTTTCAAATTAGAAACCTGGACCCTAAGTCCTTGACTTTTCAAACTCCATTTCATAACACTTCTTTGAATTGAATCTTAATCATACTTTGACCATATTTTGTAAATACTCATAATCGATTAACTTCACCCATTCAATTGTTTTGTGGCTTTGTCCATTGTTAATATGTTTTACACATTAGCCATAGGTTTCAATTACCATAGTGGTTGATGTAAATCTTACCTTGTCCTTAGTGAGATGATTGTAAGTCTTCCATACTTATTATAGGGTTAACCCCTCACTAGTATGTTGAAGCCGTCATCGCATGGTGGATTGTTGATTCAGGTTGAGTTTTCTCCCATTGGTAATGAAAAGCCTTAGTGCTCTTGTTTTAAAATGAACCCACTGATATTTTGGAATTTTTTTAGCCGAACTACGGCGTTTTGATCCTTACCTTTCATGGAAGGTACGTAGGCAACGGGTTCATCCGTTCAAACACAAAAATAATAAATTGTACATTCTTTTCTCATCATCCCATTCATGTTTGCACAATATGTCATAAACAAATAAACTTTTTTATACAACAAGTGTGAAAAGGGCTCCCTAGGAGTACCTAGGACGTTTTGGGTGCCTAACACCTTCCCATTGCGTAATTTACCCCTTACCCAGATTCTCTGATATTTTATTGGTTTTCTATGGCCTTTGTTCGCTTTTTAGCCATTCCTTAGGATAAATAAAAGTGCGGTGGCGACTCGATTTCTTTGTATGCTTTGCTTTTGGTTTAATCAATAAATCATAAAGTGACGAATACACCGCTACAAGAGGGAAATCATCTTTTGGACTGGCTTTATTCAAATCTCTGTAATCAACACACATGCAGACTTTTCCATCTTTCTTTGGCACAGGCACAATCTTGGCCACCCATTGCGGATATTCAGCGGTCACAAGGAAACCGATATCAATCTGCTTTTACACTTCTTCTTTGATCTTCACTTCCATATCAGGATGCGATCTTCTCAACTTCTACTTGACTGACGGACATTCTGGCTTCAACGGTAATATATGCTCCACAATCTCAGAATCCAAACCAGGCATGTCTTGATAGGGCCAAGCAAACACATCTGAATACTCTCAAAGAAGATCAACCAACCCCTTCTTCGCATCTGGACAGAGTCGAGACCCAATCTTGACTTCCTTCACATCATCCTCGGAACCCAAGTTGACTAACTCAATCTACTCTGCGAATGGATGAATGGCTTTTCCTTCATGCTCAAGAAGACGAGACAATTCATCACTCACTTCGTCATCACTTTCCTCCTCGGCCTTAAACACAGGGAATTCAAAATTTGGAGAAGGAGAAGGATCATTGTATTCAATGGGGTTAGAAACCAACCTGCATGATGATTTGATATTTTGATTTTAGAGAAGTGAATTTATGACCAAACATTATGCAGATGGACAATTATATTGTTTATTTATGTTTTTTGTGATTACCCTTTTCAGAATAAAGCAAAAAGTAAAAATAAAACATCATAGATGTGGATGAATAGAATTAATTTTATTGATGATCAACTTCTCCCTTAGGCATATGAGAAGGGTTTTTAAAATAAGTAAAAGCAATTACTTAGATCGATGCAAAATAACAGGAATATCAACAGCAGTCCAATTATTGCAAGCCTTTCCATGCATCACAAAATTGGTGCAGTCATCTTCGTTGTCATCCTCTAGCACTGCAGATATGTGTTGTTCATTGCCATGAATGAACCCTCCGCTACGGAAGCTAAGTTGCATATCCTCTGATCTAGCAGTTGATGAACCTTGCTGAAAACCCAAACCGATTCTGTTCTTATTGTCGAAGACCTCTACCATGCGTCCCCACTGATCCACATTTCCTTCTTCAACAATCTTCCTTGCATCTTTCAATGAGGACATAGGTGCCCCAACTCTCTTTTTAACAGTAATAGATAACGCTTAGAATGGAGTTCCAACCTCATCCTTAGCTTCAATGTAAGAGAAAGATGATAGGTGGCTAACCAACAACACCTTTTCCCTACCAACAATGACTAATTTTATATTCTTAACAAATTTGAGTTTCTGATGCAATGTGGAGGTAACAGCTCCTACCTCATGGATCCATGGCCTTCCCAATAGACAACTGTAGGCCGGGTGGATATCCATTACTTGAAAAGTAATCTGGAAGTCACTCGGACCTATCTTCACCGGAAGGTCCACTTCACCTATCACTGTCTTGCGTGAACCATCAAAAGCTTTGACGATTACACCACCATATCTCATGCGTGTTCCTTGATATGACAGCTTTGAAAGAGTTGACTTTGGCAGCACGTTCAACGAAGACCCGATGTCAACTAATACATTGGATAAAGCGTCATCTTTATAATTCATGGAGATATGCAAAGCCAAGTTATGATTCCTACCCTCCTCAGGGAGTTCTTCATCACAAAAGCTGAGATTATTGCAGGAAGTGATGTTAGCTACGATATGATCAAACTGATCCACTGTAACATCATGTTCTACAAATGCTTGCTCTAGAACTCTTTGCAGTGCTTCTCTATGTGCTTTTGAATTCATAAGCAAAGATAGTACTAAAATCTTTGAGGGGGTTTAGAGCAACTGCTCCACCACATTGAACTCACTTTTCTTTATTAGCCTAAGTACCTCATCATTATCATTAGTCTTTAAATTGCTGGATTCACCAGACTGACGCTTTGAAGTGCTACCCGGATCTACTACAAGTACTTCCACCTTCTTACCAACTGTTGAATCTTCTAAAACTTTTGGGAACCCCAACCCAAACACTCGATCGCTACGGGTCACCTTAGTAACATCAGCAATGCTCACAACAAAACTGGTTGTAGGTAACAAGACCTTTTGACCACCCTTCAACATAGTTGCATTATACTGATACGGAACAACCTTATCGGATGAATACGGGACTAGGCCTGCTAACCGTATGACCAACGATAATACTGAACTTTGACTGATGCTATTACTATTACTGCTGTCATACTGAATCACTACTCTCTCGGGATTCTTAAACACTAGAACGATAACATCCACATTGTCATCTACATGACGGGATTGAACAATCTGAATCATACCCTCATCCATCAACCGTTGGATGTCTCTTTTCACAATGATACAACCCCTCGGGTTGAAACTACAGATAACACAACCATCATGGTCATGCTAACAATCGCTTACCATACAAATGTCCTTATGCATCGTCACCAAAGACCTTCTGATGAAACGAACATCAAATACCTTGAACTCCCCAAGACATCCGTCTACCATATTAGTAGATGAATTTCCATGGGCTGACAGTGAGTTTGTTTTCAAATTAGGTGCGCGGTCCTCAAAGGACACCATCCCACTCTTTACTAGCTTCTGAACATCATATTTGAGCGAATAGCAGTTCTCAATGTCATGTCCAGGTGCTCCTTGATGAAAATCACAATGGAGGTCAGGCTTGTACCACCATGGAAGTGGTTCAGGAATTTGTGGCGGATTTTTGGGTTGTAGCAAGTTCTTGAGAACCAATGACGGATAAAGTTCTGCATATGTCATAGGAATTGGGTCGAAAGAGACCTTCTTCCTCTCGAAAGTTTGTTGCTGATGATTGTTGGAATTGTTGTTGTTGTAGGTGTTTGCTCGTTGTTGTGGTTGTTGCTGAATTGGTGTTGATTGATTTGCTGAAAATACTGGGATTACTGATAATACTTGATGGTGGTGTTGATGGGGTGGTTGACTTCTTCTGGCTTGAGGCCTCCTCTGCCTCCCACTAAGGATCGTGTTGGCTTCGTTATCCTTCTTCTTACTAAAACGGCCGCCATATCTCTTGCTAGATGATACCTTCTCCTTCGACAACCGTCCTTCTCGGACACCTTCTTCAAGCCTCATCCCCATATTTACCATTTCGGTAAAGTCACTAGGGGCACTAGCGATCATCTTCTCATAATAATATGAGCTAAGGTTCTTCAAAAATATCTTGGTCATCTCTTTTTCCTCTAAAGGAGGGGTGATCTGGGCGGTGAGTTCTCTCTATCTTTGCGCGTACTCCTTAAACGTTTCCTTGTCCTTCTGAGATAGTGATCTCAACTGATCTCAGCCGGGAGCCATATCAATGTTGTACTTGTACTGCTTAACAAATGCTTCTCCCAAATCGTTGAAAGAGCGGATGCTTGCACTATCCAATCCCATATACCATCTCAACGCATCACCTGTCAAACTGTCTTGAAAGTAGTGGAATAACAACTGATCATTGTCAGTTTGGGTAGACATCTTGCGGGCACACATCACCAAATGACTGAGCGGACATGTGTTACCTTTGTATTTTTCAAAGTCAGGCACTTTGAACTTCATTGGAATCTTCACATTCGGCACCAGACACAATTCAGCAACACTCTTTCCAAATAGGTATTTACCTCAAAGTTTTCAACTCCTTGTGCAACTCAAGAAATTGATCTTTCATCTCATCCATTTTCTCATAAACGTCCGGACCCTCAGATGGCTCAGAATGATAAATGGTGTCTTCTACGCGAGGTAAGGTGTGCACTACAGGAGGTGGTACAGACATGACCAGGCTAGATGTCGGTATAGAAGCAAATGTAGGCGCAAAGCCTTCAGGCACGAAGTTCGGTGGCATTCCCCACGGGAATCCGACAGGCATAGCAGGTGCGTAATGAATGGTAGCATCAGACATGGTAGAGGTAGTCACCTCTTAAATAACGGTCCTCTGAGGAGGAGGAGTTGTGGGCATTGGAAAAGACTGGCTCTGTGCGGCTAGAACTGACTCCATCATGGCAGTCGGGCGGGCGATCTTGTCCTTTAGCTCTCTATTCTCTTGCTCAAGATGTTCCATGATTCTGGAGTGATTGGCGCGAGTGTTGTACTGATGAGTTAGCTTGACTGAAGCGCAGTAGAAACACCAATGAGACATCTTGCGAAAAAGAAATCTGCTTCTGCAAATGGTGCATGACATGCAATGCTTGCTTATTCATTTTTTTATTATTTTTTTAAGGAACTTACTATATTATTTACAAATATATATATTTAGCAACAATTGCAATAATTTGATATGACCAAAAATCTCTTTTCATTTATATAATTGGAAGGATTACACTAAGTACAATTTCAGAAACCAAATGAAAAATAAAAGAGAAAAGGAGACTAGTCATCCTAAGGATCCCTAACAACAACGTCAGAAGATCTGGCTGTAGGCGTGTACTTCCTTCGAATGCGTTGAATCTCTGTCTCAAAAGAAGCCTTCATCTGAGTCTTCTCGAGGACAAGCTGATCAACAATCTTCTTCCAAGCAACGGAAGGCTGAGGAATGCTAGAAGATGAAACCTCCGGCTCTCTGTCTCTTTGTCACTCGGTCTTCAAGTATCTCAATAAGTGAATCTTTATCCTTAGACTCCAACTGCAACTCCTCATGCTTTTTGCTCAAAGCACGAAAACACTCTTCCCACATATCCTTCTCTTGCTTCATCTTGGCGAGTGCGTCTTCTAACTCCTCTACATCTTGGTTAGGGAGAGTTAATGGCTCAACCACAACCATAGACATAGGTCTTTCACACGGATAAGGCATCTTCAACTCCAAAGCTCTCTTCTTCAGCCAAAGAGTGTAAGCTTCCAAAGCTACACAGTTGCACGGACCAAGCTCAGACCTTCCTTTCCTATGTACATTATGCCAAGCATGCACAATCTTCTGCTCAAATGTTGGGAATATTTACTCTCTTGATAGAAAAGACCTTCTAACAAAGTGTTATTAGGCTTGTCTCTCAAGGGGAACCCAAGCTGACGATGAGCCAAAGCAGGGTTGTAGTTAATTCCTCCTTGTGTACAAATGAGAGGCACATTAGAGAATTCACCACAATAATCAATAATCTCCAAACTGCTCAAAGAGGGATCATACCAAACTATATCATCATTAGTGAGAGACATAAGTCTCTAAGACCACCGTAGATATTGTTTGTTCTCCACAAAAGCAGGCGTCTGAGGCAAGTGCGAAATAAACCACTTGTATAGAAGAGGGATGAAATAGACAATAGTTTCTCCACCTTTAGAATTCCTTAGATGCAAAGAGAAGTACAAATAACCTAACAGAGGAGGCACAGGATTCCCAATCAAGAAAATTCTAGTGGCGTTAACATCAACAAAACCATCAATGTTAGGGAACAAAATTAATCCATAAATGAGGAACACAAAGATAGATTCAAAAGCGTCCACACTACCGGCTTGAGAAAAAGTAGTAGCTTCCTTGATGAGGAAATCAGATGGCAACCCAAACAATCCTCCTTTCTTCACCCAATGAGTGTCTATCTCAGACTTCTTCAAGTGAGGAGCTTCAACAATAAGATGAGATCTGGGAATCTCTTTCAACCCATTAAATGGCACTCTACTAGAAATAGGTATCCCCAAGAGATGGGCATACTCCTCCAACATAGGCACAATCTGATAATCAGGAAAAGTGAAGCAACGGTAGAGAGGATCATAAAACTGCACCAATACACTCAAGATTCCTTCAACCATATCAGCAGACAAGATAGAAAGAAGTTTCCCATGACGTTGTTTGAAGTCCAAGGGATCTAATACAAAAGATGCTAGCTTCCTTAACTCTTTCAAGTTGGGACATCTGAAACTGTACTTCTTAGTGTTCCTTTGTCCATAATCCATGGTCTGAAAATATTTGCAAATAATACCTAAGTTCCTTGAAATTTTCGTGTGATGAATGTTATGATTCCATTGTCAGCCAATAGTAACCTGTTCGCAACATCTTCTTTGCCGTTGCATGTCCATTGGAATGAGTACCAAAGGAACCTTCACGGACTTCAGCCATCAATAGGTCTACTTCGTGTCTATCCACACTTCTGAGCAAAACCATATCGAAGTTTCTCTTATATAACACATCACCATTCAGGTAGACATTGCCGACTAATCTTCTCAAAGTCTTCTAATCATTCAAAGATGCCCCAGATGGGTAAATATGACTTTGGAGGAAACACTTGATGTCGTAATACAACGACTTCTCATCCTTGACTCCTTCAACAACAAACACATGAGCTAGCCTATCAAGACGCATCACAGTTAAATTGGGAACTTCATTCCAATACTTGACTACAATCATTGGCGCCAATTTTGCAAGAGCATCCGCCATCCGGTTTTCATCTCGAGGGATATGATGAAATTCAACCTTTATAAAGAAAGTTGAAATCCTCCTTGCATAGTCTCTATATGGTATCAAACTGGGTTGATTCGTCTCCCATTCACCTTTGATCTGATTCACGACCAAAGTTGAATCTCCATAGACGTCCGAATACTTGATTCTGAGATTAATGGCCTCTTCAAGCCCCATAATGCAAGCTTCATACTCTTCCATATTGTTTGTACACTTGAAAGTCAATCTAGCTGTAAATAGAAAATACGTATCCAGAGGAGTAATAATCACTGCCCCAATGCCATTACCATACTGATTAACAGCTCCATCATATACCATGCCCCAATGGGAACCAGGTTTTGGCCCTTCTTCAAGCAATGGTTCATCACAATATTTCAATTTCAAGTACAAGATCTCTTTATCAGGAAAGTTATACTGCACTGGCTGGTAATCTTTAATCGGTTGGTGAGCCAAATGGTCAGCCAAGATACTACCTTTGATCGCTTTTTGAGATCGGTATTCAATATCATACTCTAATAACAACATCTGCCAATGGGAAATCCTCCCAGTTAAAGAAGGCTTCTCAAATATATACTTGATTGGATCCATTTTGGATATCAACCAAGTGGTATGATTCAACATATACTGAAGCAGACGCTTAACAGCCCAAGCCAATGCGCAACAAGTCTTCTTTAACATAAAATACCGAGTCTCACAGTCGGTGAACTTCCTACTGAGGTAGTAAATTGCAAATTCTTTCTTTCCAAATTCATCTTGCTGCCTAAGAACACAACCAATACTTTCTTCAAGCACAGTCAAATACATGATCAATGGTCTTCCTTCAACAGGTGGAGACAAAATCAGAGGCTCAAGCAGATATTCTTTGATACTATCAAAAGATTTCTAGCAGTCCTCGATCCAATCACAAGACTATTCTTTCCGAAGAAGCTTGAATATAGGTGCACATGTGGCAGTCATGTGTGAAATGAATCTTGAGATATAATTCAAGCGGCCGAGAAAACCTCAAACTTGCTTCTCTTTTTGGGGCACAAGCATCTCTTGTATTGCTTTGACCTTAGCGGGATCAACGTCATTACCCTTCTCACTGACAATAAAGCATAACAACTTACCAGAACAAACACTAAATGTACACTTATTGGGATTCAAGAGGAGTTTATACTTCCTCAAACGCTAGAATAGCTTCAACAAATGCTCAACATGTTCCTCTTCATCAATGGATTTAGCAATCATATCATAAACATAGACTTCAATCTCTTTATGCATCATATCATGAAAAAGAGTAGTCATTACTCTCTGGTAAGTTGCACCAACATTCTTTAAACCGAAAGGCATCACTCTATAACAGAATGTTCCCCAGGGCGTAATGAATGTGGTCTTCTCCATATCTTCGGGTGCCATCTTGATCTAATTATATCCGGAAAATCCGTCCATAAACGAAAAGACTTTGAATTTAGCTGTATTATTTACCAACATATCAATGTGTGGTAGAGGGAAATCATGTTTTGGACTGGCCTTATTTAAATCTCTATAATCAACACACGTACGGACTTTTCCATTCTTCTTCGGCACAGGCACAATATTGGCCACCCATTACGGATACTCAGTAGTCACAAGGAAACCAACATGAATCTGCTTTTGCACTTCTTCTTTAATCTTCACTGCCATGTCAGGATGAGTCCTTCTCAACTTCTGCTTGACTGGCGGGCATTCTGGCTTCAACGACAATCTATGCTCCACTATCTCAGAATCCAAATCAGGCATGTCTTGATAGGACCTAGCAAACACATCTGAATACTCTCGGAGAAGATCAATCAACCCCTTCTTAACATCAGGACAGAGTCGAGACCCAATCTTCACCTCCTTTACATCATCCTCGGAGCCCAAGTTGACTAAGTCAATCTGCTCTTCGAACGGTTGAATGGCTCTTCCTTCATGCTCAAGAAGACGAGATAATTCATCACTCACTTCTTCATCACTTTCCTCCTCAGCCTCAAACTTAGGGAATTCAAAATTTGGAGAAGGAGAAGGATCAGTGTATTCAATGGGGTTAGAAACCAACCTGCATAATGATTTGATATTTTAATTTTAGAGAATTGAATTTGTGACTAAATATTATGCAGATAGACAATTATTATTATTTATTTATGTTTTTTGTGATTACCATTTTCAGAATAAAGCAAAAAGTAAAACAAAACATCATAGATGTGGATGAATATAATTATATTTTATTGATGATCAAATTGAAATGCCCTAACAATGTTCACTTCTCCCTTAGGCATAGGATAAGGATTTTCGAAAATAAATAAAAGCAATTACTTAGATCGATGCATAATAACATGAATATCAAAGACAGTTCAATTGTTGCAAGCTTTTCCATGCGTCACAAAATTGGTGCAGTCTTCCTCTTCATCATCCTCTAGCACAACAACTAAGTGTTGTTCATTACCATGAATGAACCCTCCGCTACGGAAATTGAGTTGTACATCTTCAGATCTGACTGATGAAGAACCTTATTGGAACCCCAAACCGGCTATGCTCTTGTTGTCGGAGACCTTTACCATCTGCCCCCACTGATCAGACTAACCATCTTCAACAATATTCCTTGCATCTTTAAATGAGGACATAGGTGCCCCAACTCTCTTTTCAACAACAATAGATAACGCTTAGAACGGAGTTCCAATCTCATCCTCAGCTTCAACATAAGAGAAAGATGAGAGGTGGTTGACCAACAACGCCTTTTCCCCTTAAATAATAACTAGCTTCCCATTCTTGACAAACTTGAGCTTCTGATGCAACATGGATGTAACAACTCCCGCTTCGTGAATCCATGGCCTTCCCAATAGACAATTGTAGGCCGGGTGGATATCCATTACTTTAAAATTAATTTGAAAGTCACTCGGACCTATCTTCACTAGAAGGTCCACTTTTCCAATCACAGTCTTGCACGAACCGTCAAAAGCTTTGACAATCACGCCACTATACCTCATAGGCGCTTCTTAGTATGACAACTTAGAAAGAGTCGACTTCGGCAATACATTCAAAGAAGATCCAGTGACTACCAACACATTTGACAGAGCGTCATCTTTGCAATTCATGGAGATATGTAAAGCCAAGTTATGATTTCTACCCTCTTCGGGGAGTTCTTCATCATAAAAACTGAGATTATTGTAGGACGTGATGTTAGCTACAATATGATCAAATTGATCCACCATAACATCATGTTCCACATACGCTTGCTCAAGGACTTTCTGCAGTGTTTCTCTGTGCGCTTTTGAATTCATTAATAGAGACATTACTGAAATATTCAAGGGGGTTTGGAGCAGCTGCTCCACCATGTTGAACTCACTTTTATTAATTAGCCTGAGTACTTCATCATCGTCATTAGGCTTCAAGCTGCTGGATTCACCAGAATGACACCTTGGAGCACTAACAGATTCTACTACAGGCACATCCACCTTCTTACTGAGAGACAAATATTCCATATTCTTTGGGAACACCGACCCAAACACACGACCACTGCGGGTCACCTTAGTAACATCAACAATGCTTACAACAGAACTGGTTATAGGTAACAGGACCCCATGACCATCTTTCACGATAGTAGCATTATACTGATACGGTGCTGTAAGACCCCAATTTTGACCCTAAGATCCCTCATGGCATCATAACATTGCATTTGCATTGCCTCAAGGATCATAAGCATCTTGGTTCCCTTTGCCTTTGGGTGGGACCTCTTGTGAGTGGTTTGAGATCACCAAGCATGCTTGAATTGTATATCATTGCTTTTTCTTATTTTTTTACTAACCAAAAGCACAAAAATATGTCACTAACATCTTTTGTTTGTAGCTTAAGCAATCACAAGGTCAAAAGCTTCAAGGAGATCATTGGTACAAAGATATGGTCAAGTGAAGATGATAGCAAGCATGGTAATGGTTCCCAAAGCTCTCATTCATCAAATATGCCTCCCCAAGCATCTCAATCCATCATTTTTATCAAAGCAAGTCAAAGGGTTTGAGGTTTGTTCCCCAAAGAAACCCTAGTTCATCTATGTGCCACAATGCCTTGCTCTTGAAGCAACCTCAGCCTATGATCAAATACAATCAAGTGAAGTTCCTTAATTAATAATTTCATGCATATTTGAACTTATTTGAGTATCCTCAATCATCAATTCATCAGGATATGAGTTGTGGACTTGAGAAGTTGATCAGTCAATTCATCTAACTATTTTGAAATGCCCTGAGACCTAACTTTTTATGTGTTGGTCAAATGGAGATGATCCCAAAAGAAACAATGTTTTTAAGGACAATATGAACAACTTTAATGTTCATCAAAAATTTATTTAAAGCTTGTAAGGTCATCTCCCATTCCAAGACATTATAGGTCATTTTGACTGAAACCCTAATTTTAGGTCAACTTCCCAAGGACATAACTCATTCATTTTTTATGATTTTGAGGTGGGATAAAATGCATTGGAAAGCTTAGGATGTCTACTTCAAATATCATGTCGAACAAAACTTCAAAAGATCAAATAAAATACATGTGATAATGCAAAACATTATAGGTCTTTTTGGACCAAATGCATTGAAAGGCAAAAAAGTCCAACTTCAAGTGCGGATAACTCTTTCATAAAAAATCCAAATGATGCAAAATTTAAGTCCCTTTTGATTTTCTTGAAGAGGTCTACAACTTTTATGTTGGAGGTTTTTTCATTTGAGGCTTGCATCATCAAAACAGAAGGGCTTGAACATTGGCCAAATTTAGAAACTTTGCCTTTACATGTTTTGCACCTTGCACTTTAAACTCAAAATTCACCAATTTCCATACTTCAAATGGATTTTTGCCCAACATAATAAATGTTCCTTACATCAAAACCTTTCCAACCATTACTCACATGCTCATGTTTGGATTTGGCAAATAGCATTTTCGAAGAGGAGAAGTTTTTGATTCAATTATGCATAACACCTCAAAATTCCATGCACAAGAAATTACCATTCAGATTACACGTCCATTTCACTTTGGTATGATTTCAGATTGCATTTGGCATTGAATTTGTGCCTTTTGAATAATCATGCAAGCCCATGCAATGGATATCCAATTCCATGCACACGGATTGAATCACACTTGCCTTGTCATTCCATCTAATAATAGAAGCCTTACTCCATTCAAATTTCATCCATGAATCAACCTGAAATGCTGCTGAACTGAAAACCTAACCTCTCACCAAAGAAGCTATTTCACTTTTCTTCAAAATTTTCAGATCTAAAATTCAACTACATCTGGTTGAATCTTTGGATCTAAAGCTTCTAGACCTTCATCCTATACTCCATTGATCTTCTGTTTTGGCAAAGGAAGTAAGGAATCAAGCTCTAATCTCCAGAATCCAAGGTTGATCATCAACTGGTTTTCTCTTTGAAACTCATTACTCTTTGATATATTTGCCTGACCATTGTGTTTTCTGAAGTCCTCACTTGAGAGGCAAGCTAGTGGTAGCTTCAATTTTGTGTTTTATTGAACTTCATTTTTCATACCTGAATCTTCCATCTCAGATTTCTTACTCTATAGGAATCTTGAGTGTGATTCAAGGTTACAGGGGTGATGTACATCACCCCAGCTTTATTTTGATATAAGGATCATGCAAAATGATGAAGGTTTGAAAACCTGCAAATGTCACCGGATTCTAGCTTCTCACCGGAGAAGAAGGTGGCTCCGGTGGCCGTCCCTTTGCCATATTGATTGTGAACCACACGATGCGTTTTCCAGATTTGATCCTAGCGCTCCAATGTTATGACTTTTATTTAATTTCCGTGTGGCTCATTTGACTGAAGTGTTTGGTGCGTGCGCATGTCATAGCCGTTTGATGATCCAGCTCAATTAATGAGCTTAGATCCAACGCTTATGGATTTTCCACATTTTCCAATTTCTGATTTTATTTTCTTTATTTCTTTTTATTTCAAAAATTCATATCTCCTTCATTTTAAATCAAAAAAAATATGGGACCAATTGCATTCTTCTCCAAATAATTTCTAGTTTCTAAATTTGATTTTTAATTTTTTTTTATTTCACCATTTGATATTTTTTGTGAATTTTCTCTTTTCTGGTTATTTTTAATTCATTTTAAATAGTTTTTGATATTCAAAAAATACAAAAATATTTTCCTAACCTATTTGAATGATGATGGATCTATGAAAAATATTCTCATCAATTTTTTAATTGATTTGAGATTTTAGTTCAATTAGGTTATTTTTGTTCATTTTTAATTGATTAAAAATAGTTTCTGACTTTTAAAAATGCTGAATTTTTTTGTCAAACTTTGTTTGACCTTGTTGAACTTGGGATAAATCACTTGGACATTTCAAGGTTGATTTGAAGTGATTTTGAAGTTTGACCTCTTTTTTATATTTTAATTCAAGTTTATTTTAATATTAAAAATGCCAAAAATATTTTGCTTATTGTTTGATCTCCAATCTTCATCTCATTTCTGATTTCTCATTGTTTGACTTTGACTCTCAATGTCATTTGGTCAATACACATGGATTGGTACATTTTATTTCACCTTATGCATTTTGATCTTTCCATTATCCATTTCTATTATTCATCTCTTTCTTCTTCTTCTTCTTTTTTTCTTTTTTTGATCAATGAGTTCAAGGTTGATAAATAGCATTGATTAGGGAGGCTTAATCTTCCTTGATTCAAATCTAATTCATCTTGATCAATTGATCAAATGAATGGCTTTGCATTAAGGATAGGTTGTTTCCTAAATCATGCAAAAGGCTTAAACCAATACAAGATCAATTCTCTTCTTCTTTTTGGCATGGCAAGTTGTTGGAACTTGGTTCACTAATCAAGACTTCTAACTTGTGTTGTTGCCTACATTAATATTGACCGGCTTCAGATAGTTGTGACTTCTACATAAGTCTAATTACGATTGCTTAACATAGCCCTAAATTTGCCTTATGGCACACTAACTACTAACACTAACCGTTAACAATTAACATTTACCTTTTGCACTTTACTTTTATGCAATTTACTATTCTTGTACATATTATTCATTTTCTTTTTCCTTTGCTCACTTGAGCACATGTTTATGTTAATGCCATTTGCCTTTTTCTCACTTGAGCACATCATTGTGTATATACTTTTGTGCTTGTCTTTTGTTTTGATTGTTGTGAACCAAATGCAAAGAATTGGACAAAATGGACTTAGACTTTAGGACTTTCCCTATGCAAATTTGGAGTCAAAGAGCAACTAGGCATTGAGCCTTTAGAATGCTTAAGCTTGAAGATGAACATTGAAAGGACCATATTCTAAACTCCCTCTTGTCCATTATTTGATTGTATTATAGAATCTTTTGATGTGTGTTTTCTTGTGATAGGAGTTCCCACTTGATCTTAATTGAGGAACCATTACCATGAGCTTCCAAGAGAGAGAGATCCAAGATACATTGAGAAGTCTTTCCAAGAGTTCATTTTATTGTTGATTGCTTGAGTTTATGCTTGTGATTGCTTATTCCAAAGGATGGGAGCTACTTGGATCATCAATATGATCTCAAGAGAGTAACTCCTTGTGTGGTTTTGTTCTCTTCTCCCTTACCTCTTGTATGCTTAGGACTTTAGCCCTTCTTCTTCTTCTCTCCACTCTAACCCAAGCCAAAACTTTTGTGCAAACATTTAACCTTTGTTTTCAACATTAGAAACCTAAGCCTTATGTTTTTGATTTTCAAACTTTATTTTCATAATACTTATATTTGAATTGAACCTTTAAATCAACTTTGACCATTTTGTACATACTCCTAATTGGTAAATATAACCCATCCAAATACCTTTTTGTGTTTTCAATGGCCACCTTCTTAATCAAATTTTTCATAACCTTTAGCTATTAGGTTTGAGTTATCTTTGTGGTAGATGTAATACTCACCTATATCCTTAGTGATGGATAATGAATCTTCCATGCTTATTATAGGGTTAACCCTTCACTAGCATGTTGAAGCTATCCTCACATGGTGGATTTGTGGTTAAAGGTTGAGTTTTCTCCCTTTGATAACAAAAGACCTTAAGGCTTTTGGACCAATCAATCCGCTCACTCATTTTGAGATTTTTACCCCGAACTACGAGGTTTTGATCCTAATATTTTTTAAGATGGTACGTAGGCAATGGGTTTATCCATCCAAACACAAAATGTAAATAACTTGTATATTCTCTTCTCATCTCTTCATTAATGTTTACACAAATAAATTTTCACAAAACAACAACCTTACAACAAGTATGAAAAGGGCTCCCTAGGAGTACCTAGGATGTTTTGGGTGCATAACACCTTCCCATTGTATAACCAACCCCCTTACCCAGATCTTTGATTCTCTTTTACTAGTTTTTGTTAAAACTTTTAGGTTTTTGTTCACTTTCTAACCATTCCTTTGGATAAATAGAAGTGCGGTGGCGACTCGACTTGTATGATTTACCTTGGATTTAGTCAATATCTCTAATGGTAACGAATACCCCGCTACAAAAAAGTGGCGACTCTGCTGGGGAATGTACTTTTGCCTAGTGGGTTTTGCCTACTTTTCATACTTGTTGTATTGTATTGTATATTTGTTTTGTGACATATTTTTGTGCAATTTGGGATTACTGTATTGTATGTAATGATTGAATTGCTTGAATATTAATTCCTTGTATGCTTGGTGATCTTTGTGAGATGAGTTCTATACCCAGACTCGAGAGCACTTAGGATAGGAGAATGGCATAGTCTTGTTGACTTGTGTGGAGTTATTCCTTAGCAAGTTGACTTGCAAGACCATTCAGTTGGTGGAGATCATGTTGGGATGAATAATGTCACACAAGTAGTTGTGATTAGACATTACTCTTTCCAATATAGACCTTAGAAGCCAAGGACCTTAGTTTACCAAGCCCATCTTGGCCTATTCTTAGGACGTAGTGCGAAAGTCATTCAAGTGTAAGATTTGATACGATTGTTACGCGATACTATACTCATAAGAGTCTCTCTTGAGAATATTTTTGGAATACGAGTAGTCGTTTATCCGATAATATCCGAAAGATGGGATGATGACTATGGGAACCTCTTGTAGAACATGTTTGGCAGGTTTAAACCCTAGTACACTCCCTTTGGGTGGTTCTTAACCGAGACTCCATGCTCGTGACTCACAACAAACCCTTGATTCGTGGTTGATCCGTTCATGTATCCTTAATATCAATGGAACTTGGGTGTTGATAAGGTGTAAACCATAATCCACCAAAATGGATGATTGATATTAAGGATGATATGATCCATCCCATGACCTTTGTTTGGTGTGCTTTGCTTGATCCTTGAGTGTGATTGTTGCATTCATGCATTCATGCACCCATTCGCATCCATATCATCAATAATGAAGAAAATTTTCAAGGAACTTAAGGGGTTTATTTGCAAATTTTCAGACATGGAAAGACAACCAGAATTGAAAGAGTTAAGGAATCTGACATCCTATGTACTAGATCCTTTGGGTTTCAAGGCTTGGTTTGGGAAGCTTCTTCCTCTTCTGACTACTCAGGTGGACGAAGGATTGATGAGTGTATTGGTGCAGTTGTATGATCCCTTGTACCGTTGCTTCATGTTTCTGGACTTCCAGCTTTTGCCTACACTTGAGGAGTATGCCTACCTTGTGGGTATACCGATTCTAGACCAGTTGCCGTTCAGTGGCTCGGAGAGTATTCCTACTTCTCAAGAGATAGCTGATCTGTTGCATATAGATGAATCTCTAGTTGGTGCTCATATGACTACCAAAGGTGGAATTCAAGGTCTCCCTTCTGAGTTCCTCATTGCTCAAGCTACTATGTATGGGAAGGCCATGAGTAAGGACGTCTTTGAGGCCATATTTGTACTTCTCATCTATGGGTTAGTGTTGTTCCCCAATATCGACAAGTTTGTGGACGTGAATGCTATTAGGATCTTCTCTACTCTTAATCCCGTTCCGACTTTGTTGGGCGACACTAATTTCTCTTTGCACATGAGGAATACAAAGGGTGGTGGCGCCATTATGTGTTGTTTGCCTCTGTTGTATAAGTGGTTTATTTCTCACTTACCGCAGACGGTCGCCTTCAAGGAGAACAAGGGATGTCTACGGTGGTCCACGAGACTCATGTCTCTCACTAATGATGATATCTCTTGGTACAACCGTGTGTATGATGGTGTGCAGATTATCGACTCTTGTGGTTAATTCTCCAATGTACCTCTTCTTGGTACATGTGGTGGGATTAACTACAAACCTGTTTTGGCACGTCGTCAACTTGGGTTCCCCCTAAAGGATAAACCTAATAACATTCTGTTAGAAGGTGTATTCTTTAAGGAGGGTAAAGATCCCCAAGGCTTGAAAGCTAGGATGGCCCGCGCTTGGCGCAAGATTCATAGGAAAGGAAGGAAAGAGTTAGGGCCTAAGAATTGTGTTGCTATGAAGCCCTACACTGCTTGGGTGAGGAAGAGAGCGTTTGAGTATCTCATGTCTTACGAGTATCCGAGACCTACACCTATGATTATGGCTGGGCCTTCAACCCTCCCTAATCAAGGAGTAGAGGAGTTGAGAGACGAAGACCGTTCACGTGCTTGGATCCGTGAACGAGAGGAGTTACTTCAGCAGATCAAGGAGAATGATGCTTTGATAGAGTTTCTTGAGCATCAGGTTATTGATGATCCTGACGATGCATTTTCTTTTCTACTTCCTCAGTCTTCTAGGTTCTGGAAGAAGAAGTATGATCGAATCGCCAAGGAGAAGGCGGATATGGAGGCAGCCTATGAAGAGGAGGTGAAGAGGCTTCGTGTATCTTATCTTCCTGTGTCCAAAGCTTTGGACGATTGCTTCTAGGGATCCATAAGATGTTTATTTCCCTTCTCTCTTGTATTATATTTGGTTACCAAAACTGTACTTCTTTAGTGTAAAAATGTTTCCAGATATTATTTGATGAGATATTTCCATATGTGATAAATGTTTAATACTTCCAAACTTTGCAAATAAAACCCTAAAGTTCCTTTGAAATAAAAAAAAAACAAATCATGTGCACAAGCATTGCATGCATCATGTGCATAAGCAGGTTTTGTTCCCGGCTTCTTGTCCTGTGGTCTAACTCTGTGTTCTTCATTTATTTTGAAGACAAGCTGACTCACCGGTACTACACCAGAGCCAACATTTCAAGACTGATGGATCATTTGGAACAAGAGAATCGCGAACTGAAAGAGGCAGTGGCCAGATTAAGTACCTTAATGGAGTCATTCATGGCTGCCCAAAGCCAGTCTTCTCTGACACCTTCAACTCCTCCCCAGAGGACCGTCATCTCTGAGATTGTCTCCTCGACTGTGCCTGCAGCCAGTGCACACTTTGCTCCAACGGTCATGCCAGCCGGATTCCCGTGGGGGATGCCTCCCAATTTCATGCCCGAGGGTCCTGCTCCCACCTTTGCTTCTATGTCGGCATCTAGCCCGGTCCTTGTTGTTCCTCCCCCTGTCGTGCATACTCTGCCCAAAGTAGACGACACCATCTATCATTCTGAGCCGTCTGAGGGCCCAGATGTCTATGAGAAGATGGACACTATGAACGACCAATTTCTTGAGCTTCGCAGGGAATTGAAGACTCTCAGAGGAAAGGATCTTTTCGGCAAGTCTGCTGCCGAACTCTGCTTGGTTCCTAATGTCAAGATCCCTGTGAAATTCAAGGTCCCTGACTTTGAAAAATACAAGGGAAATACTTGCCCTCTCAGCCACCTGGTCATGTATGCTAGGAAAATGTCGACTCAGACCGACAATGACCAACTGCTCATGCACTACTTTCAGGACAGTTTGTCCGGTGTTGGTCTGTGTTGGTACATGGGTTTAGACAGTGCGAACATCCGATCCTTCAACGATCTTGGCGAGGCCTTCGTCAAGAAATACAAGTACAATGTGGATATGGCTCCCGATAGGGATCAACTGAGGGCCATGTCCCAGAAGGACAAGGAAACATTCAAAGAATACGCCCAGAGGTGGCGAGAGGTAGCAGCACAGATCGTGCCCCTGTTAGAAGAGAAAGAGATTACTAAGATCTTTTTGAAGACCTTGAGTTCTTTTTATTATGAGCGGATGATTGCTAGCGCTCCTTCTGACTTCACCGAGATGGTGAATATGGGGATGCGTCTAGAAGAAGGGGTTAGGGAAGGGCGTCTGACAAGAGAGGAAGACCCTTCTACCAAACATTATGGGGCGTTTGCAAAAAAGAAAGATGGAGAGGCACATGCTGTGACCTCCCATGTGAAACCAAGAAGACCCTCTGTGAGGAGGAAGACCGTGCATCCCGCTGATAACCAGCACCAGGTGGCTCATATAGCACCTGTCTTCAGAGATAATCAGCAGTACCAGCAACGTAACAACAATCAGCAACCACCTCCGCAATATCAACAACAACAGCACCGTCCGCAACAGCAGGCCTACCAACCTCGAAACAGTAATTAAACCAGTACGAGTTACGAGAGGAAAAGGGTCACCTTCGATCCTATTCTGATGACGTATGCAAAGTTATATCCCTCTTTGATAGAGAGAAAGTTGATTACTCCGCGAGACCCACCGGCTATACCTACTAACCCCCAGTGGTGGTATAAGCCCGAATTACACTGTGTTTACCATTCTGGTGCTCCCGGCCACGACGTGGAGAATTGCTACCCGTTGAAGACCAAAGTTCAAGACCTTGTGAGGTGTGGCATTCTGTGTTTCGAGGATGTAAATCCTAATGTGAAGAAGAACCCATTGCCCGAGCATGGGAAATCTGTCAACATGGTCCAGGGTTGCCCTGGCAAGTACAAAGTCAAATACGATAGTCATATTCGACAATCTCTGGTCGAGATGCATCATTTGCTATGTGATTATAGTCATTATGAGCATGACCATGATAGATGCCGAGTCTGTTCTGTTAATCAAAGAGGTTGTCGCCAAGTGCGCAAGGATGTTCAAGAAATGCTGGATGAAGGAGTTATTGAGATCCTTCAAAACAGAAATGTTGACGAAGATGCTGATGAGGTCAACGTAATTTCTCCAGTATTCCGGATCCCCGAACCTGTTATCATCAAGTATAATGGTAGCAAGCAAAAGGCTTCTCCTGCTCTCATCATCAAGCCAGCTGGACCAGTACCATAATCTTCTGAAAAGGGGGTCCCCTATCGCTACAATGTTGTCGCGGTAGAAATGGGAAAGAGGTGTCCTTTCCATCCTCATCTGTTGTTAATATTGCTGATGTTAGCGGTTTGACCCGTAGTGGTCGTGTATTTTCAGCACTGCCAAAGCCTCAAGCTAATGTTGATTTTGTTGAACGCCTGATTGGGAATGCTGTGAGCACCCCGAATTCGGCACTTGTTGTTAAGCCCTCCTCTGTATTGAAAACTCCTGCTTCTGTTGGCCCTAGTGGCAATATGAAAGAAGACTGTGATGAGATGCTAAAACTCATCAAAAGGAGCGAATACAATGTTGTAGACCAGTTTCTACAAACGCCATCCAAGATATCTGTGTTATCATTGCTTTTAAATTCAGAACCACACCGAGAGGCTCTGCAGAAGTTGTTGGATGTGGCATATGTGGATCACGATGTCACAATAGAACAATTCGATATCATTGTTGCAAACATTACTGCTTGTAACAACTTGAGCTTTTGTGACTCTGATTTCCCTGAGGAGGGAAGAGACCACAACTTGGCATTACATATATCTATGAGCTGCAAGGATGATGCCATGTCCAACGTGTTGGTGGACACTTGGTCATCGTTGAACGTATTGCCAAAATCCACTCTCTCGAAGCTGTCATATCAAGGGCCTCCCATGAGGCAGAGTGGAGTAATTGTGAAGGCTTTCGATGGGTCTCGCAAGACTGTGATTGGGGAAGTTGATCTCCCAATCAAAATTGGACCAAGTGATTTCCAAATTACCTTCCAGGTTATGGACATTCACCCATCGTATAGTTGTCTCCTAGGCAGACCATGGATTCACGATGCAGGCGCCGTGACATCCACCCTACACCAGAAACTGAAATTTATGAAGAATAAGAAGCTGGTGGTGGTAGGGGGAGAAAAGGCTCTCCTAGTTAGCCATTTGTCTTCCTTCTCTTATATAGATGCCGAGGATGAAGTTGGAACTCCTTTCCAAGCTTTATCTATTGCTGAACCTATTGAGAAGAGAACTCCTTCATTTGCTTCCTACAAAGATGCAAAGTTGGCCATTGAGCATGGTGCAACTGCTGGATTAGGGAAAATGATTGAGCTAGAAGACAACAAGTCTCGGACTGGCATAGGCTATTCTTCTGGGGTCTCCAACAAGCAAGGTTTGTTCAAGAGTGGATGTTTCATCCACACTGGTCAAGACGAAGAGGCTGCTGCCGTTCTAGAAGAGGACGAAGAGGATTCTGGCAATTTCGTCATTCCTGGGGGAATCTGCAATCATTGGGCCGCTGTGGATATTCCAACAGTTATCCATAAGTCAAAGTAATGTTCATTGTTTGTAAAAACCCTCTTCCCATGCCAAAAGGAGGAGTGATGACATTGTTGGCGCATAAATGCAATGATATTTTCATTCAATAAATTCATGTTAAATGTTTGTTTTTCCAATTATTTTCCCTTTTTGCTTTTTGCATGAAATTGGTGATCATATAAAACCTAAAAATAGAATAAAATCAATCTTTTCATCTGCATAATGATTTGCCTTGTTTGAATTCTAAAGCTTTTCATATCCAAAATAATTATGCAGGTTTATCAAACCCATTGAACATAATGACCCAACACCATCTCCCAACTTTGAATTCCATGTATTTGAAGCGGAAGAAGATGATGTTGAAGAGATTCCTGACGAGATTACCCGTCTACATGAGCATGAAAAGAAGATCATTCAGCCGCATCTTGAGAATCTAGAAATAGTCAACTTGGGGTCTGAGGATTGTGTGCGAGAAGTTAAGATTGGGGCACTCCTGGAAGGATCTGTTAAGAAGGGGTTGATTGAATTACTACAAGAACATGTTGATGTCTTTGCCTGGTCATATGAAGACATGCCTGGTCTAGATACAGATATTGTGCAACATTTCCTACCTTTGAAACCTGAGTGTGTGCCTGTGAAGCAGAAGCTCAGAAGAACTCATCCTGATATGGCAGTAAAGATCAAAGAGGAAGTTCATAAGCAAATTGATGCGGGGTTTCTGGTGACTTCTACATATCCTCAATGGGTGGCCAATATCGTGCATGTGCCTAAGAAAGACGGAAAAGTCCGGATGTGTGTCGACTATAGAGACTTGAATAAAGATAGTCCAAAAGATGATTTTCCTCTACCACATATTGATATGTTGGTAGACAATATAGCTAAATTCAATGTCTTCTCATTTATGGATGGATTTTCTGGATATAATCAGATTAAGATGGCACCCGAGGATATGGAGAAGACAACATTCATCACACCTTGGGGAACATTCTGTTATCGAGTGATGCCCTTCGGGTTGAAGAACGCCGGAGCCACGTATCAACGAGCTATGACCACTTTGTTTCATGATATGATGCACAAGGAGATCGAGGTATATGTTGACGATATGATTGCAAAGTCAAGAACGGAAGTTGAACATGTAAAGCACTTGTTGAAGCTTTTTCAGCGTTTGAGGAGGTATAAGCTCCGTCTGAATCCCAACAAGTGTACATTTGGAATCCTTTCTGGCAAGTTATTGGGCATTATTGTTAGTGAAAGAGGTATTGAGGTTGATCCTGCAAAGGTCAAAGAAATACAAGAGATGCCTGCGCCCAAAACTGAGAAGCAAGTCCGAGGATTTCTTGGCCGCTTGAATTATATTTCCAGATCATATCCCACATGACTGCCACATGTGCACCGATATTCAAGCTCCTCTGGAAAGATCAGTCCCATGATTGGACCGAGGATTGCCAGAAAGCTTTTGACAGTATTAAAGAGTATCTGTCCGAACCTCCAATTTTGTCTCCGCCTGTGGAAGGGAGACCCTTGATTATGTATTTGACTGTTCTTGAAGACTCAATGGGTTGTGTCCTTGGTCAGCAAGCTGAATCAGGAAAGAAAGAATATGCTATTTAATACTTGAGCAAGAAGTTCACTGATTGCGAGTCTCGATACTCAATGCTTGAGAAAACATGTTATGCCTTGGCTTGGGCTGCTAAGCGCTTACGCCAGTACATGTTAAATCATACGACTTGGTTGATATCCAGAATGGATCCAATCAAGTATATCTTTGAGAAGCCTGCTTTAACAGGGAGGATTGCCCGTTGGCAGATGTTGTTATCTGAGTATGATATTGAGTATAGAGCTCAGAAGGCTATTAAAGGTAGTATCTTGGCTGACCACTTGGCACATCAGTCGATCGAGGATTATCATCCAGTTCAGTATGACTTCCCAGATGAGGAGATTCTGTATTTGAAGATGAAAGATTGCGATGAGCCTACGCTCAATGAAGGGCCAGAGCCTGGTTCCAGATGGAGTATGGTGTTTGATGGCGCTATAAATCAGTATGGAAATGGTATTGGGGTAGTGATTATTACTCCTCAGGGCACACATATTCCTTTTACAGCAAGGCTAACTTTCAAATGCACGAATAATATGGCTGAGTATGAGGCATGTATTATGGGATTGGAGGAGTGAGTTGATCTAAGGATCAAGCATCTTGATGTTTATGGTGATTCAACACTCGTTGTTAATCAGATTAAGGGTGAATGGGAAACGAATCAACCTGGCCTCATTCCATATAGGGATTATGCGAGGAGGATTTCAACATTCTTTACTGAGGTTGACTTCCATCATATTCCTCGAGATGAGAATCGGATGGCAGATGCTCTTGTTACACTTGCTTCAACGATTGTGGTTAAACTTTGGAATGAAGTTCCCAATATCACTGTGATGCGCTTGGACAGACCAGCTCATGTATTTGCGGTAGAGGAGGTGAAAGATGATAAGCTGTGGTATTATGATATCAAGTGTTTCCTTCAGAACCAGTCTTACCCGCCTAGGGCATCTGTGAAAGACAGGAAGACTCTGAGGAGATTATCAGGAAGTTTCTACCTCAATGGTGATGTGTTTTATAAGAGAAATTTTGACATGGTTCTGCTCAGATGCGTGGATAGATACGAAGCAGACCTGTTGATGACTGAGGTCCATGAGGGTTCATTTGGTACTCATACCAATGGACATGCCATGGCTAGAAAGATATTGAGAGTCTGACTGCTGCAAATATGTGAAGAAATGCCATAAGTGTCAGATTTATGCGGATAAGATTCATATTCCCCCGACACTTCTGAATGTGATTTCATCACCATGGCCTTTCTCCATGTGGGGAATTGACATGATTGGCATGATAGAGCCAAAAGCGTCTAATGGACACAAATTTATTCTCGTAGCAATTGATTACTTCACCAAGTGGGTTGAAGCGGCGTCATATGCAAATGTGACCAGGCAGGTAGTTGTGAAGTTTATCAAGAATCAACTCATATGTCGTTATGGTGTGCCAGATAAAATCATTACTGATAATGGATCTAACCTGAACAACAAAATGATGAAAGAGCCGTGTAGTGAGTTCAAGATTGCACATCATAACTCTTCTCCCTATAGACCCAAGATGAATGTGGCTGTTGAAGCTGCTAATAAGAATATCAAGAGGATTATCCAAAAGATGGTTGTCACGTACAAAGATTGGCATGAGATGCTGCCATTTGCTTTACACGGATATCGTACATCTGTCCGCACTTCAACAGGGGCAACCCCTTTCTCTCTTGTTTATGGCATGGAGGTTGTACTCCCAGTAGAGGTGGAGATCCCATCAATGAGAGTCTTGATGGAAGCCAAGTTGACTGATGTTGAATGGGTTCAGAGTCGTTATCACCAGCTGAATTTGATAGAAGAGAAGAGATTGACTGCCATGTGCCATGGTCAGTTATATCAGCAAAGGATGAAGAAAGCCTTTGATAAGAAGGTCAAGCCTCGTGTGTTCCGAGAAGGTGACCTTGTGCTCAGGAAAGTCTTGTCTTTCGCGCCCGATTCCAGGGGCAAGTGGACTCCAAACTATGAAGGTCCATATGTTGTTAAGAGAGCCTTCTCAGGCGTCGCTTTGATACTTACAACTATGGATGGGGAGGATTTCACTCGTCCTGTGAATTCAGATGCAGTCAAGAAATACTTCGCCTAAAATAAAAACGGAACAGCTCGCTAAGTTGAAAACCCGAAAGGGCGGCTTAGGAAAAAATGAGCGTCTCGGTGGATTGAAAACCCGAAAGGGAGATCCAGGAAAAAGTTAGAGACATAAAAAATGAATATATATATCCCGCTAGATTGAGTACCTCATCTTGGGGAAATCTAGGCAAAAAAATAGGATTTGGCAAGTAACTGCATCCTGATAAGACTTTGTTCTACAACTGTCATCCGTCAGGGATTCTTGCTCATTCGTCATCAACCAAAGCTACAAATACATCGGATTCAGAATTGGTGGAGAAATGGTCATTATGTTCAATGTAGCCATTTTCCAATAGATATCACCAATTTCAAATTTGTAAAGATCTATGGAGTCTTGCCCTTCGCAGACTATTATTCCATCAAATAAATTTGAACCTTTAACCAATTATTTGCACTCTTATTTGTTTCAATTCAACAAATGTTTTACATGTTTTAATTGAAAAATATCATTGTTTTGGAAAATCAAATTTTTCATAATTTGTTTTTAAACAAAATGAACATCCACAATGACATAAGGATACTTAAGAGATCTTCGGTGCTCTCCCAAGGATGGTATGATCCCCAACAGGGTAAGACATTTGTCCATATTCCTGGCATGCTTGTATCCTCTTCCTGCCGGAGCCTTTTGAGGTTTTTCTACTAAGCGGGGTGTTTGGTAAGATATTCACCACTTTTCCCTTCAACAGAGTAGCAACCTTTCCTCCTCAGCAGATGTGATCTCTTTGAAAGTACGGTATTTGGAGATGACCTTGGAAGCTTCCTGTTAGTGGTTAATCCCCACAGATTCCTTTATCTCCTCGGAAGAATTCCCCAGTAGAGTTGCTCATACGGCGGATTTTATCTGTGCAATAACTCCTGTCCCCAGCTGGAATGACTGATGTTCATCCCCCTGCAGAGATCTTTGCTTCCTGGTATCTCTTTCCCTCATCAGATTGGATACTCTCCAGTGAACCTGGCTTTCTCTCTTGAGATGTAGTACCGGATGTTTGTGTACTTATTCTTTGGAACTGTTTGTGTCAGAAGTGTCTGTTTGTCAGCATTCATCATACATAAACCACGCATGTGTGCATAGTTTTCAAACATTCAGATATTCATGATTGCATTCTTTTCCATATATCTTTATTTGTTATCCCCTGCTAGTGGGTAGTACATTTCCCAAGCAGATGTCGGTGTCTGATCTCCCCATGTAGAGTCAGCCCCTTAAGCAGAAAGTGTTTATCTTTCCTTCCATATTCCCCACCGAGTTATAACCTCGTGGATGATGGTTGTTTCTATTTCTTCCCAACCCCTATATTGGGACGGGTTTCCCTATTGAGTTATATCCTCACTAGGACGAGTCTTGATTCAGTTGGCCTCTCTAGTTTGATCCTAGACTGGCTTCTTATGACTGTTTCCTGCATTCCCCTGTGGTATAAATGAATAATTGCTCAGTAATTAGTAATCATTCATCTTGTCCCCGGCGGAGTCTGTGGTTTTCTACCTTTATATCGGTAGTTGTAAACCCTATTTCATCCCCTTGCAGAGTTAACCTTTTGTTCATCCTAATCGATGACGGTTACCTTTCCGTGGTTTTCTACCCAGTATCCGGTAGATGTAATCCCCTTCTTGACGGTTATCATTATCCAATAGTCGGTGTTGATATCCCCTCATTTTCCTGGATAATTGCTCTGATTAAGCAGTTTATCCCCAGCAAGTCATCTTTCATATACCGGTTGCCGGTAATGTTTGTTGCTCCCTTTGAATGGTCATCATTATATACCTAGTTTCGGTATCCCGATGCCTTTCTCTGTCGGTCGATTTGTCCTTTATTAACCCAGTAACCGGTTGTGGATAATCTTCCATGCGAGTATATTATCTACTTTCTAACGGTAATAGATAATATATCTCATGCACTCTTTGGTTGAAGCCTTTTGTCTTCCCCAGTTGAGTAAGATTCGTATCTCTTTTGTGGAAATCGAATGTCCATCCCATAATCGAGTTTGCTTTTTTCCCTCTTTTTGGATGATGAGTGTTTTGGGAATATTCCCCAATTCATGCTTTGGTTGGTCACCTATTATATGCCCAGTAACCGGCGTCCCTGGTGTTCCCTCATTCTGCTCCCTATTATGACTTTTTGTCCCCTGTGGAGTCAGATTTTCCTGAGTCGAAATATACCTTTTAGGTCTTCCTCAGATAATTTGGTTGATTGATGTCTCTCACCCTTATACCGGTCTTAGATATTCATTCTCCCGGAGCATGTTTTTCCCTCACCCTTATACCAGTGGGATCACATGATCTCTTTTTGAGCTTATTACCCAGTAACCGGTAATACCGCATTTGTTTTCCTCAGCTGAGTCCTTAGTGGACATCCCCACCTGAGTCCGGATTTTATCCGAGGTATCCTTTAAGGATAATTTTTCTGTATTGGCATATTCCCCAATACATGCATCTTCGAGTCAGCTCGAGTCCTTCCATTGATCTATTTCACGGATTCTCTCCGTGTCTCTCGGCATGTTTTAAGTCGTGACCTACTCACGCATTGCTATCCATTTACTCCCCGGTAAAGTCTCTGTTCCATTTATGAGTGTGTTACTCCAGTGGATTTTCAATTGTTCCTGATCTCTTTCTTTCTTTGTGGACACATATCCCCACAGAGTATTACTGTTTGCATACATACATTCGCATCATGAGGTCTCTTAGGGACCAAAATTCGTCTCTTTGTTATTATTTAAGCCCATTCTACCTCGTCGAAACGAAGATTTTAACCTTCACTTCTCCGACTAGAATGACCTTAAATAGGGGCCTCTGTAAGACCCCAATTTTGACCCTAAGATCCCTCATGGCATCATAATATTGCATTTGTATTGCCTCAAGGATCATAAGCATCTTGGTTCCCTTTGCCTTTGGGTGGGACCTCTTGTGAGTGGTTTAAGATCACCAAGCATGCTTGAATTGTATATCATTGATTTTTCTTATTTTGTTTACTAACCAAAAGCACAAAAATATGTCACTAATATCTTTTGTTTGTAGCTTAAGCAATCACAAGGTCAAAAGCTTCAAGGAGATCATTGGTACAAAGATATGGTCAAGTGAAGATGATAGCAAGCATGGTAATGGTTCCCAAAGCTCTCATCCATCAAGTATGCCTCCCCAAGCATCTCAATCCATCATTTTGATCAAAGCATGTTAAAGGGTTTGAGGTTTGTTCCCCAAAGAAACCCTAGTTCATCTGTGTGCCACAATGCCTTGCTCTTGAAGCAACCTCAGCCTATGATCAAATACAATTAAGGGAAGTTCCTTAATTCATCATTTCATGCATATTTGAACTTATTTGAGTATCCTCAATCATCAATTCATCAGGATATGAGTTGTGGACTTGAGAAGTTGATCAGTCAATTCATCTAACTATTTTGAAATGCCCTGAGACCTAACTTTTTATGTGTTGGTAAAATAGAGATGATCCCAAAAGAAAAAATGTTACTAAGGACAATATGAACAACTTTCATGTTCATCAAAAATTGATTTAAAGCTTGGAAGGTCCTCTCCCATTCCAAGACATTATAGGTCATTTTGACTGAAACCCTAATTTTAGGTCAACTTCCCAAGGACATAACTCATTCATTTTTTATGATTTTGAGGTGGGATCAAATGCATTGGAAATCTTAGGATGTCTAATTCAAATGTTATGTTGAACAAAATTTCAAAATCTCAAAGGAAATACATGTGATAATGCAAAACATTATAGGTCCTTTTGGACGAAATGCATTGAAAGGCAAAAAAGTCAAACTTCAAGTGCCCATAACAACTTTGATGTTGGAGGTTGTTTCATTTGAGGCTTGCATCATCAAAACATAAGGGCTTGAATATTGGCCAAATTTAGAAACTTTGCCTTTACATGTTTTGCACCTTGCACTTTAAACTCAAAATTCACCAATTTCCATACTTCAAATGGATTTTTGCCCAACATAACAAATGTTCCTTACATCAAAAACTTTCCAACCATTACTCACATGCTCATGTTTGGATTTGGCAAATAGCATTTTCGAAGAGAAGAAGTTTTTGGTTCAATTATGCATAACACCTCAAAATTCCATGCACAAGCAATTACCATTCAGATTACACGTCCATTTCACTTTGGTATGATTTTAGATTGCATTTGGCATTGAATTTGGGCCTTTTGAATGATCATGCAAGCCCATGCAATGGATATCCAATTCCATGCACACGGATTGAATCACACTTGCCTTGCCATTCCATCTATAAATAGAAGCCTTACTCCATTCAAATTTCATCCATGAATCAACCTGAAATGTTGCTGTACTGATAACCTAACCTCTCACCAAAGAAGCTATTTCACTTTTCTTCAAAATTTTCAGATCTAAAATTCAACTACATCTGGTTGAATCTTTGGATCTAAAGCTTCTAGACCTTCATCCTATACTCCATTGATCTTCTGTTTTGGCAAAGGAAGCAAGGAATCAAGCTCAAATCTCCAGAATCCAAGGTTGATCATCAACTGGTTTTCTCTTCGAAACTCATTACTCTTTGATCTATTTGCCTGGCCATTGTGTTTTCTGAAGTCCTCACTTGAGAGGCAAGCTAGTGGTAGCTTCAATTTTGTGTTTTATTGAACTGCATTTTTCATACCTGAATCTTCCATCTCAGATTTCTTACTCTATAGGAATCTTGAGTGTGATTCAAGGTTACAGGGGTGATGTACATCACCCCAGCTTTATTTTGATATAAGGATCGTGCAAAATGATGAAGGTTTGAAAACCTGCAAATGTCACAGGATTCTGGCTTCTCACCGGAGAAGAAGGTGGCTCCGGTGGCCGTCCCTTTTCCAGATTAATTCTGAACCACACGATGCATTTTCCAGATTTGATCCTAGCGCTCCAATGTTATGACTTTTATTTAATTTCCGTGTGGCTCATTTGACTGGAGTGTTTGGTGCGCGCGCATGCCATAGCCGTTTGATGATCCAGCTCAATTAATGAGCTTAGATCCAACGCATGTGGATTTTCCACATTTTCCAATTTCTGATTTTATTTTCTTTATTTCTTTTTATTTCAAAAATTCATATCTCCTTCATTTTAAATCAAAAAAAAAAATGGGACCAATTGCATTCTTCTCCAAATAATTTCTGGTTTCTAAATTTGATTTTTAATTTTTTTATTTCACCATTTGATATTTTTGTGAGTTTTCTCTTTTCTGGTTATTTTTAATTCATTTTAAATAGTTTTTGATATTCAAAAAATACAAAAATATTTTCCTAACCTATTTGAATGTTGATGGATCTATGAAAAATATTCTCATCAAGTTTTTTAATTGATTTGAGATTTATTTGAGATTTTAGTTCAATTAGGTTATTTTTGTTCATTTTTAATTGATTAAAAATAGTTTCTGACTTTTAAAAATGCTGAAATTTTTTGTCAAACTTTGTTTGACCTTGTTGAACTTGGGATAAATCACTTGGACCTTTCAAGGTTGATTTGAAGTGATTTTGAAGTTTGACCTCTTTTTTATATTTTAATTCAAGTTTATTTTAATATTAAAAATGCCAAAATTATTTTGCTTATTGTTTGATCTCCAATCTTCATCTCATTTCTGATTTCTCATTGTTTGACTTTGACTCTCAATGTCATTTGGTCAATACACATGGATTGGTACATTTTATTTCACCTTATGCATTTTGATCTTTCCATTATTCATTTCTATTATTCATCTCTTTTTTCTTCTTTTTTTTCTTCTTTTTTTGATCAATGAGTTGAAGGTTGATAACTTAGCATTGATTAGGGAGGCTTAATATTCCTTGATTCAAATCTAATTCATCTTGATCAATTGATCAAATGAATGGCTTTGCATTAAGGATAGGTTGTTTCCTAAATCATGCAAAAGGCTTAAACCAATACAAGATCAATTTTCTTCTTCTTTTTGGCATGGCAAGTTGTTGGAACTTGGTTCACTAATCAAGACTTCTAACTTGTGTTGTTGCCTACATTATTATTGACCGGCCTCAGATAGTTGTGACTTCTACATAAGTCCAATTACGATTGCTTAACATAGCGCTAAATTTGCCTTATGGCACACTAACTACTAACACTAACCATTAACAATTAACATTTACCTTTTGCACTTTACTTTTATGCAATTTACTATTCTTGTACATATTATTCATTTGCTTTTTCCTTTGCTCACTTGAGCACATGTTTATGTTAATGCCATTTGCCTTTAGCTCACTTGAGCACATCATTGTGTATATACTTTTGTGCTTGTGTTTTGTTTTGATTGTTGTGAACCAAATGCAAATAATTGGACAAAATGGACTTAGACATTAGGACTTTCCCTATGCAAATTTGGATTCAAAGAGCAACTAGGCATTGAGCCTTTAGAATGCTTAAGCTTGAAGATGAACATTGAAAGGACCATATTCTAAACTCCCTCTTGTCCATTCTTTGATTGTATTATAGAATCTTTTGATGTGTGTTTTCTTGTGATAGGAGTTCCCACTTGAGCTTAATTGAGGAACCATTACCATGAGCTTCCAAGAGAGAGAGATCCAAGATACATTGAGAAGTCTTTCCAAGAGTTCATTTTATTGTTGATTGCTTGAGTTTATGCTTGTGATTGCTTATTCCAAAGGATGGGAGCTACTTGGATCATCAATATGATCTCAATAGAGGAACTCCTTTTGTGGTTTTGTTCTCTTCTCCCTTACCTCTTGTATGCCTAGGACTTTAGCCCTTCTTCTTCTTCTCTCCACTCTAACCCAAGCCAAAACTTTTGTGCAAACATTTAACCTTTGTTTTCAACATTAGAAACCTAAGCCTTATGCTTTTGATTTTCAAACTTTCTTTTCATAATATTTATATTTGAATTGAACCTTTAAATCAACTTTGACCATTTTGTACATACTCCTAATTGGTAAATATAACCCATCCAAATACCTTTTTGTGGTTTCAATGGCCACCTTCTTAATCAAATTTTTCATAACCTTTAGCTATTAGGTTTGAGTTATCTTTATGGTAGATGTAATACTCACCTATATCCTTAGTGATGGACAATGAATCTTCCATGCTTATTATAGGGTTAACCCCTCACTAGCATGTTGAATCTATCCTCACATGGTGGATTTGTGGTTTTAGGTTGAGTTTTCTCCCTTTGATAACAAAAGACCTTAAGGCTTTTGGACCAATCAATCCACTCACTCATTTTGAGATATTTACCCCGAACTACGAGGTTTTGATCCTAATCTTTTTTAAGATGGTACGTAGGCAATAGGTTTATCCATCCAAACACAAAATGTAAATAAACTTGTATATTCTCTTCTCATCTCTTCAATCATGTTTGCACAAATAAATTTTCACAAAACAACAACCTTACAACAAGTATGAAAAGGGCTCCCTAGGAGTACCTAGGATGTTTTGGGTGCCTAACACCTTCCCATTGCATAACCAACCCCCTTACCCAGATCTCTGATTCTCTTTTACTAGTTTTTGTTAAAACTTTTAGGTTTTTGTTCGCTTTCTAACCCTTCCTTTGGATAAATAGAAGTGCGGTGGCGACTCGACTTGTATGATTTACCTTGGATTTAGTCAATATCTCTAATGGTAACGAATACCCCGCTACAGGTGCAGCTTTATCGGATGCATACTGTAGCGGTAAATTCATGATCATCAAGCTATGGATAAGCAAGATATCAAATAACAAGAGTCGCCACCGCGCTTTTATTGTTTCCAAGGGAAAAGGGAAAAGTACGAACAAAACCCAAAAATAAGAAGTTTTCAAATCAAAACTAATAAAATGCCAGAGATTACGGGTAAGAGGGTTGGTTACACAGAGGGAAGGTGTTAGCACCCAAAGTGTCCTAGGTACTCCTAGGGAGCCCTTTTTTGTGTGCATATGTAGAATGGGGGGATGAGAAAAGAATTCATTCATTATATTTTTGTGTTTGACAAGACCTTCGGACTTGTGCCTACGTACCAACATAAAAATGAGGGATCAAAACCTCGTAGTTTGTGATATAAATTTCAAAGTGGATGCATTGCTTTTAATCAAAAATTAAGTTTGAAAGGCACAAGGGCCTAGAAAATGGTTTGAATGAGTTAGCTCTTTTTGGCTTTTGAAAATTTTAATTCAAGTATAGTTAAGTTTATTTACAAGTTTGATTTAAGAAAAGAAGTTTGAAAGTGCAATGGCATAAGGCCAAAGTTTCTACTTTGCAAAGGGTCTAAGTTAAAAAAAAGACAAGCACAAGCAAAGAAGTTTAAAAGGAGGGAGAGATTTTGAAATTAAAGATATGGGAAGGAGATGAAGAGACTAATCCTAAGCATAAATTTAAAAGTTAAAAGTTGAAAAGATCTGACTAATGGGCTGCAATCCAATAGATGGGAATGTCATATAGAAACCCCAAATTCCCTTGGACATTAGAATCAAGCAACAAACAATGCACACAATATTAACTTGAAGAGCAAGGCATCAAATAAAGATAGCCACATCCAAGCTTTAGCCACTCCGTGATCTCCTTCACATTTGCCCATGTAACAGATGAATTCCACAAGTCACATGTTCAAAATAACAGATTCATAATGATCATGTTGCAGGTGAACTCAAAGGGATCTTCAATGATGTATCAGATGAAGTTTCAAATCACAAGCACTTGGTTAAATGAAAGTTGGCATTGGACAAGTCCTTTGCATAGGGAGTGTTGCCTAAATTCTAAGTCCAATTGTCTCAGATCAAACCAACA
Source organism: Lathyrus oleraceus (assembly GCF_024323335.1). NCBI lineage: Eukaryota > Viridiplantae > Streptophyta > Magnoliopsida > Fabales > Fabaceae > Lathyrus > Lathyrus oleraceus. The sequence continues at coordinate 323,736,650 of NC_066580.1, read as the reverse complement.
GTCCACACAAGAATTTTTTAGGGTCTTTGTTCTTATTATGTACATTAATGGTCAAAGACCACACAAGCAAACAAAATATACACAAGCAAAATATATCATAAAATATGGTCCAAATGGACAAAGTGAAAATGACATTTACATAAACAATTAGAATGGAATGAATAATGGAAAATGAATAAGGCTTAAAGATAAAGTGCATTAAAAGTAAAGGACTTAAAATTAAATGTTAGTTGTTAATGAGTTAGAAGTTATTATTGCTTTTGCTTTTTTGTTTAAGTCATTCTTTGGAGAACACTCAACCCACTTATCACAAGCATGAATCTTTTAACCAAGACATCTCCCAAAGGAAGGAAAAAAGGTCAAGTTTCCACACAATACCATGAAAGAGGGGAGACTTACAATCTAACTAACTAGAATGCTATGTCTTTTGTGTCACAAATTTAGCGCTATGTTAAGCAATCGTAATTGGACTTATATAGAAGTCACAACTATTTGAGGTCGGGCAATATAATTTTGGTGTTAATGCATGTTAGAGACATAATATAATGGACTATGCTCATGAAACATACCACACACAAAAAGAATATGCAAAAAAAGGTGGCCTAATCTCATACATACTTATGTTGATTTTGCAATCAACTAGCCTTAGGATATAAAGACATTATAGGTCCATGACATGAATGCATAAAAAATGGGAATGAGATGAAGAGGGAGGGGGAATGGATCAAACACAAATTGGACAAAGGAGGACTTTTACCAAGTTAAGATCATTCATTCATTTTGGGAGATGGAATGTACATTCCATCAATCCCCTAAATCCGATGATCTTAATCTAACAAAGTCAAATCAACCTTGACCAAGGCCCAACAACACAAGTCAAACTTATACAAATAATCAAAATGGCTCAACACAATTATTTGACACTTATTCAATTTTGAATATACTAAAAATAATGCATTAAATTAAATATGGTTTGTCAAATTCCTAAAATCTCATCAAAACACCAAAGAAATGGCCATGAGATTTATCATAGGTCAAACAAGGTCAAAGGACCTTGGAGAAAAAATTTCAGAATTTTTGGAGACTTAAAAGTATTTTTAAACAATTAAAAATATTCACAAAATCAATTAAATCATGAAAAATATTAATAATGATCCAAAAAATAATTTTAATTCAAAATATGAAAAACAATTTTATTTAATTTTTTTTGATGAAACTCTCATATTTTTTGGATCAATATTAAAATTAATATGAATAAATGAAAATAAAACAAATTAAATGAAATTCAAATAATCAGAAAAAAAGTGGACCACTTGATTTCCCTCATTAATTGAGGTCGCAGATCAAATGGTCATCAACGCGTTTTCCACCATGGACTTAAGTCAATGCTCCACAGGAATGGTAATCAAAACCAACGCATGAGATTAACACATTTTAAACAAGATCAATGGCTCAGAACGTGTCTAGCACACCACCGACGCTGGAACTTCGGTCACCTTCTCAGGCGAGGCTCACCGGACTGGTTCAATCATCACCATCACATAAATGAAAAATGAGGACATGATCTGAAAGAAAAAATGGCGTAGAGCACGAATTTGACCTCAATTTTAACTAACTCCACATATAGAAAAAGATATGAGGAGTTAAATTTTGAGGTGTGTCAACTGAGTTTCTTCGATTTGACCTCAAAGCAACTCAATCTTCTTGCCTATATTGGTAGGACTTCAGACAACCAAAGATCCAAGAGAATTGATGAGAATTGAGTGAGAATCAAAGAGAAGAAGATTTCTGAAAAATACCTTCAATGCTGTGCAGAAATGGATCTTGCTTGCTTCAAACTTGACTTGATCACACTCGAGGAGCTTGCAGAAGTGGTTTGGCAATGGAACAAAGCGTTGGATCCTGGAGTTTTTGAATCTCCAAATAGTGAGATTCAAACTCAATTTTCAAGTTGAAAATTCTCCGGTTTTCCTTTGAATTGTGAGGGTTTGAAAAGAGGGGGCAAAGCTGGCGCGCAAGGGTCTTTGGAATGAGCTCAGAGGTCATGTATTTATAGCATTTGGGATTGATAATTGCACACTTGAAATTTTGCTAAATTTGGCAATGTCATGCACAAGCTTGCATGGGCGTGTACAGGCCCATGAAGCAATCCATTTTGATCCAATTCCAACTGTACTGGAGTTCAAATGATGCTTGAATGGCAAGGCAATGCAATGTGAAGTTTTGGACATTTGATTCTTCAACTTGATGCAGACCTGTTAAGACCATGCGCATCCCTAGCAAACCTCATCCAAAATTCATGAAATATGACTCTTACGAAAGGTTAGATCAAGGGGAAAGACTTTGATGTTGGACACTTTTTCATTTGGAACTTGGATCTTGGTGAATTTTGACGTGTAAGTTTGGAAATTTCAACATGTTCAAAATTCTTCTAAGCGTTAAGTCATATATCTCAATATTCCATCTTACGTAACTTTTCATGTGAGCTCCAAATGAGAAACATTCCTTCATCAAAGTTGTATCTCCTTCAAAGACCTTCAAAATGGTCACCAATTTCCTGTCATTTGGATCTATAATGATAGAGTTATGCATTTTTAAAGTTGGGGAAAATCACTTGTTCAATGGTATAGGGCAAAAATGACCTATAATGTATCCTCATATCACATGCTCATAAAAGTTGAATTAGCTCTCACTACAAACATCAAAGTTGAAGTATACATCTTGAACTTGATTGTGAAACTTTGAAATATTTCATCTCATGAAAATTGAGCAAGTTATGGCCTTGGGAATTTTGACTTTCAAATAGGGTTTAGAAAAATGACCTATGATGTTTCAACAAAGAAAATGATTTTCCAAGAAAAACTAGCTCTAGGTCTCAACATGAAGGTTTTTTGGAATGTCATTTATAGTAACATTTATCTTGGAATCATTTTCATATGGTGAAAATTATAGGAGATAGGGTCTAGGGAGACCCAGTTTTGATCAGATTAATTCATCTAGCCAACCACCATCAACCAACTTGCTAGCTTGCAATTCTCTTGACTTTTTAGGCTCATGGTAGATCACATATGCATAAGATGATGAAATTTGAAGTGCCCTGTTAGAAATTTGACCAATTCGTGAGGAAGCCTGTTGAAGAAGCTACTCAAGATACCCAGACAAACTAGGGTTTCCAAGGCAAACTACTTCCAAACTCTTGAAGAAAACTTGATCAAAGTAACATATGAAGATCATGTGGACTCATATATGATGCTTAAAGCTATTGTGGATCATTCCTTGGTTGTGCTCTTGTAGCCCTGAGGGTCTAAAACCCTAGATATAAGCTTGCTAGATCAATGGGGATCATGCCCTACCTACAAAAGAGTTAGGCAAATGCAAAGACATATTTTTGGTATTTTGGTTAGTAACATGATAATATACAAGTATGATACAATCCCATGATTCTTGGTGATCTCTCCCAAAACAAACCCAATGAAAGAGGGGTATGGAGGATGCCAAGTGTAGCGGGGTATTCGTAACCATTAGAGATATTGACTAAATCCAAGGTAAGCCATACAAGTCGAGTCGCCACCTCACTTCTATTTATCCAAAGGAATGGTTAGAAAGCGAACAAAAACCTAAGAGTTTTATCGAATCAAAAACTAGTAAAAGAGAGTCAGAGATCTGGGTAAGGGGGTTGGTTATGCAATGGGAAGGTGTTAGGCACCCAAAACATCCTAGGTACTCCTAGGGAGCCCTTTTCATACTTGTTGTAAGGTTGTTGTTTTTTGTAAAAAAAATTGTTTGTGCAAACATGATTGAAGAGATGAGAAGAGAATATACAAGTTTATTTACATTTGTGTTTGGATGGATAAACACATTGCCTACGTACCATCTTAAAAAAGATTAGGATCAAAACCTCGTAGTTCGGGGTAAAAATTTCAAAATGAGTTGGTGAATTGATTGGTCCAAAAGCCTTAAGGTCTTTTGTTATCCAAGGGAGAAAACTCAACCTAAAACCACAAATCCACCATGTGAGGATAGCTTCAACATGCTAGTGAGGGGTTAACCCTATAATAAGCATGGAAGACTCATTGTCCATCACTAAGGATATAGGTGAGTGTTACATCTGTCACAAGGATAACTCAAACCTAATAGCTAAAGGTTATGGAAAATTTGATTAAGAAAGTGGCCATTGAAACCACAAAAAGACATTTGAATGGGTTATATTTACCAATGAAAAGTATATACAAAATTTGGTCAAAGTTGACTTAGAAGTTTAATTCAAAATAAGTGTTATGAAAAGAAAGTTTGAAAATCAAAAGCATAAGGCTTAGGTTTCTAATGTTTGAAAACAATTGTTAAATGTTTGCACAAAAAGTTTTGGCTTGGGTTAGAATGGAGGGAAGAAGAAGAATGGCTAAGATCCTAAGCAATGCAAAAGGTGAGGGATAAGAAACAAAACCACAAAAGGAGTTCCTCTCTTGAGATCATATGGATGATCCAAGTAGCTCCCATCCTTTAGAATAAGCAATCACATAAGCATAAACTCAAGCAATCAACAATCAAATGAACTCTTGGAAGGTTCCTCAATGTATCTTGAATCTCTCTCTCTTAGAAGCACATGGCAATGGTTCCCCAATTTGGATCAAGTTGGAATCCCTAGCACAAAGAAACACACACATCAAAAGGTTCTATTTACAAATCAAAGAATGGACAAGAGGGAGTTTAGAATATGGTCCTTTCAATGTTCATCTTCAACCTTTAAGAATTCTAAAGGCATGACGCCTAGTTGCTCTTTGACATTTATAGCACTCTAAAGGCATGAGGCCTAGTTGCTCTTTGACTCCATTTTGCATAGGGAAGGTCCTAAAGTCTAAGTCCTTTTGTCCATTTTTTGCATTTGGTTCACAACAATCAAACAAAACACAAACACAATAGTATATACACAATTATGTGCTCAAGTGAGCAAAAGGCAAATTGCATTAACATAAACATGTGCTCAAGTGAGCAAAGGAAAAAACAAATGGATAATATGTGCAAGAATAGTAAATTGCATAAAAGTAAAGAGCAAGAGTAAATGTTAATGGTTAATAGTTAGTGTTAGTAGTTAGTGTGCCATAAGGCAAATTTAGCGAGATGTTAAGCAATCGTAATTGGACTTATGTAGAAGTCACAACTATCTGAGGCCGGTCAATAATAATGTAGGCAACGACACAAGTTAGAAGTCTTGATTAGTGAACCGAGTTCCCACAACTTGCCATGCCAAAAAGAAGAAGAGAATTGATCTTGTATTGGTTTAAGTCTTTTGCATGATTTAGGAAACAACCTATCCTTAATGCAAAGCCATTCACTTGATCAATTGATCAAGATGAATTAGATTTGAATCAAGGAAGATTAAGTTTCCTTAATCAATTCTAACTTATCAACCTTCAACTCATTGATCAAAAAAAGAAAAAGAAAAAGAAAAAGAAAGAGATGAATAATGGAAAAGGAAATGGAAAGAATAAAGTGCATAAGGTGAAATAAAATGTACCAATCCATGTGTGTTGACCAAATGACATTGAAAGTCAACATCAAACAATGAGAAACCAGAAATGGGATGGAGATTGGAGGTCAAGCAATAAGCAAAATATTTTTGGCATTTTCGATATTAAAAATAAACTTGAATTAAAAATAAAAGAAAGGTCAAACTTCAAAATCACTTCAAATCAACCTTGAAAGGTCCAAGTGATTTATCCCAAGTTCAACAAGGTCAAACAAAGTTTGACAAAAAATTTCAGCATTTTTAAAAGTCAGAAACCATTTTTAATCAATTAAAAATGAATAAAAATAACCTAATTGAACTAAAATCTCAAATAAATCTCAACTCAATTAAAAAATTGATGAAAATATTTTTCACAGATCCATCATCATTCAAATAGGTTAGGAAAATATTTTTGTATTTTTTGAATATCAAAAACTATTTAAAATGAATTAAAAATAACCAGAAAAGAGAAAATTCACAAAAAATATCAACTGACAAAATAAAAAATATTAAAAATCAAAATTAGAAACTAGAAATTATTTGGAGAAGAATGCAATTGGTCCCACATTTTTTGGATTAAAAATGAAGAAGATATGATTTTTTGAAAATAAAAGAAATTAAAGAAATTAAATCAGAAAATAGGAAAATAAAAAAAACATGAGCGTCTGATCAAGCCTCATTAATTGACATGGCTGATCAAACGCTCCAGATGCGCGCTTCCATGGTATGTCCAAGACAATGCGTCACACAAACATTAAAACAAAGTCATAACATTGGACAGTGGAGATTAAATCTGGAGATCAGATCCAAGGGCTCACGATGCATCTAGCAAAGGGACGGTGACCGGATCCACCGTCTTCTCCGGTGAGCATGAAGATTCCGGCCAAAATTGCAGGTTTCAAAAACTTAACCAAAATACACGATCCATACATCATTGGAAAGCTGGGGTGATGTACATCACCCCTGTACCATTGGTTTCTCCTCTTGATCCTCATAGAGAGAGAAATCAGAGAGAGAAAATCATGGTGTTCATACTGAACTTCATGGATTTCAACAATTGAGCACTCAAAACAATTGTCTCTATGAAGAGGACTTCAGCCAACACAATATCCAAGCAAATAGGTCAAGAAATAGTGAGTTTCGAAGAAAAAACTAGTTGGAGAGAACCTTTGAATTGTGGTGATCTGAGCTTGCTTCCTTGCTTCCTTTGGCCAAACAGAAGTACAATGGACTATAGGATGAAGGTCTAGGAACTTTAGATCTAGAAATTCAACCAGATTTAGTTGAATTTCAGATATGAGAAATTTGAGTGAAAATGAAATAGTTCCTTTGGTGAGAGGTTTGGTTTTCAGTTCAGCAACATTTCAGGTTGATTCATGGATCATTTCAAGTGAAGCAAGCAAGTGTATTTATAGTGGAAGCTGATGCAAGGAGGTGGAAAATCTGTGTGCATGGCAAGAGGATATTCATTGCATGGGCTTGCATGATCATGTAAAAGGCCCAAATCCAATGCCAAATGCAATCTGAAGTATAATTGAGCTGAAATGGACGTGTAGTTGGCAATGCATAGGCTTGTGTAATGAGTTCCAACATGTTATGCACAATTATGCCTAAAACTTCTCCTCTTCGAAAATGCCATTTGCCAAATCCAAACATGAGCATGTGAGTAATGGTTGGAAAGGTCTTGATGTAAGGAACAAATGTTATGTTGGGAAAAAATCCTTTTGAAGTGTGGAAGTTAGTGAATTTTGAGTTTAAAGTGTAACGTGCAAAACATGTAAAGGCAAGGTTTCCAAATTTGGACAATGTTCAAGCCCCTCTGTTTTGATGATCCAAGCCCCAAATGAAAAAACCTCCAACATTAAAGTTGTATATATTTTCAAGACAATAAAAATGGACTTAAAGTTTGCATCATTTGGATTTTTGATGAAAGAGTTATGGGCACTTGAAGTTGGACTTTTTTGCCTTTCAATGCATTTGGTCCAAAGTGACCTATAACTTTTTGCATTATCACATGTATGTCCTTTGAGATTTTGGAATTTTGTTCAACATAAAATTTTAAGTATACATCTTAAGCTTTCCAATGCATTTGATCCCACCTCAAAATAATTAAAAATGAATGAGTTATATTCTCGGGAAGTTGACCCAAAATTAGGGTTTCAGTCAAAATGACCTATAATGTCTTGGAATGGGAGATGACCTTCCAAGCTTCAAATAAATTTTTGATGAACTTGAAAGTTGTTCATATTGTCCTTAAGAAATTTATTTATTTAGGGATCATCTCCATTTGACCAACACATAAAAAGTTAGGTCTCAGTGCATTTCAAAATAGTCAGATGAATTGACTGATCAACTTCTCAAGTCCAAGACTCATATCTTGATAAATTGATAATTGAGGACACTCAAATAAGTTCAAATTTGCATGAAATGATGAATGAGAGAACTTCCCTTGATTGTATTTGATCATGGGCTGAGGTTGCTTCAAGAGCAAGGCATTGTGGATGATCTGATGAACTCGGGTTTCCTTGGGGAACAAACCCCAAACCCTTTGACTTGCTTTGATCAAAATGATGAATTGAGATGCTAGGGAGGCATATCTGATGGATGAGAGCTTTGGGAACCATTTCCATGTTTGCTATCATCTTCACTTGGCCATATCTCTGCACAAAGGATCTCCTTAAAGCTCTTGACTTTGTGATTGCTCAAGCTACAAACAAGAAATGTTAGTGACATATTTTTGTGCTTTTGGTTAATAAACAAAAAAAGAAAAGCAATAATATACAATTCAAGTATGCTTAGTGATCTCAAACCACTAAGAAGAGGTCCCACCCAATGGTAAGGGGAACCAAGATGCTTATGATCCTCGAGGCAATGTAAATGCAATGTTATGATGCCATGAGGGATCTTAGGGACAAAATTGGGGTCTTACAGATGCCCTTATTTAAGGTCATTCTAGCCGGAGAAGTGAAGGTTAAAATCTTCGTCTCGACGGGGTATAATGGGCTTAAATAATAACAAAGAGACGAATTTTGGTCCCTAAGAGACCTCATGATGCGAATGTATGTATGCAAACAGGTAACACTATATGGGGGGATGTGTCCACAAAGGAAAAGATCAGAAGGAATCTGATAATCCCTATGAGTAATCTGATAATCCCTATGGGGCAGAGACTCTACCGGGGAGTAAAGGGATAAAAATGCGTGAGCAGGTCACGACTTGAAACTCGATGAGAGGCACGAAGGAAATCCAGTGAAATACATCAATGGAAAGACTCGAGCTGACTCAAAGATGCACGTATTAGGGAATATGCCAATACAGCAAAAATTATCCATAACGGATACTTCGGATAAAAGTCCGGACTCAGGTGGGGAAATAACAAATGAGGTATTACCAGTTACTGGGTAATAGACTCAAAAAGACATGCAATCTGAACACCGGTATAAAGGTGAGAGAACATCAAGCTTGAGAAGAATGAATATCTAAGAACGATATAAGGGTGAGAGATATCAAACATCCGAAAATCATCTGAGGAAGACCTAAAAAGGTAAACTTTGGCTCAGGAAAATCTGACTCCGCAGGGGGACAAAAGGTCATAATAGGGAGCAGAAGGAAGGAACACCAAGGATACCGGTTACTGGGCATATAATAGGTGACCAACCAAAACGTGAGTTGGGGAATATTCCCAAGACACTCATCATCCGAAAGAGGGATAAAAGCAAACTCGATTATAGGATGGACATTCGATTCCAAAAAGGGATACGAATCCTACTCAACTGTGGAAAAACAAAAGGCTTCAACCAAAGAGTGCATGAGATATATTATCTATTACCGTCATAACATAGATAATATACTCGCATGGAAGATTATCCACAACCGATTACTGGGTTAATAAAGGATAAATCGACCGACAAAGAAAGGCATCGGGATACTGAAACTAGGTATATAATGATGACCATTCAAGGGGAGCAACAACCATTACCGGCAATCGGTATATATAAAAAAATGACTTGCTGGGGATAAACTGCCTGATCAGAGAAATCATCCAAGAGATATATCACCGGGGGTGAAGGACTTATCAATACCGAATATTGGATAATGATAACCGTCAAAGAGGGGATTACATCTACCGGATATTGGGTAGAAAACCACGGAAAGGTAACCGTCATCGATTAGGATGAAAAAGAGGTTAACTCCGCAAGGGGATGAAATAGGATTTACAACTACCGGTATAAGGGTAGAAAACCACAGACTCCGTCGGGGATAAGATGAATGATTACTGATTACTGAGCAATTATTCATGTTATACCACAGGGAAGCGTAGGAAACAGTCACAAGAAGCCAATCTAGGATCAAACTAAAGAGGCAAGCTGAATCAAGACTCGTCCCAGTGAGGATATAATTGAATGGGGACTCCCATCCCAATATATGTGTTGGGGAGGAAACAGAAATAAGCATCATCCACAAGGCTATAACTCGGTGGGGAATATGGAAGGAAAGATAAACACTTTCTGCTTAAGGGGCTGACTCTATATGGGGAGTTCAGACACCGACATCTGCTTGGGGAAATGTATCACCAACTAGAAGGGGATCGCAAACAAAGATATATGGCAAAGAATGCAACATGAATATCCGAATTTTTGAAAACTATATGCACACATGCGTAGTTTATGTATGATGAATACTGACAAACAGGCATCTCTAACACCAATAAGTCCATCGAACAAGTACAAACATCCGGTACTACATCTCAAGAGAGAAAGCCATGATAACAAAGATCTCCGCAGGGGATGAGCGTCAGTCATTCCAACTGGGGCAAAGATCATCAAAAATCCGCCATGGAAACACTCTATTGGGGAAATCATCAGAGGGGATCATGGAACTCTGTGGGGAACAACCACCAAATCAGAAATTTCCAAAGGTCATCAAACACTGTCCTAAATAATGAAATCACATCTTCCAAGGAGGAAGAATCACTATTCTGCTGAGAGAAGGAGGGAGGAATAAATCTTCCCAACACTCTGCTAGGAGGGAAACCTCAAAAGGCTCAGGAGGAAGAGGACACCAACATTCTAGGAATATGAACAATTGCCTTACCCTGTCAAGAATCTTACCATCCTTGGGAGAGCACTGAAGGCATTCCCAGTATCCTTATGTCATTGTGAATGTTCACTTTGTTTAAAAAACAAATTATGAAAAATTTGATTATTTAAAACAATGACATTTTTTTCAATTAAAACATGCAAAACATTTGTTGAATAGAAACAAATAAGAGTGCAAATAATTGGATAAAGGCTCAAGTTTATTTGATGGAATGGTAGTCTGCCAATGGCAAGACTCCATAGATCTTTACAAATTTGAAATTGGTGATATATATTGGAAAAGGGCTACATTGAACATAATGACCATTTCTCCACCAATTCTGAATCCGATGTATTTGAAGCTTTGGTTGATGATGAATGGGCGAGAATCTCTGACGGATAACAGTTGTAGAACAAAGTCTTGTCAGGATGCAGTTACTTGCCAAATCCCTATTTTTTTGCCTAGATTGTCCCAGGGTGAGGTACTCAATCTAGCGGGATACATACATTCATTTTTTTATGTCTCTAACTTTTGCCTGGATCGCCCTTTCAGGTTTTCAATCCACCGAGACGCTCATTTTTGTCTAAGCCGCCCTTTCGGGTTTTCAACTTAGCGAGCTATTCTGTTTTTTTTTTTTAGGCGAAGTATTTCTTGACTGCATCTGAATTCACAGGACGAGTGAAAACCTCCCCATCCATAGTTGTAAGTATCAAAGCACCGCCTGAAAAGGCTCTCTTAACAACATATGGACCTTCATAGTTTGGAGTCCACTTGCCCCTGGAATCGGGCGCGAAAGACAAGACTTTCTTGAGCACAAGGTCACCTTCTCGGAACACACGAGGCTTGACCTTCTTATCAAAGGCTTTCTTCATCCTTTGTTGATATAATTGACCATGGCACATGGCAGTCAATCTCTTTTCTTCTATCAAATTCAACTGGTCATAACGACTTTGAACCCATTCAGCATCGGTCAACTTGGCTTCCATCAAGACTCTCATTAATGGGATCTCCACCTCTACTGGGAGCATAGCCTCCATGCCATAAACGAGAGAGAAAGGGGTTGCCCCTATCGAAGTGCGAACAGAGGTACGATATCCATGTAAAGCAAACGGCAGCATCTCATGCCAATCTTTATACGTGACAACCATCTTCTGGATAATCTTCTTGATATTCTTATTAGCAGCTTCAACAACCCCATTCATCTTGGTTCTGTAAGGAGAAGAATTATGATGCACGATCTTGAACTCGCTACACAGTTCTTTCATCATTTTGTTGTTCAGGTTAGATCCATTATCAATAATTATCTTATCTAGCACACCATATCGGCATATGAGTTGATTCTTGATAAACTTCACGACCACCTGCCTGGTCACATTAGCATATGATGCTGCTTCAACCCACTTAGTGAAGTAATCAATTGCTACGAGAATAAATTTGTGTCCATTGGACGCTTTTGGTTCTATCATGCCAATCATGTCAATTCCCCACATGGAGAAAGGCCATGGTGATGAAATCATATTCAGAAGTGTCGGGGGAATATGAATCTTATCCGCATAAATCTGACACTTATGGCATTTCTTCACATATTTGCAGCAATCAGACTCCATTATCAGCCAATAGTAGTCTGCTCTCAACATCTTTCTAGCCATGGCATGTCCATTGGAATGAGTACCAAATGAACCCTCATGAATCTCAGTCATTAACAGGTCTGCTTCGTGTCTATCCACGCATCTGAGCAACACCATGTCAAAATTTCTCTTGTAGAGTACATCACCATTGAGGTAAAAACTGCCTGCCAATCTCCTCAAAGTCTTCCTATCTTTCATAGATGCCCCAGGCGGGTAAATCTGGCTCTGAAGGAAACATTTGATATCATGATACCACGGCTTATCATCTTGCACTTCCTCTACTGCAAATACATGAGTTGGTCTATCCAAGCGCATCACAGTGATATTGGGAACTTCATTCCAAAGTCTTACCACAATCATCGAAGCAAGTGTAGCGAGAGCGTCTGCCATCCGATTCTCGTCTCGAGGAATATGATGGAAGTCAACCTCAGTAAAGAACGTTGAAATCCTCCTCGCGTAATCCCTATATGGAATGAGGCCAGGCTGATTCGTTTCCCATTCACCCTTAATCTGATTAACAACGAGGGCCGAATCACCATAAACATTAAGATGCTTAATCCTTAGATCAATGCACTCCTCCAATCCCATAATACAGGCCTCATACTCAGCCATATTATTCGTGCATTTGAAATTTAGCCTTTCTGTGAAAGGGAAATGTGTGCCCTGAGGAGTAATAATCACTGCCCTAATACCATTTCCATATTGATTTACATCGCCATCAAATACCATGCTCCAACAGGAACCAGACTCTGGCCCTTCATCGAGCGTAGGCTCATCACAATCTTTCATTTTCAAATACAGAATCTCCTCATCTGGGAAGTCATACCGAACTGACTGATAATCCTCAATCGGTTGATGTGCCAAGTGATCAGCCAAGATACTACCTTTAATAGCCTTTTGAGCTCGATACTCGATATCATACTCAGATAACAACATCTGCCAACGGGCAATCCTCCCTGTTAAAGCAGGCTTCTCGAAGATATACCTGATTGGATCCATTCTGGATATCATCCAAGTCGTATGATTTAACATATACTGGCATAAGCGCTTAGTGGCCCAAGCCAAAGGACAACATGTCTTCTCAAGCATTGAGTATCGAGACTCACAATCAGTAAACTTCTTGCTCAGATAGTAAATAACATATTCTTTCTTTCCTGATTCGCCTTGCTGACCAAGGACACAACCCATTGAGTCTTCAAGAACAGTCAGATACATAATCAATGGTCTTCCTTCCACGGGCGGAGACAGGATTGGAGGCTCAGACAGATAGTCTTTAATAGTATCAAATGCTTTCTGGCAATCCTCGGTCCAATCATGGGACTGATCTTTCCGGAGGAGCTTGAATATTGGCACACATGTGGCAGTCATGTGAGATATGAATCTGGAAATGTAATTCAAGCGGCCAAGAAAACCTCGGACTTGCTTCTCAGTTCTGGGCGCAGGCATCTCCTGTATTTCTTTGACCTTTGCAGGATCAACTTCAATACCTCTTTCACTGACAATAAAGCCCAATAACTTACCAGAACGGACCCCAAATGTACACTTTGTTGATTCTAAGTGTTGGCAGCAATTTTGGAAAAACAAAGAGTGTTCACAAGATGTCATGTGTGATGTCTTAACATAAGATATCCTATGTACCTGGTGGAGTTCAAGAACATGTGCATGCAGGATTGTTTCAGAATGCCATATACAATGACAAGGCTTCTAATATGGATGTACCTGCTGGAGCTTAAATGAAAGACATGTTCATGCAGGATTGTTTCAGATGACATACACAATGTCATGGCATTTGATATGGCTGTACCTGCTGGAAGTTATAAAAGGAATTATTGGATTATGCAGGATTTTTCCAGGTTGTCAGACCCGATGTCATGACATCTTGTACACAGAACATTCAGTATGAATGTCTGGTGTTTTGTGATTGCACAATTAATGGCAATCTTTGGATGATTGAAGATATGGCTAGTTGGCGCATTCAATCATGGATTACAACCAGATTTACTTATTTTCCAAGGAGATCTATACAGCTGTTATAAAAAGATTTGATTGGAAAATAGATTTAGGGTTTTCAAGATGTCCAAGCCCAACTGAAAGCTTCTATAAAAATGGACTTAGAAAACCTGTTTGAACACACAACCAAGACTGAGCGAAATATAGAGAGAGAGCTAGGGTTTGTGTCTGTTTAGTTGTAAGACTTGTAGGTCATTCAAGTCATCCATTGATGATTGAATTGGACTGATTTGTGGTTGTAATTTGTCACTCTAAAGTTGTTAAGCAAGAGTGTGTGTCTACTTGATCAAAGTTGTGAAGCAAGATCAAGTGTGTGTCTTCTTGATCAAAGTTGTGAAGCAAGATCAAGAGTGTGTCTTCTTGATTTAAACTGTGAAGTAAAATCAAGAGTGTGTAATTGAAAAGTATTTTCTTTTCACAAGGGATTGTGGTTTAAGTCACTGGTGTGTGATTGTAAGGGAAGTGAGTGGGTTCTAATATCTAAGAGTGCTTAGGTAGAAGTTGCACGGGTAGAGATTAGGTGAGAAAGACTGTAGCTTGTTGAAGTGTACGGAGAGTCTTTGAACTAATTATATTTTAGTGAATTTCCTTCCTGGCTTGGTAGCCCCCAGACGTAGGTGAGTTGCACCGAACTGAGTTAACAATTGCTTGTGTTATTTTCTTTACCATTCTGTTTATTTTATCCATTGTGTGTTAGAAGATATCAGTGTCGTAACATTACCTTCGACATCTTATATCTGATACCAGAATTTCAATTGGTATCAGAGCAGGCATCCTGCTCTGGTTCTGGGTGAGATCTAGGGGCAATACTTTCTGGTACAATGGAGAGAGATGGAGGATCTGTTCATAGGCCACCAATTTTGTATGGTTCTAACTATGACTATTAGAAACCTAGAATGGTAGCGCTTTTGAAATCCCTTGATAACAAGGCTTGGAAAGCTGTGTTAACAGGTTGGGTATATCCTGTCATTACTAAAGAAGGAGAAGCCACCACTAAAAAGCCTGAAGAACAATGGTCCAAGGAGGAGGATGATCTTGCTCTTGGAAACTCTAAAGCCCTGGATGCAATATTCAATGGGGTAGACAAAAATATTTTCAGGCTGGTAAACAACTGTGAAGTGGCCAAAGAAGCTTGGGACATTCTCAAGACCACTCATGAAGGCAGCTCTAGGATAAAGATGTCTAGACTCCAGCTGCTCACCTCCAAGTTTGAAAACTTAAGGATGAAAGAAGATGAAAATATTCATGAATTCTACATGAGTATCCTTGAAATTGCCAATGCCTCTGGAGCCTTGGGTGAGAAGATGTCAGATGAAAAGTTAGTAAGAAAAATACTCAGATCACTCCCCAAGAGATTTGATATGAAAGTAACAGCCATAGAAGAATCTCAAGACATCTCAAATATGAGAGTTGATGAGCTAATTGGATCCCTCCAAACATTTGAGATGGGAATATGTGATGGAGCTGAAAAGAAAGCCAAGAGCATAGCATTTATGTCAAACACTGAAAAGGAAGATGAGGAAGGTGGTCAAGATATTGATGAAGACCTGGAAAATGAGATAGCAATGCTGGGAAGACAGTTCAACAGACTGATAAAAAGGGTAGATGTGAGAGCAAAGGGAAATGTCAAGAACATCACATTTGACATCAGTAAATCCAACAGCTTTGGTAAGAAACCAAAGTCTGAAGAAAAGCCCAAAGAAGTTCAGTGCTATGAGTGTAATGGGTATGGTCATATTAAAACTGAATGTGGGACCTACCTCAAGAAACAAAAGAGGAGTCTTGTGGCCTCTTGGTCTGATGGAAGTGAAACAGAAGAAGCCACAAACCATGTGACTGCATTGACAGGAAGATGGGGGTCTGAGGAAGAGTCAATCGATGATGAAAGAACCCTTAAAGAGTTATACCACTGAAAGTTAGGAGTGTGCGGACAACTTGAAATCCAGAAGAAAGTGATAACTCAGTTGGAAAATGAAAAGGAAGAGCTTGTGAAAACCATCTCAAAATTAAAGGTGGAAGCTGTTTTCTTGAATTCCAAACTAGATGAGATGACTAAGTATGTAAGAATGCTTAACAATGGATCTGCCATCTTAGACAAGATTCTCCAGACTGGCCAAATAACAGGAAACAAATCTGGTATTGGATTCAAGGCTGAGTACAATTACACTGGTTGCAAACCAAAATCCAAACCTAATTGCAGCCATGTTAAAAGCAAACCTGAGATGTCACATCATATGTCACAACAGCAAAAAGGGAAGCATCAAAGATGGAAATGCCAATACTGTGGAAAATTTGGCCACCTGAAGCCCTTTTGCTATAAGCTATATGACTATCCTGGCCCTGTTCAGTCTCATTACCAATCAGGGTCCAAGCATCATAAGACTGTTAACAAAAGGCAATGGACTCCTAAGACAAAGGTCACAAGTCTTAAAGCTCACACTTCTCTCAGAGTTTCTGCCAAAGAAGATTGGTACTTTGACAATGGTTGCTCTAGACATATGACTGGGAACAAAAATCTGCTAACTGAACTTCATCCTCATGCCATGAGTTATGTTACCTTTGGTGATGGTGCAAAGGGGGAAATCAAGGGAATGGGTAGGCTGGATTGCCCTGGAGTTCCTGACCTTGATGATGTCCTACTTATTAAGGGATTAACTGTTAATCTTATAAGCATCAGTCAACTGTGTGATCAAGGTCTGAATGTAAACTTCACCAAAACTGAATGTCTGATTACTAACAAAGAAAACAAAGTAATCATGAAGGGAGTTAGGTCCAAAGACAACTGCTACATGTGGAGCTCTCAAGAAACTGGATACTCCTCAATGTGTACCTTAGCCAAAGAAGAAGAGGTAAGGATATGACATCAAAGATTGAGCCATCTGCACCTTAAAGGTATGAAAAGGATCATATCTATTATTGCAGTTAGAGGAATTCCCAACTTAAAGATTGATGAGGGAAAAATCTGTGGAGAATGTCAGATTGGTAAACAAACAAGGATGTCACACCAGAGGCTTAGACATGACACAACTACCAAAGTCTTGGAGCTACTTCATATGGACTTGATGGGTCCCATGCAAGTAGAAAGCCTTGGTGGGAAGAAATATGCATATGTATTGGTAGATGACTTCTCCAGATACACCTGGATCAATTTCATAAGAGAAAAATCTGATGTATTTGAAGTCTTTAAGGAGCTTTGTTTAAAACTTCAAAGGGAAAAAGAAAGTCCTGTTGTCAAAATTATAAGTGATCATGGGAAGGAGTTTGAGAACAACAAATTTGCTGAATTCTGCTCTTCAGAAGGAATTCATCATCAGTTCTCATCCCCCATCACTCCCCAGCAAAATGGTGTGGAAAGAAAAAATAGGACTCTTCAAGAATCAGCCAGAGCTATGATTCATGCTAAGAAATTGCCCTATCATTTTTGGGCTGAAGCCATGAACACAGCCTGCTATGTTCACAATAGAGTGACATTGAAGAAAGGAACTCCCACAACCCTTTATGAAGTCTGGAAAGGAAGAAAACCCACAGTCAAATACTTCCATGTATTTGGTAGCAAATGCTATATCCTGGCTGATCGTGAGCAAAGAAGGAAGATGGATCCCAAAAGTGATGAAGGAATATTTCTGGGCTATTCAACAAACAGTAGAGCCTACAGGGTCTTTAATTCCAGAACTAATGTATTGATGGAATCCATTAATGTTGTGGTTGATGACCAATAGACGGATGTCACAGACGATGTTGAGACATCTCTGAATGAGTCTCCAGTTGACCACTCAGACAAAAATAAGGAAGAAGAACCTCCTCAAGTTGAACTTGAAGATGACAAAATAAACAAGGGACCCTCTATCAGAATTCAGAAGGATCATCCCAAAGATCTTATCATAGGAGATCCAGATAAAGGAGTCACTACTAGATCAAGGGAAGTAATCTCACATGGCTGCTTTGTGTCAAAAATTGAACCCAAAAATATTAAGGAAGCCTTGACTGATGAGTTCTGGATCAATGCAATGCAAGAGGAGCTAGGCCAATTCAAGAGGAATGAAGTATGGGAATTGGTTCCTAGACCTTAAGGGGTAAATGTCATAGGAACAAAGTGGGTTTATAAGAATAAATCTGATGAACAAGGGGTTGTTACTAAAAACAAAGCTAGATTAGTAGCTCAAGGATATACTCAAGTTGAAGGAGTGGACTTTGATGAAACATTTGCTCCTGTAGCTCGCCTTGAGTCCATTAGACTATTACTTGGAGTGGCATGTATTCTGAAATTCAAGCTGTTTCAAATGGATGTGAAAAGTGCCTTGTTGAATGGCTACTTAAATGAAGAAGTATATGTTGAACAACCTAAAGGATTCACAGATCCAAATCTTCCACAACATGTGTACAGATTAAAGAAAGCCCTCTATGGGTTGAAGCAAGCTCCCAGGGCTTGGTATGAGAGACTCACAGTGTTCCTCACTAACAATGGATACAAGAAGGGAGGTATTGAAAAAACTTTGTTTGTGAAGAATGAAGGAGGAAAGCTCATGGTGGCACAAATATATGTAGATGACATTGTTTTTGGTGGGATATCAGAACAGATGGTTGAACATTTTGTTAGACAAATGCAATCTGAGTTTGAGATGAGCCTTGTTGGAGAACTGACCTACTTTCTTGGGCTACAAGTCAAACAAATGGAAGACTCTATCTTTCTATCTCAAAGTAAGTATGCCAAGAACATTGTGAAGAAGTTTGGAATGGAAAATGCAAGCCATAAAAGGACATCTGCTCCTACTCATGTGAAAATCTCCAAAGACGAAAATGGTGTCAGTGTAGATCAGAGTCTATACAGAAGCATGATAGGAAGTCTCTTATATCTCACAGCAAGCAGACCTGACATTGCATTTGCTGTAGGTGTTTGTGCTAGGTATCAAGCTGAACCAAAAGTCAGTCACATAAACCAAGTGAAGAGAATACTGAAATATGTCAATGGCACCAGTGACTATGGGATGTTGTATACTCATGGATCTGGATCCATGTTGATTGGGTTCTGTGATGCTGATTGGGCTGGAAGTACTGATGATAGGAAAAGCACATCTGGGGGATGCTTCTTTTTGGGGAACAATCTGATTTCATGGTTTAGTAAGAAACAAAATTGTGTATCTCTATCCACTGCTGAAGCTGAATACATAGCAGCTGGGAGTAGTTGTTTTCAACTGGTATGGATGAAACAGATGTTGTTTGAATACAATGTCACACAAGAAGTCATGACATTATACTGTGATAACCTGAGTGCCATAAATATTTCCAAAAATCCTATTCAACATAGCTGGACAAAGCACATTGATATTCGTCATCACTTTATCAGAGAACTAGTAGAAGAGAAGATCATAACTCTGGAGCATGTTACTACTGAAAAGCAATTAGCTGACATTTTCGCTAAAGCTTTGGATGCCATTCAATTTGAATGTTTAAGGGGGAAGTTGGGGATCTGTGTTCATGAGAAGCTATAGCAAGCAAAGGAGTGTGTGGTTATCCCAGAGGATATTTCTACCTGGGAAAACTGTGTTGTGGCAAGGAAGCTATTCGGATGCTAATGTTTGAAAGATTGAAGTTATAAGGTCACCTTTGGACAATTTTGACTAAAAAGGGGGAGAAGTGCTTGATATGGATATGGAAGCTATTATGGAAGTTGGATGTGGCTGGACTGGAGGAAAGCTATTATTAAAAGAAGTGCACAGGTGCTACAACAGAATGGTATTTTGTTTTCAGATGTCAAAGGGGATGTCAGATATGATGTACAGGTGCTGATGTTGAAGCAGATGTCAGTATGACATTCTGGCTGGTACAGGTGTTGGAGTTACAACAGCTGTTATTTGATGAATGCACAGATTTAGGGGGAGAAGAAGTACCCTTGTGCATTGTGCTTTTGTGTGTCTTACTAGTTGCATCCATAACTAGTAATTCTGTTGTTTGTTGCACAGATTTAGGGGGAGGAGAAGTACCCTTGTGCATGTGTGTATTACTAGTAGCCATAGCTAGTAATTGTTTTGCTTCTGCTGCTGATTAAACTTCTATTATGTTGTTTAAGTGCTGATAGTTTGCCTTGTGAACAAAAAGGACTGATATATGTTTTAGCCAAAATTTGCCAAAGGGGGAGTTTGTTGATTCTAAGTGTTGGCAGCAATTTTGGTAAAACAAAGAGTGTTCACAAGATGTCATGTGTGATGTCTTAACATAAGATATCCTATGTACCTGCTGGAGTTCAAGAACATGTGCATGCAGAGGATTGTTTCATAATGCCACATACAATGACAAGGCTTCTGATATGGATGTACCTGCTGGAGCTTAAATGAAAGACATGTTCATGCAGGATTGTTTCAGATGACATACACAATGCCATGGCATCTGATATGGCTGTACCTGTTGGAAGTTATAAAAGGAATTATTGGATTATGCAGGATTTTTCCAGGTTGTCAGACCCGATGTCATGACATCCTATACACAGAACATTCAGTATGAATGTCTGGTGTTTTGTGATTGCACAATTAATGGCAATCTTTGGATGATTGAAGATATGGCTAGTTGGCGCATTCAATCATGGATTACAACCAGATTTACTTATTTTCCAAGGAGATCTATACAGTTGTTATAAAAAGATTTGATTGGAAAATAGATTTAGGGTTTTCAAGATGTCCAAGCCCATCTGAAAGCTTCTATAAAAAGGGACTTAGAAAATCTGTTTGAACAAACAACCAAGACTGAGCGAAATATAGAGAGAGAGCTAGGGTTTGTGTCTGTTTAGTCGTAAGACTTGTAGGTCATTCAAGTCATCCATTGATGATTGAATTGGACTGATTTGTGGTTGTAATTTGTCACTCTAAAGCTGTTAAGCAAGAGTGTGTGTCTACTTGATCAAAGCTATGAAGCAAGATCAAGTGTGTGTCTTCTTGATCAAATCTGTGAAGCAAGATCAAGAGTGTGTCTTCTTGATTTTAACTGTGATGTAAAATCAAGAGTGTGTAATTGAAAAGTATTTTCTTTTCACAAGGGATTGTGGTTTAAAATCACTGGTGTGTGATTGTAAGGGAAGTGAGTGGGTTCTCATATCTAAGAGTGCTTAGGTAGAAGTTGCATGGGTAGAGATTAGGTGAGAAAGACTGTAGCTTGTTGAAGTGTACGGATAGTCTTTGAACTAATTCTATTTTAATGAATTTCCTTCCTGGCTTGGTAGCCCCCAGACGTAGGTGAGTTGCACCGAACTGGGTTAATAAATGCTTGTGTTATTTGCTTTACCATTCTGTTTATTTTATCCATTGTGTGTTAGCAGATATCAGTGTCGTAACATTACCTTCGACATCTTATATCTGATACCAGAATTTCACACTTGTTGGGATTCAGACGAAGCTGATACTTTCTCAAATGCTGAAAAAGCTTCAACAGGTGCCCTACATGCTCAACTTTCGTTCTCGACTTAGCAATCATATCATCAACATATACCTCGATCTCCTTATGCATTATATCATGAAACAACGTGGTCATAACTCGTTGATACGTGGCTCCGGCGTTCTTCAAACCAAAGGGCATCACTCGATAACAGAATGTTCCCCAAGGTGTGATGAATGTTGTCTTCTCCATATCCTCGGGTGCCATTTTAATCTGATTATATTCGGAAAGTCCATCCATAAATGAGAAGACATTGAATTTAGCCGTATTATCTACCAACATATCAATATGTGGTAGAGGGAAATCATCTTTCGGACTAGCTTTATTCAAGTCTCTATAGTCCACACACATCCGGACTTTTCCATCTTTCTTAGGCACGGGCACAATATTGGCCACCCACTAAGGATACGTAGAAGTCACCAGAAACCCCGCATCAATTTGCTTCAGAACTTCCTCTTTGATCTTTACTGCCATATCAGGATGAGTTCTTCTGAGCTTCTGCTTCACAGGCACGCACTCAGGCTTTAAAGGCAAGAAATGTTGCACAATATCAGTATCCAGACCAGGCATGTCTTCATATGACCAGGCAAAGACGTCGACGTATTCTCGTAGCAGCTCAATCAACCCCTTTTTAACAGACTCTTCCAAGAGTGCCCCAATCTTCACTTCTCGCACACAATCCTCAGACCCCAAGTTGACTGTTTCCATATTCTCAAGATGCGGCTGAATGATTTTCTCTTCATGCTCAATGGGAATTCAATATCATCTTCTTCCGGGTAATCTCGTCAGGAATCTCTTCATCATCATCTTCTTCCGCATCAAATACAGGGAATTCAAAGTTGGGAGATGGTGTAGGATCATTATGTTCAATGGGTTTGATCAACCTGCATAATGTTTTTTGGATATAAAGAGCTTTAGAATTCAAACAAGGCAAATCATTATGCAGATGAAAAGATTGATTTTATTCTATTTTTAGGGTTTTATGTGATCACCAATTTCATGCAAAAGCGAAAAGGGAAAACAATTGGAAAAACAAACATTTAACATGAATCTATTGAATGAAAATATCATTGTATTTATCCGCCAACAATGTCATCACTTCTCCTTTTGGCATGGGAGAAGGGTTTTTAAACACAATGAACATTACTTTGACTTATGGATAACTGTTGGAATATCCGCAGCGACCCAATTATTGCAGATCCCTCCAGGGATGACGAAGTTGCCAGAATCCTCTTCGTCCTCTTCCAAGATAGCAGCAACCTCTTCGTCCTGACTGGTGTGGATGAATCCTCCACTATTGAGCAACCCTTGCGTATTGGAAACCCCAGAAGAATAACCTATGCCAGTCCGGGACTTGTTGTCTTTTAACTCAATCATTTGCCCCAAACCCGCAGTTGCACCGTGCTCAATGGCCAACTTTGCATCTCTGTAGAAAGCAAATGAAGAAGTTCCCTTCTTAATAGGCTCGACAATAGATAAAGCTTGGAACGGAGTTCCAACTTCATCCTCAGCATCTATATAAGAGAAGGAAGACAAATGGCTAACCAGGAGAGCCTTTTCTCCCTCTACCACCAGCAGCTTCTTATTCTTTACAAATTTCAATTTCTAGTGTAAGGTGGATGTCACGGCGCATGCCTCGTGAATCCATGGTCTGCCCAAAAGACAGTTATACAATGGGCGAATATCCATAACCTAGAAGGTAATCTGGAAATCACTTGGTCTGATTTTGACTGGGAGATCAACCTCACCAATCACAATTTTGCGAGACCCATCGAAAGCCTTCACAACTACTCCACTCTGCCTCATGGGAGGCCCTTGATATGACAGCTTCGAGAGAGTGGTCTTTGGAAATACATTCAATGATGACCCAGTGTCCACCAACACATTGGACATGGCGTCATCTTTGCAGCTCATAGATATATGTAATGCCAAGTTGTGGTCTCTTCCCTCCTCGGGGAGATCAGAGTCACAAAAACTCAAATTGTTACAAGCGGTAATGTTTGCAACAATGTTATCAAACTGTTCTAGCGTGACGTCATAATCTACGTACGCCACATCCAACACCTTCTGCAGAGCCTCTCGGTGTGGTTCTAAATTCAAAAGCAATGATAACACAGATATTTTGGATGGCGTTTGTAGAAGCTGGTCTACAACATTACACTCGCTCCTTTTGATGAGCTTCAGCATCTCATCACAGTCTTCTTTCGCATTGCCACTCGGGCCAACAGAAGAAGTAGTTCTTAACATAGAGGAGGGCTTAACAACAAGTGTCGGATTCAGAGTGCTCACGGCATTCCCAATCGGGCGCTCAACAAAATCAGCATCAACACTTCCTCGAACATCAGCTTGAGGCTTTGACGGTGCTGAAAATACACGACCACTGCGGGTCAACCCACTGACATCGGCAATGTTAACAACAGACGAGGAGGGCAAGGACACCTCTTTCCCATTTTCCACTGCCACAGCGTTGTAGCGATAAGGAATCGCTTTCTCAGAGGAGTACGGTACAGGTCCAGCTGGTTTGATGACGAGAGCAAGAGAAACCTTCTACTTGCTACCATCATACTTGATGACAACAGGCTCAGGTATCTGGAATACCGGGGAAATCACATTGACTTCGAGCTCATCTTCGTCAACATTTCTATTTTGAAGGATCTCAATGACTCCTTCGTCCAACATCTCTTGCACATTTTTGCGCACCTGGCGACATCCTATCTGATTGACAGAACAGACTCTACATCTATCGTGATCATGCTCATAATGGCTATAGTCACACAGCAATCTATGCATCTCAACCAGCGATTGCTGGATATGACTAACATATTTCACCTTGTACTTGCTAGGGCAGCCCTGGACCATATTGACAGACTTCCCATGCTCGGCCAATGGGTTCTTCTTCACATTTGGACCTACGTCCTCGAAAAACAAAATCCCACTTCTCACAAGGTCTTGCACCTTGGTCTTCAGGGGATAACAGTTCTCTACGTCATGTCCGGGAGCACCGGAATGATACACGCAATGAAGTTCAGGCTTGTACCACCACTGGGGGTTAGTAGGTACAGCGGGAGGGTCTCGCGGCGTGATCAACTTTCTATCGATCAGCGACGGGTAGAGTTCAGCATAAGTCATCGGAATTGGATCAAAGGTGACCCTCTTCCTCTCATAGTTGGTGTTGGCATTATTGTTGTTATTTTGAGGTTGATAGGCCTGCTGTTGTGGACACTGTTGTTGTTGATATAGCTGAGTTTGCGGTTGCTGATAATGTTGAGCTTCCCTGAAAACGGGTGATATATGAGCCACCTGATGCTGATTGCTGACTGGGCGAGCAATATTCCTCTTCACAAAGGGTCTTCTTTTGACGTGGGAAGACACGACATGTGCCTCTCCCTCCTTCTTCTTCGCAAAGCTTCCATATCTCTTTGCCGAAGAGCCTTCGTCTCGAGTTAAGTGTCCTTCACGGACCCCTTCTTCCAGTCTCATCCCCATATTCACCATCTCGGTGAAGTCTGAGGGAGCATTGGCTATCATCCTCTCGTAATAAAACGAGCTCAAGGTCTTCAAGAAGATCTTGGTCATCTCTTTTTCCTCTAGGGGAGGAACTATCTGAGCTGTCAATTCGCGCCATCTCTGGGCGTACTCTTTGAAGGTCTCTTTCTCTTTCTGGGACATCGCCCTCAATTGGTCCCTATCAGGAGACATATCCACATTGTATTTGTATTGCTTGACGAAGGCCTCGTCAAGATCGTTGAAAGATCGGATGTTCTAACTCTCAAACCCCATGTACCACCGGAGAGCGGCACTGGACAGACTGTCCTGGAAATAGTGGATGAGCAGTTGGTCGTTGTCAGTTTGCGTTGACATCTTGCGAGCATACATCACAAGATGGATGAGAGGGCATGTGTTTCCCTTTTACTTCTCAAAGTCAGGCACTTTGAATTTAATAGGGATCTTCACGTTGGGCACAAGGCACAACTCAACAGCACTTTTACCAAAGAGGTCTTTCCCCCTCAAAGTTTTCAGTTCCTTGCGAAGCTCAAGGAATTGGTCCTTCATATCATCCATCTTTTCATAAACATCTGGGCCCTCAGATGGCTCAGAGTGGTAGATGGTATCTTCGACCCTTGGTAACGTGTGCACAACGGGCGGTGGCACTGAAAGGACCGGGCTAGATGCCGGCAGAGAAGAAAAAGTAGGGGAGAAACCCTCTAGTACAGAGTTGGGGGGCATTCCCAAGGGGAACCCAGCTGGCATAGATGGCGCAAAATGAGCCGTTGCAGCAGGCACAGTAGAAGTCACGATCTCAGAAATGACCGTCCTCTGGGGAGGAGTTGATGGCGTTGGAGAACATTGACTCTGAGCGGCCAAGAATGACTCCATCAGGGCAGTCAACCTGGCTACTTCTTCCTTCAGCTCGCGGTTTTCTTGTTCTAGATGATCCATCAGTCTCGAAGAATTGGCTCTGGTGTAGTACCGGTGAGTCAGCTTGTCTTCAAAATAAATGAAGAACACAGAGTTAGACCATAGGACAAGAAGCTGGGAACAAAACCTGCTTATGCACATGATGCATGCAATGCTCGTGCATATGATTTATTTTTTATTTCAAAGGAACTTTAGAGTTCTATTTGCAAATATTTGGAAGTAGTAAACATTTTTCATATATGAAAGTATCTTGTCACTAATGTCTGGAAAATAGTTTTACATCAAAGAAGTACATCATGGGTAGCTAGAAAAAAATACAAGAGAGAAGGAAAATGATCATCCCATGGATCCCTAGAAACAATCATCCAAAGCTCGGGATACAGGAATGTAAGATGCACAAAGCCTCTTCACCTTTTCCTCATAGGCTGCCTCCATATCTGCCTTCTCCTTGGCGAGTCGATCGTACTTCCTCTTCCAGAACTTGGAAGACTGAGGAAGTAGAGAAGTCCATGCGTCATTAGGATCATCAATAACCTGATGCTCGAGGAACTCGATCAAAGCATCCTTTTCCTTAATCTGCTGAAGCAACTCTTCAAGTTGGCGGATCCAAGCACGTGAACGGTCTTCGTCTCTCAACTCCTCTACTCCTTGGTTAGGGAGGGTTGAAGGCCCAGCCATAACCAAAGATGTAGGTCTTGGAGACTCGTAAAGCATGAGATACTCAGACGCTCTCTTCCTAACCCAAGCAGTGTAAGGCTCCAAAGCGACACAGTTCTTAGGACCTAACTCATTCCTTCCTTTCCTATGAATCTTGCGGACCATCCTAGCTTTCAAGCCTTGGGGATCTTTACCCTCCTGAAAGAATATACCCTCTAACAGAATGTTATTAGGGTTATCCTTTAGGGGGAACCCAAGCTGACGTCGTGCCAAAATAGGGTTGTAGTTAATCCCACCACATGTACCGAGAAGAGATACATTGGAGAATTCACCACAAGAGTCGATAATCTGCACACCATCATACACACGGTTGTACCAAGAGATATCGTCATTAGTGAGAGACATAAGCCTCGTGGACCACCGTAGACATCCCTTATTCTCTTTGAAGGCGACTGTCTGTGGTAAGTGAGAAATAAACCACTTATACAACAGAGGCAAACAGCACACTATGGCACCACCACCCTTTGCATTCCTCATATGCAAAGAAAAATAAGTGTCACCCAACAGAGTCGGAACGGGATTAAGAGTAGAGAAAATCCTAATAGCATTCACATCCACAAACTTGTCGATGTTGGGGAACAACACTAACCCATAGATGAGAAGTACAAATATGGCCTCAAAGGCGTCTTCACTCATGGCCTTCCCATACATAATAGCTTGAGCAACGAGGAACTCAGAAGGGAGACCTTGAATTCCACCTTTGGTAGTCATATGAGCACCAACCAGAGATTCATCTATATGCAACATGTCTGTTATCTCTTGAGAAGTAGGAATACTCTCCAAGCCACTGAACGGAAACTGGTCTAGAATAGGTATACCCACAAGATAGGCATACTCCTCAAGCGTGGGTAAAAGCTGAAAATCCGGAAATGTGAAGCAACGGTACAGAGGATCATAAAACTGCACCAATACACTCATCAATCCTTCATCCACCTGAGTAGTCAGAAGGGGAAGAAGCTTCCCAAAACGAGCCTTGAAACCCAAGGGATCTAGTACATAGGATGTCAAATTCCTTAACTCTTCCAAATCTGGTTGTCTGAAACTGTACTTCTTTGTATTCCTTCTTTGTCTTTTCCATGTCTGAAAATTTGCAAATAGACCTCTCAAATTCCTTGAAAATTTTCTTCATTATTGATGATATGGATGCAAATGGGTGCATGAATTCATGAATGCAACAATCGCACTCAAGGATCAATCAAAGCACACCAAACAAAGGTCTTGGGATGGATCATGTTATCCTTAATATCAATCATCCATTTTGGTGGATTATGGTTTACACCTTATCAACATCCAAGTTCCATTGATATTAAGGATACATGAACGGATCAACCACGAATCAAGGGTTTGTTGCAAGTCACGAGCATGAAGTCTCGGTTAAGAACCACCCAAAGGGAGTGTACTAGGGTTTAACCTGCCAAACATGTTTTACAAGCGGTTCCCATAGTCATCATCCCATCTTTCGGATATTATCGGATAGACGCTACTCGTATTCCAAAAATATTCTCGAGAAAGACTCTTATGATTGTAGTATCGCGTAACAGTCGTATCAAATCTTACACTTGAACGACTTTCGCACTACATCCTAAGAATAAGCCAAGATGGGCTTGGTAAACTAAGGTCCTTGGCTTCTAATGTCTATATTGGAAAGAGTAATGTCTAACCACAACTACTTGTGTGACATTATTGATCCCAACATGACCTCCACCAAGTGAATGGACTTGCAAGTCAACTTGCTAAGGAATAACTCCACACAAGTCAACAAGACTACCATTCTCCTATCCTAAGTGCACTCGAGTCCGGGTATATAACTCATCTCACAAAGATCACCATGCATACAAGGAATTAATATTCAAGCAATTCAATCATTACATACAATACAGTAATCCCAAATTGCACAAAATATGTCACAAAAATAACACAATACAATACAATAAATATGAAAAGTAGGCAAAACCCACTAGGCAAATCATTACCTCCCCAGCAGAGTCGCCAGTTTTCTGTAGCGGGGTATTCGTTACCATTAGAGATATTGACTAAATCCAAGGTAAGCCATACAAGTCGAGTCGCCACCGCACTTCTATTTATCCAAAGGAATGGTTAGAAAGCGAACAAAAACCTAAAAGTTTTAGGCACCCAAAACATCCTAGGTACTCCTAGGGAGCCCTTTTCATACTTGTTGTAAGGTTGTGGTTTTTTGTGAAAAAATTTGTTTGTGCAAACATGATTGAAGAGATGAGAAGAGAATATACAAGTTTATTTACATTTGTGTTTGGATGGATAAACCCATTGCCTACGTACCATCTTAAAAAAGATTAGGATCAAAACCTCGTAGTTCGGGGTAAAAGTTTCAAAATGAGTTGGTGAATTGATTGTAAGAACAAAAATTGTTCTACAACAGATTCCATGATTTTGATGATAACAAAGGATGAAACCAAAAATGGCACCCTAACGAAAAGTTTCTAAGTGTGCAGGGTTCTAAGGAAAGAAGGAAGAAATCATCAGATACATAATCATATCAGATACAAATTATCAGAAGACCAGAAGCATCTGAAGTAGAAACACGTTCAAGAAAGTCTAACTCTGAGCAAAACAGCAAAATATCAGAAGCATCTGAACAAGAAGTACGCTCTAGAAGTTCTGAGTCTGAACAACGGTATGTCAAACTCCAGAAGTTCTCAGCGCTATCTGAAGAAACCATCAGAACTCAAAAGAGATCAACATCAGAAGATAGATAGCAAGATTCCAAGATCTCCAGAAACACGAAGACTCTGATCATGGATTTCCAAATAAAGGAAGAGTAACGTTAACTTCAAATAAAGGTTTGGAAATGGAATTCCTAATACAGAAAGAGACGTTAACTCCAAATTCAAATGAAAAGGAACTATATTTGGAAAGTAGTCATTCAAGGAGAGAAAGTTGTCTTGGCAAGAAGCTATATAAGTTATGGCATTAATTCAAATTATTGACCATCAGTTTTTACGACTACTTCAATCCTATATATAAAGGACTGCAAATCAACATTGGGGGTAGAACAACAAGCACAACAACACAACAAGAGTATACTGAAACATCAACACACATAAACACGTTTTATTCTCTTAATTCTCACGAAGCTTTTGCTTGAAACGTGAAACACTTTTTGTTCTTACTGTTGTAATATTTGCTTATCTTAGAAGCACTCTAGATTACATAAGTTTTTATCTTTGTTGTATTTCCTCAAGTGACTCTGTGTAGTCTGTATACTTGAGAGGACTAAGAGATCTTTCTCTTAGACGTTGTTTGTAATCAATCTTTCAAGATTAGTGGATTAAGTCCTTGTTGAAGGCGAAATCACCTTGGCCGGGTGGACTGGAGTAGCTTTGTGTTATAAGCGAACCAGTATAAAAATCCTTGTGTGATTTTCATTTTGAAAAAGCGCTTATTTTCCAAACAATTCAAACCCCCCCTTTCTTGTTTTTCTCACCTTCATTGATTGGTCCAAAAGCCTTAAGGTCTTTTGTTATCCAAGGGATAAAACTCAACCTAAAACCATAAATCCACCATGTGAGGATAGCTTCAACATACTAGTGAGGGGTTAACCCTGTAATAAGCATGGAAGACTCATTGTCCATCACTAAGGATATAGGTGAGTATTACATCTGTCACAAGGATAACTCAAACCTAATAGCTAAAGGTTATGGAAAATTTGATTAAGAAAGTGGCCATTGAAACCACAAAAAGACATTTGAATGGGTTATATTTACCAATGAAAAGTATATACAAAATTTGGTCAAAGTTGACTTAGAAGTTTAATTCAAAATAAGTGTTATGAAAAGAAAGTTTGAAAATCAAAAACATAAGGCTTAGGTTTCTAATGTTTGAAAACAATTGTTAAATGTTTGCACAAAAAGTTTTGGCTTGGGTTAGAATGGAGGGAAGAAGAAGAATGGCTAAGATCCTAAGCAATGCAAAAGGTGAGGGATAAGAAACAAAACCACAAAAGGAGTTCCTCTCTTGAGATCATATGGATGATCCAAGTAGCTCCCGTCCTTTGGAATAAGCAATCACATAAGCATAAACTCAAGCAATCAACAATCAAATGAACTCTTGGAAGGTTCCTCAATGTATCTTGAATCTCTCTCTCTTAGAAGCACATGGCAATGGTTCCCCAATTTGGATCAAGTTGGAATCCCTAGCACAAAGAAACACACACATCAAAAGGTTCTATTTACAAATCAAAGAATGGACAAGAGGGAGTTTAGAATATGGTCCTTTCAATGTTCATCTTCAATCTTTAAGCATTCTAAAGGCATGAGGCCTAGTTGCTCTTTTACATTTATAGCACTCTAAAGGCATGAGGCCTAGTTGCTCTTTGACTGCATTTTGCATAGGGAAGGTCCTAAAGTCTAAGTCCTTTTGTCCATTTTTTGCATTTGGTTCACAACAATCAAACAAAACACAAACACAATAGTATATACACAATTATGTGCTCAAGTGAGAAAAAGGAAAATTGCATTAACATAAACATGTGCTCAAGTGAGCAAAGGAAAAAACAAATGGATAATATGTGCAAGAATAGTAAATTGCATAAAAGTAAAGAGCAAGAGTAAATGTTAATGGTTAATAATTAGTGTTAGTAGTTAGTGTGCCATAAGACAAATTTAGCACTATGTTAAGCAATCGTAATTGGACTTATGTAGAAGTCACAACTATCTGAGGCCGGTCAATAATAATGTAGGCAACAACACAAGTTAGAAGTCTTGATTAGTGAACCAAGTTCCCACAACTTGCCATGCCAAAAAGAAGAAGAGAATTGATCTTGTATTGGTTTAAGTCTTTTGCATGATTTAGGAAACAACCTATCCTTAATGCAAAGCCATTCACTTGATCAATTGATCAAGATGAATTAGATTTGAATCAAGGAAGATTAAGTTTCCCTAATCAATGCTAACTTATCAACCTTCAACTCATTGATCAAAAAAAGAAAAAGAAGAATAAGAAGAAAGAGATGAATAATGGAAAAGGAAATGGAAAGAATAAAGTGCATAAGGTGAAATAAAATGTACCAATCCATGTGTGTTGACCAAATGACATTGAAAGTCAAAGTCAAACAATGAGAAACCAGAAATGGGATGGAGATTGGAGGTCAAGTAATAAGAAAAATATTTTTGGCATTTTCAATATTAAAAATAAACTTGAATTAAAAATAAAAGAAAGGTCAAACTTCAAAATCACTTCAACTCAACCTTGAAAGGTCCAATTGATTTATCCCAAGTTCAACAAGGTCAAACAAAGTTTGACAAAAAATTTCAGCATTTTTAAAAGTCAGAAACCATTTTTAATCAATTAAAAATGAATAAAAATAACCTAATTGAACTAAAATCTCAAATAAATCTCAAATCAATTAAAAAATTGATGAGAATATTTTTCACAGATCCATCAACATTCAAATAGGTTAGGAAAATATTTTTGTATTTTTTGAATATCAAAAACTATTTAAAATGAATTAAAAATAACCAAAAAAGAAAAAATTCACAAAAAATATCAAATGACAAAATAAAAAATATTAAAAATCAAAATTAGAAACTAGAAATTATTTGGAGAAGAATGCAATTGGTCCCATATTTTTTGGATTAAAAATGAAGAAGATATGAATTTTTGAAAATAAAATAAATAAAAGAAATTAAATCAGAAAATAGGAAAAAAAAAAACAGGAGCGTCTGATCTAGCCTCATTAATTGACGTGACTTATCAAATGCTCCAGATGCGCGCTTCCATGGTATGTCGAAGTCAATGCGTCACACAAACATTAAAACAAAGTCATAACATTGGACAGTGGAGATTAAATCTAGAGATCAGATCCAAGGGCTCACGATGCATCTGGCAAAGGGACGGTGACTGGAGCCACCGTCTTCTCCGGTGAGCGTGAAGATTCCGGCCAAAATTGCAGGTTTCAAAAACTTAACCAAAATACACGATCCATACATCATTGGAAAGCTGGGGTGATGTACATCACCCCTGTACCATTGGTTTCTCCTCTTGATCCTCATAGAGAGAGAAATCAGAGAGAGAAAATCATGGTGTTCATACTGAACTTCATGGATTTCAACAATTGAGAACTCAAAACAATTGCCTCTATGAAGAGGACTTCAGCCAACACAATATCCAAGCAAATAGGTCAAGAAATAGTGAGTTTCGAAGAAAAAACTAGTTGGAGAGAACCTTTGAATTGTGGTGATCTGAGCTTGCTTCCTTACTTCCTTTGGCCAAACAAAAGTACAATGGACTATAGGATGAAGGTCTAGGAACTTTTGATCTAGAAATTCAACCAGATTTAGTTGAATTTCAGATCTGAGAAATTTGAGTGAAAATGAAATAGTTCCTTTGGTGAGAGGTTTGGTTTTCAGTTCAGCAGCATTTCAGATTAATTCATGGATCATTTCAAGTGAAGCAAGCAAGTGTATTTATAGTGGCAGCTGATGCAATGAGTTGGAAAATCTGTGTGCATCGCAAGAGGATATTCATTGCATGGACTTGCATGATCATGTAAAAGGTCCAAATCCAATGCCAAATGCAATCTGAAGTATAATTGAGCTGAAATGGACGTGTAGTTGGCAATGCATAGGCTTGTGTAATGAGTTCCAACATGTTATGCACAATTATGCCTAAAACTTATCCTCTTCGAAAATTCCATTTGCCAAATCCAAACATGAGCATGTGAGTAATGGTTGGAAAGGTCTTGATGTAAGGAACAAATGTTATGTTGGGCAAAAATCCTTTTGAAGTGTGGAAATTAGTGAATTTTGAGTTTCAAGTGTAAGGTGCAAAACATGTAAAGGCAAGGTTTCCAAATTTGGACAATGTTCAAGCCCCTCTGTTTTGTGAATGCATGCCCCAAATGAAAACACCTCCAACGTCAAAGTTGTATATCTTTTCAAGGCAATCAAAATGGACTTAAATTTTGCATCATTTTGATTTTTGATGAAAGAGTTATGGGCACTTGAAGTTGGACTTTTTTGCCTTTCAATGCATTTGGTCCAAAGTGACCTATAATGTTTTGCATTATCACATGTATGTCCTTTGAGATTTTGAAATTTTGTTCAACATAACATTTTAATTATACATCTTAAGCTTTCCAATGCATTTGATCCCACCTCAAAATCATAAAAAATGAATGAGTTATGTGCTTGGGAAGTTGACCCAAAATTAGGGTTTCAGTCAAAATGACCTATAATGTCTTGGAATGGGAGATGACCTTCCAAGCTTCAAATCTATTTTTGATGAAACTGAAAGTTGTTCATATTGTCCTTAAGAACATTTTTACTTTTGGGATCATCTCCATTTGACCAACACATAAAAAGTTAGGTCTCAGTGCATTTCAAAATAGTCAGATGAATTGACTGATCAACTTCTCAAGTCCAAGACTCATATCTTGAAAATTGATGATTGAGGACACTCAAATAAGTTCAAATATGCATGAAATGATGAATGAGGGAAATTCCCTTGATTGTATTTGATCATGGGCTGAGGTTGCTTCAAGAGCAAGGCATTGTGGATGATCTGATGAACTAGGGTTTCCTTGGGGAACAAACCCCAAACCCTTTGACTTGCTTTGATCAAAATTATGAATTGAGATGCTAGGGAGGCATATTTGATGGATGAGAGCTTTTGGAACCATTTCCATGTTTGCTATCATCTTCACTTGGCCATATCTCTACACAAAGGATCTCCTTGAAGCTCTTGACTTTATGATTGCTCAAGCTACAAACAAGAAATGTTAGTGACATATTTTTGTGCTTTTGGTTAGTAAAAAAAATAAGAAAAGCAATAATATACAATTCAAGCATGCTTGGTGATCTCAAACCACTAACAAGAGGTCCCACCCAAAGGTAAGGGGAACCAAGATGCTTATGATCCTTGAGGTAATGTAAATGCAGTGTTATGATGCCATGAGGAATCTTAGGGACAAAATTGGGGTCTTACACCAAGGTATGATCCCAATGCTAATGCATATGCTGATGATGTTATTGTATTGTTGTTATACTAAATAACCAGTCATTCAGGAGTTTTAAAAACTGGTACTATTACATTAACATCGTTATCTATATGATGGAATTGAACAATCTAAATCAAGCCTTCATCCATCAACCGCTGGATATCCCTCTTTACAACCATACAACCTCTAGGATTGACACTGTAGATAGCACAACCATCATGGTCGTGCTCACAATCGCTAACCAAGAAAATATCTGTGTGTATCCTCACCGAGGACCTCCTAATGATCCGTACATCGAATACCTTGAACTCTCCGGGACAACCGTCCACTATATTAACAGATGAATTCCCATGGGCAGGCAGTGGGTTGGGTTTAACATTCGGCGCTCGATCCTCAAAGGACACCATTCCACTCTTAACCAGCTTCTGAACTTCATACTTGAGGGGATAGTAATTCTCTATATCGTGTCTGGGAGCTCCTTGATGAAAAGCATAGTGGAGTTCTGGCTTGTACCACCAAGGAAGTGGTTCGGGAATTTGCGGAGGATTTCCTAGTTGTAACAGGTTCTTGAGAACCAAAGACGGATATAGCTCTGCATAGGTCATCGGAATTGGGTCGAAAAAGACCTTCTTCCTCTCAAAATTTTGTTGTTGATGATTGTTGGTATTGTTGTTGTTGTAGGTGTTTGTTTGTTACTGTGGTTGTTGTTGTTGACGTTGTTGTTGTTGAATTGGTACTGACTAATTTGCTGAAAATACCAGAATGACTGATGATACTTGATGATGATGTTGACGGGGTGGTTGATTTCTTCTTACCCGAGGCCGCTTTTTCCTCCCAACTGAAACTGCATTAGCTTCACTCTCCTTCTTCTTGCTGAAACTGTTGCCAGACCTTTTGATGGACGTCACCTCCTCTCTAGACAACCGTCCTTCTCGGATACCTTCTTTGAGCCTCATCCCCATGTTTACCATTTCGGTAAAATCACTAGGGGCACTGGAGATCATCCGCTCATAGTAAAATGAGCTCAGGGTCTTAAGAAAAATCTTAGTCATCTCCTTTTCCTCTAAAGGAGGGGTAATCTGAGCAGTAAGCTCTCTCCTTCTCTGAGCATACTCCTTGAATGTCTCCTTATCTTTCTGAGACAATGACCTCAACTGGTCTATATCTGGAGCTATATCAACATTATACTTGTACTTCTTCACAAATGCTTCTCCCAAATCATTGAACGTGCAGATGCTCTATCCAATCCCATGTACCACCTCAGAGCGACACCGGTCAAACTGTCTTGAAAATAATGGATCAACAACTGATCATTATCTATTTGAGTAGACATCTTTCTGGCGTACATCACCAAATGACTGAGTGGACAGGTATTCCCTTTGTATTTTTCAAAGTCAGACACTTTGAATTTTACCGGAATCTTGACATTTGGAACCAAACAAAGTTCCGTAGCACTCTTCCCAAACAAGTCCTTACCCCTCAAAGTTTTCAACATGTTACGTAGCTCAAGGAATTGGTCCTTCATCTCATCCATCTTCTCATACACATCAGGGCCCTCAGAAGGCTCAGAATGATAGATGGGGTCTTCTACACGGGGTTGAGTATGCATAACAGGTGGTGGCACTGACATGACCGGGCTAGATGACAGCATGGAAGCAAAGGTAGGTGCAAAGCCTTCAGGCACAAAGTTTGGAGGCATTCCATACGGGAATCCGGTAGGAATGTTGGGTGCAAAATGAGCAGCAGTTGCAGGAACGGTAGAGGTAGCCACCTATGAAATGACAGTCCTCTGGGGAGGAGGAGTTGTAGGCATTGAAGAAGATTGGCTATGAGCATCTAGGACGGACTCCATCATCGCAGTCAGACGGGCAATCTCATCCTTCAAGTCTTTGTTCTCTTGTTCAAGATGCTCCATAACCTTCAGATGATTGGTGCGGGTATTGTATCGATGAGTGAGCTTGGCTGAAGCACAAAAGAAACACCAATGAGACATCTGGAGAAACAGAAACATGCTTATGCGAATGATGCATGAAATGCAATTCTTGTTTATTTTTATTTTCAAGGAACTTACTATATTATTTGCTAATATATATATTTAACAATAATTGCAACAATTTGACATGACCATACAAAATATCTTTTATTTATATAATTGGAAGGATTACACTGGGTACAATTTCAGAAACCAAATGAAAAAAATAAGAGAAAAGGAGACTAGTCATCCTAAGGATCCCTAACAACAAAGTCAGAAGATCTGGATGTAGGCGCGTACTTCCTTCGAATGCGTTGAATCTCTGTCTCAAAAGAAGCCTTCATCCAAGTCTTCTCGAGGACAAGCTGATCAACAATCTTCTTCCAAGCAACGGAAGGCTGAGGTATGCTAGAGGAAGATGAAACCTCTGGCTCTCTCTGTCTCTTTGTCACTCGGTCTTCAAGTATCTCAATAAGTGCATCTTTGTCCTTAGACTCCAACTGCAACTCCTCGTGCTTTTTGCTCAAAGCACGAAAATGCTCTTCCCACATATCCTTCTCTTGCTTCATCTTGGCGAGTGCGTCTTCCAACTCCTCAACATCTTGGTTAGGGAGAGTTATTGCATCGACCACACCCACAGACATAGGTCTTTCACAAGGATAAGGAATCTTCAACTCCAAAGCTCTCTTCTTCACCCAAAGAGTGTAAGCTTCCAAAGCTACACAGTTGCACGGACCAAGCTCGAACCTTCCTTTCCTATGAACATTATGCCAAGCATGCACAATCTTCTGCTTCAAATGTTGGGAATCTTTACCCTCTTGATAGAAAAGACCTTCTAACAAAGTGTTATTAGGTTTGTCTCTGAAGGGGAACCTAAGTTGACGACGAGCCAAAGCAAGGTTGTAGTTAATTCCTCCTTGCATACCAATGAGAGGCACATTAGAGAATTCACCACAACAATCTATAATCTCCACACAGCTCAAAGAAGGATCATACCCAACTATATCATCATTAGTGAGAGACGTAAGTCTCTGAGACCACCGTAGACATTGTTTGTTCTCCACAAAAACAGGTGTCTGAGGCAAGTGCAAAATAAACCACTTGTACAAATGAGGAATGCAACAGACAATAGTTCCACCACCTTTAGAATTCCTTAGATGCAGAGTGAAGTACATATCTCGTAGCAAGGTAGGCACAAGATTCCCAATTAAGAAAATTCTAATGGCGTTAACATCAAAAAAACTGTCAATGTTAGGGAACAAAGCCAAGCCATAGATGAGCAACACAAAGATAGCTTCAAAAACATCCACATTATCGGCTTGAGAAAATGAAATAGCTTTCTTGATGAGGAACTCAGAAGTCAACCCAAAGAATTCTCCTTTCTTCACCCAATGAGCCTCTATCTCAGACTTCTTCAAGTGAAGAGCTTCAGCAATAAGATGAGATATGAGAATCTCTTCCAATCCACTAAAAGGCACTTTGCTAGAAACATTTATTCCCAAGAGATGGGCATACTCCTCCAACGTAGGCACAAGCTGATAATCAGGAAAAGTGGAGCAACGGTTGAGAGGGTCATAAAACTGAACCAACACACTCAGGAGTCCTACGATCAAATCAGTAGACAAGATAGACAGAAACTTCCCATGGAGTTGTTTGAAGTCCAAGGGATCTAATACAAAGGATGCTAACTTCCTTAACTCTTTCAAGTCGGGACATCTGAAACTGTACTTCTTAGTGTTCCTTCGTCCATAATCCATGGTCTGAAAATATTTGCAAAGAACACCTCAGTTCCTTGAAATTTTCGTGTGATGAATGTTATGATGCGCGTGAATGCATGAATGCAACAATCACAAATAAGGGATCACACACAAGGCAACAAAACAAAGGTCAAAGGATGAATCAAGTCATTGTCAAGATCAATCATCCATTTTGGTGGATTATGGTCTACACCTTATCAACACCCAAGTTCCATTGATATTGACAAGACTTGATTGGATTAACCAAGAATCAAGGGTTTGTTGTCAGTCACGAGCATGGAGTCTGGGTAAGAACCATCCCAAAGGAGTGAACTAAGGATAAAACCTATAAATCATGTTCTAAAAAGTTCCTAGAGTCTTAATTCAATCTATCGGATAGTACAGGTTAGGATGACTCACTTATCAACCCATAATATTCTCAAGAGAAACTCATCTGAGTGTAGTATTGTGTAACAACTGTTATCAAGTCCACACTTGAACAGTCTCCGCATTACGTCCTAAATAGGCCAAGAGGGTTTAAATGTTCTACGGTCCTCAGCTTCTAGGCCAAGAGGGTTTAAATGCCTAACCACAAATAACTTGTGTGACATTCCTAACCCCAAAAAGGGTCTCCACTGAGTAGATGGGTCTCAAGTCAACTTGTTAAGGACTACTCCACACAAGTCGAACATGACTATACCATCCTCCTATCTTAATTGCACTCAAGTTCGGGTTAGAACTTATCTCACCACTCAGAGATCTCCAAGCACAACAAGCAGATTATATTATACAAACAAATATACATACATCAAATATACAGTTATACACACACACAAAAGTAGGTTAAACCCACTGGAGACTACTCCCCAGCAGAGTCGCCACGTAATTTCTATAGCGGTAAATTCATGACCATCAAGCTATGGATAAGCTAGATGTCAATAAAACCAGAGTCGCCACCGCACTTTTATTGTTTCCAAGGGAAAAGGAAAAAGTACGAACAAAACCCAAAAGATAAGAAGTTTTCAAATCAAAACTAATAAAATGCAAGCGATTACAGGTAAGGGGGTTGGTTACACAGAGGGAAGGTGTTAGCACCCAAAGTGTCCTAGGTACTCCTAGGGAGCCCTTTCTTGTGTGCATATGTGTTTTTGTACAAATGAGGTTGCAAACAAATAGAATTGGGGGATGAGAAAAGAATTCATTAATTATATTTTTTGTGTTTGACAAGACCTTCGGACTTGTGCCTACGTACCAATATAAAAATCAGGGATGAAAACCTCGTAGTTCGTGGTATCAATTTCGAAGTGGGTGCATTGCTTTTAATAAAGTTTTAAATTTAAAAGGCACAAGGGCCTAAAAATGGTTTAAATGAGTGTTAGTCCTTTTTGGCTTTTGAAATTTTAAGTCCAGGATAGTTAAGTTCATTTACAAGTTTTGATTAAGAAAAGAGTTTGAAAATGCAATGGCATAAGGCCAAAGTTTCTAGTTTGTAAATATGGTCTAAGTTTAGAAAACAGACACAAGTAAAGAAGATTTTTAAAAAAGGAGGGAGATATTTGAAATTAAAGAAATGGGGAGGAGATGAAGAGACTAATCTTAAGCATAAATTTAAAGGTTGAGAGTTGAAAAGATCTGACCAATGGGCTGCAATCCAATAGACAAGAATTTCATATAGAAACCCAAATTTCCCTTGGACTTTAGAATCAAGCAATATCAATACACAAGTAGCAAATTGAAGAGCAAGGCATCAAATAAGGATAGCCGCATCCAAGCTTAGCAACTCCATGATATTCTTCAAGTTTTGCCCATGTATCAGATGACTTCAAAGATGGCATAAGTCACAGGTTCAAAATAACAGCTTCATAATGATCATGTTGTAGATGAACTCAATTGGATCTTCAATGATGTATCAGATGAAGTTTCAATTCACAAGCACTTGGTCTCATGAAAGTTGGCATTGGCCAAGTCCTTTGCATATGGAATGTTGCCTAATCCTAAGTCCAATAGTCTCAAATCAAACCAACAGTCCACACAACATATTTTTAGGGTTTTTGTTCTTATTATGTACATTAAGGTAAAAACACGACACAAACAATCACAATATACACAATCACAATATATCACAAAAATATGGTCCAAGTAGACAAAGTGAAAATGACATTAACATAAACAACTTGAATGGTATGAATAATGGAAAATGAATAAAGCTTAAAAATTAAATTGCATTAAAAGTAAATGACTTGAAATTAAATGTTAGTTGTTAATGAGTTAGAAGTTAGTATTGTTTTTGCTTTTGTTTTGTTTAAGTCATTCTTTGGAGAACACTTAACCCACTTATCACAAGCATGAATCCTTGAACCAAGACATCTTCCAAAGGAAGGAAAAAAGGCTAAGTTTCCACACAATACCATGAAAGAGGGGAGACTTACAATCTCACTAACTGGAATGCTATGCCTTTTTGTGTCACAAATTTAGCGCTATGTTAAGCAATTGTAATTGGACTTATGTAGAAGTCACAACTATTTGAGGTTGGTGTCGCATTACGCGAAAAACCGGCGGGAAAAGACACAGAGCCGCCACCATGCGTTATTTATCCCAAAGGCGGGAAAGGAAACGCTCGAAGTAAACCTGGAAAGGATTGGTCTCACGACCAGAGATTGCAAGGATCGGGAGTCGGTTATGCGAAGGGAAGGTATTAGCACCCCTACGGATCCGTCGTACTCGACGGGATCCACGCTCAGAAAGAATAGAATAAAGGTTGCTAGATAACTGCTCAAGAACTGCACACACACTGGAAGGAGACACAGATGAGAGACGGAGGAAACGGACTCGGCAGGATATCGCATCCTGGGCTTACGTAGTTTGTCAGACAAAAACATCAGAGTCGACGTAGTTCGGGGACAGGGGAAACGTGCTTGCTAGGATGTCGCATCCTATGCATACGTATCTTCTCTAACCAGAGGAAGAATCAGAGCACTCGTAGCTCGGCTAACGCACACCAAACAAACACAAACAGGAAACCGAATGCCAATCGCTGGACTTACGTCAGACTCCGAACAAACAACACACACAGGAAACCGACTGCCAATCGCTGGACTTATGTCAGACTCCAACAAAGCACAGACAGGAAACCGAATGCCAATCGCTGGACTTACATCAGACTCCAAACACACACAGGAAACCGACTGCCAATCGCTGGACTTATGTCAGACTCCAACAAAGCACAGACAGGAAACCGAATGCCAATCGTTGGACTTACATCAGACTCCAAACACACACCCAACACGGGAAACCGAATGCCAATCGCTGGACTTATGTCAGACTCCAACAAGCAAACAAGAGGGTTGAAAAAGGAAAAGGGCGCCCTGAGAGATCTGCTCATCTCCTGCCTACGTACCTCATCTGGTATGAGGATTAGGGCGACGTAGTTCCCCTTAAATGGGAAAGAACTTCTATCCTAACCAGAGACTAGGGAGATAACAAGCTACTAGGGAGACTATGACTCGAGCCTAGAAGTTGTCATACATACGATCCCTATGTTGAAGTCTCTAATCCTAACTTGCACAGGAAGCAAGCTAGCCTAAACAGCACATGAGTAATCACAAGCACAAGTACCACACACTATATGCAAACAATTGGCTCATACAAGGATGGGCTTTAGTCAAGGGGTCATATCAACCTCGACAAACAAGCCAACTGGAAAGGGGTGTTTTTAGCTCTTAACCCTAACATTGAGAGTTAGGGTGAAGCAGATGAAATGGGAATTGAGGGTAAGACCTCACAGCTCTTATCCCTGGCCTGGGAGAGCTTGAAATAATGAAAGTGTGGGAGTCCAGAATGTGGGACTCTATTCCACAATGACTGACACAACAAGATTTTGGGTTCTTATTCAAAGTGCATCAACACATGGTGTGAGCAAGATGAATGACTCAACTGAATAGCAGGGGATGGATTTCACATCCCTTCTATCTGCCGATTGCCCCTTAAGAGGACTTAACCTGCTTAGCACAAACTTAAACAAACAAAGACATGGCCTCTTAAGGAGGGCTTCAGACAGGTGCCTGCCAAAGTAACAGCAGGTCTTCCAGACTACATGAAGATCAAGGATTATACCTAAGTGGTATGTCAACCACGAGCAAAGCAAAGTTCGAATGAACTTAAAGCAACTTAGGTACCTATGTAAACAACTAAACAAATCAGTACAGTATCCAAACAAACAGACAACAGTCAACAACAAACAGACAATCCCAATCAGACAACAATGTTGCAAGGCATAAGGTAAACTCAAGTGAATTATCATCAACCTACAAAGCAAACAAATGTTACCAATCAATAGCAAATATCAACATTCACATGATGAAGCAACATCAACCATGGAGATTAGGTGCTTGGTCCTGAAATTCAAAGCTCAAATGTAAGTACAAACCACTAGGTCAAAGCCTAGGATCAAAGGTGAAGAAAAAAAAATCAAAACAGGAGCTAATATTCAACACAATGCAACTTCAAACACATATTAACATGTCCTAAAAAGGACCAAATCAAAAGCATTAGGCAAATCCATTTCATGTGCAAGGGAAGTCAAAGACAATTTCAAAGCACATATTTGGACATTGAGAATGAAAATTCCAAATCAAAACAGAAATGATTCAAATAATTCTGGAAATTTTCATGAGCATTCAACACATTCAAACCAATCATCATACAAAAAATCAGAATCAACAGAGATCATTTGATATGGAAATGAAATTGCACAAGTTGATCATCAAATTGTGTGACACAAATTGTCACACCATGCAAACATGTGTATAAAACAGAAATGGCAAATGAGAAAAATGCACAATCAAGCCTCATACATCTATCAACATGTTAGGAACAAACATGCAAAATTTCATGGCCTTTGGGTCAATATCAAGCATTTCACAATAGAAAGAGCAAGGCAAGGTCACAAAAGCACCTATGTTCAATCATCCTAACACAATTCAAAATCCAGCCATGTGTAGCACCTCAAATTTGCACCTCCCATTTTGTACATACATTTTCATGTTAGGTCATTATCATTACATTGTCCATTGCATAGCATTGCATTGTCCATTTGCCCAAGTGCAAGTCATCAGGTCAAGACTGGTTAGGAGGATCAGTTGTGCAAGCAAGAAAGTGCATTTCCTATTGAAGCAAAGCCCTATGGTTGGTTCATTGAGTTCATATGACCTAGGGATCACTTTGAAGTGGTTTGGCCAAAGATTGGATGATCAAAGCTCAACAGTCAAGCTGAATTTCATCTGAAACCCTAGAAAGTCAATTGTGGTCAACTGTGCATGAAATCATGGATTTGAAGGTGGGAGATGGTTTGAGAGGCCTCATTCATGTCCATACAAGTCTCATTTGACATGTCAAAGATCATCATTGGAGAATTTGAGGTCAGATGAAAAGTTTCCAAAAATAGTAAGTGACCTGTAATTTCAAACTGCCAAAAATGGAAAGGTATTCTCCTCAAGATTACATGTCCAAGAATGCTTCAAATGAAATTTTGTCCAACATGAAAGTTGAAGATCTTGCTCTCACCTTTCCAAAACGTCCAAGAACATCCATTTGTCATTTGTGGTTGGCAAGATATGATCAAATCATTGTCAATGGAATTTGAACTTCAAACTTGGATAACTTTCACACCACAAGGCCAAATGGAGTGGGGTTTTTTGCTACAATCTTGTTTTAACATGCTC
Organism: Lathyrus oleraceus; assembly: GCF_024323335.1. NCBI lineage: Eukaryota > Viridiplantae > Streptophyta > Magnoliopsida > Fabales > Fabaceae > Lathyrus > Lathyrus oleraceus. Next base: position 323,692,466 of record NC_066580.1, on the reverse strand, counting down.
TATCATAATCATGCATTGCCATTCATTAAATCTCATCACAAAAATATTGGATTTTTCACTTGATTTGAATTTGAAATTTGGAGGGAAAAGTTCACTTTCAAAAATATGCATTTTCCACACTTCCAATCACTTGCATTTGGTCTTAAACAACATTTGGAGTGTGTTTAGCTCATTTTTCGTGCACTGTAGCAACAGGTTTCATACATGAGGTTACTTTGGCCATTTTGCCTAAACTTGCATTTCACTTAATTACTTTGCATTTGGCTTAACCTTGATTAGCATCTTCATTAATCCACCATATATAATCATAATTCTAACTGAATTTGGGATTAACACTTCATTCAAACCAGATCTAGATCAAAACACAAAATTGCACAAAGTTTTGCTCTCACTTTTTCTGCAAGTTTCTTCACAATCCTTTGTTATTTCTTCATTGATTCATCATTCACCAGTGTTATTGGATCATCTGCAAGCAAGGATTCATCATCTTCGAAGTTGATTCTTGAACTGTTGCATCAAGCTTCATCAATGGCAGTTGGAAATTTCATCCAGATTAGGCGCGATTGAGCTGTTGTTCATCATCCTTTCATCTCTCTAATCATTATTGAGCACCTGTTTCACCTTGCCAAGGCCTGAAATCCACGAATCCACGTCTGCACTTCAATTCAGGTTGGATTTCGAATCTTGCAATTCATGAAATGTTGATGTGTTTTTGATAGATCTTTCCATGTAGAGTATGCTGAGCTTTGAATCGTGTATTTTCATCAAGAATTAAGAAAGTTCTTGTGATTTTAAGTTTGGTAGCCAAAACTTCTTCTGCTCGATGCATTTGATATGGTTAGAATTAGGTGAAATTGATGTTGGATATGTGATGTACGATGCAAGATGAAGCGATTGATATACTTTTCATGAATTTCTGTGAAGTTTGGATCATGATGATTATGAACAGGATGAACATATGATGAACATTAGGGTTTTTAGAATCCAGATCGCGTTTGATCCGCCTGGCCGTGTTATTGCATGCGTTTTTGTGTTTGTCCCCCATGCCACCAATCACAGCGCGCCACCTCACTTAATGAAACGACGCGTTTCATTAAGTGAGCGCTCAGTTTAAAATCGCCAGCGGTTCGATACCTGGCTGGAGAAAATTCTCACTAGGCTTTTGCATTTTAATTCCTTTATGCTTCACATGTTCATATGCCATTCCACATGATTTTTCATTTTTTCTCCACACTTAAAAATTCATAACTCCTAAAATAATTGTCCAATTCACATGAGATTTTTTGTGCAATGTTCCTTGTAATGTCTACTATTTTATGGTGATTTTTACAAAAAATTGTGCACGTCTGGATTTTTAAATTGCCTAGGGAATGTTCATACATGTCATTTTTTGCACATTGCTTACCATTTTGATTGTGAAATAATGATGCTTAATCCAATGGAGCTGAAATTTTGCATGTGTAAACTAGAGATCCTTAGGACATTTTGGCATTGAGTTTGTGATTTTATCATTTCTGGTTTGTGAGATATGATCTGATCAATGAAGGTGTGACAATGTGTGTCACACCATTTCTTGTCCAACTTGTTGATTTTATTTTCCATGCCATTCATTTGCCAAATAATCTGAATTTTTGCATGTTGACTCCTCTGGATGTTAAGTTTGAGTGTGAATTTTTGTGGATATTTTGAGTGCATTTCCAATTTGTTTGAGAATTTCCTTTCTGTTTGACCAATTGTGGACTTTTTGAGAGTCATGATCTTAAATGATTTGTGAAATTCTTGATGTTTATTGGATGGACCTGAAATTTTGCACATGTATTCTAGACACCTTGAAGTTTGCCATGGCTTTGGTTTGATGCATTTATCTTGTGCCAATTCTGTTTCGTGCTTGCTTGAAGTTGATGTATGATTTTGTGCCCTCATTGAGCTTGTTTGAGCATGCTTTGACTTATGGATTTTAATTGACTTGCTTCCACTTATCCAAATTTTTTGAAATTTGGTGTGATGATCCCTTGATGAATGCTGTTTAGCCATGATGTTTCTTGGGATTTATTGAATTGTTTTTGAGTTGATGTGAATTGAATCATTCTGCTTGCTTCTATGAGCTTCAAATTGCATGCCTTGCACTAAATGCTTTATGAAATGATCTTGGTGAATGACATGAATGTGAGACCACTTGTATTTGTTTCTTATTGGGTTGAACTTGATTCTTGATAATTTTCATGTTCTGTTTTGGTTTATTGCTCCCATTTTGACCCTAGGCCATGTCCTAGTGGTTAGTGCTTAATGTTTGAGCTTTGTTTCAGGTGAAAGAGCACAATTGCTTATACTTGATGATGTGCACTCAATTGGAGTTGGTCCATTGCCTGTTTATGACTAACCTTGAGTTTGTTTTGTAGGCTTTGAGACTTGTACTTAGGCCTTGTGGCTTGCACCTTTGTGCATTGCTTTGCTTGATTATTGTTTGACTGTGTACAGTTAACTGTTGACTGCTAATTTGTCTGTTTGACTTTTGTTTGAGTTGAGTACTGATTATGCTGGACTGTTTTCAGGTACCTTAGTTGCTAAAGTTCCTTTGTGAACTTGCTTTTGCTTTGCTTGATAGCTTGAGCATTGAGGTATAATGTCTCTAACTCCATGTAGTCTGGAAGACCTGGCATGTTACTTGGCCAGGCACCTGTCTGAAGTCCTCCTTAAGAGGCAATGCTTGTGCTTGTTTATTTTTGTCCCCAAGCAGGAAAAGACCTTTGATAAGGCAATTGGCAGATACAAGAGATGTGCAATCCATCTCCTGATATTCTGTTTAGTCATCCCTCTGCTCACACCACTGTGTTGATGCATTGTGGATATTAACCCAAGATCCTTGTACAGTTGTACAGTTGAGTCAGAGTCATATGTGTATAAGGGTTCCCACTTTCTGAACCCACACATTCATTTGTCTAAAGCTCTCCCAGGCCAGGGATAAGAGCTGTGAGGTACACCCCTCACTTCCTATTTCATCTGCTTCACCCTAACTCTCAATGTTAGGGTTAAGAGCTAACATCACCCGATTACAGTTGTGTTGCTCTTGCAACCTAACCCTTGTGTGAGCCCACGTTGTGTGTATATAGTGTGTGCTATTTGTGATTGTTTGCTTTTGCCTGTGCTGTTAGGATAGCTTGCTCCCTGTGCAAGTTAGATAGCAACCTGAACTTAGGGATGATTTGCATGATAACATCTAGGCTCGAGTTAGTCTCCCTAGTTGTGTCTCCCTCTGTTATCTGGTTAGGCTAGTCCTGTGTCCCTGCGTAGGGGAACTACGTCGCCCTGATCCTCATACCAGATGAGGTACGTAGGCAGGAGATGAGCAGATCTCTCCGGGCGCCCTTTTGTTTTGTTTGTGTGAGTTGTTTCTCCTTTTCTGGTTGGAGTCCGATATAAGTCCAGCGATTGGCATTCGGCTTCCAGTTTCTTTGTTGGAGTCTGACATAAGTCCAGCGATTGGCAGTTGGTTTCCTGTGTGTGTGTTTGTTGGTTCGGAGTCTGATGTAAGTCCAGCGATTGGCGTTCAGTTTCCATGTTTGCCTATTTGTGTGGAGTCTGACGTAAGTCCAGCTATTAGCAATCGGTTTCCTGTGTGGGTTTTGTTTGGCGTGCGTTAGCCGAGCTACGAGTGCTCTGATTCTTCTTTAGTCCGAGAAGATATGTATGCATAGGATGCGACATCCTAGCGAGCACGTTTTCCCCTAGTCCGAACTACGTCGACTCTGATGTCTATGCCTGATAGACTACGTAGGCCCAGGATGCGGTATCCTGCCGAGTTAGTTTCTTTTGTTTTCTGTGTCTCTTTCAGCCAGTGTGTGTGTGTTTGAGCAGTGTTTTAGCAACCATATTCCTTCCTTTTGTGCGTGGATCCCGTCAAGTACGACGGATGCGTAGGGCTGTTAATACCTTCCCTTCGCATAACCGACTCCCGATCCCATTCTCTTTGGTCGCGAGACCATGTCTTTTCCAGGTTTACTTCGAGCGTTTCCTTTCCCTCTTTTGGGATAAATAACGCACGGTGGCGGCTCTGTTGTTCTGTTTTCCCGCCGGTTTTTCGCGTAATGCGACACCATGCACAACTTCAGAATTTATCATCTTAAAATAGAGGACATCTCAATGAACAAGTAGCAAAAAACCAGGGATTATTTGGAGCATTTTTCAAATTGTTATGAATTTTCAAAGTTGGTAAAAAATTTGAAATCAAATGAAGCATAGCATGTGAAGTTTGGAGGGAAATAGGAAAATGGAAGTGCAATTTGAAAAAATGCCATCAAGCGGAATCGAAGCGAAGGAGCATCTGGCCAATCAAATGAAGCGCGCCTGCTGAAACGATGTCGTTTTGGGCAAAAACCCTAGCCAAAACCAGAGTGGACGCTAAATGGACGCAAGGCTGACGCTAACGGAGGAAACCACCGTCTTCATCATGAAGACGGTGGTGGTTACTGTTCATGGCGGAGAAATTTTCCAGAATTTTTAAAATCATACATCATTAGGAAGCTCTTGCAATGGAGATTATAGATCAACAAAAATCTAATCCTAATTCATCATGATTAAAGAGAATCGAGCAAAATAAAATTGATGCATCAAACTTTCATCAAGCATAACTTAGCCAATACTCAACCATTTTTAACGAAATTTGTACCAGAATTCTCAGGGTTAGAAGATCTACACAAATATGATAATGAAATCAAGAATCATGAGGTTCGATTTCTAACCTCTTGAAGAACAGCAAGTTGAAAACCGTGTGTCCAAGGCTCAGCAAGGTCCAGTTCCACTTCCCTTGAGCTCCAATGAAGTTTGACACAAGAAATGGCTCGTGAAAAGTCTTGAAACCAGCTCAATTTGAAATTTCCATTAGCACCTTCAAGCTTGTGGTATGCATGAATCTGAGCTAAAATTCACCAAATGCACGTTGAATCACACTCAAAAGCACTCCATGTTCATGTTTGTGCAAGAAAATTCGAGGTTTATGTGTGGAAATTGGAAAATCGATCAAGAGAAAATTGAGAGTGAAAAATGGATTTCTAGATCTGAAACTGTGTGTTCTCAGCAATGCAGCTACAATTAACATTATATACCACATGCTAATTAATCTGAAATCATGATTAGGCCAAAGTTAAATGAGATTAGAAGGATATAAGGTGTATGCACAAATTATCATTTTCACCTCATGCATGAAAAACCCACATGAATAGTGCACCAAGAGGGCCCAAATTCATTCAAAATCAGCCCATGCACACATTAGAATTGGAAATATATTCATGTGATCAACCAATCTTGATTTTGGCAAATTCCCTTCAAAAACTTCATGCATGAGCAAATGGTTGTATGAGATAGTTCCATGCAATGTAATGAGTGATTTGGAAAGTATGAGTCATGAGGAGAATAATGCAAAAAGAGGCACTCAATTTGGAGTTTTGGTTCAAAAGATATGGCCATTTGAAGTTTCAAGCACACTTTGCAATGATTTGATCATAACTCCTTAACCATTCATCATAAACTCATGATCATGGACTTTTTGGAAATGGGAGAGAAAGATCTTCAACTTTCCTGTTGGACAAAATTTCATTTGAAGCTTCTTTGATGCTGGAAAGTTGAGTTGAAGTTAGTCCAAAAACTTGCCATTTTTGGAAACTTTCAAATTACAGGTCACTTTCCATTTTTGGAAACTTTCGATATGGCTTCAAAATCTTCAATGTAGACACTTGTCATGATGAATTAACCCCTTTGGGACATGAATGAAGTGTCTCAAACCATTTCTCCACCTCCTAGCCCTCAGTTGACTTTCAGTTGATTTTTATGGGCCTCAGATGACTTGGACATGTACTGATGACTTTTGAGCCTCCAGCCTTTGGTCAAGTTGCTTCAAAATGATCCTTGATTCACACAAACTCTCTAGAACAAACATAGGGCCTTCATCTCATGGAAATGCTTGGTCTCTTGCACAGATGAATCCTCTTGATACCAGTCTTGACTGATAAGATGCAACATGATATGCAATGACAAGGTAATGTTAATGTGATGTTAGTATGATGTCAATGACCTAAAAATGAAATGAATGTACAAATGGGGGGTGCAAATTTGAGGTGCTACAGTTGGCAATAGAGTTTTGGTGTTAATGCATATTAGATGTTAGACTATGGCACGGATCTAGAAGGGGGGGGGGGGGGGGTTGAATAGATCCCAATTAAAAAATAAGTCGGCGCTACCAATTAAAAATTGGTTTTGAAAAATTGTTTTAAGTGCGGAAGCGGCCAAGGAAAATATAGTCTAAAATGAACTATTATTGGAAAACCGGATATGCGTCAAGCCTATGGATTAGTGATAATGTGGAATAAGAATCACTACACTAGTCAGACAATCAATGATTTGTTTCACTTACTAGGATTCCTAGTTCCAATGATTCAAATAGCAAATCAAACTAGATACACACTTAAGATAATTTTGGTTTAGGCAAATTATCAAACACTTGGTGTGTGAAAACACTCCAAGTGATATTTGTGTTGAGTAAGTGATTCCAATTAATCTAGTACAATATCCTATTGTACTTTGGATTCAAAAACAGAGTTCTAACCTCTTACTCAATTAATATCAAAGTTTGATAAAAGTGCTTATACAAAAATCACTTAATTTTTAAGATGAAAACAAATATGCAGAAAATTAGAGAAGACAAAGATTTGATGAGGCAGTTCCCCCGCCGTCCTCGCTTCGGGGTACGTCTTCCCTCAATTCTAAAACTAGAATTGAGATGATTTAATAGATATCACCTGTTGAATTTAACCGTTTATACAAGGATTGCAAAGCAAATATACAACAGAACTCTCAAGACGTTGAATGTTGCTTCCACTCCTTGTTCCTTGATTCAAGATGAATCAAGTCCTTCGATTGTTGTTGATAGACCTCCGATTCCAGCCCCTTTGTTGAATAACCCTCAGTTCTTCAAACCCTCGGCCCGGTTGATCTCAATTACAACAAATCGAACCCGAATTCTTCCCTTCAATATCACTGAATCCGCTACTAGACTGATGAAGACTTCCTCTTCTCAATCACCTTCGCTCAGCTGAAAACTGATGAAGCAATTCGTCCAAAAACCCCCAAAATCAAACCTATCTTGGAGGACAAAACCCTAAAGGTTTTATTCAAGAAAAAGCCTGTCACAAGCTTCAACCCAAACCGGATTCCCCAATCACGGCTTCGAACCTTATCACCTTTAACCAATCACAAAGCACCTCAAAAATGGTTGTGTGTAGTTGATGTGTTGTGAGATGTTGAAGATGAAGATGAAGAATCTTGGACACCTATTTCACTTTTTCTTGTTCTTTGAACACTTGAATCAAAATATCAAAATGTTAGTTAATACAAGTAACTTGAAATTCTATTTATAGTAACCAACCAACCAACCCACTTAACAGCTTTTCAAACATAGTGGGAAACATCAGAAAACTGAATTTGCGCACGAACGGTCGACCATAGCAGGACTATGCGTCGACGCATGGCCTGCAGTTTTGGTCAGACTGAAAAATGCTTCAGTATGCGTCGACCATAGGTCGGCGTGCGCTGACCCCTACGGTCGACGCAAGCATCTTGTGCGCTGACCCGTGGGAAAAGCGTTGTGTTCATGCGCTGACCCGTGGGGAATGTACTATGTCATGCGCCGACCCTACAGTCAACTCATCCCCTGCAGATCTGCAAAAAATAACATTTTTGTGGTTTTCATGCCTTTTGTCATGACCACACTTTGTCCACATATGTTGTATAAAATATAACAGTACAAATGAGCAATGAAAAGGATATGATAGGTGATACGTTGCATTTGTTTTGTAGAGGTGGAATCGACATTGCCGATTCATCCATGGTGGTCATTTGTCATCATCGAAACTTATGATTGTATGTTGTATGACAGTTTGCCCTTACATACTCCCCCTTTTTTATGATGACAACCTGTATGAAACCAAAGAGAAAACAACATGCAATATTTACACATATTTTACACACTCCCCCTTTCTTTTGTAATATAAGACTGTCTAACAAACTGTTGTGAATATCATCTTGGCTTTGGTTTGGTACATGGTCTTCTCCCCCTTTGACAACATCAAAAAGAGACAAGGAACGAGTAGTCAACGTAACATAAAAATACAATAGGAGATAACAATATCAGATAACAATATCACACCAAATATCATTACTGAACGATAATCATTAATTAAACGGAGATAATCATTAAATTTGATTTGCTCAAACAAGAAAAACAGAAAAATGAATACAGTCAAACAACAAAAATGTAGATGCATATGTAGTTCTATGTCCTAATGGCCTCGTCCTCGACTGAAACAAGCATCCGTTATTTGATTAGCAACACTACGGAGATACTTGAGGCCCACATCGACGGACCACTCTTGTCGTTCAAACGTTTCGGTGAATGCTGCATACCGTTCACTCATGCTTGTAGAGAGGCTATCGAGCCTCTCATTTTGTGCTTGAAGCTGGCTGCATATGTGAGCATAGGGCTCATCCTGAGTTTGTATAAATGATTGTTGAGCCAGTTGCATATTTCTCATCATATCTAAAAGCTCAGACGAGTTTCCTTGTTGCGGAGGAGACGATGGAGATGCTTCAGCACCATGTTGATATGGCTGATAGAATTGTCGTTGCATTGACCAGCCCATATGTTGCCATTCACCCCAGCCACCCTGGTTGGGAGCATTTTCTTCAGTCGAATGTGAACTCTGAACCCAAGCGGAGTGACTGTAGTCGTGTGTGTCCGCTTGTAGAGGACTATCACGCTGGTCAAATGCTTGTCCAGCTCCTTCTTCTTCATTTTCCTCTTGATCTTCTTCTTCACTTTCATCACCTTCTTCAACATTCGTAGGAACAAACCCTTGATGAACAAATTTGTATATTCTCCACTTATCACACCAAAAATATCCCATCATAGACAAAGTTTTTGGGCTGAATTCTTTGTCTGAGGAAATGGAGGTATACGAAAAGGACGGATAATCAACGTCAGCTGCCGTAAGGACCTCTTGAATGAAAGATCCATAGGCCAGAGTCGTTCCTCGTCTGGAGTCTCGTAAGCTGAACATCCTACTAGCAATGTAGTAGGGCCAGTTTATTTTCCGCTGATTCTTTAAGATGTATATGAGATGAACTTCAGCTTGTTCAACTCGGGAGAGACCACCCTTCTTAGGTCGCAGTATGCGTGACACAATCCACTGGAGAATGCGCTCACATGTTTTCAGTTTCCCGGCAGTGACAGTTCGTGGGAACGCGTCACTGTTTACAATGTGGTCCGGGTAGGGTCGTTTCAGCATAGCGTTCAGAGTGCTCTTAAATTCATACCCTTCAATTGTGTGAGAATCAGTTACTTCAGCGAGAGGATTTTCATCAGCAGCCACAGTCGTGTCAAAAATTTTATTCCAAACGACAGACTTAAAGGATACCTTTGTTGTGCCGATTCTGGAGTGAACCCTTTGACCACGAAACTTGTCATGAAGACAGGTGTAGAACACACGGACCAGGTCCTCGCTATATTTGGCATTGCATTCTAGGAAGTTGACAATGTCGTGATACTGTAGCAGAGACATGATTTCTACAAGATGCATTCGCTCTGCTGTGAGTTTGTAGAATGCACGTTGCCGCACAACTCCTCTTTTACCAATGTCCTTGTTGAAGGTGTCGACAAGTGCTGGTGGAACTAATGACACAGCGGTGATGGGTAAGGAGGCAGAGGATGTTTCCCTTGATCTCTTACCGGTAGGTCTTCGGGATGAGGAAGCCATGGGTAATGGTTCTGAGGCTTTTTGCAAAAGAGAGAGTGAAGGTTGGTGTAAGTGTGTTGAGAATGATTGTCAAGAAAGAAGTTTGCCCTTTTTGTAGATGAGGATTTAGGGTTTTGGGAAGAGGAGAGGCCAAGAGACAATAGGCACTAGGTAGATGCAACTTACAATGTAATGAGTTGAATGCACAATGAATTCAAATTTGAAATGGTAAATGCATGGGAAGTTTGAAGGTTTTCTACAGAGAAAAACTGAGTTTTTGTGCGATGCGTCGACCATACACTATGCATGCGTCGACGCATACTGTTTGGATTTTGAAAAACAAAAATATTTTTAAGTGTGCGTCGACCATTGCCCTGTTACGGTCGACTCATACAGGCAAAATTTCCAGTTTTTCACTTTTCTGCACATACACTCACATGTTTGATGCATAATTAGAATGCCACACAACATTAAACATCCAAAGAGATACATCATTGTAGCGGTGTATTCGCCACTTTATGATTTATTGACTAAATCAAAAGCAAAGCATACAAAGAATCGAGTCGCCACCGCACTTTTATTTATCCAAAGGAATGGCTAAAAAGCGAACAAAAGCCTAAGAAGTTTTACACATAGAAAACTAATGAAAAGGTCAGAGATCTGGGTAAGGGGTTAATTACACAATGGGAAGGTGTTAGGCACCCAAAACGTCCTAGGTACTCCTAGGGAGCCCTTTTCACAACTTGTTGTATGAAATGTTATTTGTTTATGAAATATTTATTGTGCAAACATGGATTGAAAGGATGAGAAAAGAATATACAAGTTATTATTTTTGTGTTTGAACGGATGAACCCGTTGCCTACGTACCTTTCCATGGAAGGTAAGGATCAAAACACCGTAGTTCGGCTAAAAGATTTCCAAAATATGAGTGGATTCATTTTAAACAAAAGCCCTAAGGTCTTTCGTTATCCATGGGAGAAAACTCAACCTATACAACAACAAGTCCACCATGTGAGAAAAGCTTCAACTTGCTAGTGAGGGGTTAACCCTGTAATAAGCAAGGAAGTCTTACAATTCAATCACTAAGGACAAAAGGTGAGATTAACATCAACCAACTAGGATAAATCAAACCTATGGCTAATGTATGAAAACTTATCAAGGATGGACAAAGCCACAAAATAATTGAGTGAGTGAAATTAACCAATTAGGATTATTCACAAAAGTGGTCAAGATATGATTAGAATTCAATTCAAAAGAAGTATTGTGAAAATGAAGTTTGAAAAATCAGAGGCTTAAGGCCTAGGTTTCTAATTTGAAAACAAATGAAAATGTTTGCACAAAGTTTCTGGTTTGAGTTAACATGCAAATGGAGGTTTAAAGAAACAAAAGGTGGGAGGGTGAGGAAGTAAAACTTCTTAGATGTTCACCTCTTGAGATCATATGTAGATGATTCAAGTGATTCCTTTAGAATAGGCAACAATGCAAATAACAGATGAACAAAGTAAATGGATACCGGATGCCAATCAATGGGCTTATTCCAATCTCACAAAACAAAATGGATACCGGATGCCAATCAACGGACTTATACTAGTCTCACAAAACAAACAAAACAAGGATACCAGATGCCAATCAATGGACTTATACTAGTCTCCCACCATATCATAGGAAACAAATGTCAACCAATGGACTTTTTTATGCTTGCCTCCTCCACGGACAAAACAAAATGTTACAAAGCAATGAACAATGATTATGAAATGACACAAGTAATGATGATACATGCACCAAGGCACACATAACCAAATATGCACAGATGAATCAAGTAAGCAGACAAACAAGTCAATTAGCACACACTATATACAATCAATTAGGCTCAAGCAAGGTTAGGCTTTACAGCCAACTGGAATGGGGTATTGTGAGCTCTTAACCCTGACATTGAGAGTTAGGGTGAAGCAGATGAAAAGGAGATGAGGGGTGTGCCTCATAGCTCTTATCCCTGGTCAGGGAGAGCTTTGATCAATGGAAAGTGTGGGAGTTCAGAAAGTTGGAACTCTTCTCCACAAATGATTGACTCTATAAGATCTTGGGTTCTTATTCACTATGCATCAACACATGGTGTGAGCAAGGTGAATGACACACTGAATAGCAGGAGATGGATTACACATCTCTTTTATCTGCCAATTGCCTCATAAGAGGACTTTACCTGCTTGGCACAAAATTAAACAAGCCCAAACATTGCCTCTTAAGGAGGGCTTCAGACAGTTGCCTACCAATAACAGTAGGTCTTCCAGACTACATGAAGATTAGGGATTATACCTAAGTGGTTAAACAACCAAGCAAAGCAAAGTTCAAAAAGAACTTAAAGCAACTTAGGTACCTATGGAAACAACTAAACAAATCAGTACAATACTCAGACAAACAGACAACAGTCAATAAGAAACAGACAATCCCAATGTACAAAATGTGTAAGCCAAAAGGCAAACTCAAATGAGTTAGCATCAACCTACAAAACACACAAATGTTAGTAATCAAAAGCAAACATCAATACTCAAATGATGAAGCATCATCAACTATGGAACTTGGATGCCCAACCTGAAATCAAAGCTCAACTATAAGCAACAAACCACTAGGTCAAAACCTAGGGTCAAAGATGGGGAAAAAATTTAAAACAGGAGCTGAAAATCAACACAAAGTAACTTCAAACACACATTGACATATCCCAAAAAGGCTCACATCAAAATCAATCACCAAATGCATTTCATGATCAAGTGAAGTTCAAGGCAATTTCAAAGCTCATATGTGACCATCATGAATGAAAAATTCAAAACGTGAATACCCATTGACATATCCCAAAAAGGCTCACATCAAAATCAATCACCAAATGCATTTCAGGATAAATCAACGCATGAAGTTCATAGGTTGAAGATGAAGATCGTGATGATCTTCATGTGAATTTCCAGAAAATTCAAAAAGTGTCCAGAAATCACAAACAAGCATAGCATTCGAATCATCATCACATGCACATCAAAGATCCATAAACAAAATATGCAAAAACACCATAACAAGTTCGGATCGAAGAGAATAAAATTGAACATCAAACTTTCAAACATGCATATCTAGCTCAAAACAGCACCAAATAACACGATTCAAAGCTCAGATTCATCAGGACAACAAGATCTACAACAATATAGCAATGGATTTCAAAATTAAGAGATGCGAACTATGACCTCTTGAAGAGCAGCAAGCTGGAATTGCGTGACACAAGGCTTGTAATGGCTCAAAGTTCCTCTATGATGCTTGTAGAGATGAATGCTGGTGAGATTGAAGCTCAATTGCACGTGAATCCAGTAGATTTTGAAAATTCCATGGATGCTTCAAGTTTCGAGTATGAACAAATATGGCACGATTCCTCTCAATTCCACGTCCAATCTTGCTCAGAAATGCTTCAGGATCATGAATCAATCAGTAGGAAATGCTCTTGTGTGAAGAATTGCAAAATATTTTTGAGAGAAAAATTTGGAGAATTTTGAGATTCAGATCTGAAAATGGATGTTAATGAAGAATACAGTTATGAATAACAATATATAGGTCCTGCTAATGATGTTTAAAACCTGTTTAAGCCAAATGCAAATGAGATTAGCAACTTATGAGGTGTATGTACAAAAATGGTTTTTCACCTCATGCACTTCATGCATGCGTGAACAGTGCACAATGCTGATCCAAAACCTCTTAAACAAGGCCCATGCAAGCTTATGGATTGGTATTTTATGCATATGATCAACCAAATTGATTTTATGAACTTTCCTTCAAAACTCTTCATGAGTGAGCACATGATTATGCAAGTGAAATTCAAGCCATGTAATGAGATGTTTGGAAAGCACATGTTATGATGAACAAAATGCAAAAAGAACCACTCATTTTGGAGCTTTGGTTGAAAAGTTATGCCCACTTGAATTTCCAAGCACACTTTGCCATGATTGGATCATATCTCCTCAACCACACATTAGAAATTCATGATCTTGGACTTTTTGGAAATGGGAGAGAAAGATCTACAACTTTCATGTTCAACAAAACTTCATTTGAATCTTTATTGATGATGTAATATTGAGTTGAAGTTGGTCCAAAACCTTTCCATTTTTGGAAATTTCAAAATTATAGGTCACTTGCTATTTTGGGAAAGTCTTGATTGGACCTCAAATTCTTCAATGTGAGTGTTTGAAATGTCAAATGAGACTTGTTTGAACATGAATGAAGTATTTCTAATCACTTCCCACCTCCAAATCCACAGTTGACTTTGCAGTTGACTTTATAGGTCTTCAGATGACTTGACAATGTTCTGATGAAATTAAAGCCTCTACCACTTGGGATTTTGCTTCAAAATGACATCATAACTCATATGAACTCTTGTGAATGATTGTGGGGTCCAAATCTCAAGAATGACCACCATCTATTTCTCAATGAATGCCTTTGATTGCCTTGACCTGTTATTACTTCATCTGCAAGACAAAGGTTAGATGACATATTTTTGTACTTTTTGGTTAGTGATAAAAAGAAAAGCAATGGTATACAAATGCAAGGAATGCTTGGTGATCAAGAATCACTCTCAAAAGATAAACCACCCACAGGGAAGGGAGCAAGGTGTCCAATGATCCTTGAGGCAATGTAATGATATGATATGATGCCATGAGGGATGTTAGGGACAAAATTGGGGTCTTACAATCATATATATATATATATATACAATATTATCATGTAGTACAGCTATTTAACCATGAAAATTTGGAGAGAGAGAGAGAGAGAGAGAGAGAGAGAAAAGGGTAAAGGAACAGTATCACCTCGATGCCGGAGTAACTTGATGAACAATAAACTTGTCCTTGCAACAACATCAACTTGTTAGAAGTACAAGATTATAGTCTTAAATGAAATAAGATAAAACCAGCAATTTATAATGCCCGTTCCGAAATATCGAGAATACCAAGTTCTCGGCGAATATGAAAGAAAGGCTCAGTAGCTAGCGGCTTTATGAAAATGTCCGCTAGTTGGTTTTTAGTGTCAACATGTTGAAATACAACATCGCCTTTCTCTACATGGTCCCGAAGAAAATGGTGTCGAATTTCGATATGTTTGGTGCGAGAATGCAGCACAGGATTTTTGGTAAGATTAATGGCATTTGTATTGTCACAGAAAATGGGAATACGTTCGAGTTTGAGATTAAAATCCAATAGTTGTTGCTTAACCCATAGGATTTGTGCACAACAACTACCGGCGGCAATGTATTCCGCTTCGGCGGTTGACAAAGCAACATAAACTTGTTTCTTGCTATGCCAACTAACCAAAGAATTTGAAAATAAGTGACAAGTGCCACTAGTGCTTTTCCTATCCGATTTGCAACCGGCAAAATCGGAATCGGAGAAGCCTACCAATGAGCAATCATTTCCTTTGGAATACCATAGTCCATACTTCTGAGTACCGGATAGGTATCGAAGTATCCGTTTGACAGCTTTTAGATGGGATTCCTTGGGACATGATTGGTATCTTGCACACATACACACGCTAAACATAATGTCGGGACGAGAAGCAGTAAGATAGAGAAGAGATCCAATCATACCTCTATACCTTTTTACCTCTACGTCCTTACCATTTTCATCTTTATTCAAGTTTGCACATGTTGGCATGGGGGTGTCAATGGCCTTAGCTTTTGCCATGTCAAATCTCTTGATAAGGTCCAAACAATACTTTGTTTGACTCACGAATGTTCCTTCATTGAGTTGTTTAATTTGCAAACCGAGAAAGTATGTGAGCTCCCCCATCATACTCATCTCGAATTCACCCTGCATAAGATCAGAAAATTCTCTCACGAGATTCATGTTAGTAGACCCAAATATAATATCGTCAACATAAATTTGTACTAATATCAAGTGCTTTCCTTGACGTTTAATGAAGAGTGTTGTGACAACCTTTCCTCTTGAGTAACCTTGATCAAGCAAAAATTTACTTAGTCGCTCATACCAAGCTCTAGGAGCTTGTTTGAGACGATATAAAGCCCTTTTTAGTTTGTAAACATGATCGGGATACTCATGAGATTCAAAACCCGGAGGTTGTGCGACGTAGACCTCTTCATTTATGTGACCGTTAAGGAACGCACTTTTAACATCCATTTGGAATAGTTTAAAGTCTTTCGCACAAGTGAAGGCAAGGAGAAGGCGTATAGCCTCGAGTCGGGCAACCGGCGCATAAGTTTCCTCATAGTCGATGCCTTCCTCTTGGTTATACCCTTGCGTGACTAAACGCGCCTTGTTACGGGTTATTACCCCGTTTTCGTCCAGCTTGTTCCTAAACACCCATCGGGTGCCGATTACTCGATGATCTCGCGGAGGAGGGACAAGGTCCCAAACCTCATTTCTAATGAACTGATTTAGTTCCTCCTGCATTGACAAAAACCAGTGTTCATCGAGTAGGGCTTCTTTAGGGTTTTTAGGTTCCATTTGCGAAACGAAAGCGAAGTGATAACAGAAATTACTTAGCTTCGATCGAGTTGTTACACCCTTTGAGATGTCCCCGAGAATGTTGTCGATTGGATGGTCTTTGGGAGACTTCCAAGCGTGAAGGAGATCATCGTTTGAAGGCGGATGAGCTACCTCGGTTTCCTCATGGTGTACATCTTTATCCTCCTCAACTTTGACTTTATCGGGTTGATCAATCCCCGGCTCGCCACCTTTGAGTATGTCTTCCGTTGATGTACCTGCACCATGAACAACACTACCCTTTCCGACGTTTCTCGGATAGGATTCGTCAAAAGTGACATGTACAGACTCTTCCACAACAAGTAATCGTTTATTATATATTCTATATGCTTTACTCGATTGAGAGTATCCGAGGAAGATACCTTCGTCGGCCTTGGAATCGAATTTGCCCAAGTTTTCCTTTCCATTATTTAATTCAAAACATTTGCAACCGAAAACATGTAAGTGAGAAACATTTGGCTTTCGCCCTTTTAAAAGCTCATACGGTGTTTTATTTAGAATGGGGCAAATGAGCACCCTATTCAAAACATAACACGCCGTACTAATGGCGTCGGCCCAAAAAAAATTCGGTAAACCACTTTCGTTAATCATTGTTCTTCCCAATTCTTCCAAAATTCGATTTTTACGCTCCACAACCCCATTTTGTTGAGGAGTGCATGGAGCGGAGAAGTTATGATCGATACCATGGTTACCGCAATATTCTTCAAATAAATGGTTTTCGAACTCACCCCCATGGTCGCTTCTAATTGAAACAATGTTTGTATTTAATTTATTTTGGGAAAGCTTAGCAAACCTTTCAAAGGCGGCGAACGTATCGCTCTTGCTTACTAAAAAGATAGTCCAACAAAATCTAGAAAATTCGTCCACTATTACGAAACCGTAATAATTTCCTCCTAGACTTTTAATCCTAGACAGCCCAAATAAGTCCATATGAAGAAGTTCGAGAGGTCTCGTTGTTGAAACGATATTTTTGGATTTAAATGAGATCCTCGTTTGCTTCCCTTTTTGACAAGCATCACAAAGGTGATCCTTGGTGAACTTTATTTTGGGGAGACCTAAGACTAGATCTTTTGAGACTATTTTGTTTAGTAAGTCAAAGTTAACATGTGCTAAACGCCTATGCCATAACCATGAATCTTCACTCATTGTTACAAGGCATTTGTCACTTGTTAACGATACTTCATTCAAGTCTAACATATTGACATTATTCACTCGCAGGCCATTAAACATACTATTCTTATCATCATTATGTACAATTTTGCAACAATCTTTTGAAAACGATACATTGTATCCTTTGTCACATAATTGACTGATGCTAAGTAGATTGTGTTTAAGACCTTCGACAAGCAATACATCAGAAATTTTAGTGGAAGAAGGGTTACCTATACTACCTTTACCAACTATTGTTCCACGGTTGTTGTCACCATAGGTTACATATCCTTTCTTCTTAGCCACAAAGTCAACGAAGAGTGATATGTCTCCTGACATATGCCTTGAGCATCCACTGTCGAGAACCCATCTTCTCTCGGTAGTCTCGAGGCATTGTACCTATGGAAATGCAATTAACACGAGAAGGTACCCAATGGCTTATTTGGTCCTGAATGGTGAGGAACGAAATGGTTGCATTTGGGCAGCCATTGATAAATGCCTTTAGGAACTAAAAATCTCCTAAATCTGCATTTAGCAATGGAGTGGCCTTTCTTGCAACAATAAAGACAAGAGAAATTTACATTTTGATTGCCTTTGCTATCTTCATCCTTTATAACATATTTATATTTTTGATATGGATTAACCATACTTTTTCGAAAGTTTGATTTATCGATAGCAAAGGTAATCTTGGGCTCAAGAGCCTTGTCAAGTTTGGCCTTTAGGTTTCTTACTTCACCTTGCCAAATGTAACAAGTATCACATCCAAAGTTCATCATTCTACTTCTAAGGTCCTCACAACCTGCTTTTGTGCTTTCTACTATAGAAGCCTTAAGTGCCTCAAGTTTCCTTTTGGATTCTCGAATTTTTTGTTCTAAATGAGTAAATTTTTTGTTGTTTGAGGCAAGCCTTTTAAAGGCCTCTTTAGCTTCACAGATTAAAGTATCAAATGCAGTTTGTAATTCATGATGAGACATACTAGAGGATTTTTCATATTTAGCATGTCGTACCTGTTTCTTTTTGTTCTTTTGATGAGCAGAGAGACATAGGTTTGCATTTTCATCTTCATCACTAGAACTTTCATCATCGGAGGAGTCGATATCGCTTTCCCAAGCTATGTATGCTCTCCTTGGCTTTGATGATTTCTTGTGTGATTTGTATGATTCCTTTTCCTTTGTCTTCTTGTTCATCGGACAGTCCGGTTTGTAATGACCGGGCTTTCCACATGTATAGCACGACCCTCTAGTCATTTTACCTTTTGAGTCATCATTTTTAGAGTACCTAGATTGTTTCCGGAAGTTTACCAAGTTCTTCTCGGAATGTTGGATGTCGTTCTTTCTCACGTAAAGATTGTAACGTTTAACGAACAACCCCATATCTTCGCTCTTGTCCTCTTCTTCTTCGTCGCTCGAGGAATAATCACTTTGCTCTTTTGCTTGAGACTTTAAGGAGGAAGTCTTTAGAGCTATCGATTTCCTTTCACTCACCTTTGCTTTGTCCTTCTTTTCTTTCTTTTCGTGTTGTTCTAGGCTCAAGAGTACTTGTTCATGCTCTTGTAGTTTGCCAAATAATGTTGTCAAGTCTAATATGGTAAGATCATTTGCTTCTTTGATGGAGGTCACTTTCGGCTGCCATTCCCTATTAAGACATCTCAAGATCTTATTAGTAGCAACATCATTGGAAATAGGCCTACCTAATGAGTGTAATCGATTAATGAGATGAGTAAATCTCTTTTGCATGTCAGCAATGGTTTCCCCTTGCTCCATGAAAAAGGGATCAAACTCTTGTGTTAGTGTGTTGATTCTTGCCAACTTAACATCGTTCGTCCCTTCATGGGCGATTTGTAGTGAATCCCACATGGCCTTAGCAGTAGGACAATGGGATACACGATAATATTCATCTACACCTAGTGAGGAGCCTAGGATACTTTTGGCTTTCCAATCGTAATTGTATTTTCTTTCATCATCATCAGTCCATTGTGCTTCGGGCTTTGGCACTAATTCATCATTCTCATTGATCATGGTTATTTCAATTGGACCATTGAGAATGACGTTCCATATTTTTCTATCTATGGAATTTATGTGCACCCGCATACAGTCTTTCCAATAACTATAATTTTCACCATTGAAAACGGGAGCTCTATTATAAGCCCCTTTAGGTTCGTTAGCCATTTTCTATCAAAGTTATATTTTGAAGCACGGAGTGAACCGGAGCTCCTGATACCACTTGTTAGACTATGGCACGGATCTAGAGGGGGGGGGGGGTTGAATAGATCCCAATTAAAAAATAAGTCGGCGCTACCAATTAAAATTTGGTTTTGAAAAATTATTTTAAGTGCGGAAGCGGCCAAGGAAAATATAGTCTAAAACGAACTGTTATTGGAAAACCGGATATGCGTCAAGCCTATGGATTAGTGATAATGTGGAATAAGAATCACTACACTAGTCACACAATCAATGATTTGTTTCACTTACTAGGATTCCTAGTTCCAATGATTCAAATAGCAAATCAAACTAGATACACACTTAAGATAATTTTGGTTTAGGAAAATTATCAAACACTTGGTGTGTGAAAACACTCCAAGTGATATTTGTGTTGAGTAAGTGATTCCAATTAATCTAGTACAATATCCTATTGTACTTTGGATTCAAAAATAGAGTTCTAACCTCTTACTCAATTAATATCAAAGTTTGATAAAAGTGCTTATACAAAAATCACTTAATTTTTAAGCTGAAAACAAATATGCAGAAAATTAGAGAAGACAAAGATTTGATGAGGCAGTTCCCCCGCCGTCCTCGCTTCGGGGTACGTCTTCCCTCAATTCAAAAACTAGAATTGAGATGATTTAATAGATATAACCTATTGAATTTAACCGTTTATACAAGGATTGTAAAGCAAATATACAACAGAACTCTCAAGACGTTGAATGTTGCTTCCACTCCTTGTTCCTTGATTCAAGATGAATCAAGTCCTTCGATTGTTGTTGATAGACCTCCGATTCCAGCCCCTTTGTTGAATAACCCTCAGTTCTTCAAACCCTCAGCCCGGCTGATCTCAACTACAACAAATCAAACCCGAATTCTTCCCTTCAATATCACTGAATCCGCTACTAGACTGATGAAGACTTCCTCTTCTCAATCACCTTCGCTCAGCTGAAAATTGATGAAGCAATTCGTCCAAAAACCCCCAAAATCAAACCTATCTTGGAGGACAAAACCCTAAAGGTTTTATTCAAGAAAAAACCTGTCACAAGCTTCAACCCGAACTGGATTCCCCAATCACGGCTTCGAACCTTATCACCTTTAACCAATCACAAAGCACCTCAAAAATGGTTGTGTGTAGTTGATGTGTTGTGAGATGTTGAAGATGAAAATGAAGAATCTTGGACACCTATTTCACTTTTTCTTGTTCTATGAACACTTGAATCAAAATATCAAAATGTTAGTTAATACAAGTAACTTGAAATTCTATTTATAGTAACCAACCAACCAACCCACTTAACAGCTTTTCAAACAGAGTGGGAAACATCAGAAAACTGAATTTGTGCACGAACGGTCGACCATAGCAGGACTATGCGTCGACGCATGGCCTGCAGTTTTGGTCAGACTGAAAAATGCTTCAGTATGCGTCGACCATAGGTCGGCGTGCACTGACCCCTGCGGTCGACGCAAGCATCTTGTGCGCTGACCCGTGGGAAAAGTGTTGTGTTCATGCGCTGACCCGTGGGGAACGTACTATGTCATGCGCCGACCCTACGGTCGACTCATCCCCTGCAGATCTGCAAAAAATAACATTTTTGTGGTTTTCATGCCTTTTGTCATGACTACACTTTGTCCATATATGTTGTACAAAATATAATAGTACAGATGAGCAATGAAAAGGATATGATAGGTGATACGTTGCATCTATTTTGTAGAGGTGGAATCGACATTGTCGATTCATCCATGGTGGTCATTTGTCATCATCGAAACCTATGATTGTATGTTGTATGACAGTTTGCCCTTACATTAGAGACATAGTATGATGAACTATGCTCATGAAACATACCACACACAAAAAGAATATGCAAAGTGGGGGACCAAATCTCATCCATACTTATGTTGATTTTACAATCAACTAGCCTTGGGATATAGAGACATTATAGGTCCATGACATGAATGGATAAAGAATGGGGATGCAATGAAGAGGGAGGGGGAACAGATCAAACACAAATTGGACAAAGGAGGACTTTTACCAAGTTAAGATTATTCATTCATTTTGGGAGATGGAACGTACATTCCATCAATCCCCTAAATCCAATGCTCTTAACCTAACAAAGCCAAATCAACCTTGACCAAGGCCCAACAGCACAAGTCAAACTCACAAAGTCAACTAAAATGGCTCTACACAATTTAATTGGCATTTAACCAATTAAAAATAATAAAAATAATGCATTAAATTAAATATGGTTGGTCAATTTCCTAAAACCTCATCAAAACACCAAAGAAATGGTCATGAGATTCATCACAGGTCAAACAAGGTCACAAGACCTTGGAGAAAATTTTCCAGAATTTTTGGAAACTTAAAAGTATTTTTAAACAATTAAAAATATTCACAAAATCAAATAAATCATGAAAAATATTAATAATGATCCAAAAAATAATTTTAATTCAGAAAATGAAAGAGGATTTTCTTTTAAAAAAATCGTGAAACTCACATATTTTTTGGATCAATATTAAATTTAATATGAATTAATGAAAATCAACTAAATCAGAAAAACATGGACCACTTGATCTCCCTCATTAATTGAGGTGGCAGATCAAGTGGTGGAAAACGTGTGTTCCATGATACGCTTGAGTCTGCACGCCACACGTCTGGTATTCAAAAGCAACGTTCAAGATTAAAACGATTTGAATTGAACAAATGACTCATAACACATCCAACACATCATTGGAGCAAACTTTCGGTCATCTTCTTCGATGACCCTGGCTAGACTGGTTCCCTCATCACCATCACATAAATGAAAAAGGAGGACATGATCTTAAAGAAAAAATGGCGTAGATCATGAATATCACCTCAATTTAACCTAACTCCAAGTATATTGAGAGATACATGGAGTTGAATTTTGAGGTATATGAACTGAGTTGCTTCGATTTGACCTTAAAGTAACTTAATCTTCTTGCCTACTTTGGTAGGACTTTAGACAACCAAGGATCCAAGAGAATTGATGAGAATTGAGGAAGAATCGAAGAGAAGAAAAATCTGGAAAAATACCTTCAATGTTGTGCAGAACTTGATCTCTCTTGCTTTAATTCGTGCTTGATCTTGCTTATGGAGCTTGCAGAAGTGGATTACGAATGGTGCAAGGCTTTGGATTCTGGAGTTCATGAATCTCCAAACAGTGAGATTCAAACTCAAATTTCAAGAGAAATTTATCAGGTTTTCCTATGAATTGTGAGGGTTTCAATGTTTGGAGGCAAAGCTGGCGCGCAAGGTCTTCAAAATATGATGCAAGGGACCTCTATTTATAGCAAATGTAAGTGATATTTGCACACTTGAAAATGCTTCCAAAATTGGCAATGTGAAGTGCACGCTTGCATGGGCATGTACGGGCCCATGAAGCAACTCAATTAGGTCCAAATGTAAGTGAAATGAAGTCTGAATGAGAATTTTGATGCAAGGAAAAGATGTTTTGATGTTTGAAGAATGATTCTTGCAAACTGATACAACCCTATTCAAGCCATGCACAGACCCCTCAAACCTTGTCCAAAATGAATGAATTTGGATTCTTTGGAAATCTTAGATCAATGGGAACAACTCTTATGTTGAACACTTTTCCATTTGAAGCTTGTATCATGGTGAATTTTGAGGTGGAAGTTTGGAAATTTTAACATGTCAAAATATTTTCTAAGTGTCAAGACATATGTTCAATTATTCCACCTTGGGTAACTTTTTATTTGAGCTTCAAATGAGAAATGTTTCTTCAACAAAGTTGTATCTATTTCAAAAACCTTCAAAATGGTCACAAATTTGACATCATTTGAATTTGGTATGAATGAGTTATTCATTTTTGAAGTTGAGGAAAATCACTTGTTCAATGGTATTGGTCCAAAATGACCTATAATGTATCCTCATATCACATGCTCATAAAAGTTGAATTATCTCTTCCTCCAAACATAAAAATTGAAGTAGACACTCTGAATTTGATTGTGAAACTTGGAAATCTTTCATCTCATAAAAATTGAGCAAGTTATGGTCGTGGGAAGTTGACTTTCAAATTAGGGTTTAGACAAAATGACCTATAATGTTTCAACATAATAAATGACTTTCCAAGCAAACATAGCTCTAGACCTAAACATGAAAGTTGTTTGGAATGTCATTTAGAGTAACGTTGATCTTGGAAACATTTTCATATGATAAAAATTGTAGGAGATAGGGTCTAGGGAGACCCAGTTTTGATCAAATGAATTCATCTGGGCAACCACCATCAACCAACTTGCTAAATTGCAATTATCTTGACTTTTAAGGCTCATGGGAGATCATATATGCATACAATGATGGAATTTGAAGTGTCCCTTGAGGTATTTGACCAATTGGTGAAGAAACTTGTTGAAGAAGTTACTCAAGATACCCAGATGAACTAGGGTTTCCAAGGCAAACCAATTCCAAATTCTTGACCAAAATAACATGTAAAGATCATGGGGACTCATATATGATGCTTATAGTGAATATGGATCATTTCGTGGTTGAGCTCTTGTCAATGAGGGTCTTAAACCCTAGATGTGAACTTGATGGATCAAATGTGATCATGTGCCCTCCCTACAAAACAGTTAGACAAATACAAAGACATATTTTTGGTATTTTAGTTAGTAAAGATGATAAAATAACAAGTATGATACAATCACATGGTGCTTGGTGATCTCTCCCAAAACAAACCTAATGAAAGAGGGGTAAGGAGGATGCCAAGGTATGATCCCAATGTTAATACATATAATGAGATGGCATGAGGGATCTTAGGGTCAAAATTGGAGTCTTACATGTTTATCCTACTTTCTTATGTCTATATAATTGTATATTTAATGTATGTATATTTGTTTGTATGATATAATCTGCTTGTCGTGCTTGGTGATCTTTGAGTGGTGAGATAAGTTCTAACCCGAACTTGAGTGAATTTAAGATAGGAGGATGGTATAGTCATGTTTGACTTGTGTGGAGTAGTCCTTAACAAGTTGGCTTGAGACCCATCTATTCAGTGGAGACCCTTTTGGAGATATTAATGTCACACAAGTTATTTGTGGTTAGCATTACTTTCTCTGATTTGGGGTCCGAGAAGCTGAGGACCGTAGAACATTTAACCCATATTGGCCTATTTAGGACGTAGTGCGGAGACTGTTCAAGTGTAGACTTGATAATAGTTGTTACACGATACTACACTCAGACTAGTTTCTCTTGAGAATATTATGGGTTGATGAGTCAGTCATCCTAACCTGTAATATTTGATAGATGGAATTAAGACTCTGGGAACTTTTTTAGAACATGATCTACAGGTTTTATCCTTAGTACACTCCTTTGGGATGGTTCTTAACTTAACTCTCTCACAATAAACCCTTGATTCTCGGTTGATCCAATCAAGTCATGTCAATATCAATGGAACTTGGATGTTGATAAGGTGAAAACCATAATCCACCAAAATGGATGATTGATCTTGATAACGACTTGATTCATCCCTTGACCTTTACTTTCCTTGTTTGTGATCTCTTATATGTGATTGTTGCATTCATGCATTCATGTGCATCATAACATTTATCACACCAAAAATAGCTTCAAGGAACTGAGGTTTTATTTACAAATATTTTCAGACCATGGTTTATGGACGAAGGAACACTAAGAAGTACAGGTTCAGATGCCCCCGACTTGAAATAGTTGAGGAAGCTATCATTTTTTTATTAGATCCCTTGGATTTTAAACAAAGTCTTGGGAAGCTTCTATCCGTGTTATCTGCTGATGTGGTCGAAGGACTCTTGTGTGTATTGGTTCAGTTTTATGACCCTCTCTACTGTTGCTTTACTTTTCCTGATTATCAACTTGTACCTACATTGGAGGAGTATGCCTATCTCTTGGGAATACCTGTTTCTAGCAAAGTTCCTTTTAGTGGATTGAAGGAGATTCCCAGATCTCATATCATAGCTGAAGCTCTTCATCTGAAGAAGTATGAGATTGAGGCTCATTACGTGAAGAAAGGAGGAATGTTTGGATTGACTTCTGAGTTCCTTATTAGGGAAGCTACTGTCTTTGCTCAAGCCGTTAGTGTGGATGCTTTTGAAGATATCTTTGTGTTGCTCATCTATGGGTTGTCTTTGTTCCCTAACATTGATGGTTTTGTTGATGTTAACGCCATTAAAATCTTCTTGATTGGAAATCTTGTGCCTACTTTGTTGGGTCATATGTATTTCTCTTTGCATCTGAGGAATTCTAAAGGTGGTGGAACGATTGTATGTTGTGTTCCTCTTCTGTACAAGTGGTTTATTTCGCACTTGCCTCAGGCGCCTGCTTTTGTGGAGAACAAACAATGTCTAAGGTGGTCTCAGAGACTTATTTCTCTCACTAATGATAATATAATTTGGTATGATTATTCATTTAGTAGCTTGGAGATTATTGACAGTTGTGGTGAATTCTCTAATGTGCCTCTCTTTGGTACGCAAGGAGGAATCAATTATAACCCTGTTTTGGCTCGTCGTCAACTTGAGTTCCCCTTGAGATGAAAACCTAATAACACTAAGTTAGAAGGTCTTTTCTATCAAGAGGGTAAAGATCCCCAACATTTGAAGCAGAAAATGGTGCATGCTTGGCATAACGTGCATAGGAAAGGTAGATCCGAGCTTGGTCTGCGCAATTGTGTAGCTTTGGAATCTTACACTTTTTGGGGGAAGAAGAGAGCTTTGGAGTTGAAGGTGCCTTATGCTTGTGAGAGACCTATGTCTATGGTTGTGGTTGAGCCATTAAATCTCCCTAACCAGGATGTAGAGGAGTTGGAAGATGTACTTGCCAAGATGAAACAAGAAAAGGATATGTGGGAAGAGAGGTTCCATGCTTTGAGCAGAAAGCATGAGGAGTTGCAGCTTGAGTCTAAGGATAAAGATGCACTTATTGAGCTTCTTGAAGATTGAGCAGTGAAGAGACAGAGTGAGCCAGACATTTCATCTTCCTTTAGTATGCATCAACCTTCCGACGCTTGGAAGAAGATTGTTGACCAGTTTGTCCTTGAGAAGGCTCAAATGAAGACTTCTTTTGAGTCATAGATTCGACACATCTGAAGGAAGTACACGCCTGCAGCCAGATCATCTTACACCATTTTTAGGGGGTCCTTAGGATGATTAGTTTCCTCTTCTCTTGTATTTGTATTTTAGTTTCTGAAATTGTACTCGGTGTAATCCTTCCAATTATATAAATAAAAGAGATTTTTTATGGCCAATCAAAATTATTGCAGTTGTTATTATTTATTTGCAAATAAAATAGTATGTTCCTTGAAAATAAAAACAATTAAGCATTGCATTTCATGCATCATTTGCATAGCAGGTTTTCTTCCGCCAGATATCTTATTGGTTATTCGTCTGTGCTTCAGCCAAGCTGACTCATCAATACAATACCCGCACCAATCATTTGAGAATCATGGAGTACTTAGAGCAAGAGAATAGAGAGCTGAAGGACGAGATCGCCCGCCTGACTGCCATGATGGAGTCAGTTCTAGCTGCTCAAAGTCAATCTTCTCCAACACTTGCAACTCCTCCTCCTCAGAGGACTATCATTTCAGAAGTTGTTACTTCAACTGTGCCTGCCACTCAGTTTGCTCCTGCCATGCCTGCCAGATTCCCATGGGGAATGCCGCCCAATTTTGTGCCTGAAGGTTTTGCGCCTACTTTCGCTTCCATGCCGACCTCTAGCTCGGTCATGTCTGTTCCTCCTCTAGTTGTTCACACGCTGCCTCGTGTTGAGGACACCATCGACCATTCCGAGCGGTCTGAGGGTTCAAATGTTTATGAGAAAATGGATGAAATGAAAGACCAATTCCTTGAGCTGCGAAAGGAGTTGAAGACCTTGAGGGGAAAGGACTTGTTTGGTAAGAGTGTTGTGGACCTTTGCTTGGTTCCCAATGTTAAGATCCCGATGAAGTTCAAAGTCCCTGACTTTGAAAAGTATAAGGGGAATACCTGTCCGCTTAGTCATCTCGTCATGTATGCTAGAAAGACATCACCGTAAACTGACAGTGATCAGTTACTGATACATTATTTCCAAGACAGTCTGACTGGTGCTGCTCTGAGGTGGTACATGGGTTTGGATAGTGCGAGTGTCCGCATGTTCAACGATTTGGGTGAAGCATTTGTGAAACAATACAAGTATAATATGGATATGGCGCCAGATAGGGACCAGCTTCGCTCGATGTCTCAGAAGGACAAGGAGACATTTAAAGAATATTCCCAAAGACGGAGGGAGCTTGCTGCTCAGATCAACCCTCCGTTGGAAGAAAAGGAGATGACCAAGATTTTTATCAAAACCTTGAGCTCATTTTACTATGAGCGAATGATTGCTAGTGCCCCCAGTGACTTTACCGAAATGGTAAACATGGGGATGAGACTATAAGAAGGTGTCCGTGAGGGACGGTTGTCTAAAGAAGAGGCATCATCAAGCAAGAGGTGTGGTAACAGTTTCTCCAAGAAGAAGGAAGCTGAAACCAATGTAGTATCAGTTGGGAGGCAGAGGAGGCCTCATATCAGAAGAAGTCTGCAACCCTTTCAACACCATCATCAAGTATCATCTGTTATTCCAGTGTTTTCCAACAATCAATCAGTGCCAGTTTAACAACAACGTCAACAACGACCACATCAAAAAACAAACAACTACAACACCACCACCACCACCAATAATCATAATCAACAATAGAACTTTGAGAGGAAGAAGGTATCTTTCGACCCTACTCCTATGACTTATGCTGAATTGTACCCATCTCTGGTTCTCAAGAACCTTCTCTAACCGAGAAATCCGCCACAAATCCCGGAACCACTTCCACGGTGGTATAAGCCAGAGCTTCATTGTGACTTTCATCAAGGGTCTCCTGGCCATGATATCGAGAATTGCTACTCGCTGAAGTATGAAGTCCAGAAGTTGGTAAAGAGTGGGATGATGTCCTTTGAGGATCGTGCGCCGAATGTGAAAGCAAACCCATTACTTACTCAAGGTAATTCCTCTGTTAACATGGTAGATAGTTGTCCAGGGAGTTTCTGGGTGTTCGATGTGCGACGAATTCTTCGATCGTTGGTTGAGATGCATAAGACCTTATGCACTATTAGTGATTGCGAGCATGATCACAACAGTTGTGCAATCTACAGTGTGAACCCCCGTGGGTGTTCGGTTGTCAAGAGAGATATCCAGAGGTTGATGGACGAGAATGTGATTCAGATTCAACAGTCTAGAGATATAGATGACATCAACCTAATAGTGCCAGTGTTCAAGACACTAGAGAGGGTGGTAATCTAGTTTGATAATAGCAACAATAACAACGTCAACAATAGATCGGTATCGCCATTGGTAATACGGTTAGTGGGTCCGGTCCTGTACGCATCTGATAGAGTTGTTCCATATCAATATAATGCTATTATGTTAGGGAATGGTCAAGAGGTTTCGTTGCCTACAACCAGTTTTGTTGTGAGCTTTGCTGATGTGATGAAGGTGACCCGCAGTGGTCGTGTTTTTGGGTCTGTGTTCCCAAAGAGTCTAGAAGATGTATCTGTCAGTAATAAGGTTAATGTGCCTGCAGTAGATCCGGTTAACGCTCCAAGATGTCAATTTGGTAAATCCAGCAATTTGAAGCCTAATGATGATCATGAGGTACTCCGTTTAATCAAGAAGAGCGAATATAATATGGTGGAGCAGTTGCTCCAAACTCCTTCCAAGAGTTCAGTGTTGTCTCTGCTCATGAACTCTGAAGCACACAGAGAAGCATTGCAAAGAGTATTAGAACAAGCTTATGTCGAGCATGATGTGACAGTAAGCCAGTTCGATCATATTGTGGATAACATCACTTCCTGCAACAACTTGAGCTTTTGTGATGAAGAACTTCCCGAGGAAGGCAGAAATCAAAACTTAGCATTGCATATATCAATGAACTGCAAAGAGGATGCGTTGTCAAATGTATTGGTTGATACCGGTTCTTCTCTGACTGTACTCCCCAATTCAACTCTTTCCAAATTGTCGTATCAAGGAGCTCCGATGAGATACAATGCATGATCGTTAAAGCTTTTGATGGTTCTCGCAAAATTGTTATAGGAGAGGTGGACTTTCAAGTGAAGATATGTAGGAGTGATTTCCAAATTAATTTCCAAGTAATGGATATCCATCCGGCCTATAGCTGCTTGTTGGGAAGGCCTTGGATACATGAAGCTGGAGCTGTTACGTCAACTGTGCATCAGAAGTTGAAGTTTGTGAAGAATGGTAAGCTTGTTATCGTCGGTGGAGAGAAGGATCTGTTTGTGAGTCACCTGTCGTCTTTTTCGTATATTGAAGCTGAGGAAAAGATTGAAACTCCGTTCTAAGCTCTATCTATTGCTGAAGAAAAGAGAGTTGGGCACCTTTGTCCTCTTTCAAAGACACGCAGAAAGTCGTTAAAGACGGTAATTCTGATCAGTGGGGCCGGATGGTAGAGGTCGCCGAGAAAAAAAGAAGTGTTGGTTTGGGATTCCAACAAGGGACATATGTGATTAAGGTTGAGGATGAGCAACCCAGTTTCCGTAGTGGAGAGTTCATTCATGGTAATGAACAATACTTAGCTGTCGTGATCGAGGGGGATGAAGATGAAGACTGCACCAATTTTGTGACGCATGGAAAAGCTTGAAACAATTGGACCGCTGTCGACGTTCCTGTTATTATGCATCGCTCTAATAATTGCTTTTATTGTTTTTGAAAATCCTTCTCTTATGCCTAAGGGAGAAGTGAACATTGTTTGGCATATTTCAATTTGATCATTAATAAAATATAATTTTATTCATCCATATCTAGGATGTTTTATTTTTACTTTTTGCTTTTCTGAAAATGGTAATCACAAAAAACATAAGTAAATAATAATAATTGTCCATCTGCATAATATTTGGTCACAATTCACTTCTCTAAAATAAAAATATCAAATCATTATGCAGGTTGGTTTCTAAACCCATTGAATATAATGATCTTACTCCTTCTCCAAACTTTGAATTCCCTGTGTTTGAGGCAGAGGAAGAAAGTGATGAAGAAGTGTCTGATGAATTGTCTCGTCTACTTGAGCACGAGGATAAAGCCATTCAGCCATTCGAAGAGCAGATTGAGTTAGTCAACTTGGGTTCCGAAGATGATGTGAAGGAAGTTAAGATTGGGTCTCAACTGTGTCCAGAGGTTAAGAAGGGGTCGATTGATCTTCTCCGAGATTATTCAGATGTGTTTGCTTGGTCCTATCAAGACATGCCTGATTTGGATTTTGAGATTGTGGAGCAGAGATTGCCGTTGAAGCCAGAATGTCCGCCAGTCAAGCAGAAGTTGAGATGGACTCATCCTAATATGGCAGTAAAGATCAAAGAAGAAGTGCAGAAGCATATTGATGTTGGTTTCCTTGTTACTGCTGAGTATCCGTAGTGGGTGGCTAACATTGTGCCTGTTCCAAAGAAGGATGGAAAACTCTGTATGTGCTTAGATTATAGAGACTTGAACAAAGCTAGTCTGAAAGATGAAATCCTCTGCTACACATTGATATGTTGGTAGACAATACAGCTAAATTCAAAGTCTTTTCGTTTATGGACGGATTTTCCGGATATAATCAGATCAAGATGGCACCCGAGGATATGGAGAAGACCACATTCATTACACCCTAGGGAACATTCGGTAATAGAGTGGTGCCTTTCGGTTTAAAGAATGTTGGTGCAACTTACCAAAGAGCAATGACCACTCTTTTTCATGATATGATGCACAAAGAGATCGAAGTTTATGTTGATGATATGATTGCCAAATCTAGTAACGAGGAAGAACATGTTGAGCATTTGTTGAAGTTATTCCAGTGTTTGAGGAAGTACAAACTCCACTTGAATCCCAATAAGTGTACGTTTGGTGTTCGTTCTGGTAAGTTCTTGGGATTTATTGTCAGCGAGAAGGGTATTCAAGTTGATCTTGCCAAGGTCAAAGCAATATAAGAGATGCCTGCGCCCAAAACTGAGAAGCAAGTCAGAGGTTTTCTCGGACGCTTGAATTATATCTCAAGATTCATTTCACACATGACTGCCACATGTGCGCCTATATTCAAGCTTCTCCGGAAAGATGAGTCTTGTGATTGGACCGAAGACTGCCAGAAAGCTTTTGATAGTATCAAAGAGTATCTACTTGAGCCTTCGATTCTGTCTCCGCCTGTTTAAGGAAGACCTTTGATCATGTATTTCACTGTGCTTGAAGAGAGTATGGGTTGTGTTCTAGGCCAGCAAGACGAAACTGGATAGAAAGAATATGCTATTTACTACCTCAGTAAGAAGTTCATCGATTGTGAGACTCGGTATTCTATGCTTGAGAAAACTTGTTGCACATTGGCTTCGGCTGCTAAGCGTCTGCGTCAGTATATGTTGAATCATACCACTTGGTTGATATCCAAAATGGATCCAATCAAGTACATTTTTGAGAAGCCTTCTTTAACTGGGAGGATTGCCCCGTGGCAGATGTTGTTATCAGAGTATGATATCAAATATTGATCTCAGAAAGCGATTAAAGGTAGCGTCTTGGCTGACCATTTGGCTCACCAATCAATTGAAGATTACCAGTCAGTGCAATAGGATTTTCCTGATGAAGAGATTTTGTACTTGAAATGAAAGATTGTGACAAACCATTGCTTGAAGAAGGGCCAGAACCTGGTTTCCGTTGGGGCATGGTATTTGATGGAGTTATTAATCAATATGGTAATGGCATTGGGGCAGTGATTATTACTCCTCAAGGCACGCATTTTCCATTTACAGCTAGGTTGACTTTCAAATGTACGAATAATATGGCTGAATATGAAGCTTGCATTATGGGGCTTGAAGAGGCCATTGATCCCAGAATCAAATATGTTTATGTCTATGGAGATTCAACTTTGGTTGTGAATAAGTTCAAAGGTGAATGGGAGACGAATTAACCCGGTTTGATACCATATAGAGATTATGCGAGGAGGATTTCAACTTTATTTACAAAGATTGAGTTTCATCATATCCCTCGAGATGAAAACCGGATGGCAGATGCTCTGGCAACGTTGGCTTCAATGATTATGGCGAAGTACTGGAATGAAGTTCCCAATTTAACTGTGATGCATCTTGATAGGCCAGCTCATGTGTTTGCTATTGAAGAAGTCAAAGATGAGAAGCCATGGTATTTTGATATTAAGAGTTTTCTCCAAAGTCAGATTTACCCGTTCGGGGCATCTTTGAAAGATAAGAAGACATTGAGGAGATTAGCCGACAACTTCTACTTGAATGGTGATAAGCTTTATAAGAGAAACTTCGATATGGTTCTGCTCAGATGCGTGGATAGACACGAAGCAGGCTTATTGATGACTGAAGTCCATGAAGGTTCTTTTGGCACTCATTCCAATGGACATGCTATGGCAAATAAGATGTTGCGAGCAGGTCACTATTGGCTGACAATGGAATCTGACTGTGCAAGTTTATGAAGAAATTCCACAAGTGTCAAATATATGAAGATAAGATTCATGTTCCTTCGATATTGTTGAATATCATTTCCTCTCCATGGCCCTTCTCCATGTGGGGAATTGATATGATTGTCATAATTGAGCCTAAAGCTTCGAACGTACATCGTTTCATTTTGGTGGCTATTGACTACTTCAGAAAGTGGGTTGAAGCGGCATCATATGCGAATGTAACCAAGAAAGTTGTTGTGAGGTTTATTAAGAATCAGATTATATGTTGTTATGGTGTGCCGAGCAAGACCATTATCAATAATGGATCGAACTTGAACAATAATATGGTGGAAGCTCTTTGCAAAGAGTTCAAGATTGCACATCATAATTCTTCTCCCTACAGACCTAAGATGAATGGGCCTATTGAAGCTGAAAATAAGAACATTAAGAAAATCATTCAGAAGATGGTTATAAAGTACAAGGATTGGCATGAGATGCTCCTATTTGCGTTGCATGGGTATCGTAATCCATTCGCACTTCAATAGGGGCAACCCCTTTCTCACTCGTTTATGGCATGGAAGTTGTGCTCCCCGTAGAGGTTGAGATCCCGTCATTGCGTGGGTTGATAGAAGCCAAGTTGACTGAAGTTGAATGGTGTCAGACCATGTATGATCAGTTGAATTTGATTCAAGAGAGGAGGTTGACTGCCATGTGTCATGGTCAGTTATACCACCAGAGAATAAAGAAAGCTTTTGACAAGAAGGTCAGACCTCGCGTATTCAGAGAAGGTGATCTTGTGCTCAAGAAGATTCTATCTTTCAAACCAGATTCTAGGGGAAAATGGACTCCTAATTATGAAGGCTCATATGTTGTTAAAAGAGTCTTTTCAGGCGGTGCTTTGATTCTACAACTATGGATGGTGAAGAGTTCACTCATCCTGTAAATGCCGATGCAGTCAAGAAATACTTTTCCTAAAAAAGAAAAAGAACAACTCGCTAAGTTGAAAACCTGAAAGGGAGGCTTAGGCAAAAATGAGCGTCTCGGTGGATTGAAACCCGAAAGGGCGATCCAAGCAAAAATTAGAGACAGAAGACAGAAAAATTATCCCGATAAATTCATTACCCCACCTTGGGGCAATTTATGCAAAAGTTAGGGATTATGGCAAGTAACTGCATCCTGTTGAGCTTCAGTCTTGAATAAGTTCTTGAGCATAATGTTTGGTTCTGATTCATCTTTCAACCAAAGCTAAGAGCACAGTGGATATTGAAGGCGGTAGAAGGATTAATGATCATTGTATTCAATGTAGCCCTTTTCCATGTAAATTACCATTTTTTAAC
Source organism: Lathyrus oleraceus (assembly GCF_024323335.1). Lineage (NCBI taxonomy): Eukaryota > Viridiplantae > Streptophyta > Magnoliopsida > Fabales > Fabaceae > Lathyrus > Lathyrus oleraceus. The sequence continues at coordinate 323,658,031 of NC_066580.1, read as the reverse complement.
TTTTGTAAAGATCTATGGAGTCTCGTCATTTACAGACTACCATTCTATTAAATAAAGTTGAGCTTTTTATACAATTGTTTCCACTCTTATTTATTCAGCCAATTAGAAGTAAACTTTATTGTGATCATTTTGAAGTTAAAGTTTTAAAGTAAAAAACAAGTTTTCTTAAATAATAAAAGCAGTAACTTTTAAAAAGCAATTAAAGGAATATCAACAGTGGTTTGAAAAACGGTAAGCCCTAAATGCAAAGCATTGTTGGTTTTGCAAGCGGTCGGTATGATCCTTATTTCATTCCCAACAACATTCCCAACAACATTCCCGCGGCATTTCAGCAGCCGAGTTTGGTTGGTTTCCCCAGCTAAGTTTGTATTTGCCTCCCGTGAGTTGTAGGCGCGTCCTAGCAGCAGTTTGCACAGTTTGGTAGAATTTTGCTTCCCCGTAAGTCGCCATCAGAGTTGTCCCTAACCTCTGTTAGCCCTGATTCTGAGCAGTGTTGTAGTTTTCCCCTGTAGGGTTGTCTCCTATTTGATATGGTGTTGACCTAAAAATCCCCGCAGAGTTGATGTTACAGTTTCCTCAGCAGATCCTTTCCTCTTTCTCCTCAGCATGGGTTGAGCCTTTGAGGTGGATGATTCTTGTGAATTCCCTTGCACCTTGTTCTCTCCAGCATTTGTTTCCTCCCTTGTCATTTGTATCCTTTGTCATCGTTTTGTCAACATAATCATCATATATACATATACATTCATTTCATTATTGCATTACTAATACACTTTGTGATTCATTATTTCTCTGATCCTCTGCCACGGTGGTATACTTTTTCCCTCCCATACAAATTTGGTTTGTCTGTCCTCTTTCAATTGTAGAGTGTCAGCCCCCTAAGCAGAAAGAATTTAACCTTTCTCATTCCCCACTAAGTTACTTCCTCGTGGATGATTGTTATTTTAGTTTCCTCCCTAGTTGTTATCTGGATGTAACCACTCTCCATGAGGTATATCCTCATTGGGTTGAGTATTTGATTAACCGTTTCTTTCTAGATCTTACCTAGATAGATGCTTTTGGTCCCCTTGAGAGTCTATTACCTAGTAACTGGTAATATTCTTCTCAATTTTTTGCATATTTTTACTTTTTGCTCAATACCCGGCAAAAGCAACCCTTTTCTCCCCAGCGGATTCGTTTTTCACATTTCCCTAGGAAGTTTATCCTTGATATGTTCATCCTAACCAATGACGAATATTTCCTTCCCCTGGTTTGAGTTTATCCTTGATATGTTCATCCTAACCAATGACGGATATTCTCGTTTTGGTATTCTACCCAGTAAAAAGGTAGTTGTAATCCCTATTTTGTTCCCCAGAGAGTTAATCCTTGATATGTTCATCCTAGCCGATGACGGGTTTCCTTCTCTTTGCGGTATTTTGCCCAGTAATCGGTAGTTGTAAATCCTGCTTTCCCTTTGCAGAGTTTATCCTTGATATGTTCATCTTAACCGGTGAGGATATTCTCTTTTCGATATTCTATCCAGTAACTGATAGATGTAATTCCTATTTCTCCCCTCAGAGTATATCCTTGATATGTTCATCCTAACTAATGACGGATATCCTCTTTTTGGTGTTTTATCCAGTATCCAATAGATGTAATTCCTACTTTTTCAGGCAGTTTATCCTTGATATGTTCATCTTAACCAGTGACGGGTATCCTTCCTAATGTCCCCAGGTGATTCTATCCTTGATATGTTCATCCTAATTGATGACAAATATTCTTCCCCTTTGAGTCTATCCTTAATGTGTTCACTTTAATCAGTGACAAATATTCTCTTTCTTTATGTATTCTGCCCAGTAAGCGGTAGCTGTAAACCCTATTTGGCTTTTCTCCAGCAGTTCATTCTTACCTAGTAACTGGTAACGAATGCATCTCTTATTTTTGCTCAACGAGTCATCCTTGATATGTTTACCCTAACTGGTAACGGATGCCCTCCTTGTCAGAATTTATTATACCCTTACCCGATAGCCGGTAACGGATAATATACTTATGTTCCTCATGTGTTGAAGATCATTTCTTCCCCAGTTGAGTTTGAGTGCATTTCCCCTAGGGAATCGCCTTTTCCTGCTTAGGTCGAGTATTTCAGCTTTGTTCTGATCTACCTGTTTCCCCGATAGATGTTTTTTTCTTTCCCCGACTGATTCCTTCCATTGATTTATTTTCATTCAATCCCTTGAGTCCCCTAGCAATTTTAAGTCGTAGCCTGGCCTATGCACAACCTTTTTATTCCCAGAGTCTCTCTCTCCCCAGTGAGTTTTCCTTTGTGGCAACATTCCCCCCCCCCCCCCCCACACACACAAAGATTATTTTTGCATTCACATCATATACATCATGAGGTCTCTTAGGGACCAAAATTTGTTTCTATATGTTGTTATTTAAGCCTGTTCTACTAAGTCGATACGAAGATTTTAACCTCATCTCCTCAGCTAGAACGTTCTTAAATAGGGGCAGCTGTAAGACCCCAATTTTGACCCTAAGACCCCTCATGTTATTCTCATCATATGCATTAGCATTGGATCACACCTTGGCATCATCATTACCCCTCATTCATTGGGTTTGCATTGGGAGAGATCACCAAGCATATTTGATTGTATCATACTTCATTTATATTTATTTCACTAACCCAAATACCTAAAATATGTCATTGTATAGTTTAACTCTTTTGTAGGTAGTGCACATGTTCACTTATGCTCTATCAAGCTCACATCTAGGGTTTAAGACCCTCATTGCAAGGAGCTCAATAAAGAAGTGGTTTACTATGGCTCTAAGTATCATATATGAATCCCCATGATCTTCACATGTTATTTTGATCAAGAAATCATCAAGAGTTTGAAGTTGGTTTGCCTTGGAAACCCTAATTCATCTAGGTATCTTGTGTAACTTCTTCAACAAGTTTCTTCACTAATGGATCAAATATTTCAAGGAATACTTAGAATTTCATCATCTTATGCATATATTATCCTCCATTATTCCCAAAAGACAAGAGAGTGTCAAGCTAGCAAGTTGGTTCATGGTGGTTCACCAGAGGAATTCAACTGATCAAAACTAGGGTTTCCTAGACCCTATCTCCTGCACTTTTTGTCATATGAAAATTATTCCAATAGAAAAGTTACTCTAAATGACATATTAAACAACTTTCATGTTAAAGTCTAAGCTATTTTTCTTGGAAAGTCATTTTGTATGGTGAAAGATTATAGGTCATTTTGTTTAAACCCTAATTTGGAGGTCAACTTCCCAAGACCATAACTTGCTCAATTTTTATGAGATAAAAGTTATTCAAGTTGCATGATCAAATTCAAGATTTCGACTTCAACGCTTATGTTTGGAGGAAGATCAAATTCAACTTTTAAATGCATGTGGTATGAGGAAACATTATAGGTCATTTTGGGCCAATGCCATTGAATAAGTGATTTTCCTCAACTTATAAAATGAATAACTCATTCATGATAAATCCAAATGAGGTCAAATTTGTGACCAAATTAAAGGAATTTGAGAGAGCTACAACTTTGATGAAGGAACTTTTCTCATTTGAAGCGCATAGAAAAAGTTACTCAAGGTGGAAGAAGTGAACATATGGCTTGGTACTTAGAAATTTTTTGATATGTTTGATTTTCCAAATTTCCACCTCAAAATTCATCATTATCCAAGCTTAAAATGGAAAAATGTCCAACATGAAAGTTGTTCCTCTTGATCTAACCTCTGGAAAAATTTCAGATGTCTAGACTTGAAAGAGTTAAGGAAGCTATCTTCTTTTGTATTAGATCCCTTGGACTTCAAGCAACGTCATGGGAAGCTTCTGTCTATTTTATCTGCTGATGTGGTTGAAGGACTTCTGAGTGTTTTGGTTCAATTTTATGATCCTCTCTACCGTTGCTTCATTTTTCCTGATTATCAGCTTGTGCATACGTTGGAGGAGTATGCCCATCTCTTGGGAATACCTGTTTCTAACAAAGTGCCATTTAGTGGATTGAAAGAGATTCCCAAATCTCATCTTATTGCTGAAGCCCTTCACTTGAAGAAGTCTGAGATAGAGGCTCATTGGGTGAAGAAATGAGGATTGTTTGGATTGACTTCTGAGTTCCTCATTAATGCGGCTACTGCTTTTGCTCAAGCTGGTAGTGTGGATGCTTTTGAGGCTATCTTCGTGTTGCTCATCTATGGTTTAGCCTTGTTCCCTAACGTTGACGGTTTTGTTGAGGTTAATTCCATTAGAATCTTCTTGATTGGGAATCATGTGCCTACTCTATTAGGAGATATGTATTTATCTTTGCATCTAAGGAATTCTAAAGGTGGTGGAACTATTGTCTGTTGTGTTCCTCTTCTATACAAGTGGTTTATTTTGCACTTGCCTCAGACGCCTACGTTTGTGTGTAACACCTCAAAATTTGCCCTCCTCTCTTGGGACTAGCTTAACATATTGCATATCATTTTTAGGTCATTAGGCATTGCATATTGCATATCATGTGGTTACATGGTGCAAGTCATTCTCTCAAGTCTTGGTCAGAAGATGAGGAAGTCAAAGTGCAAGCTAGGGTTTCATTGGACTGGTCAGCAATCATCTGAGGATGTGGAGGTCCAAATTAGGGTTTCATGATTCTTAAAAGATATTGGTCTTCATCTTGATTACAATGATTCATCATCATCATCATGGTTTGATTTCATCAAGTGTTGAAGCAGGATTCCTTGAGATTAGGGTTTTGACCACTGGTCAACCCTAATCAGTTGCATTGGGCCAATCAGGGCATGATCAGGAGATGGGGTTTACAATGGAGATGAGGATCTTTCTATGATTGTATGGAGATTATTGAGGCTAGGGTTTCATCCTTGAGCCATTTCATCAGGAGATTGGAGCTCAGATGGATCTATGCATGGCCAAATTCATCTATCAGCTGAAAAAGTCAACTGTGGTCAACTGTACATGATCTGATGGATTTGGAGGTGAAAATGAGTTGGATACACTTCATTCATGTTGGAACAAGTGATATTTGACATGTCAAAGCTCAAGAATGGAGAAAATCAAGTCAGACAAAAACTGCCAAAAATAGAAAGTGACTTGTAATGGAAGTTTCCAAAAATGGAAAGTTTTTGACCTCAAGACCACGTGTCCAAGGAAGCTTCAAATGAAAATTTGTTCAACATGAAAGTTGTAGATCTTGTTCTCACCTTTCCAAAAAGTCCAAGAACTTGAAAATCCCATGTATGGTTGTCAAGTTATGGCCTAGTGAATTTCAAAAATGACCCATAATCAGAGGGGCATAACTTCCACATGGATTGTCCAAATTGGATGTTCTTTATATGCACAAACTCCATTTGACATGTACTTTCATGGTGCATAATTGTATTTTCTCAAAAATGGTCAAAGCAAAAAGTCAAATTTCAACTGGACAGTTAAATGAACCAGGGGCAAAATTGTCCAACTTGAGAAATAATGGGAATTTTTGGATGGGGATTTTTGCAACACTTCACAAATGGCATTTGAAACTTGTTGGAATACTCATAACATGCAAAGGCTTCATGGTTTGAAAATTGGCTTTTAAAATGAACTTGAACAAATGGACCAAGTGCCATCACATGTGGAAATTCTAAAATACACATCCAATGAACATGAAACAAGTGGCAACAGCTCATGACAGGTGTTTAGGAGGTGTGTGAGGTGGCAATGAGCTGTCATTAGCTGGCATGTGAAAGTACATTTTTGCCCCTAGCTTGAAAATGACCACTTTTGCTAATCACTTTCCATTTGATTAATTAGAGTGATTAAAGCATGGATTAATCATGAGTATATATTCTTAATCATAACTAAATCATAACAGAAATTCACAATTCCCAAAATCAAGATCCAAATTCTCCAAATTCTCCAACTTCTCTCAAGAATACATCACACAAAATTCCCTCAAACTTTCTCAATTCTTGATCATTTGGCAAAGTGTTTGTTGATTCGAGTTTCATTCATCATCTACTTCATCTGTTTGTGAAGATCCACCTCAAATTCACCACCATTCGCGACTGTCCAAGCAAGGTGCATCCATGGTGAATCAAGATTCCTTTTGCTAGAAGCTACTCCAAGCGAATTCGAGCACTCCAGGCTACTTCTTGAAGCTTGTTCTCCATCTGTTTCGCATCACAACACCTTGAAAGCTCCGATTTCGACACTGCCATTCCAGGTAATCAGTTTTTCGAATGTCATGATTCTTCAATTGCTTATGTGCGTTTGATAGAGTGAAGAACATAGAGCATCGTGATGTGATTAGCTTTAGAAATGGATTAGTGTAGAGAAAGTTATGTTGATTCGAAGCTTGATATGCGAAACTTTAAACGATCGATCCGGTTAGTACAGTTAGATTTAGGTTGATTAGGTTATATATTTGAGATCCTGACATCGAGACCTTTCCAACGGTTATTAGTTTGTGAGTTTTGGTTGAGAAATGAGCGAAACCGGTGCCGCCGTTGATGAACATGTATGAACGCGTAGATGATGAAGCAGTTCTGGGATTAAAACGCGTTTGATCCTGTTTTTTTGGCTTGGCAATTCAAACTGTTGTTTCCCTCCCTGGACGACCAATAGCGCGTTGCCAACACATTAAAATGCCACAGTGTCACTTGGACCGGTTTAGGATAATAACGAGAATGCCACTGCTGTAATTCAAATTCATTTAATTAATAATAATACTTGAATAATTATTTTAAAAATCACACAAACATTAAAAAAATCATAAAAAATAATTGGCTAATCCAAAAAATGTGAGGATTTTTTCTACAGCTTCCATTTTGTCTCTAGTTTTTTATGAGTATGATTTTGCAAATTGTGCTTGGTGAAAAATTGGTTTGACCTAGGGTTGTTTGACTTGTATGCATTCTTGACACATTTTTCAATTTTTGATGTGAAATACTCATGCCTTAAAAGAAATGCTTGAAAATTTTTGTGGTGATTGTAGACATGCTGATGGTAATTTACATATAAATTTTGTGAATTTTGGATACCTGAGGATTGAGTTATGAATTTTTGCATCTAGGTGTGACAATTTGTGTCACACCTAGCTAGGTTAAATTTCTGGATTTATTCTCATGACCTAGGCTTGTTGAAATGACTTGAAATTTTATATGTGAGATCATTAACATGTTAAGATGCTATGTGAATTTTTCTGGATTTTTATGTGGCATTTTCAATTTGATTGGTATTTTTCATCTCTGTTGGTCAAATGTGCAAGCTTGTGTGACATGTGTTTGGAATATCCTTGTGAAATGCTCATATGGTATTGAATGAACATGAAATTTGGTATGCTGGTTATAGACAAATGATAGGACATGATGCTTTTGGTCCCATTCATTTCTTTATTGTTTTCATGGACTTATGAATTTTTGAAGTGAATGCATGTGTTGATGTTGTGATTTGGCTCATATAATTGTGTCTGTTTTTCTTGATTTTCATTGACATAGTTCCTTTTGTCCAATTGAGCTGAAAATTGACATGCTATACCTTGAATATGTCCTGTTTAGGTGTAAATTATTTGAGGATTTTTGGAATTGTTTTGATATGGAATTGAATGCAATAGTTCTGTTTAGATGTTTGATGTTCCATTTGATCTAAATTGAATTGTTTTGTGCATGAAATGAATATGGTGAAGGGTATGAGCATGGGACTAATTGTGTTGGCTTTTGTTTGACATTAATTTGACTTTGGTTAGAGATCCCTTGCTGTTTAGACATTTTTGTCACTTTTGGACCCTAGGCTTGGCCTAGTGGTCTAGTCTCTCACATTTGCTTGATTTTTCAGGATAAAAAGCACAATGCTCAAGGAGATTGAATCAAGTTAATTCAATTGAGTTTGTTTGATGTCTGTACAATAACATAACTTTGTTTTGTAGGTTGTGAAGCTTGAGCTTGAGCTTATAGCTTGCCTTTGTGTGCATTAGTTTGTATAGTCTGACTGATTAACATTTGCTGTTTATGTTTGTCTGTCTGAGTACTGATGATACTTGATTGTTTTCAGGTACATTTAGTTGCTTATAGTTCTTTTAAGAACTTGCTTGTTGCTGCTTGGTTTTTAAACCACTTGAGGTAGGACATCTATTCTTCATGTAGTCTGGAGACCCGGTCTGTTATTTGGCCGGGCAAACTGTCTGAAGTCCTCCTTAAGAGGCGATGCTTGTGATTGTTTAATATTGTGCCTAAGCAGGTGAAGTCCTCTATGAGGCAATTGGTGGAAGGTAGGGATATGCAATCTATCCCCCACTATTCTGTGAGTCGTCCCTCTGCTCACACGGCTGTGTGTTGATGCATTGGGACACAAACCCAAGATCTCGTGCTGTTGCACAATCGAGTCAGAGTCTTTGAGCGTAGAAGGGTCCCTCCATTCTGGACCCACGCTCCTTTGTCTGAAGCTCTCCCTGGTCAGGGATAAGAGCTGTGAGGTCTCATCCTCACTTCACCTTTTCATCTGCTTCACCTTAGCCTCGTAATGGCAAGGTTAAGAGCGAATACTACACATGTACAGATGACTTGCTTCGGCAGTCAAACCCATTGTTTGAGCCCACTTGACTGGTTATAGTGCGTGCTATGTGAATATTTGTTTGACATGTTTGTTTGAAATGCTTGATGATTATATGCTGGTATGCTTGCTTCTTTCCTGGATAGGAGTAGCTTGCAGTTGTGCAAGTAGGTAGAAACCGCAACGTAGGGTAACGATGCATGACAACACTAGGCTCGAGTACAGCTCCCTGGTAGTGTGTCTTCCCCTGGTTTCTGGCTAGATTTTCTTTCCCTTTAGGGGGAACTACATCGCCCTGATCCTCGTGCCAGACGAGGTATGTAGGCAGGAGACCGTGCGAGGTCTCTCCGGGCACCCTTTTCTTTTTTGCGTGTGTTTTGTTTGGCAGCTATCAGGCTCGAGTTCCCGACTCCCTGTTAGTCTGTGTGTGCCGTTGCTTCTGACGTCTCAGCGTCTCTTCTGGCTTGCTTGATGACTTGTAGGCTCGAGTTCCCGACTCCCTACTAGTTTGCATGTGATTTTCTTTCCCTTGAGGGGGAACTACATCGCCCTGATCCTTGTTCCAGACGAGGTATGTAGGCAGGTGGTCGTGCGAGACCACTCCGGGCAACCTTTTTTTCTTTTTGTGTGTGTTTACTGGTCATCTGATTGTGTGTTTGGTTCGGATGCCGACGTAAGCCCAGTGATTGGCGGTCGGGCTCCACGTTTGCCCTTTTGAGTGTGTTTTGGTTCGGATGCCGACGTAATTCCATCAAGTGGTTGTCGGGCTCCACGTTTGCCCTTCTGAGTCTGTTTTGGTTCGGATGCCGACGTAATTCCATCAAGTGGTTGTCGGGCTCCATGTTTGCCATCTGTTTGTGCGTTTTGTGTTGTTTGGCGTGCGTAAGCCGAACTACAGTGGCTCTGATTCTCGTTCCAGACGAGATATGTAGGCATAGGACGCGATGTCCTATCGAGCTCCCTTCTCCTAACCCCACCTGCGTTCCCTGTGTGTGTGTGTGATGTTTTAGCAACCTATTCTTTATTTTAGAACGTGGATCCCGTCGAGTACGACGGACGTGAGGGGTGCTAATACCTTCCCCTTGCGTAACCGACTCCCTTACCCTTTCTCTTTGGTCGCGAGACCATTTCCTTTCCAGGTTTCTCTGAGCGTTTCCTTTCCCTATTTTGGGATAAATAACGCGCAGTGGCGGCTCTGTGTTGTGTTTTTCTTTGAGTCCCGCCGGTTGTTTTTTCGCGGATGCGACAGCTGGCGACTCTGCTGGGGAAGTCACAGATGTAGACCTATGCTGGTCCATCTTCCCTAAGCGAGTCCTTCCTAGCGTTTTAGGATAGTTTAGGTTGCTTGTTTTGCTTTATTTATTGCATTTATTATTCTAACCAGTGTATATATTTGCATAAATATTTGCATGCATCATACTATCATGTTGTTGCCGTCCTCTGTGCAGGTGGTTCCTTTGTTTTGGGGTGGGTGTTCTGAGTGGGGCTAAAACCCAGGCCCGAGTATACACCTAGGATTAGTGTGGGTCTCACGTTCCTCATTTGCTAAATCAGCATAATGTTGCAACGTGACATACCACAAGCCGGACGAGGTTCATCTGATAGTGCTTTCCGTTGTGGAATATTCCACTTTGGTTGAGTTACGTCATTTGAGCTGTTGACTCTGGTGACCGATCATTTCCCGGATCTTTGGTTTAGACGATCTCAGGAGAGCTACAATGGCACACCCGAAAGGGCAAACCCATTGAGTATCTCCGCCCGATTGTCGAGACTATTATCCGCCTTAGGATGACCTGATTAGAATTTACCTGTGAGGGGAGGGTGATTCTTTCAGATGCATGTTCAGATGGTGACTCAGATGGTGATTAATGGTTCCGTTGATCAGAGTCCTATTTATAAGTCGGATTTATGGCCGTTTATTTCAGAGATGCCGGAGTGTTGTCCGTGATTTATCAGTGGGGATCCGTTTATTTCAGGATTCCCCGGGCCGATTCAGAGATTAATGGATATCTGCTCAGAGATTGTCTGGTGATGATGATGATGATGTATCTGTCTTCCGTTTATTTCGGAACCCGTGGGTCAGATTTATGGTTACATATTCCTCAGATGGTTGTGATCGGTTCAGAAATCAGGGCTGTGACTCAGAGCAACAAATGATCAGAGGACTTGGAGGATGGCACGATGCATTGCATTCATTCATCAGCATCATTTTGCATTCATCTGCATCGAACCTATGTCTAGCCATATGGGGAGTATTATGGATTGAGAATCTGGTTGAGAGACATCTGGATGTCAAAATGTTATTGGTGAAATATTATCTGTCTCGATGAAACCAGGATCGAAAGACAGAATCTTCCTCATATGGATAGACGTTGCATTCATGCATATTAACCTGTTTGCTGTTTTGCAGGAATCATTGCTCGTGCTCGTAGAGTTGTACCTTTGCACTCAACCCGTCCTCACAGATACTTCACCAGACGCAATACTCCCAGACTCATGGATCTCCCAAACACAGATATCCTCGAGCTGAAGGATAAGATGACTGAGCTGATCAACATCATGCAGGGTTTTGCAGTTGGTCAGAAAGCTCTGGCTGATAAGGTCGAAAAGCTCGAGCGGGCTTCAGCTGCTAACAGTGTTGTTAATCTGGATGGTGTCTCCAATCAGGGGCTGGGTGGATACAGAGACGGTGAAAAAAGAGCAACCGTGGGTATGGTGAACAACAATGCTGCTGGTTTTGGTGCTGGTGGTCAACCTGGGCCCGGTCTGGGGCAGAATATGAAGGACGGCCTGTTGCCTCCATTCTACGGGTTTGATGACGATAAAGAGGAGGACCGAGAAGCTGATCAATTCTCCATGCACAATGAGCCATTCGGTCAGTATGGTGCCCAACCACAGAATAAGGAGATTCAGCTGCTGGCTGACAAGATCAGAGCTCTGGAAAGCCATGCCATTCCCGGGGTTGTCAACATGTCAAATATGGGGCTAGTCGAGGGGGTTGTGATTCCACAGAAGTTCAAAGCACCCGCATTTGACAAATATAATGGGAGTTCCTGCCCGGAGACTCACCTTCAAGCCTTTGTCCGCAAGATCTCTGCATACACTACAGATCAAAAGCTTTGGATGTACTTCTTCCAGGACAGTCTGTCTGGAGGATCTCTGGAGTGGTATACCAAGCTGAAATCTGCTGACATCAAGAGTTGGCAAGATCTTGGAGATGCGTTCTTTAAACAGTATCAGTTCAATGCTGATATGGCCCCGAGTCGTACCCAGCTGCAGGGTATGTCTCAGAAAAATAACGAGGGGTTTAAAGAATATGCCCAAAGATGGAGGGAGTTGGCTGCCAGAGTGCAACCTCCTCTAGTGGACAGAGAGATGTCTGATCTCTTCATGGGTACCCTGCAGGGGGTTTTTGCCGAAAGAATGGTGGGCTGTCCGGTAACCAACTTTGCAGACATTGTGGTGGCTGGGGAGAGAATCGAAAGTTGGCTGAGAATGGGGAAGATACAAGGTAATGCTTCGTCATCAGGGTCGAAGAAGCCATTCGGGAACGGTCAGCGCAAGAATGAGGGTAATACCAGTGCGGTCTACGCTCAGAGAGGACCCAGTAGGGATCGTTACTTCCAGCACACCGCTGCGGTAACTATTCCTGCTGACAATCAGCCTGCACAACAGCAACAGCAGCGTCAGCCATTTCAGCAGAGGTCTCAGAGGGTAGGATATCCAGTCAGGAGGAGGATGAGTGATCGGCATTTTGACAGGCCGCCTGTGACATATTCTTTTCTATTGAAAAAGTTGAAAGATATGGGGCTGGTACAGTTGAGGACTTTGGCACCTATGGGACCTGATCAAAGGCCAGCCAATTTTGATGAAAATGTCAAATGTGAATTCCATTCGGGTGCTCCCGGGCACAGTGTAGAGGACTGCAAAGCTTTTAAGCACGTAGTCCAAGACCTGGTGGATTCAAAAGCAATCAACTTTGCTCCATCTCCCAACGTTAATGCCAATCCCATGCCGGCACATGGTCAGGCGATGGTGAGTGCAGTTGCTGAAGATTCGGATCACGCCTGTGGGATGGATGAAGAGACTGATGGTAACTGCAGGTTTGATGGTTGGATAAAGCCGTGCGTACCAGGAAGCTGGAAGGCCTAAAAAAGATCATCACTGTCACTCATCCGGAAGAGTAATAATTTCTTGTTTTCAGTTTTATTTGCATGAAAGCCTTGCGTGTTGCCCGGCACGTAATGGTCCATTGTAAGGGCCACCTCATGTTTAAATTTGCATTTCTGCATCATTAATAAATGGATGTTTTTCAGTCAAAAAACGGTGTTCCCTGTTTTTCATTTATTTTTGCAGTTTAAAAATAAAAACAAATAAAAATGGCAATGTTTATTTTCATTTTTCTCTTCTTTTGATTCGTCTCGTTCCGAATTCAAAAAATAATTCTCCAGATCTCTTTGATAACGATTTGGTTACACCTCATATGACTTCGACAATCCAATCTATCTTGCTGAAGAAGAAGACGAAGAAGATTGTGATCTGCTGGAATTAGCCAGGTTGTTGAAACAAGAGGAGGGGGTGATTCAGCCGCATGCGGAGCGGATTGAGATTGTTATTCCAAGCACCGCCGAGGTCAGGAAGGAAGTGAAATTATAGCCGCTTCAGAGGCAAGTCGAGAGCAGAATGGTAGCCTTGTTAACAGAGCAGGTGGATACCTTCACCTGGTCATATCAGGATATGCCAGGGTCGGATACCGATGTCGTTGTGCACAAGCTACCATGGAGAGAAGATTGTCCTCTAAAGAAGCAGAACGCCAGTGCCTGTATCAGAGAGCCATGGTGACTTTGTTTCATGATATGATTCATCATGAAATTGAATGCTATGCTATGACATGATAGCAAAGTCCCAAACAGAAGAGGGGCATCTGGCAGATCTGGCCAAGTCGTTTGACCGGTTGAGATAATTCAGACTGAGGTAGAATTCAAGTAAGTGCACTATCAGAGTGCGGTCCGGTAAGATGTTGGGGTCCATTGTAAGGGAGGAATCGAGGTTCATCCGGCAAAAAAAAAAAAAAAAAAAAAAAAAAGAGAAACGCCTGAACCGAGAAAGGAAAAAAGGGGTTCGTGGTTTCTTAGAAAGATTGAACTACCTGTCATGGTTCACATCTCATCTAACAGCCACGTGTGAACCCATATTCAGGATGTTGAAAAGAAAGATCAAACGGTCAGGTGAAATAATGATTGCCAAGGGGCATTGAAGAATAAAAGAAAAAGTTGCAGGAACCTCTGATTCTGATACCTTCCGTGGAAGGAGCGACTGTCAATTCTGTACTTGACGGTCTTCGAGGGGTCTACGAGGTGTATTGGGTCAGCATGACGAGTCTTGTCGAAAAGAGCATGCAATTTACCTAAGCAAAAAGTTTACCGACTGTGAAACAATACATTCACTGTTCGAGAAAACTTGCTGTACTTTGGCATAGGCTGCTCGCCGACTGAGACAGTATATGTTGGTTCATACCACTTTGTGGATTTCCGAGATGGATTCGATCAAGTATGGGCATAAGAATTCAGCATTGACCGGACGGGTTGTGAGAATGCAAAAGAATGCTGACTGATTTGTGATACTCTCAGAAAGCGATCAAGGGGTGCATTGTCTGATTACATCGCCCCACAACCCGTAGAAGATTATCAACCGAGGAAGTTTGAGTTCCCTGATGAGGACATCTTGAGGTACTCTAATCGAAAGATTGAGAGTAACCGATCCCGGAGGAGGGGCCTGACCCTGAATCCGAACGGATTCTGATGTCTGATGGGGAGGTTAAGGTGAATGAGCTGTTGTTGCCTGGATAACGTCTGAATGCACCGACGGTGTGATTGTGCAGAAAATGGTGGTAACCTACAAAGACTGGCATGAAATGTTGCTGTTTGCGTTGCATGGGTATCGCACGTCGGTGCGCACGTCTACTGGGGCAACTCCATTCTCATTGGTATATGGGATGGAAGCTGTGTTACCTGTTGAAGTTCAGATTCCCTCTTTGAGAGTCCTGATGGACGTAAAATTGCAAGAGGCTGAATGGGTAAGGACCCGGTACGAAGAGTTGAGCCTGATTGAAGAAAAGAGGCTAGCAGCCATCTGTCATGGGCAGTTGTACCAGCAGAGAATGAAGCGTGCTTTTGACAAGAAGGTGCGACCTCGGGTAGATCACGTAGGTGATATGGTGTTGAAAAGGATCCTTCCTCCTCAAAACGATCGAAGGGGCAAATGGACACCGAATTATGAAGGTCCGTTCGTGGTCAAGAAGGTTTTCTCTGGTGGAGCCTTGTTGTTAGCGACCATGGATGGCGAAGATTTTCCATCCCCTGTGAATGCGGACGCAGTTAAAAAATACTTTGTATAATTGACCCGCTGGACGAAAAGAACAAAATAGTCCAGGCAAAAATGGGCATCCCGGCGAACCAAAACAGAACGGAAGGTTCGGGCAAAAATTAGGGAAAAAATGAAAAATGTACACCCGGCAAGTCGAAAACCTGAAAAGGCGACTTGGGCAAAAAAGGGTATCCCGGTGGACTGAAAACCCGAAAGGGCGGTCCAGGCAAAAGAGGGATTGAAACGAACAACTGCGTCTAGCATGATCGTTTGCGCTTTGGTTAAAGCATCATGGATAATACCCGGTAGGGATCAGTTGGAGTCGTCCTGTTCAGAAGGCAGAAAGCACGGAGAGTCTGAGGACATATGGGGTGTAACCGAGTTGGAACTCGATGAGATCACGGGTTTCACATTGCCATTAGGATAGATTTTTCCTTTTGTGCAATTACCTCTTTTCAGGAATTGCTTCCTTTGTATTGCTCATTTGAGCCACACACCTTTCCAATCAATAAGATGCATATTCAGTCAAATAATTTTGTTTTTGTTTTTCATTACCGCTTTAATTGCAAAAACATCCGATTATTTTGATAAAGAATCTTGCATTTTAAGACATACAGGTCCCTTCCGATGCATGTTTATAAGATTGAAAGCTTGAAATTTTATGCGGAAGGTTGAGTGACCCAAGTGTTGAAATCTTGACACGCCTGGGGCACGGTTTTATCTAACGATCTGTTTTGCAGGAACTGTTAGGTATTTTCACTCACTTGCAGGTTGTGATGTGGAAGCTTTGTAACAAATCCCCAGAGAGTTCGCTCAGGAACGAATGTATGAAGGGATGACGAAGACGTTGAGACGTACGACGATCCTTGATGTTAATCAAGAAGACTCTTCAAAGTCGGAAGACTTGAAAGTACGTAATTCCCCGCAGAGTCTGACCAGGGACGAGTGCATGAAGGACGGTAGGAAAAGACGACGTTGAGACGTCCGACGACCTTTGAAATTAACCAAGAAGACTCTTCAAAGTCGGAAAGTTGAAAAGTATGTATAAATCCCAGGAGTACGCTTTCCGTCGGGCGCGGAGCGATTCGGAATACAAGATGATGGAGCAGAAAAGGTCCAGACGAGTCTGGGAATTCTCAAAAGTGGAAAGCTGATACGAGATTGGGAGGTTGATACCATGGTTCGATGAGTCGACGGGTGTTCTGTACCAACTTTTCTCATTTCCCTAGCTATATCCCCAAGCAGGATTAGAGGACCAAATCCCCTGCAGATCCGAGGTCTGTGGTTCCCAGCCGAGTCAGGATGGTTATCCCCGGCAGGTTTAGAACGGTGTTTCCTCAGCAGCCAGGTCTGAAGGTTGCTATTCCCCGAGTGGAGCGGGTTTCAATGAAATATATCTCCAGCAGTGTTCATCCTACCAGTGGATTGGACGAGTTTCCGTAGCAGACGGACTTTTGCATCCCCAATTGAGTTGATCCTACGTGTGGATTGCATGGGTAATGGTAATCCCCAGCGGAGTAGCACTCGTTTCCCTAGCAGGGTTTGGATGGTTATCCCCAGCAGGTGTCAGATCAATGCTTCCCCAGACGCCAGGTCTGGAGGTTGCTTTTTCCCAGCAGAGTGTTTGTGAAGCACTTCCCCAGTAAAGTCGTCAGGTATCTGTGAGGGTTTCCCAAAGCAGAGTCGGGATTGATATCCTCAGCAAGTCAAAGATTGTTGTATCCCCACAGAGTGTTGGTGGTTCTTATCCCCAGCAATTCCCGAGAGGATTGGGTGCAAAGGAGGTTTTTCCCAGCAAGGGTTGCCTATGTCCCAGCAGCAGTATTATCCCCCAGCAGGGTGGAATCGGAGTATTGACGAGTTCCTCAGCAAAGTGTCTCGTGCTCCTCAGGAGAGTCCCTTGAGGGGGATACTTTTTTATACATTCATCATGTAAATAAGCATAGCATATTGCATAGAAAAATAATAAATCGCGTAGCATTTCCATAAGTATGGAGCATTACGCAGAAAAAGATCATGCATCATTGTTGCAAGCATAGAGCTAGTCTCAAGCCGTGGTTACCGTTTGAGAGGTGGTTGTGCCAGAAAGCGAAGATGTTACTCTGTGGAGTTTAGCATCATGACGTCAGATCAGCAATGTTCCCCAGTAGTGCGATATTGGAGGAAATGTTTCCGTCGGACAGAGATGGAAATAAAATCAGAGGACGTTACGCGATCAGCGCGATTCAAGCCGTGGTTACCGCTTGAGGATTGGTTTTATCAGACAGTGAAGGTGTTACTCCGAGGAGTCTAGCATCATGGTTTTAATCAAGGGTATTCCCCAGTAGTACGATACTGGAGGGTAAGTTTCTGTCGAGCAGAGATGGGAATGTTAATCAAGAAAGTTTCGGGGTCCAAAAAGAAAAACAAGAAAGAAGATAATCCCCAGCTAAACGCGAAGTGTTTGTTTGCCAGGGTTGAATAGAGAGCAGTCGGCTCAGGGCTTGTCATCCTCAGCATGGGTCGTTGTGGCACTCCGGCCAGTTTCCGATTTCCAGATCGAAGAGGTTCTCAACAGTTAGGACGAAGAACTTGTGGCACTCCGGCCAGTTTCCGATTTCCAGATCGAAGAGGTTCTCAACAGTCAGGACGAAGAACTTGTGGCACTCCGGCCAGTTTCCGATTTCCAGATCGAAGAGGTTCTCAACAGTCAGGACGAAGAACTTGTGGCAATCCGGCCAGTTTCCGATTTCCAGATCGAAGAGGTTCTCAACAGTCAGGACGAAGAACTTGTGGCACTCCGGCCAGTTTCCGATTTCCAGATCGAAGAGGTTCTCAACAGCCAGGACGAAGAACTTGTGGCATTCCGGCCAGTTTCCGATTTCCAGATCGAAGAGGTTCTCAACAGTCAGGACGAAGAACTTGTGGCACTCCGGCCAGTTCCGATTTCCAGATCGAAGAAGCTCACGATGATTAGATCGATGCAGCTTGCGGCAATCCGGCCAGTTTCCCGGTATCCAGACCGAAGTGGTATCCAGACCGAAGTGGTATCCAGACCGAAGAGGTGTTCAGACCAAAGTGGTGTTCAGGCCAAGAAAATGAAAAAAGAAGAGAAAATTCCGGGGTTCAAGAAAATGAAAAAGGAGAGAGAATAGTAATCCCCAGCGGATAGGTGGTGTTCAGGCCATGGTTATCCCTGCGTTACCATTTATTTTGGTATCCAGGTCGACAGTGTTGTTTTGGTATCCAGGTCGATGTTGCTGTTTCGGTGATCAGGCCGACTTTCTCCGTACTAGACAGATTTTTGTTTCAAGATTGTTTCTTCGCCGATTCTGACAGGCGTTGTTAATTATTTTCCCATCAGAGTGCAAATTGTTCGTTTGTTCTTGGTATTCCATCACTCTTCATCCTGATCATCTGAAAGCCGAGGCTGTTCATATCGACAGGTTCACAGTGGATTGAATAGGGGCAGCTGTAACACCTCAAAATTTGCCCTCCTCTCTTGGGACTAGCTTAACAT
Source organism: Lathyrus oleraceus (assembly GCF_024323335.1). Lineage (NCBI taxonomy): Eukaryota > Viridiplantae > Streptophyta > Magnoliopsida > Fabales > Fabaceae > Lathyrus > Lathyrus oleraceus. Next base: position 323,639,642 of record NC_066580.1, on the reverse strand, counting down.
TTTGCATATCATTTTTAGGTCATTAGGCATTGCATATTGCATATCATGTGGTTACATGGTGCAAGTCATTCTCTCAAGTCTTGGTCAGAAGATGAGGAAGTCAAAGTGCAAGCTAGGGTTTCATTGGACTGGTCAGCAATCATCTGAGGATGTGGAGGTCCAAATTAGGGTTTCATGATTCTTAAAAGATATTGGTCTTCATCTTGATTACAATGATTCATCATCATCATCATGGTTTGATTTCATCAAGTGTTGAAGCAGGATTCCTTGAGATTAGGGTTTTGACCACTGGTCAACCCTAATCAGTTGCATTGGGCCAATCAGGGCATGATCAGGAGATGGGGTTTACAATGGAGATGAGGATCTTTCTATGATTGTATGGAGATTATTGAGGCTAGGGTTTCATCCTTGAGCCATTTCATCAGGAGATTGGAGCTCAGATGGATCTATGCATGGCCAAATTCATCTATCAGCTGAAAAAGTCAACTGTGGTCAACTGTACATGATCTGATGGATTTGGAGGTGAAAATGAGTTGGATACACTTCATTCATGTTGGAACAAGTGATATTTGACATGTCAAAGCTCAAGAATGGAGAAAATCAAGTCAGACAAAAACTGCCAAAAATAGAAAGTGACTTGTAATGGAAGTTTCCAAAAATGGAAAGTTTTTGACCTCAAGACCACGTGTCCAAGGAAGCTTCAAATGAAAATTTGTTCAACATGAAAGTTGTAGATCTTGTTCTCACCTTTCCAAAAAGTCCAAGAACTTGAAAATCCCATGTATGGTTGTCAAGTTATGGCCCAGTGAATTTCAAAAATGACCCATAATCAGAGGGGCATAACTTCCACATGGATTGTCCAAATTGGATGTTCTTTATATGCACAAACTCCATTTGACATGTACTTTCATGGTGCATAATTGGATTTTCTCAAAAATGGTCAAAGCAAAAAGTCAAATTTCAACTGGACAGTTAAATGAACCAGGGGCAAAATTGTCCAACTTGAGAAATAATGGGAATTTTTGGATGGGGATTTTTGCAACACTTCACAAATGGCATTTGAAACTTGTTGGAATACTCATAACATGCAAAGGCTTCATGGTTTGAAAATTGGCTTTTAAAATGAACTTGAACAAATGGACCAAGTGCCATCACATGTGGAAATTCTAAAATACACATCCAATGAACATGAAACAAGTGGCAACAGCTCATGACAGGTGTTTAGGAGGTGTGTGAGGTGGCAATGAGCTGTCATTAGCTGGCATGTGAAAGTACATTTTTGCCCCTAGCTTGAAAATGACCACTTTTGCTAATCACTTTCCATTTGATTAATTAGAGTGATTAAAGCATGGATTAATCATGAGTATATATTCTTAATCATAACTAAATCATAACAGAAATTCACAATTCCCAAAATCAAGATCCAAATTCTCCAAATTCTCCAACTTCTCTCAAGAATACATCACACAAAATTCCCTCAAACTTTCTCAATTCTTGATCATTTGGCAAAGTGTTTGTTGATTCGAGTTTCATTCATCATCTACTTCATCTGTTTGTGAAGATCCACCTCAAATTCACCATCATTCGCGACTGTCCAAGCAAGGTGCATCCATGGTGAATCAAGATTCATTTTGCTAGAAGCTACTCCAAGCGAATTCGAGCACTCCAGGCTACTTCTTGAAGCTTGTTCTCCATCTGTTTCGCATCACAACACCTTGAAAGCTCCGATTTCGACACTGCCATTCCAGGTAATCAGTTTTTTGAATGTCATGATTCTTCAATTGCTTATGTGCGTTTGATAGAGTGAAGAACATAGAGCATCGTGATGTGATTAGTTTTAGAAATGGATTAGTGTAGAGAAAGTTATGTTGATTCGAAGCTTGATATGCGAAACTTTAAACGATCGATCCGGTTAGTACATTTAGATTTAGGTTGATTAGGTTATATATTTGAGATCCTGACATCGAGACCTTTCCAACGGTTATTAGTTTGTGAGTTTTGGTTGAGAAATGAGCGAAACCGGTGCCGCCGTTGATGAACATGTATGAACGCGTAGATGATGAAGCAGTTCTGGGATTAAAACGCGTTTGATCCTGTTTTTTTGGCTTGGCAATTCAAATTGTTGTTTCCCTCCCTGGACGACCAATAGCGCGTTGCCAACACATTAAAATGCCACAGTGTCACTTGGACCGGTTTAGGATAATAACGAGAATGCCACTGCTGTAATTCAAATTCATTTAATTAATAATAATACTTGAATAATTATTTTAAAAATCACACAAACATTAAAAAAATCATAAAAAATAATTGGCTAATCCAAAAAATGTGAGGATTTTTTCTGCAGCTTCCATTTTGTCTCTAGTTTTTTATGAGTATGATTTTGCAAATTGTGCTTGGTGAAAAATTGGTTTGACCTAGGGTTGTTTGACTTGTATGCATTCTTGACACATTTTGCCATTTTTGATGTGAAATACTCATGCCTTAAAATAAATGCTTGAAAATTTTTGTGGTGATTGTAGACATGCTGATGGTGATTTACATATAAATTTTGTGAATTTTGGATACCTGAGGATTGAGTTATGAATTTTTTCATCTAGGTGTGACAATTTGTGTCACACCTAGCTAGGTTAACTTTCTGGATTTATTCTCATGACCTAGGCTTGTTGAAATGACTTGAAATTTTATATGTGTGATCACTAACATGTTAAGATGCTATGTGAATTTTTCTGGATTTTTATGTGGTATTTTTCATCTCTGTTGGTCAAATGTGCAAGCTTGTGTGACATGTGTTTGGAATATCCTTGTGAAATGCTCATATGGTATTGAATGAACATGAAATTTGGTATGCTGGTTACAGACACATGATAGAACATGATGCTTTTGGTCCCATTCATTTCTTTATTGTTTTCATGGACTTATGTATTTTTGAAGTGAATGCATGTGTTGATGTTGTGATTTGGCTCATATAATTGTGTCTGTTTTTCTTGATTTTCATTGACATAGTTCCTTTTGTCCAATTGAGCTGAAAATTGACATGCTATACCTTGAATATGTCCTGTTTAGGTGTAAATTATTTGAGGATTTTTGGAATTGTTTTGATATGGAATTGAATGCAATAGTTCTGTTTAGATGTTTGATGTTCCATTTGATCTAAATTGAATTGTTTTGTGCATGAAATGAATATGGTGAAGGGTATGAGCATGGGACTAATTGTGTTGGCTTTTGTTTGACATTAATTTGACTTTGGTTAGAGATCCCTTGCAGTTTAGACATTTTTGTCACTTTTGGACCCTAGGCTTGGCCTAGTGGTCTAGTCTCTCACATTTGCTTGATTTTTCAGGATAAAAAGCACAATGCTCAAGGAGATTGAATCAAGTTAATTCAATTGAGTTTGTTTGATGTCTGTACAATAACATAACTTTGTTTTGTAGGTTGTGAAGCTTGAGCTTGAGCTTATAGCTTGCCTTTGTGTGCATTAGTTTGTATAGTCTGACTGATTAACATTTGCTGTTTATGTTTGTCTGTCTGAGTACTGATGATACTTGATTGTTTTCAGGTACATTTAGTTGCTTATAGTTCTTTTAAGAACTTGCTTGCTGCTGCTTGGTTTTTAAACCACTTGAGGTAGGACTTCTATTCTTCATGTAGTCTGGAGACCCGGTCTGTTATTTGGCCGGGCAAACTGTCTGAAGTCCTCCTTAAGAGGTGATGCTTGTGATTGTTTAATATTGTGCCTAAGCAGGTGAAGTCCTCTATGAGGAAATTGGTGGAAGGTAGGGATATGCAATCTATCCCCCACTATTTTGTGAGTCGTCCCTCTGCTCACACGGCTGTGTGTTGATGCATTGGGACACAAACCCAAGATCTCGTGCTGTTGCACAATCGAGTCAGAGTCTTTGAGCGTAGAAGGGTCCCTCCATTCTGGACCCACTCTCCTTTGTCTGAAGCTCTCCCTGGTCAGGGATAAGAGCTGTGAGGTCTCATCCTCACTTCACCTTTTCATCTGCTTCACCTTAGCCTCGTAATGGCAAGGTTAAGAGCGAATACTACACATGTACAGATGACTTGCTTCGGCAGTCAAACCCATTGTTTGAGCCCACTTGACTGGTTATAGTGCGTGCTATGTGAATATTTGTTTGACATGTTTGTTTGAAATGCTTGATGATTATATGCTGGTATGCTTGCTTCTTTCCTGGATAGGAGTAGCTTGCAGTTGTGCAAGTAGGTAGAAACCGCAACGTAGGGTAACGATGCATGACAACACTAGGCTCGAGTACAGCTCCCTGGTAGTGTGTCTTCCCCTGGTTTCTGGCTAGATTTTCTTTCCCTTTAGGGGGAACTACATCGCCCTGATCCTCGTGCCAGACGAGGTATGTAGGCAGGAGACCGTGCGAGGTCTCTCCGGGCACCCTTTTCTTTTTTGCGTGTGTTTTGTTTGGCAGCTATCAGGCTCGAGTTCCCGACTCCCTGTTAGTCTGTGTGTGCCGTTGCTTCTGACGTCTCAGCGTCTCTTCTGGCTTGCTTGATGACTTGTAGGCTCGAGTTCCCGACTCCCTACTAGTTTGCATGTGATTTTCTTTCCCTTGAGGGGGAACTACATCGCCCTGATCCTTGTTCCAGACGAGGTATGTAGGCAGGTGGTCGTGCGAGACCACTCCGGGCAACCTTTTTTTCTTTTTGTGTGTGTTTACTGGTCATCTGATTGTGTGTTTGGTTCGGATGCCGACGTAAGCCCAGTGATTGGCGGTCGGGATCCACGTTTGCCCTTTTGAGTGTGTTTTGGTTCGGATGCCGACGTAATTCCATCAAGTGGTTGTCGGGCTCCACGTTTGCCCTTCTGAGTCTGTTTTGGTTCGGATGCCGACGTAATTCCATCAAGTGGTTGTCGGGCTCCATGTTTGCCATCTGTTTGTGCGTTTTGTGTTGTTTGGCGTGCGTAAGCCGAACTACAGTGGCTCTGATTCTCGTTCCAGACGAGATATGTAGGCATAGGACGCGATGTCCTATCGAGCTCCCTTCTCCTAACCCCACCTGCGTTCCCTGTGTGTGTGTGTGTGATGTTTTAGCAACCTATTCTTTATTTTAGAACGTGGATCCCGTCGAGTACGACGGACGTGAGGGGTGCTAATACCTTCCCCTTGCGTAACCGACTCCCTTACCCTTTCTCTTTGGTCGCGAGACCATTTCCTTTCCAGGTTTCTCTGAGCGTTTCCTTTCCCTATTTTGGGATAAATAACGCGCAGTGGCGGCTCTGTGTTGTGTTTTTCTTTGAGTCCCGCCGGTTGTTTTTTCGCGGATGCGACATTGTGAAGAACAAATAATGTCTAAGGTGGTCTCAGAGACTTATGTCTCTCACTAATGATAATATAGTTTGGTATGATCCTTCATTAAGCAGTTTGGCGATTATTGATTATTATGGTGAATTCTCTAATGTGCCTCTCATTGGTACACAAGGAGGAATAAACTACAACCCTGTTTTGGCTCGTTGCCAACTTGGGTTCCCCTTGAGAGACAAACCTAATAACACTTTGTTAGAAGGTCTTTTATATCAAGAGGGTCAAGATCCCCAACATTTGAAAAAGAAGATTGTGCATGATTGGCATAATGTGCATAGGAGGGGAAGATTCGAGCTTGGTCCGTGCAATTGTGTAGCTTTGGAAGCTTACACTCGTTGTGTGAAGAAAAGAGCTTTGGAGTTGAATATGCCTTATACTTACGAAAGACCTATGTCTATGGTTGTGGTTGAGCCATTAACTCTCCCTAACCAAGATATATGGGAGTTGGAAGACGCGCTCGCCAAGATGAAGCAAGAAAAGGATATGTGGGAAGAGCGCTTCCATGCTTTGAGCAGAAAGCATAAGGAGTTGCAACTTGAGTCTAAGGACAAAGATGCACTTATTGAGCTACTTGAAGATTGAGTAACGAAGAGATAGTGAGAACCATAAGTTTCATCTTCCTCTAGTATGCCTCATCCTTCCGTCGGTTGGAAGAAGATTGTTGACCAGCTTGTCCTCAAGAAGACTCAGATGAAGGCTTCTTTTGAGACTGAGATCCGACGCATTCGAAGGAAGTACGTGCCAAACTCCAGATCTTCTGATGTTGTTGTTAGGGATCCTTAGGATGACTAGTCTCCTTTTCTCTTGTATTTTTTATTTGGTTTCTGAAATTGTACTCAGTGTAATCCTTCCAATTATATAAATAAAAGATATTTTATGGTCATATCAAATTGTTTCAATTATTGTTGAATATATATATATATATATTTGCAAATAAAAAGTTCCTTGAAAATAAAAACAATTAAGCATTGCATTTCATGCATCATTTGCATAAGCAGGTTTCTATTTCGCCAGATGTCTTATTGGTATTTCTCCTATGCTTCAGCCAAGCTGACTCATCGATATAATACCCGCGCCAATCACTCAAAGATTATGGAGCATCTAAAGCAAGAGAACAGAGACTTGAAGGATGAGATCTCCCGTCTGACTACCATGATGGAGTCAGTGCTAGCCACTCAGAGCCAGTCTTCTCCAATGCCTGCAACTCCTCCTCCTCAGAGAACTGTCATTTCTGAGGTTGATACCTCTACCATTCCTGCAACTGCTACTCACTTTGCACCTAACATGCCTGCCGGATTCCCGTGGGGAATGCCGCCTAATTTTGTGCCTGAAGGCTTTGCGCCTACATTTTCTTCTATGCCGGCATCTAGCCCAGTCATGTCTGTGCCACCTCCTGTTGTGCATACTCTACCCCGTGTAGAAGACACCATCTATCATTCTGAGCCGTCTAAGGGGCCTGGTGTGTATGAGAAGATGGACGAGATGAAAGATCAATTCCTTGAGCTGCGTAAGGAGTTGAAAACTGTGAGGGGTAAGGATCTGTTTGGAAATAGTGATGCGGAACTTTGTTTGGTTCCGAATATGGAAATTTTGATGAAGTTCAAAGTTCCTGACTTTGAAAAGTACAAAGGGAATACCTGTCCACTCAGTCATCTAGTGATGTATGCTAGAAAGATGTCTACTTAAACCGATAATGATCAGTTGTTGATCCATTATTTTCAAGACAGTTTGATCGGTGCCGCTCTGAGGTGGTACATGGGATTGCATAGTGCGAGCATCCGCACGTTCAATGATTTGGGCGAAGCCTTCGTGAAGCAGTACAAAATAATATGGATATGGCGCCAGATAGGGACCAGTTAAGGTCATTATCTCAGAAGGACAAGGAGACGTTCAAGGAGTATACCCAGTGATGGAGAGAGCTTGCCGCTCAAATTACCCCTCCTTTGGAATAAAAGGAGATGAATAAGATTTTCCTCAAGACCCTGAGTTTATTTTATTACGAACGCATGATTTCCAGTGCCCCTAGTGATTTTAATGAAATGGTAAACATGGGGATTAGATTAGAAGAAGGTGTCCGAGAGGGACAGTTATATAAAGAGGAAGCGTCATCCAACAAGAGATATGGCAATAGTTTTGGTAAGAAGAAGGAAGAAGAGACTAATGCAATGTCTGTTGGGAGGCAAAGGAGGCCTCATGTAAGAAGAAATCAACCACCCCGTCAACACCATCATCAAGTATCATCTGTGATCCCAGTATTTTCAAACAACCAGTCAACACCAATTCAACAGCAACAACGTAAACAACAACAACCACCGTAACGAACAAACACCTACAACAACAACAATACTAACAATCATCTTCAACAACAATCAAATTTTGAGAGAAGAAGGTCTCTTTTGACCTAATACCTATGACGTATGCATAATTATATCCATTGTTGGTTCTCAAGAACCTGTTACAACCAAGAAATCCTCCGCAAATCCCCGAACCACTCCCATGGTGGTACAAATCGGAACTCCGGTGTGCTTTTCATTAGGAGCTCTCGGTCATGATATCGAGAATTGCTACCCCTTGAAGTATGAAGTCCAGAAGCTGGTCAAGAATGGAATGGTGTCCTTTGAGGACCGCGCTCCGAACGTCAAAGTTAACCTATTGCCTGCCCATGGAAATTCATCTATTAATATGGTAGACAGTTGCCCTGGCGAGTTCAAGGTATTTGATGTATGCTTCATTAGAAGGTCCTTGGTGAGGATGCACATGGATATTTGCTTGGTTAGAAATTGTGAGCCTGATCATGATGGTTGTGCTATTTGCATTGTCAATCCCAGAGGTTGTATGATTTTGAAGAGAGACATCCAGAGGTTAATGGATGAAGGTTTGATTTAGATTGTTCAGTCCCGTCATGTAGATGACGATTTTAACGTTATAGTCCCGGTTTTCAAAACTCCTGAGAGATTTGTGATTCAGTATGATAGCAATAGCAATAATAGCGTCAACAATAAATCGGTATCGCCATTGGTTATACGGTTAGCGGGCCCTATCTTGTATGCATCCGATAAGGCTGTCCCATATCAGTATAATGCTACCATGTTGGAGAATGGTCAAGAGGTTCCTTTACCTACGACCATTTTGGTTGTGAGCATATCTGATGTTACCAAGGTGACCCGCAGTGGTCGTGTGTTTGGGCCAGTGTTCCCAAAAAAAGTAGAGAATGTATCTGTTAATAAGAAGGTTGATGTACCAGTGGTAGAGTTTGTTATCACTTCAAGGTGTCAGTCTGGTGAATCCAGTGGATTGAAGCCTAACGATGACGATGAGGTGCTTAGATTGATAAAGAAGAGCGAGTTCAATATGGTGGAGCAGCTGCTTCAAACTCCCTCCAAGATTTTTGTACTGTCTCTATTAATGAATTCAGAAGCGCACAGAGAAGCAATGCAGAAAGTCCTAGAGCAAGCTTACGTGGAACATGATGTTACGGTGGATCAGTTCGATCGTATTGTGGCTAACATCACTTCTTGCAACAATCTCAATTTCTGTGATGAAGAACTCCCCGAGGAGGGTAGAAATCACAACTTGGCTCTGCATATCTCAATGAATTGCAAAGATGACGCTCTATAAAATGTATTGGTAGACACTGGATCTTCATTGAATGTGCTTCTGAAGTCAACCTTGTCAAAGTTGTCATACCAAGGAGCTCCGATGAGATATAGTGACGCGATTGTCAAAGCATTTGACGGTTCTCGCAAAACTATAATTGGCGAAGTAGACCTTCCAGTGAAGATAGATCTGAGTGACTTCCAAATTACTTTTCAGGTAATGGATATCCACCCGGCCTATAGATGTCTATTGGGAAGGCCATGGATTCATGAGGAAGGAGCTGTTACTTCAACGTTGCATCATAAACTAAAATTTATCAAGAATGGTAAGCTGGTTATTGTTCGTGCAGAGAAAGCATTGTTGGTCAGCCACATGTCATCTTTCTCTTACGGGGAAGCCGAGGATGAGGTTGGAACTTCGTTCCAAGCCTTATCTATTGCTGAAGAAAAGAGAGTTGGGGCACCCATGTCCTCATTCAAAGATGCGTTGAAAATTGTTGAAGATGGTCAGTCTGATTAGTGGGGACAGATGGTAGAAGTCTCCGATAACAAGAGCAGAGCCGACTTGGGTTTCCAACAAGGTTCATCAGTGGTTAGAGCTAAAGATGTGCAACTCAGTTTCCGTAGCGGAGGGTTCATTCATGGTAACGAACAACACTTAGCTGCTGTGATCGAAGGTGATGAAGATGAAGACTTAACCAATTTTGTGACGCATAGAAAAGCTTGTAACAATTGGACTGCCATTGATATTCCTATTATTATGCATCGATCTAAGTAATTGCTTTGATTTTTTATTGAAAATCCTTCTCCTATGCCTAAGGGAGAAGGGAACATTGTTTGGCATTTTCAAAATTTTGATCATCAATAAAATATAATTCTATTCATCCACATCTATGATGTTTTATTTTTACTTTTTGCTATTCTGAAAACGGTAATCACAAAAAACATAAATAAATGACATAATTGCCCATCTGCATAATATTTGGTCACAATTCACTTCTCTAAAATCAAAATATCAAATAATTATGTAGGTTGGTTTCTAACCCCTTTAAATACAATGATCCTTCTCCTTCTCCAAATTTTGAATTCCCTGTGTTTGAGGTTGATGAGGAAAGTGATGAAGAAGTATCTGATGAATTATCTCATCTTCTTGAGCACGAGGAAAAAGCCATCCAGCCACTCGAAGAGCAGATTGAGTTAGTCAACTTGGGCTCCGAGGATGATGTGAAGGAAGTCAAGATTGGGTCTCGACTATGTCCTGATGTTAAGAAGATGTTGGTTGATCTTCTCCGAGAGTATCCAGATGTGTTTGCTTGGTCCTATCAAGACATGCTTGGGTTGGATTTTGAGATTGTGGAGCATAGATTACCGTCGATTCCAGAATGCCTTCCAGTCAAGCAAAAGTTGAGGCGAACTCATCCTGATATGGCAGTGAAGATCAAAGAAGAAGTGCATAAGTAGATTGACGTCGGTTTCCTTGTGACCACTGAGTATCCGTAATGGGTGGCCAATATTGTGCCTGTTCTGAAGAAGGATGGAAAAGTCCGTATGTCTGTTGATTATAGAGATTTGAACAAAGCTAGTCCGAAATATGATTTCCCTCTACCACACATTGATTGTTGGTAGACAATACAACTAAATTCAAAGTCTTTTCGTTTATGGACAGATTTTCCAGTTATAATCAAATCAAGATGGCACCCGAAGATATGGAGAAGACCATATTCATTACACCTTGGGGAACATTTTGTTATAGGGTGATGCCTTTCGGTTTAAAGAATGCTGGTGCAACTTACCAAAGAGTAATGACTACTCTTTTCATGATATGATGCATAAAGAGATTGAAGTCTATGTTGATGACATGATTGCTAAATCTATTGATGAAGAGGAACATGTTGAGCATTTGTTGAAGTTATTCCACCGTTTGAGGAAGTACAAACTCCGCTTGAATTCCAATAATTGTACTTTTGGTGTTCGTTCTGGTAAGTTGTTGGGCTTTATTATCAGCGAGAAAGGTATTGAAGTTGATCCTGCCAAGGTCAAAGCAATACAAGAGATGCTTGCACCAAAAACTGAGAAGCAAGTCAGAGGTTTTCTCGGTCGCTTGAATTATATCTCAAGATTCATTTCACACATGACTGCCACGTGTGCACCTATATTCAAGCTTCTTCGGAAAGATCAGTCTTGTGATTGGACCGAAGATTTCCAGAAATCTTTTGATAGTATCAAGGAATATCTACTCGAACCTCCGATTCTGTCTCCACCTGTTGAAGGAAGATCGTTGATAATGCATTTGACTGTGCTTGAAGATAGTATGGGTTGTGTTCTAGGTCAGCAAGATGAGACTGGAAATAAAGAATATGCTATTTACTACCTTAGTAAGAAATTCACTGATTGTTAGACTTGGTATTCTATGCTTGAGAAGACTTGTTGCTCATTGGCTTGGGATGCTAAGTGTATGCGTCAATATGTGTTGAATCATACCACTTGGTTGATATCCAAAATGGATCCAATCAAGTATATATTTGAATAGCCTACTTTAACAAAGAGGATTGCCCGTTGGCAGATGTTGTTATCAGAGTATGATATTGAATACCGATCTCAGAAAGCAATTAAAGGTAGTATCTTGGTTGACCATTTCGCTCACCAACCAATTGAAAATAACCATTTAGTGCAGTATGATTTTCTTGATGAAGAGATCTTGTAACTGAAAATGAAAGATTGCGATGAACCATTGCTTGAAGAAGGACCAGAACCTGGTTCCTGTTGGGGCATGGTATTTTATGGAGCTACTAATCAATATGGTAATGGCATTGGGACAATAATCATTACTCCTCAAGGCACGCATTTTCTGTTCACAGCTAGATTAACTTTCAAATGTACAAATAATATGGCTGAGTATGAAACTTGCATTATGGGGCTTGAAGAGGCCACTGATCTCAGAATCAAGTATTTGGACGTCTATCGAGATTTAACTTTGGTTATGAATCAGATCAAAGGTGAGTGGGAGACAAATCAGCCCGGTTTGATACCATATAGAGACTATGCGAGGAGGATTTCAACTTTCTTTACAAAGGTTGAGTTTCATCATATCCCTCGTGATGAAAACCAGATGGCAGATGCTCTTCCAATGTTGGCTTTAATGATTTTAGTGAAGTATTGGAATGAGGTTCCCAACCTGACTATGATGTGTCTTGATAGGCCAACTCATGTGTTTATTGTTGAAGAGGTCAAAGATGAAAAGCCATGGTATTTTGATATCAAGTGTTTCCTCCGAAGTCAGATTTACCTGTCTGGGGCATCTTTGAAAGATAAGAAGACTTTGAGAAGATTAGCTAGAAATTTCTACCTAAATGGCGATGTATTATATAAGAGAAACTTCGATATAGTTCTGCTTAGATGCATGGTTAGACACGAAGCAGACATTTTGATGACTGAAGTATATGAAGGTTTCTTCGGTACTCATTCCAACGGACATGCTATTGCAAAGAAGATGTTGCGAGCAGGTTACTATTGGCTGACAATGGAAGCTGACTATTGCAAGTTTGTGAAGAAATGCCATAAATGTCAAATATATGCGGATAAGATTCATGTTCCTCCGACACTGTTGAATGTCATTTCCTCTCCATGGCCCTTCTCCATGTGGGGAATTGATATGATTGGCATGATTGAGCCCAAAGCATCGAACGAACATCGTTTCATTTTGGTGGATATTGACTACTTCACCAAATGGGTTGAAGCGGCATCATATGCGAATGTAACCAAGCAAGTTATTGTGAGGTTTATAAAGAATCAGATTACATGCCGTTATGGTGTGCCAAGTAAGATCATTACTGATAATGGATCGAACTTGAATAACAATATGGTGGAAGCTCTTTGCAAAGACTTCAAGATTGCACACCATAATTCTTCTCCATACAGACCTAAGATGAATGGGGTTGTTGAAGCTGCAAACAAAAACATCAAGAAGATCATTCAGAAGATGGTTGTAACATACAAGGATTGGCAACCCCTTTCTCTCTTGCATATGGTATGGAAGTTGTGCTCCCCGTAGAGGTTGAGATCCCATCATTGCACGTCTTAATGGAAGCCAAGTTGACTGAGGCTGAATGCTATCAAACCAGGTATGATCAACTGAATTTGATTGAAGAGAAGAGGTTGACTGCCATGTGTCATGGTCAGTTATACCAGCAGAGAATGAAGAAAGCTTTTGACAAGAAGGTCATACCTCGTGTGCTTAGAGAAGGTGACCTTGTGCTCAAGAAGATTCTGCCTTTCAAACCAGATTCTAGGGGCAAATGGATTCCTAACTATGAAGGCCCATATGTTGTTAAGAGAGCCTTTTCAGGTGGTGCTTTGATTCTTACAACTATGGATGGTAAAGAGTTCACTCGTCCTGTGAATGCAGATGCAGTCAAGAAATACTTCGCCTAAAAAAGAAAAGAATATCTCGCTAAGTTGAAAACCTGAAAGGGCGACTTAGGCAAAAATGAGCGTCTCGGTGGATTGAAAACCCGATAGGGAAATCCAGGCTAAAGTTAGAGACATAAAATAGAAAGAATTATCCCGATAAATTGAGTACCCCACCTTGGGGAAATTTATGCAAAAATTAAGGATTATGGCAAGTAACTGCATCCTGCTGGTCTTCATTTTCGAAAACTTTCTTGAGCACATTGTCGGATTCTGATCCCCGATAGCAGCCAAGAGCACAATGGATATCAAGAGATGGTAGAAGGATTAGTGATCATTGTATTCAATGTTGCCCTTTTCCATGTAAATCACCATTTTCAATTTTTGTAAAGATCTATTGAGTCTTGTCATTTACAAATTAGCATTCTATTAAATAAAGTTGAGCTTTTATCCAATTGTTTCTACTCCTATTTAATTCAGCCAAATAGTTTTAAATTTTATTATGATCATTTTGAAAATTAAATTTTTAATCAAAGCATGTTTTTCTTAAACATAAAAAAGCATTAATTAATCGATTTCATTAAAAGGGAATATCGGCGGTAGTTTGAAAGCAGTAAGCCCTAAATGCGGAGCATTATTGGTTCTCCCTAAAGCAGTAGGTGCGATTCCTCTTTCATCCTCAGCAGCATGTTTAGTGCCCGGTGTTTGTTGTTTTCCCCCAGACGATTAATTCGCCGTTGTCCCCAGCAGAGTTTATGATTGTTCCCAGCTGAGTGCGGACATTCGTTGCAGCAGTTTGCATGATTTCGGCAGAGCTTTGGTTTCCCCACCAATCGTCATCAGATTCGATCCCAGTCAGATTTCTCTCCTGGTTTCTGAGCAAATATTTGTATTTGATCCCCTGCAGGGTTGTCTCTCATTTGATATGGTGTTGACCTAGAATTCCCCGCCGAGTTAGTAGTAGTTTCCTCAGCCGATCTCCTATCTTCTCCCCCAGCTAGGTCGAGCTTTTGAGATGTTTGGTCTTTTCTCCAATAGTTGTTTCCCTCTTTTGTGGATTGGCCGAGAATTGTATTGATGATTCAAATTTGCGACATTTTTGTATCCTTTGCGATTGTTTTGTCAGCATAATCATCATATATACATATACATATACACTCATATAATTTCATTATCGCATCATTGCACTTTGAGATTCTTGTAATTCTTATCCCCTACCATAGTGGTACTTTATCCCCACCCAAGATTGGTGTGTCTGTCCTCTTTCAATTGTAGAGTGTCATCCCCTTAAGAAGAAAGACTCTAACCTTTCTCCTTTCCCCACCGAGTTGTTTCCTCGTGGATGGTTATTATTTAAGTTTCCTCCCCAGTTGATTATCTGGATGGAATCACTCCCCTTGAGTTATATCCTCATTGGGTTGAGTCTTAATTGACCGTTTCTTTCTAGATCTTACCTAGATAGATATTTTTTTGGTTCCATAAGAATCTATTACCCAGTAGTAGGTAGTATTCTTCTTAGTTTGTAGTTTGTTACTTCTCTCCCAATACCCGGAAAAAGTAACCTCTTTCCTCCGCAGTGGATTCGTTTTCACGTTTCCCCAGGAAGTATATCCTTGATATGTTCATCCTAACCGATGATGGATATTTTCTTCCCCTGCTTCGAGTTTATCCTTGATATGTTCATCCTAATCGATGACAGATATTCTCATATGTGGTTTTCTACCCACTAAAAAGGTAGTTATTTGTTTCCTAGAGATTTAATCCTTGATATGTTCATCCTAACCGATGATGGGTTTCCTTCTTTTTGCGGTCTTCTGCCCAGTAACCGGTAGTTGTAAATCCTGTTTTTTCTCCCCTTTGTAGAGTTTATCCTTGATATGTTCATCCTAACCGGTGACGGATATCATCTTTGCGGTATTCTGTCTAGTAACTGATAGATGTAATCCCTATTCTTCCCCTCGGAGTCTATCCTTGATATGTTCATCCTAACCGATGACGGATATTCTCTTTGATGGTATTCTATCTAGCATTCGATAGATGTAATTCCTATTCTTTTTGTTCAGGTGGTTTATCCTTTATATGTTCATCCTAACTGATGACGGGTATCCTCCTTAAACATCCCCAGGAAAGTCTATCCTTGATATGTTCATCTTAACCGGTGACGGATTTTCTTTCCTTTGAGTCTATCCTTGATATGTTCCCTTTAACCAGTGACAGATATTCTCTCCCTTTGGTCTTCTGCCCAGTAACTGGTAGTTGTAAATCCTATTTTTAGCTCTTCCCCAACAAGTCTATTCTTACACAATAACCGATAATGAATTCACCTTCTGGCGGCCCTCAGTGAGTCATCCTTGATATGTTTACCCTAACCGGTAACGGATGTCCTCCCTGTCAGATTTTTATTATCTCCTTACCCAGTAACTGGTAGTGGATAATATATTTCTGCTCCTCCTGTGTTGAAGATAATTTCTTCCTCAGTTGAGTGTGAATGCGTTTTTCCTTTGTGGAATCACCGTTTTCCTGCTTGGCTCGGGTATTTTAGCTTTTGCATTAATCTACTCGCTTCCCCCTGCAGATGTCCTTCTTTCCCCAGCTGATTCTTTCAATTGATTTATTCTCATGCAATCCCTCGTAGTCCCCCAATAGTTTTTAAGTCGTAGCCTGGCCTACGCACATCCCTTTATCCCCCAGAGTCTCTGTCTCCCTAGTGAGTTTTCCTTACGAAATGCATAACGCTCTTGCGGACTTTCAGTCTCTCTGAATTCTTTTCCTTTGTGGCAATATTCCCCCACTGAGAGTTTATTTTTAGCATTCATATCATATGCATCATGGAGTCTCTTAGGGACCAAAATTTGTTTCTATATGTTGTTATTTAAGCTCATTCTACTGAGTCGATATGAAGATTTTAACCTTCACCTCCTCAGTTAGAATGTCCTTAAACAGGGGCAGTTGTAAGACCCCAAATTTGACCCTAAGATCCCTCATGCTATCTCATCATATGAATTAGCATTGGGATCATACCTTGGCATCCTCCTTACCCCTCATTCATGTGGTTTGCATTGGGAGAGATCACCAAGCACCATTGAATTGTATCATACTTTGTATTTTATCATGTTTACTAACTAAAATACCAAAAATATGTCTTCGCATTCGCCTAACTTTTTTGTAGGTAGGGCACTTGATCATCTTTGATCTATCAAGTTCATGTATAGGGTTTAAGACCCTCATTGCTAAGAGCTCAACCAAGAATGATCCACAAAGGCTCTAGGCATCATATATGAGTCCACATTATCTCTACATGTTATTTTGATCAAGAATTCTTAAAGAGTTTGGGATTGGTTTTCCTTAGAAACCCTATTTCATCTGGGTATCTTGTGTAACTTCTTCACCAAGCTTCTTTAACAATTGATCAAATATTTCAAGGGAAACTTCAAATTTCACAATATTATGCATATATGATCTCCCATGAGTCCTAAAAGTCAAGACAATTGCAAGTTAGCAAGGTGGTTGATGGTGGTTGACCAGAGGAATTCATCTGACCAAAACTGGGGTCCCCTAGACCCTATCTCCTACAATTTTCATCATATGAAAATTATTCCAAGATCAAAGTTACTATAAAGTACATTTTAAATAACTTCCATGTTAAGGTCTAGATCTAGTTTTGATTGGAAAGTCATTTTTTATGTTGAAAGATTATAGGTCATTTTGTCTAAACCCTAATTTGGAGGTCAACTTCCAAAGTCCATAACTTGCTCAATTTTTATGATATGAAAGATTTCTAAGTTACACAATCAAATTCGAGGTGTCTAATTCAACTTTTATGTTTGTAGGAATAAATAATTCAACTTTTATGAGCATGTTGTAACACCTCAAAATTTGCCCTCCTCTCTTGGGACTAGCTTAGCATATTGCATTTCATTTTTTAGGACATTAGTCATTGCATATTGCATATCATATGGCAACAACAATCAAGTCATCCTCCAAGTCTTGGTCAGAAGATAAGAGGTTAAGATGCAAGCTAGGGTTTCATTGGATTGATCATTAACCATCTGCGGATGTATGATTCAAATTAGGGTTTCTTGATTCTCAAGGAGATTGATCATCATCTTGGTTGAAATGGTACATCATCATCATCATGGTCTTGTCATCACCAAGAGATTCCTTATGATTGATCAGATACCTTGAGATTAGGGTTTTTTGACCTCTGGTCAACCCTAATCATCTGCATTGTGCCAATCAGGGCTTGTTAAGGAGATGGGGTTTTCAATGGATATGGGGATCATCATATGGTTTTATTGAGCTTATGGAAGCTAGGGTTTCATCATTGAGCCATTTCATCAGGAGTTTGAAGCTCAAGTTGATCAATGCACAGCCAATTCATCTATCAGTTAGAAAAAGTCAACTGTGGTCAACTGTGCCTGAATTGGTGGATTTGGAGGTGGGAGAGGGTTAGAGACACTTCATTCATGTCCTAACAAGTTTCATTTGACATTTCAAACATCAAGAATGAAGAAAATAAAGTCAGATGAAAACTTTCCAAAAATAGAAAGTGACTTGTAATTGAAAATTGCCAAAAATGGAAAGTTTTTCTCCTCAAAATTACATGTCCAAAAATGCTTCAAATGAAATTTTGTTCAACATGAAAGTTGTAGATCTTGCTCTTACCTTTCCAAAAAGTCCAAGAACATGAATTTATCATTTGTGGTTGGCAAGATATGGATTGATCATTGTCCAAAAAAGTGGAATTTCAAAGTAGCATAACTTTTGATTCACAAGGCCAAATGGAGTGAGGTTTCTTTGAGCAAAACTCTTTTGATGTCTTCTATCCAAAACAAGCATTGCATTTCATGAAAACTCATCACACAAAAAGTCCATTTTTCAAGTGGACCAATTTTGAAAAAGGGAGGGAAAAAGTGCATTTTGAGAAATAAGCCTTGTTTTCACATGATTCCTTTTGCACTAGCTCACAAACACCATTTGAAACTTGCTGCAACAAAAAAATTCTACTGTTACATTGCATTGCATAAGTGAGGGTGGATTGACTAATTGGCATTTAGCATGAAAACTTGCATTTTCACTAATCATGTGCATTTTCACTAATTAGGATTAGAAACATCATTAACCTCACATATATAAACATAATTGTAACTGTTTTCATCTTAATCATAACAGAATTTCAGATCTAGATCCAAAATTGCACAATTCTCTCAACTTTTCATCTTCACTTTTCTTGCAATTTCTTCACAAACCTAGCCAAATTCTTCATTGCTTCATCATCTACCATCATTGAAGAAGCTTTTGGAAGCAAAATCTTGAAGAATTCAAGCAAAATCAAGGACTGTTAAAGTGAGGTGCAACAATGGAAAATGGAGATTTCATCAAGATCGTGCGTTATTGAGCCAAGGCCTTGCATCCGTTCACTTCTACTAGCATCATAGAACATCTGTTTTTGCTTTTGGAAGCCTGAAACACGTAAATTCGCAACTGTTCTCAAATTAAGGTCAGATTTCGACTTCAATGATTCTTGAAATTGTTTGATGCTTTGGATAGATCTTGTTTAGTAGAGAATTCTGCAATTTGAACCACTAAATTTGGTTGAGAAATGAGAGAGTTATGATGATTTGAAGTTTTGTGCTCAAACATGTTTGCTATCGATTCTTTTAAAATAGGAGGAATTAGGCTTAAATAATTATAGATTCATGATGTACGTTGTGAGACCTTTTCATTGATATAAAGTTTGTGTAATTTGGTGGAGATTTGTTCTTGGACCTATGAACATGAAGAACACATGATGAACACTTGAAATATTTTCCAGAATTGGCTTTGATCCTCATTTTTCGTGTTTAGCTTGCTGATTGGTGTTAGTGCTACAGTGGCGCGCGCTACTTTTTTTAAAATAAACTACTGTAGCGCTTCGATCCTCCACTAGGACAATTTCATTTTTGGCTTGGCAATTTATTTTCACATGCTTCACATGATTTCACATGCCTCCATTCATGTTTTTTTATTTTTTTCTCAACATTAGAAAATCATAACTCCCAAACCACTTATCCAAATTGAATGAAATTTTTTCCACCATGATCCTTGTAATCTCTAGTATTTTTTGGTGATTTTTGTGGAAATTTTGTACGTGTGGTTTTTGGAATGGCCTAGGGTTTGTGTAGGTGTGTTCTTTCTTGCACATTGCTTGGTATTTTGATCATGAAATGATGATGCTTAACTGGATGGAGCTGAAGTTTTGCATGATTATTCTAGATATCTTAATGGATATTTTGATATGTGGTTTGTGATTTTTGAGTTTCTGGATTGTGAGATATGCCAAGATGAATCTAGGCGTGACCATTTGTGCCACACCATGTCTTACTTGACTTCATGATTTTTGTTACCATTCCATATGAAGCTGAAATGAGCTGAAATTTTGTATGTTGATATTTGTGGATGTTAAGTTCACATGTGAATTTTTCTGTAATTTTTGGATGTGTTTCCAATTTGATTGAGAATTTCCTTTCTGTTTGACCAAATGTGGACTTTTTGTGAGTCATGTTTTTAATTGATTTGTGAAATTCTGGATATGCATTGGATGGACTTGAAATTTTGTGGAGTGATTATAGACACATTAAAGTTTGTCATGGTTTTGGTTTGGTGCATTTATCCTGTTCCTACACTGTTTTATGCTTGCTTGAAGTTGATACACGATATTGTGCCTTGTTTGGACTTGTATGAGCATGACTTGACTTGTGGAATTTAATTGAATTGCTTCCCATTGTCCAATTGGCTTGAAATTTGGTGTGATTGACATGTAATGAATGCTGTTTAGCTGTGAATTTTTTGAGGATTTATTGAATTGTTTTGGATTGAGTTCGGATTGGATCTTTCTGTTTGGTCCTTTGAGGTTCTAAATTGCATGCTTTGTACTCTTTGCCTCATGAAATGATAATGGTTGATGATATGAACATGAGACCAACTGGATTTGATTCTTATTTGATTGATCTTGATTTTGGATAAGTTTCATGTTCTGTTTTGACTTATTGATCCTATTTTGACCCTAGTCTTGTACTAGTGGTTTGTGTTCTCACATTTGAGCTTTGTTTCAGGTCAAAGAGCACAATTGCTTATACTTGATGATGTGCACTCAATTGGGATTGGTTTATTGCTTGTTTATGACTAACTTGAGTTTGTTTTGTAGGCATTGAGAATTATGCTTAGGCTTTGTGGCTTGCACCTTTGTGCATTGATGCTTGCTATCTGTTTGTGCTGTTGACTTTTAACTTGTCTGTTTGACTGTTTGTGCTGAGTACTGATTATGTTAGATTGATTTCAGGTACCTTAGTTGTTATAGTTCATTGTGAACTTGCTTGTGCTGCTGCTTGGTTGTGTAGACCAATTGAGGTAGAATCACTAACTCCATGTAGTCTGGAAGACCTGGCCTGTTACTTGGCCAGGCACCTGTCTGAAGTCCTCCTTAAGAGGCGATGTTTGTGCTTGTTTATTTTTGTCCCCAAGCAGGAAAAGACCTTTGTTAAGGCAATTGGCAGACACAAGAGGTGTGTAGTCCACCTCCTGCTAATCTGTTGAGTCGTCCCTTGGCTCACATCACATGTTGATGCCTTGTGGACATTAACCCAAGATCAGTTGAGTCAGTGTCATAAGTGTAGAAGGGTTCCCACTTTCTGGACCCACACTTCTTTGTCTGAAGCTCTCCCTGGCCAGGGATAAGAGCTGTGAGGCACACCCCTCACTCACCTTTCATCTGGCTTCACCCTGACTCTCAATGTCAGGGTTAAGAGCTAACATCACCCTGATACAGTTGACTTGCTTTGGAAGTCTAACCCTTGTTTGAGCCACCTCTGTTTGGATATAGTGTGTGCTATTTGTGATTGTTTGCTTTGATTGCTTTGCCTGTTTATGATTAGCTTGCTGCCTGTGCAAGTTAGGATAGAAACCATAACATAGGGCAATGATGCATGATAACATCTAGGCTCGAGCACAGCTATCTAGTAGTGTGTCTCCCTTTGTATATGGTTAGAATTTCTTTCCCGTTCAGGGGAACTACGTCGCCCTGATCCTCATACCAGATGAGGTACGTAGGCAGGAGACCGTGCGAGGCCTCTCCGGGCAACCTTTTTTTTCTTTTTGTGTGTGTTTGCTTGACAGTTGCTAGGCTCGAGTGCCTGACTCCTTAGTAACTTGTTGTTTGTTTCTTCTTGTGTGTCAGGATATGGATGTAAGACCAGCGATTGGCTGTCCGTATCCTGATTGTGTTTGTTTGGTTCGGAAGCCGATGTAAGTCCAGCGATTGGCGTTCGGGTTCCATGTTTGCCTGTGTTTGTGTGTGTCCTGTTTCGGCGTGCGTGAGCCGAACTACGGTAGCTCTGATTCTCATTCCAGATGACATACGTAGGCATAGGATGCGATATCCTAGCGAGCCCTCTCCCCTCTTCCTCCAACTGTGTTGTCTTCAGTGTGTATGTGTGATGTTTGTTTTAGCAACCTTTTTTCTATCTTTTGAGCGTGGATCCCGTCGAGTACGACGGATGCGTAGGGGTGCTAATACCTTCCCTTCGCATAACCGACTCCCGATCCCATTCTCTTTGGTCACGAGACCATGCTTTTCCCAGGTTTACTTCGAGCGTTTCCTTTCCCTCTTTGGGATAAATAACGCACGGTGGCGGCTCTGTGTTGTTTTGTTTCAGCCCGCCGGTTGTTTTTCACGGATGCGACAACTGGCGACTCTGCTGGGGACAACAAAGAAGTTGACCTATTGCTGGTCCATCTTCCCTAAGCGAGTCTCTCCTAGCGTTCTAGGATAGTTTAGGTTGCTTGTGCCGCTTTATTTATTGCATTTATTATTCTGATTATGTATATATTTGCATAAATGTTTGCATGCATCATACTATCATTCTGCTGTCCTCTGTACAGGTGGTTCCTTTGTTTGGGGTGGGTGTTCTGAGTGGGGCTAAAACCCAGGCCCGAGTATACACCTAGGATTAGTGTGGTCTCATGTTGCCTCATTCATGTTAGGTCAACATGTGCTTGGCAATGTGATGTACCACAAGCTGGACGAGGTTCATTTGATAGTGCTCTTCCTTTGTGGGGTACTCCACTCTGGTTGAGTCACTTCATCTGAACTATTGACTTCGGTGACCGATCATTTCCCGGATCTTTAGTTTAGACAATCTTAAGAGAGTTGCAGCGGCAGATCCGAAAGGGCAAACCCGTTGAGTATCTTTGCCCGATTGTCGAGACCATTATCCGCCTTAGGGTGACCTGATTAGAATTTACCTGTGAGGGGAGGGTGATTCTTTCAGATGCATGTTCAGATGGTGACTTTGATGGTGACTTTTGGTTCCGTTGATCAGAGTCATATTTATAAGTCGGATTTATGGGCATTTATTTCTGAGACGCCGAAGTACTGTCCGTGTTATTTATCAGTGGGGATCCGTTTATTTCAGGATTCCCCGGGCCGATTCAGAGGATTGTGGTTATCTGCTCAGAGATTGTCTGGTGATAATGGTGATGTATCATTCCGTTCCGTTTATTTCGGAACCCCAAGTTGGATTTGTGGTTACATATTCCTTCAGATGGTTGTGATCAGTTCAGAGGCCGTAACTCAGTGCAGCAAGTGATCAGATGACTTGGAGGATGGCACAATGCATTGCATTCACGCATCAGCATCATCCATATTTTGCATTCATCTGCATCAAACCTATGCCTAGCCATATGGGGAGTATTACTAATTAAGAATCTGGTTGAGAGACATCCGGATGTCAGAATGTTATTGATGAAATATTGTCCGTCTCGATGAAACCAGAATCAAAGGACGGAATCTTCCTCATATGGGTAGACGTTGCATTCATGCATATTAACCTGTTTGTTGTTTTGTAGGTGTCAGTATCTAACCGGTACGCACAGCTTTTCCGCCCAGATACCCTCCCAGACTCAGCAAATCCGAACTGATGGATCCACCCAACGCCGACATTCTCGAACTAAAAGAGATGATGAGGGAGTTGTTCAGTGTTGTGCAAGGGCTTGCCTTGGGACAGAAAGCCATGGCGGAGAGATTGGAAAGGATTGAAGGCTGGATGATCAAGGAGAAAGTTCAGGGAAAGGTTCCGTCATCCGAAGTAAACAACCCCTTTGGCGCCGTGGTAAGGAAGCCCCCTGACAATGGTCAGCTCAAGAAGGAGATTGAACCAGGTGGTGTGCAAGCAAAAAGAGAACACGGTAAGGATCGTTACCACCCTTATGCTTCCACTGTAACCATTCCTGTTGGTAATTCACCTGCACCACAGCAGCGTCAGCCACCTCAACAGAGAGCACAGAGAGCTGGGAACCAAGTGAGAAGAAAGGGGGTTGATCGTCAATTTGATAGGCCACCCATGACGTATGCTCTTCTGTTGAAGAGGTTGAAGGATCTTGGATTGGTGCGGCCAAGGATGTTGACTCTGTTGAAACCTGATCAGAGGCCTGCCGGGTATGATGAGAATGCCAAATGTGAATTTCACTCTGGTGCCCCTGGACACAATGTGGAGAATTGTAAAGCTTTTAAGCATGTTGTCCAGGACCTGGTGGATTCCAAGGCCATTAATTTTGCACAATCTCTAAATGTTAATGCTAATCACATACCCGCGCTTGGTCAGATGGGGATGAGTGCAATTGCTGAGGATAGGAGGACGATTGGGCTGATGAACGGGGATCAGTTGAAGATTTCAATGTCTGTGGTTCAGAAGCGTCCGATGAAGAGTAGGGCTTTCCCTGGTGTCGATAACTGTTGTGCGGCTGTCGCCACAAAGGGGTGTGTAGTGATTGGGGAAGCAATCCAGAGAATGATGAAAGTAGAAATGGACGATGTGAGGTGTAAAGCACCCAGTCTGGCAGTTGGAACCGTCAAGGTGGAAAATGCCATTGGGGTTGAGAAAGAGAAAAAGCCGTCCATTTCTTCTTATAAACAGGTTGTGGAAGTGGTGAGAAATTGAGGGATCCCAGGCTGGGGAAAAATCATAGACATCGTGGTAAAGGCGGATATGTTTGGGATTGGCTATCTGGAAGGCCAAGATTTGTCTAAGCAAAACAGAGGACGTCGTCCACCGTTCGCATTTGTCAGTGCCGGAATGCTGGATCCAGGTCACGCCTATACAGTAGGTGAAGAGCATTCATCATGTAGAATAAGCATAGCATATTGCATAATAAATCGCGTAGCATTTCCATAATTGTGGAGCATTACGCTAAAAAATATCATGCATCAGCATTGCGAGCATCGGCTAGTCTCAAGCCGAGGTTACCGTTTGAGATTTGGTTTAGCCAGTGGGTGAAGATGCTACTCAAGCATTGGTTACCATCCAAGAATGGGTTTTGCCGGTCAGTGAAGTTGATACTCTGAGGAGTTTGGCATCGTGACGTTGGGTCATCGGTATTCCCCAGTAGCGCGATACTGGAGGAGATTCCTGTCGTGCGAGACAGAAGTTGGAAGATGTTACTCTGAGGAGTTTAGCATCATGACGTCAGAACCAGTGTTCCCCAGTAGTGCGATACTGGAGGAGACTTTTCCGTCGGACAGAGATGGAAATGAAGATCGCGATCAGCGCGACTCGAGCCGTGGTTACCGCTTGAGATTTGGTTTCGCTGGATGGTGAAGGTGTCACTCCGAGGAGTTCAGCCTCGTGATTTTGGAGCAACAGTATTTCCCAGTTAGTCCCCGGCAAGCGTCTTCCTGGTTGTGACATATGTGGATGTCATCCTTGCGATACCAGTAAGTGTCGTGTCGATCCCCGTAAGGTCGAGTTTTCTTTGGTGTCAAGTAAACATCATTGTTCGATGTCCAGTAAACGTCGAGTTTCCTCCCAGTCATCAGTTAATGTCTGGTCGAGTTTTCTTTGGTGTCAAGTAAACATCATTGTTCGATGTCCAGTAAACGTCCAGTTCCCTCCCGGTCATTGGTTAATGTCTGGTCGAGCTTTCTTTGGTGTCAAGTAAACATCATTGTTCGATGTCCAGTAAACGTCGAGTTTCTCCCAGTCATCAGTTAATGTCTGGTCGAGTTTTCTTTGGTGTCAAGTAAACATCATTGTTCGATGTCCAGTAAACGTCGAGTTTCCTCCCGGTCATTGGTTAATGTCTGGTCGAGTTTTCTTTGGTGTCAAGTAAACACCATTGTTCGATGTCCAGTAAACGTCGAGTTTCCTCCCAGTCATCAGTAAGTGTCTGGTCGAGTTTTCTTTGGTGTCAGTAAACATCATTGTTCGATGTCCAGTAAACGTCGAGTTTCTTCCTAGTCATTAGTCAGTGTCTGGTTGAAGGTGTTACTCTGAGGAGTTTAGCATCATGATGTCAGATCAGCAATGTTCCCCAGTAGTGCGATACTGGAGGAAATTTTTCCGTCGGACAGGAAATAAAATCAAAGGACGTTACGCGATCAACGCGACAATCGGGGTTCAATTGGAGAAAGGGAAGTGTTGAGGCATTTTCTGGAGATCGGGGTCCAAACGGAGATTGGAGTTGAAGATTAAATCCAGGATGAGGTCCGCAGGATTGTCTTCTGTTCATGTGTCACCTTAGACTTTTGGCTGAGGCCAACAGAGGTCGTTATGGGTGTCTTCTGAGGAAGAGATGCACATGTTACCTTCCTCTTGTGAAGGTGTACCCTCTGATATGTCGCCCTCAGAGTGGTGTTTGGTGTTATTTCCGACGTTTCCAGCGGAATTATCACAAGAAAGCGGAGAGCGGGGTTCAAATGGAGAAAGGGAAATGTTGAGGCATTTTCTGGAGAACGGGGTTCAAATGGAGAAAAGGAAATGTTGAGGCATTTTCTGGAGAACGGGGTTCACAATGGCGATCACAAGTTATCGCCAGGCGACTGGGGTTCAAATGGAGAATGGGGTTCATTATTTTGGCAAAAAAGATGTCGGGGTTCAAATGCAGTGATCCGGGATCATTTGCGCAAAAGGAAAATTTCGGGGTTCAAAAAAACGAAAAAAGAGAAAATTTTCGGGGTTCAAGAAAAGCATCAAAAAGAGATCACAATCCCCAACGGATATGTGGTGTTCAGGCCATGGTTATCCCTGCGTTACCATTTATTTTGGTATATAGGTCGACAGTTCTGTTTCGGTGATCAGGCCGACTTTCTCCGTACCAGACGGATTTGTCTTCAAGATTGTTTCTTTGCCGATTCTGACAGGCATTGTTAATTATTTTCCCATCAGAGTGCAAATTGTTCGTCTGTTCTTGGTATTCAATCACTCTTCATCCTGATCATCTGAAAGCCGAGGCTATTCATATCGACAGGTTCATAGTGGATTGAATAGGGGCAGCTGTAACACCTCAAAATTTTCCCTCCTCTCTTGGGACTAGCTTAGCATATTGCATTTCATTTTTTAGGACATTAGTCATTGCATATTGCATATCATATGGCAACAACAATCAAGTCATCCTCCAAGTCTTGGTCAGAAGATAAGAGGTTAAGATGCAAGCTAGGGTTTCATTGGATTGATCATTAACCATCTGCGGATGTATGATTCAAATTAGGGTTTCTTGATTCTCAAGGAGATTGATCATCATCTTGGTTGAAATGGTACATCACATCATCATGGTCTTGTCATCACCAAGAGATTCCTTATGATTGATCAGATACCTTGAGATTAGGGTTTTGACCTCTGGTCAACCCTAATCATCTGCATTGTGCCAATCAGGGCTTGTTATGGAGATGGGGTTTTCAATGGATATGGGGATCATCATATGGTTTTATTGAGCTTATGGAAGCTAGGGTTTCATCATTGAGCCATTTCATCAAGAGTTTGAAGCTCAAGTTGATCAATGCACAGCCAATTCATCTATCAGTTAGAAAAAGTCAACTGTGGTCAACTGTGCCTGAATTGGTGGATTTGGAGGTGGGAGAGGGTTAGAGACACTTCATTCATGTCCAAACAAGTTTCATTTGACATTTCAAACATCAAGAATGAAGAAAATAAAGTCAGATGAAAACTTTCCAAAAATAGAAAGTGATTTGTAATTGAAAATTGCCAAAAATGGAAAGTTTTTCTCCTCAAAATTACATGTCCAAATATGCTTCAAATGAAATTCAGTTCAACATGAAAGTTGTAGATCTTGCTCTTACCTTTCCAAAAAGTCCAAGAACATGAATTTCTCATTTGTGGTTGGCAAGATATGGATTGATCATTGTCCAAAAAAGTGGAATTTCAAAGTAGCATAACTTTTGATTCACAAGGCCAAATGGAGTGAGGTTTCTTTGAGCAAAATTCTTTTGATGTATTCTATCCAAAACAAGCATTTCATTTCATGAAAACTCATCACACAAAAAGTCCATTTTTCAAGTGGACCAATTTTGAAAAAGGGAGGGAAAAAGTGCATTTTGAGAAATAAGCCTTGTTTTCACATGATTCCTTTTGCACTAGCTCACAAACACCATTTGAAACTTGCTGCAACAAAAAAATTCTACTGTTACATTGCATTGCATAAGTGAGGGTGGATTGACTAATTGGCATTTAGCATGAAAACTTGCATTTTCACTAATCATGTGCATTTTCACTAATTAGGATTAGAAACATCATTAACCTCACATATATAAACATAATTGTAACTGTTTTCATCTTAATCATAACAGAATTTCAGATCTAGATCCAAAATTGCACAATTCTCTCAACTTTTCATCTTCACTTTTCTTGCAATTTCTTCACAAACCTAGCCAAATTCTTCATTGCTTCATCATCTACCATCATTGAAGAAGCTTTTGGAAGCAAAATCTTGAAGAATTCAAGCAAAATCAAGGACTGTTAAAGTGAGGTGCAACAATGGAAAATGGAGATTTCATCAAGATCGTGCGCTATTGAGCCAAGGCCTTGCATCCGTTCACTTCTACTAGCATCATAGAACATCTGTTTTTGCTTTTGGAAGCCTGAAACACGCAAATTCGCAACTGTTCTCAAATTAAGGTCAGATTTCGACTTCAATGATTCTTGAAATTGTTTGATGCTTTGGATAGATCTTGTTTAGTAGAGAATTCTGCAATTTGAACCACTAAATTTGGTTGAGAAATGAGAGAGTTATGATGATTTGAAGTTTTGTGCTCAAACATGTTTGCTATCGATTCTTTTAAAATAGGAGGAATTAGGCTTAAATAATTATAGATTCATGATGTACGTTGTGAGACCTTTCCATTGATATAAAGTTTGTGTAATTTGGTGGAGATTTGTTCTTGGACCTATGAACATGAAGAACACATGATGAACACTTGAAATATTTTCCAGAATTGGCTTTGATCCTCATTTTTCGTGTTTAGCTTGCTGATTGGTGTTAGTGCTACAGTGGCGCGCGCTACTTTTTTTAAAATAAACTACTGTAGCGCTTCGATCCTCCACTAGGACAATTTCATTTTTGGCTTGGCAATTTATTTTCACATGCTTCACATGATTTCACATGCCTCCATTCATGTTTTTTTATTTTTTTCTCAACATTAGAAAATCATAACTCCCAAACCACTTATCCAAATTGAATGAAATTTTTTCCACCATGATCCTTGTAATCTCTAGTATTTTTTGGTGATTTTTGTGGAAATTTTGCACGTGTGGTTTTTGGAATGGCCTAGGGTTTGTTTAGGTGTGTTCTTTCTTGCACATTGCTTGGTATTTTGATCATGAAATGATGATGCTTAACTGGATAGAGCTGAAGTTTTGCATGCTTATTCTACAGATCTTAATGGATATTTTGATATGTGGTTTGTGATTTTTGAGTTTCTGGATTGTGAGATATGCCAAGATGAATCTAGGCGTGACCATTTGTGCCACACCATGTCTTACTTGACTTCATGATTTTTGTTACCATTCCATATGAAGCTGAAATGAGCTGAAATTTTGTATGTTGATATTTGTGGATGTTAAGTTCACATGTGAATTTTTCTGTAATTTTTGGATGTGTTTCCAATTTGATTGAGAATTTCCTTTCTGTTTGACCAAATGTGGACTTTTTGTGAGTCATGTTTTTAATTGATTTGTGAAATTCTGGATATGCATTGGATGGACTTGAAATTTTGTGGAGTGATTATAGACACATTAAAGTTTGTCATGGTTTTGGTTTGGTGCATTTATCCTGTTCCTACACTGTTTTATGCTTGCTTGAAGTTGATACACGATATTGTGCCTTGTTTGGACTTGTATGAGCATGACTTGACTTGTGGAATTTAATTGACTTGCTTCCCATTGTCCAATTGGCTTGAAATTTGGTGTGATTGACATGTAATGAATGCTGTTTAGCTGTGAATTTTTTGAGGATTTATTGAATTGTTTTGGATTGAGTTTGGATTGGATCTTTCTGTTTGGTCCTTTGAGGTTCTAAATTGCATGCTTTGTACTCTTTGCCTCATGAAATGATAATGGTTGATGATATGAACATGAGACCAACTGGATTTGATTCTTATTTGATTGATCTTGATTTTGGATAAGTTTCATGTTCTGTTTTGACTTATTGATCCTATTTTGACCCTAGTCTTGTACTAGTGGTTTGTGTTCTCACATTTGAGCTTTGTTTCAGGTCAAAGAGCACAATTGCTTATACTTGATGATGTGCACTCAATTGGGATTGGTTTATTGCTTGTTTATGACTAACTTGAGTTTGTTTTGTAGGCATTGAGAATTATGCTTAGGCCTTGTGGCTTGCACCTTTGTGCATTGATGCTTGCTATCTGTTTGTGCTGTTGACTTTTAACTTGTCTGTTTGACTGTTTGTGCTGAGTACTGATTATGTTAGATTGATTTCAGGTACCTTAGTTGCTATAGTTCATTGTGAACTTGCTTGTGCTGCTGCTTGGTTGTGTAGACCAATTGAGGTAGAATCACTAACTCCATGTAGTCTGGAAGACCTGGCCTGTTACTTGGCCAGGCACCTGTCTGAAGTCCTCCTTAAGAGGCGATGTTTGTGCTTGTTTATTTTTGTCCCCAAGCAGGAAAAGACCTTTGTTAAGGCAATTGGCAGACACAAGAGGTGTGTAGTCCACCTCCTGCTAATCTGTTGAGTCGTCCCTTGGCTCACATCACATGTTGATGCCTTGTGGACATTAACCCAAGATCAGTTGAGTCAGTGTCATAAGTGTAGAAGGGTTCCCACTTTCTGGACCCACACTTCTTTGTCTGAAGCTCTCCCTGGCCAGGGATAAGAGCTGTGAGGCACACCCCTCACTCACCTTTCATC
The DNA here is from genome assembly GCF_024323335.1 of Lathyrus oleraceus. NCBI lineage: Eukaryota > Viridiplantae > Streptophyta > Magnoliopsida > Fabales > Fabaceae > Lathyrus > Lathyrus oleraceus. The sequence goes on along the minus strand of NC_066580.1, from coordinate 323,609,107 downwards.
TGGCTTCACCCTGACTCTCAATGTCAGGGTTAAGAGCTAACATCACCCTGATACAGTTGACTTGCTTTGGAAGTCTAACCCTTGTTTGAGCCACCTCTGTTTGGATATAGTGTGTGCTATTTGTGATTGTTTGCTTTGATTGCTTTGCCTGTTTAGGATTAGCTTGCTGCCTGTGCAAGTTAGGATAGAAACCATAACATAGGGCAATGATGCATGATAACATCTAGGCTCGAGCACAGCTATCTAGTAGTGTGTCTCCCTTTGTATCTGGTTAGAATTTCTTTCCCGTTCAGGGGAACTACGTCGCCCTGATCCTCATACCAGATGAGGTACGTAGGCAGGAGACCGTGCGAGGCCTCTCCGGGCAACCTTTTTTTTCTTTTTGTGTGTGTTTGCTTGACAGATGCTAGGCTCGAGTGCCTGACTCCTTAGTAACTTGTTGTTTGTTTCTTCTTGTGTGTCAGGATATGGATGTAAGACCAGCGATTGGCTGTCCGTATCCTGATTGTGTTTGTTTTGTTCGGAAGCCAATGTAAGTCCAGCGATTGGCGTTCGGGTTCCATGTTTGCCTGTGTTTGTGTGTGTCCTGTTTCGGCGTGCGTGAGCCGAACTACGGTAGCTCTGATTCTCATTCCAGATGAGATACGTAGGCATAGGATGCGATATCCTAGCGAGCCCTCTCCCCTCTTCCTCCAACTGTGTTGTCTTCAGTGTGTATGTGTGATGTTTGTTTTAGCAACCTTTTTTCTATCTTTTGAGCGTGGATCCCGTCGAGTACGACAGATGCGTAGGGGTGCTAATACCTTCCCTTCGCATAACCGACTCCCGATCCCATTCTCTTTGGTCACGAGACCATGCTTTTCCCAGGTTTACTTTGAGCGTTTCCTTTCCCTCTTTGGGATAAATAACGCACGGTGGCGGCTCTGTGTTGTTTTGTTTCAGCCCGCCGGTTGTTTTTCGCGGATGCGACAACTGGCGACTCTGCTGGGGACAACAAAGAAGTTGACCTATTGCTGGTCCATCTTCCCTAAGCGAGTCTCTCCTAGCGTTCTAGGATAGTTTAGGTTGCTTGTGCCGCTTTATTTATTGCATTTATTATTCTGATTATGTATATATTTGCATAAATGTTTGCATGCATCATACTATCATTCTGCTGTCCTCTGTACAGGTGGTTCCTTTGTTTGGGGTGGGTGTTCTGAGTGGGGCTAAAACCCAGGCCCGAGTATACACCTAGGATTAGTGTGGTCTCATGTTGCCTCCTTCATGTTAGGTCAACATGTGCTTGGCAATGTGATGTACCACAAGCTGGACGAGGTTCATTTGATAGTGCTCTTCCTTTGTGGGGTACTCCACTCTGGTTGAGTCACTTCATCTGAACTATTGACTTCGGTGACCGATCATTTCCCGGATCTTTAGTTTAGACAATCTTAAGAGAGTTGCAGCGGCAGATCCGAAAGGGCAAACCCGTTGAGTATCTTTGCCCGATTGTCGAGACCATTATCCGCCTTAGGGTGACCTGATTAGAATTTACCTGTGAGGGGAGGGTGATTCTTTCAGATGCATGTTCAGATGGTGACTTTGATGGTGACTTTTGGTTCCGTTGATCAGAGTCATATTTATAAGTCGGATTTATGGGCATTTATTTCTGAGACGCCGAAGTACTGTCCGTGTTATTTATCAGTGGGGATCCGTTTATTTCAGGATTCCCCGGGCCGATTCAGAGGATTGTGGTTATCTGCTCAGAGATTGTCTGGTGATAATGGTGATGTATCATTCCGTTCCGTTTATTTCGGAACCCCAAGTCGGATTTGTGGTTACATATTCCTTCAGATGGTTGTGATCAGTTCAGAGGCCGTAACTCAGTGCAGCAAGTGATCAGATGACTTGGAGGATGGCACAATGCATTGCATTCACGCATCAGCATCATCCATATTTTGCATTCATCTGCATCAAACCTATGCCTAGCCATATGGGGAGTATTACTAATTAAGAATCTGGTTGAGAGACATCCGGATGTCAGAATGTTATTGATGAAATATTGTCCGTCTCGATGAAACCAGAATCAAAGGACGGAATCTTCCTCATATGGGTAGACGTTGCATTCATGCATATTAACCTGTTTGTTGTTTTGTAGGTGTCAGTATCTAACCGGTACGCACAGCTTTTCCGCCCAGATACCCTCCCAGACTCAGCAAATCCGAACTGATGGATCCACCCAACGCCGACATTCTCGAACTAAAAGAGATGATGAGGGAGTTGTTCAGTGTTGTGCAAGGGCTTGCCTTGGGACAGAAAGCCATGGCGGAGAGATTGGAAAGGATTGAAGGCTGGATGATCAAGGAGAAAGTTCAGGGAAAGGTTCCGTCATCCGAAGTAAACAACCCCTTTGGCGCCGTGGTAAGGAAGCCCCCTGACAATGGTCAGCTCAAGAAGGAGATTGAACCAGGTGGTGTGCAAGCAAAAAGAGAACACGGTAAGGATCGTTACCACCCTTATGCTTCCACTGTAACCATTCCTGTTGGTAATTCACCTGCACCACAGCAGCGTCAGCCACCTCAACAGAGAGCACAGAGAGCTGGGAACCAAGTGAGAAGAAAGGGGGTTGATCGTCAATTTGATAGGCCACCCATGACGTATGCTCTTCTGTTGAAGAGGTTGAAGGATCTTGGATTGGTGCGGCCAAGGATGTTGACTCTGTTGAAACCTAATCAGAGGCCTGCCGGGTATGATGAGAATGCCAAATGTGAATTTCACTCTGGTGCCCCTGGACACAATGTGGAGAATTGTAAAGCTTTTAAGCATGTTGTCCAGGACCTGGTGGATTCCAAGGCCATTAATTTTGCACAATCTCTAAATGTTAATGCTAATCACATACCCGCGCTTGGTCAGATGGGGATGAGTGCAATTGCTGAGGATAGGAGGACGATTGGGCTGATGAACGGGGATCAGTTGAAGATTTCAATGTCTGTGGTTCAGAAGCGTCCGATGAAGAGTGGGGCTTTCCCTGGTGTCGATAACTGTTGTGCGGCTGTCGCCACAAAGGGGTGTGTAGTGATTGGGGAAGCAATCCAGAGAATGATGAAAGTAGAAATGGACGATGTGAGGTGTAAAGCACCCAGTCTGGCAGTTGGAACCGTCAAGGTGGAAAATGCCATTGGGGTTGAGAAAGAGAAAAAGCCGTCCATTTCTTCTTATAAACAGGTTGTGGAAGTGGTGAGAAATTGAGGGATCCCAGGCTGGGGAAAAATCATAGACATCGTGGTAAAGGCGGATATGTTTGGGATTGGCTATCTGGAAGGCCAAGATTTGTCTAAGCAAAACAGAGGACGTCGTCCACCGTTCGCATTTGTCAGTGCCGGAATGCTGGATCCAGGTCACGCCTATACAGTAGGTGAAGAGATTGACAGTGACCGTGAGCTGGAGTCGTGGATAAAATCGTGCGTACCAGGAAGCTGGAAGGCCTAACAGATCATCACTGTCATTCTACTGGAAGAGTAATATTTCTGTTTTCAGATTTTATTTGCATGAAAGCCATACGTGTTGCCCGACACGTACTGGTTCATTGTAAGGGTCACCTCATGTTTCATTTTGCAACATTTTGCATCATAAATAAATGGATGTTTTTCAAATTAAAAGCGGTGTTCCCTGTTTTTCCTTTATTTTTGCAGTTTGAAAAAAAAACAAATAAAAATGGCAATGTTTGTTTTCATTTTTTCCCTTTTTGATTTGTCTCGTGCCGATATCGAAAAGTAATTCTCCGGATCTCGTTGATAACAATTCGGTTACACCTCTGTATGACTTCGACAATCCGATTTATCATGCCGAAGAAGAAGGCGAAGAAGATTGTGATCTGCTGGAATTAGCCAGGTTGTTTAAACAAGAGGAGAAGGTGATTCAGCCGCATGAGGAGCGATTGAGATCGTGAACTTGGGTACCGCCGAGGTCAGAAAGGAAATGAAAACTGAGGCCGCTTCAGAGGCAAGTCGAGAGCAGAATGGTAGCCCTGTTAAAAGAGCATGTGGACACCTTCACCCGGTCGTGTCAGGATATGCCAGGGTCGGATACCGGTGTCGTTGTGCACAAGCTACCATGGAGAGAAGACTGTCCTCTAAAGAAGCCGAACGCCGGTGCCACGTATCAGGGTGACTTTGTTTCATGATATGATTCATCGTAGAATCGAATGCTATGTTGATGACATGATAGCAAAGTCCCAAACAGAAGAGGGGCATCTGGTAGATCTGGCCAAGCTGAGTAGACCAGTTGAGACAATTCAAACTGAGGTTGAATACAAATAAGTGCACTATCAGAGTGCGGGCCGGTAAGCTGTTGGGGGTTTATTATAAGTAAGAGAGGAATCGAGGTTGGTCCTGCTAAAAAAAAAAAAAAGAAAAAAAAAAGAAAAACAAAAAATGCCTAAACCGAGGATGGAAAGAGGTTCGTGGTCTCCTAGGTAGATTGAATTACATGTCATGGTTCATATCTCACCTAACAGCCACGTATGAACCCATTCAAAAAAAGATCACACGGTCAGGTGAAATAATGATTGCCAAGGGGCATTGAGAAAAAATAAGTTGCAGGAGCCTCTGATTCTGTTGCCTCCCTATGGAGAGAGACTGTTAATCTGGTACTTGACAGCCCTCGAGGGGTCTATGAGGTGCGTATTGTGTCAGCATGACGAGTCTGGTTGAAAAGAGCATGCAATTTACCTTAGCAAAAAGTTTACCGACTGTGAAACAATACATTCACTGTTCGAGAAAACTTGATGTACTTTGGCATAAGCTGCTCGCCGACTGAGACAGTATATGCTGGTTCATACCAGTTTGTGGATTTCGAGATGGATCTGATCAGATAGATTTTTGAAAAGCCAGCAATGACCGGACGGGTTGCGAAAGGGCCAATGATTTTGATTGAATACGATATTCAGTATACCTCTCAGAAAGCAATAAAGGGGAGTGTATTGTTTGATTACCTCGCCCGGCAGCCCGTGGAGGATTATCAACCGATGAAGTTTGAGTTCCCTGATGAGGACATCTCGAGGTGCTCATATCGAAAGATTGTGAGGAACCGATCCCGGAGGAGGGGCCTGACCCTGAATCCGAACGGATTCTGATGTCTGATGGGGTTAATGTGGACGACTTAGTGCCGTTTGGTTACGCCGAAAAGATCCCACATTTCTTTTGTGGCCCGGATAACGTTTGAATGCACCGACGGTGTGATTGAGTAGGAAACTTGTATCCTGCGTATCGATCTTCGGTGCGGGAGCCTACTGGGGCAACGCCTTTCTCGTTGGTATATGGAATGGAAGCCGTGCTACCGGTTGAGGTCCAGATTCCGTCTTTGAGAGTCCTGATGGACGTAAAGTTGCAAGAGGCTGAATGGGTAAGGACCCGGTACGAAGAGTTGAGCCTGATTGAGGAAAAGAGGCTGGCGGCTATCTGTCATGGGCAGTTATATCAGCAGCGGATGAAGCGTGCTTTTGACAGAAAGGTACGACCTCGGGTATATCACGTAGGTGATATGGTGCTGAAAAGGATCCTTCCTCCTCAAAACGATCGAATGGGCAAATGGACACCCAATTATGAAGGTCCATTCGTGGTCAAGAAGGTTTTCTCTGGTGGAGCCTTGTTGCTAACGACCATGGATGGCGAAGATTTTCCATCCCCTGCAGATGCGGACGCAGTTAAAAAATACTTCGTATAAAGAGACCCGCTGGACGAAAAGAATAAAATAGTCCAGGCAAAATTGGGCATCCCGGCGAACCAAAAAAACAATAGAAAGAAAGGGTTCGGGCAAAAATTAGGGATAAAAAAGAAAATGTACACCCGGCAAGTCGAAAACCTGAAAAGGCGGCTTGGGCAAAAAAGGGTATCCCGGTGGACTGAAAACCCGAAAGGGCGGTCCAGGCAAAAGAGGGATTGAAACGAACAACTGCGTCTAGCATGACCGTTTGCGCTTTGGCTAAAGCATCATGGATAATACCCGGTAGGGATCAGTCGGAATCATCTTGTTCAGAAGGCAGAAAGCACGGAGAGTCTGAGGACATATGGGGTGTAACCGAGTTGGAACTCGATGAGATCGCGGTTTCACATTGCCATTAGGATAGATTTTTCCTTTTGTGCGCAATTACCTCTTTTCAGGAATTGCTTCCTTTGTATTGCTCAGTTTAAGCCACACTTTTTTCAATCAATAAAATGCATATTCAGTCAAATAATTTTGTTTTTGTTTTTCATTACCGTTTTGATTGCGAAAACATCCAATTGTTTGTGATAAAGAATCTTTGCATTTTAAGACATACAGGTCCCTTCCAATGCATGCTTATAAGATTGAAGCTTGAAATCTTATTCGGAAGGTTGAGTGATCCAAGTGTTGAAATCTTGACACGCCTGGGGCACGGTTTTATCTAACGATCTCTTTTGCAGGTACTGTTAGGTATTTTCACTCACTTGCAGGTTGTGATGTGGAAGCTGTTGACAAAACAGTCCCCATGGAGTCCAATCAGGGACGAATGGATAGAATAACGGTGAAGAGACGACGACGAAACGTACGAAGATCCTTGGAATTAATCAAGAAGACTCTTCAAAGTCTGAAGATTGAAAAGTATGTGTAAATCCCAGGAGTTCGCTCTCCGTCGAGTACGAAGCGGTTTGGAATACAAGATGATGGAGCAGAAAAGTCCAAATGAGTCTGGGAGTTCTCAAAATTGGAAAGCTGACATGGGAGTTGGATATGAATATCATGGTTCGACGAGTCGACGGGTGTTCAGTAGCGGAATTTCCTCATCTCCCCAAGCAGAGTCGGGAGGACTAATTCCCCAGCAGATTCAAGGTTTGTGGCTTCCCTCGCAGGGTCAGGATGGTTATCCCCAGCAGGTTTTAGATCAATGCTTCCCCAGTAGCCAGGCCTGAAGGTTGTTGTTTCCCAGCGGAGGTATCTGTGGTGGTTCCCCAAACAGAGTCTGGAGTGTTGCATCCCCAGCAAGTCAAAAACCGTTGTATCCCCACAGAGTGCGTGGTGATTTCTTCCCCAGTGAAGTCCCCAAACGGATTGGGTGCAGAGGGGATTATTCAGCAAGGGTTGCCTATTTCCCAGCAGCAGTGCTATTTCCCCGGCGGGGTGGAGATGGAGTGATGGCGAGTTCCTCAGCAGAGTGTCTCGAGCTCCCCAAAAGAGTCCCTTGAGGGGGATACTTTTTATGCATTCATCATGTAGAATAAGCATAGCATATTGCATAATAAATCGCGTAGCATTTCCATAATTGTGGAGCATTACGCTAAAAAATATCATGCATCAGCATTGCGAGCATCGGCTAGTCTCAAGCCGAGGTTACCGTTTGAGATTTGGTTTAGCCAGTGGGTGAAGATGCTACTCAAGCATTGGTTACCATCCAAGAATGGGTTTTGCCGTCAGTGAAGTTGATACTCTGAGGAGTTTGGCATCGTGACGTTGGGTCATCGGTATTCCCCAGTAGTGCGATACTGGAGGAGATTCCTGTCGTGCGAGACAGAAGTTGGAAGATGTTACTCTGAGGAGTTTAGCATCATGACGTCAGAACCAGTGTTCCCCAGTAGTGCGATACTGGAGGAGACTTTTCCGTCGGACAGAGATGAAAATGAAGATCGCGATCAGCGCGACTCGAGCCGTGGTTACCGCTTGAGATTTGGTTTCGCTGGATGGTGAAGGTGTCACTCCGAGGAGTTCAGCCTCGTGATTTTGGAGCAACAGTATTTCCCAGTTAGTCCCCGGCAAGCGTCTGCCTGGTTGTGACATATGTGGATGTCATCCTTGCGATACCAGTAAGTGTCGTGTCGATCCCCGTAAGGTCGAGTTTTCTTTGGTGTCAAGTAAACATCATTGTTCGATGTCCAATAAACGTCGAGTTTCCTCCCAGTCATCAGTTAATGTCTGGTCGAGTTTTCTTTGGTGTCAAGTAAACATCATTGTTCGATGTCCAGTAAACGTCCAGTTCCCTCCCGGTCATTGGTTAATGTCTGGTCGAGCTTTCTTTGGTGTCAAAACATCATTGTTCGATGTCCAGTAAACGTCGAGTTTCTCCCAGTCATCAGTTAATGTCTGGTCGAGTTTTCTTTGGTGTCAAGTAAACATCATTGTTCGATGTCCAGTAAACGTCGAGTTTCCTCCCGGTCATTGGTTAATGTCTGGTCGAGTTTTCTTTGGTGTCAAGTAAACACCATTGTTCGATGTCCAGTAAACGTCGAGTTTCCTCCCAGTCATCAGTAAGTGTCTGGTCGAGTTTTCTTTGGTGTCAGTAAACATCATTGTTCGATGTCCAGTAAACGTCGAGTTTCTTCCTAGTCATTAGTCAGTGTCTGGTTGAAGGTGTTACTCTGAGGAGTTTAGCATCATGATGTCAGATCAGCAATGTTCCCCAGTAGTGCGATACTGGAGGAAATTTTTCCGTCGGACAGAGATGGAAATAAAATCAAAGGACGTTACGCGATCAACGCGACAATCGGGGTTCAATTGGAGAAAGGGAAGTGTTGAGGCATTTTCTGGAGATCGGGGTCCAAACGGAGATTGGAGTTGAAGATTAAATCCAGGATGAGGTCCGCAGGATTGTCTTCTGTTCATGTGTCACCTTAGACTTTTGGTTGAGGCCAACAGAGGTCGTTATGGGTGTCTTCTGAGGAAGAGATGCACATGTTACCTTCCTCTTGTGAAGGTGTACCCTCTGATATGTCACCCTCAGAGTGGTGTTTGGTGTTATTTCCGACGTTTCCAGCGGAATTATCACAAGAAAGCGGAGAGCGGGGTTCAAATGGAGAAAGGGAAATGTTGAGGCATTTTCTGGAGAACGGGGTTCAAATGGAGAAAAGGAAATGTTGAGGCATTTTCTGGAGAACGGGGTTCACAATGGCGATCACAAGTTATCGCCAGGCGACTGGGGTTCAAATGGAGAATGGGGTTCATTATTTTGGCAAAAAAGATGTCGGGGTTCAAATGCAGTGATCCGGGATCATTTGCGCAAAAGGAAAATTTCGGGGTTCAAAAAAACGAAAAAAGAGAAAATTTTCGGGGTTAAAGAAAAGCATCAAAAAGAGATCACAATCCCCAACGGATATGTGGTGTTCAGGCCATGGTTATCCCTGCGTTACCATTTATTTTGGTATATAGGTCGACAGTTCTGTTTCGGTGATCAGGCCGACTTTCTCCGTACCAGACGGATTTGTCTTCAAGATTGTTTCTTTGCCGATTCTGACAGGCATTGTTAATTATTTTCCCATCAGAGTGCAAATTGTTCGTCTGTTCTTGGTATTCAATCACTCTTCATCCTGATCATCTGAAAGTCGAGGCTATTCATATCGACAGGTTCACAGTGGATTGAATAGGGGCAGCTATAACACCTCAAAATTTTCCCTCCTCTCTTGGGACTAGCTTAGCATATTGCATTTCATTTTTTAGGACATTAGTCATTGCATATTGCATATCATATGGCAACAACAATCAAGTCATCCTCCAAGTCTTGGTCAGAAGATAAGAGGTTAAGATGCAAGCTAGGGTTTCATTGGATTGATCATTAACCATCTACGGATGTATGATTCAAATTAGGGTTTCTTGATTCTCAAGGAGATTGATCATCATCTTGGTTGAAATGGTACATCACATCATCATGGTCTTGTCATCACCAAGAGATTCCTTATGATTGATCAGATACCTTGAGATTAGGGTTTTGACCTCTGGTCAACCCTAATCATCTGCATTGTGCCAATCAGGGCTTGTTAAGGAGATGGGGTTTTCAATGGATATGGGGATCATCATATGGTTTTATTGAGCTTATGGAAGCTAGGGTTTCATCATTGAGCCATTTCATCAGGAGTTTGAAGCTCAAGTTGATCAATGCACAGCCAATTCATCTATCAGTCAGAAAAAGTCAACTGTGGTCAACTGTGCCTGAATTGGTGGATTTGGAGGTGGGAGAGGGTTAGAGGCACTTCATTCATGTCCAAACAAGTTTCATTTGACATTTCAAACATCAAGAATGAAGAAAATAAAGTCAGATGAAAACTTTCCAAAAATAGAAAGTGACTTGTAATTGAAAATTGCCAAAAATGGAAAGTTTTTCTCCTCAAAATTACATGTCCAAAAATGCTTCAAATGAAATTTAGTTCAACATCAAAGTTGTAGATCTCGCTCTCACCTTTCCAAAAAGTCCAAGAACATGAATTTCTCATTTGTGGTTGGCAAGATATGGATTGATCATTGTCCAAAAAAGTGGAATTTCAAAGTAGCATAACTTTTGATTCACAAGGCCAAATGGAGTGAGGTTTCTTTGAGCAAAATTCTTTTGATGTCCTCTATCCAAAACAAGCATTGCATTTCATGAAAACTCATCACACAAAAAGTCCATTTTTCAAGTGGACCAATTTTGAAAAAGGGAGGGAAAAAGTGCATTTTGAGAAATAAGCCTTGTTTTCACATGATTCCTTTTGCACTAGCTCACAAACACCATTTGAAACTTGCTGCAACAAAAAAATTCTACTGTTACATTGCATTGCATAAGTGAGGGTGGATTGACTAATTGGCATTTAGCATGAAAACTTGCATTTTCACTAATCATGTGCATTTTCACTAATTAGGATTAGAAACATCATTAACCTCACATATATAAACATAATTGTAACTGTTTTCATCTTAATCATAACAGAATTTCAGATCTAGATCCAAAATTGCACAATTCTCTCAACTTTTCATCTTCACTTTTCTTGCAATTTCTTCACAAACCTAGCCAAATTCTTCATTGCTTCATCATCTACCATCATTGAAGAAGCTTTTGGAAGCAAAATCTTGAAGAATTCAAGCAAAATCAAGGACTGTTAAAGTGAGGTGCAACAATGGCAAATGGAGATTTCATCAAGATCGTGCGTTATTGAGCCAAGGCCTTGCATCCGTTCACTTCTACTAGCATCATAGAACATCTGTTTTTGCTTTTGGAAGCCTGAAACACGCAAATTCGCAACTGTTCTCAAATTAAGGTCAGATTTCGACTTCAATGATTCTTGAAATTGTTTGATGCTTTGGATAGATCTTGTTTAGTAGAGAATTCTGCAATTTGAACCACTAAATTTGGTTGAGAAATGAGAGAGTTATGATGATTTGAAGTTTTGTGCTCAAACATGTTTGCTATCGATTCTTTTAAAATAGGAGAAATTAGGCTTAAATAATTATAGATTCATGATGTACGTTGTGAGACCTTTCCATTGATATAAAGTTTGTGTGATTTGGTGGAGATTTGTTCTTGGACCTATGAACATGAAGAACACATGATGAACACTTGAAATATTTTCCAGAATTGGCTTTGATCCTCATTTTTCGTGTTTAGCTTGCTGATTGGTGTTAGTGCTACAGTGGCGCGCGCTACTTTTTTTAAAATAAACTACTGTAGCGCTGCGATCCTCCACTAGGACAATTTCATTTTTGGCTTGGCAATTTATTTTCACATGCTTCACATGATTTCACATGCCTCCATTCATGTTTTTTTATTTTTTTTCTCAATATTAGAAAATCATAACTCCCAAACCACTTATCCAAATTGAATGAAATTTTTTCCACCATGATCCTTGTAATCTCTAGTATTTTTTGGTGATTTTTTTGGAAATTTTGCACGTGTGGTTTTTGGAATGGCCTAGGGTTTGTTTAGGTGTGTTCTTTCTTGCACATTGCTTGGTATTTTGATCATGAAATGATAATGCTTAACTGGATGGAGCTGAAGTTTTGCATGCTTATTCTAGAGATCTTAATGGACATTTTGATATGTGGTTTGTGATTTTTTAGTTTCTGGATTGTGAGATATGCCATGATGAATCTAGGCGTGACCATTTGTGTCACACCATGTCTTACTTGACTTCATGATTTTTGTTACCATTCCATATGAACTTGAAATGAGCTGAAATTTTGTATGTTGATATTTCTGGATGTTAAGTTCACATGTGAATTTTTATGTAATTTTTGGATGTGTTTCCAATTTGATTGAGAATTTCCTTTCTGTTTGACCAAATGTGGACTTTTTGTGAGTCATGTTTTTAATTGATTTGTGAAATTCTGGATATGCATTGGATGGACTTGAAATTTTGTGGAGTGATTATAGACACATTAAAGTTTGTCATGGTTTTGGTTTGGTGCATTTATCCTATTCCTACACTGTTTTATGCTTGCTTGAAGTTGATACACGATATTGTGCCTTGTTTGGACTTGTATGAGCATGACTTGACTTGTGGAATTTAATTGACTTGCTTCCCATTGTCCAATTGGCTTGAAATTTGGTGTGATTGACATGTAATGAATGCTGTTTAGCTGTGAATTGTTTGAGGATTTATTGAATTGTTTTGGATTGAGTTTGGATTGGATCTTTCTGTTTGGTCCTTTGAGGTTCTAAATTGCATGCTTTGTACTCTTTGCCTCATGAAATGATAATGGTTGATGATATGAACATGAGACCAACTGGATTTGATTCTTATTTGATTGATCTTGATTTTGGATAAGTTTCATGTTCTGTTTTGACTTATTGATCCTATTTTGACCCTAGTCTTGTACTAGTGGTTTGTGTTCTCACATTTGAGCTTTGTTTCAGGTCAAAGAGCACAATTGCTTATACTTGATGATGTGCACTCAATTGGGATTGGTTTATTGCTTGTTTATGACTAACTTGAGTTTGTTTTGTAGGCATTGAGAATTATGCTTAGGCCTTGTGGCTTGCACCTTTGTGCATTGATGCTTGCTATCTGTTTGTGCTGTTGACTTTTAACTTGTCTGTTTGACTGTTTGTGCCGAGTACTGATTATGTTAGATTGATTTCAGGTACCTTAGTTGCTATAGTTCATTGTGAACTTGCTTGTGCTGCTGCTTGGTTGTGTAGACCAATTGAGGTAGAATCACTAACTCCATGTAGTCTGGAAGACCTGGCCTGTTACTTGGCCAGGCACCTGTCTGAAGTCCTCCTTAAGAGGCGATGTTTGTGCTTGTTTATTTTTGTCCCCAAGCAGGAAAAGACCTTTGTTAAGGCAATTGGCAGACACAAGAGGTGTGTAGTCCACCTCCTGCTAATCTGTTGAGTCGTCCCTTGGCTCACATCACATGTTGATGCCTTGTGGACATTAACCCAAGATCAGTTGAGTCAGTGTCATAAGTGTAGAAGGGTTCCCACTTTCTGGACCCACACTTCTTTGTCTGAAGCTCTCCCTGGCCAGGGATAAGAGCTGTGAGGCACACCCCTCACTCACCTTTCATCTGGCTTCACCCTGACTCTCAATGTCAGGGTTAAGAGCTAACATCACCCTGATACAGTTGACTTGCTTTGGCAGTCTAACCCTTGTTTGAGCCACCTCTGTTTGGATATAGTGTGTGCTATTTGTGATTGTTTGCTTTGATTGCTTTGCCTGTTTAGGATTAGCTTGCTGCCTGTGCAAGTTAGGATAGAAACCATAACATAGGGCAATGATGCATGATAACATCTAGGCTCGAGTACAGCTCCCTAGTAGTGTGTCTCCCTTTGTATCTGGTTAGAATTTCTTTCCCGTTCAGGGGAACTACGTCACCCTGATCCTCATACCAGATGAGGTACGTAGGCAGGAGACCGTGCGAGGCCTCTCCGGGCAACCTTTTTTTTCTTTTTGTGTGTGTTTGCTTGACAGTTGCTAGGCTCGAGTGCATGACTCCTTAGTAACTTGTTGTTTGTTTCTTCTTGTGTGTCAGGATATGGATGTAAGACCAACGATTGGTTGTCCGTATCCTGATTGTGTTTGTTTGGTTCGGAAGTCGATGTAAGTCCAGCGATTGGCGTTCGGGTTCCATGTTTGCCTGTGTTTGTGTGTGTCCTGTTTCGGCGTGCGTGAGCCGAACTACGGTAGCTCTAATTCTCATTCCAGATGAGATACGTAGGCATAGGATGCGATATCCTAGCGAGCCCTCTCCCCTCTTCCTCCACCTGTGTTGTCTTCAGTGTGTATGTGTGATGTTTGTTTTAGCAACCTTTTTTCTATCTTTTGAGCATGGATCCCGTCGAGTACGACGGATGCATAGGGGTGCTAATACCTTCCCTTCGCATAACCGACTCCTGATCCCATTCTCTTTGGTCGCGAGACCATGCTTTTCCCAGGTTTACTTCGAGCGTTTCCTTTCCCTCTTTGGGATAAATAACGCACGGTGGCGGCTCTGTGTTGTTTTGTTTCAGCCCGCCGGTTGTTTTTCGCGGATGCGATACATGTGATATGAGGATACATTATAGGTCATTTTGGACCAATACCATTGAACAAGTGATTTTCCTCAACTTCAAAAATGCATAACTCATTCATCCCAAATCCAAATAAGGTCAAATTGGTAGCCATTTTGAATTATTTTGAAAGATCTACAACTTTTATGAAGACACTTTTATCATTTGAAGCTCACATAAGAAGTTAGCCAAGGTGGAATAATTAAACATATGGCTTGACACTTAGAATTTTTTTTGGCATGTTGAAACTTCCAAACTTCCATCTCAAAATTCATCATGCTACAAGCTTCAAATGGAAAAGTGTTCAACATGAGGGTTGTTCCTCTTGATATAACTTTTCCAAAGAGTCCAATTTCATCCGTTTTGGACAAGGTTTGAAGGGTATGCGCATGGTCTGAACATGGCTGCCTCATTTTGCAAGGATCAAACTTCAAACAGCTGCACACTTTTGCCTTGCATCCCAATCCACTTTCAGACTCAATTGCATGTGATTATGGACTTAATTGAGTAGCTTCATGGGCATGTACATGCCCATGCAAGCATGCATCACTCAATTGCCAAATTTGGAAATATTTTGGAAGGTGCAAATAACACTTGAATTTGCTATAAATAAGACCCCTTGGCATCAGAAAAAAGGACCCTTGCGCGCCAGCTTTACCTCCCACACTTGAAACCCTTACATTTGAAAGGAAAACCTGAGAGTTTTCATTTGAAAATTGAGTTTGAATCTCACTGTTTGGAGATTCAAAAACTCCAGGATCTAAAGCTTTGTACCAATCATAAGCCACTTCTGCAAGCTTCCTAAGCAAGATCAAGCACGAATTGAAGCAAGAGAGATCAAGTTCTGCACAACATTGAAGGTATTTTCCAGATTTTTTCTTCTCTTCGATTCTCTTTCATTTCTCATTAATTCTCTTGGATCCTTGGTTGTCTGAAGTCCTACCAATGTAGGCAAGAAGATTGAGTTGGTTTGAGGTCAAATCGAAGCAACTCAGTTCATGTATCTCAAATTTCAACTCCATGTATCTCTCAATATACTTAAAGTTAGGTTGAATTGAGGTCAGATTCGTGATCAATGCCATTTTCTCTTTAAGATCATGTCATTCTTTTTCATTTTTGTGATGGTGATGAGTGGACCAGTCCGGCCAAGGTCGCCTGAGAAGACGGTCGGCGCTTTGCTACGGCAATGAGGTGGTGTGGTCTAGAGCTACATGACCAGTTCAATTTGTTTTAACCTTGAGCATTCCTTTTGAATACCAACTTTGTGGCGCGCTGACTTGAGTGTACCATGGAACGCATGTTTTCATCCATTTGATTTGCCACCTTAATTAATGAGGGAGATCAAGTGGTCCACATTTTTTCTGATTAATTTATTTTAATTTTATTTGTTTTATTTTCATTAATTCATATTAAATTTAATATTAATCCAAAAAATATGAGAGTTTCACCAAACATTTTTAAATAAATTCCTCTTTCATTTTCAGAATTAAAGTTATTTTTTGGATCATTATTAATATTTTTCATGATTTAATTGATTTTGTGAATCTTTTTAATTGTTTAAAAATACTTTTAAGTTTCCAAAAATTCTGAATTTTTTTCTCCAAGGTCCTTTGACCTTGTTTGACCTATGATAAATCTCATGGCCATTTCTTTGGTGTTTTGATGAGATTTTAGGAAATTGACCAACCATAATTTAATTTAATGCATATTTTTATTATTTTTAATTGATTAAATGTCCAACAAATTGTGTAGAACCATTTTAATTGGCTTTGTGAGTTTGACTTGTGTTGTTGGGCCTTGGTAAAGGTTGATTTGACTTTTCTAGGTTAAGATCATTGGATTTAGGGGATTAATGGTATGTACATTCCATCTCCCAAAATGAATGAATGATCTTAATTTGGTAAAAGTCCTCCTTTGACCAATTTGTGTTTGATCCATTTCCCCTCCCTCTTCATCTCATTCCCCTTCTTTATTCATTCATGTCATGGACCTATAATATCTCTATATCCTAAGGCTAGTTGATTGCAAAATTAACATAAGTATGGATGAGATTAGGTCTTCACTTTGCATATTCTTTTTGTGTGTGGTATGTTTCATGAGCATAGTCCATCATACTATGTCTCTAACATGCATTAACACCAAAATTCTATTGCTCAACCTCAAATAGTTGTGACTTCTACATAAGTCCAATTACGATTGCTTAACATAACGCTAAATTTTGACACAAAAGGCATAACATTCAAGTTAGTGAGATTGTAAGCCTCCCCTCTTTCATGGTATTATGTGGAAACTTGGCATTTTTTCCTTCCTTTGGAAGATGTCTTGGTTCAAGGATCCATGCTTGTGATAAGTGGGTTGAGTGTTCTCCAAAGAATGACTTAAACAAAAGTAAAACAAAAGTAATACTAACTTCTAATCAACTAACAACTAACATTTAATTTCAAGTCATTTACTTTTATGCACTTTAAATTTTAAGCTTTATCCATTTGCCATTATTCATACCATTCAAGTTGTTTACTTTAATGTCATTTTCCCTTTGTCCACTTGGACCATATTTTGTGATATATTGTATTTGTATATATTTGTTTGCTTGTGTGGTCTTTTTGACCTTAATGTACATAATAAGAACAAAAACCCTAAAAGACATCTTGTGTGGACTGTTGGTTTGATCTGAGACTATTGGACTTAGAATTTAGGCAACACTCCCTATGCAAAGGACTTGGCCAATGCCAACTTTCATGAAACCAAGTGCTTGTGAAGTGAACCTTCATCTGATACAGAGTGGAAGATCTATTTGAGTTCATCTGCAACATGATCATTGTGAAGCTGTTATTTTGAACCTGTGTCTTATGCCATATTTGAAGTCATCCGATACATGGGAAATATTGAAGAAGATCATGGGGTTACTAAGCTTGGATGTGGATATCTTTATTTGATGTCTTTCTATTCAACTTTCTATTTGTATATTGGTTGTTGCTTGACTCTAAAGTCCAAGGGAATTTTGGGTTTCTATATGACATTCTTGTCTATTGGATTGCAGCCCATTGGTCAGATCTTTTCAACTCTCAACTTTTAAATTTATGCTTAGGTTTAGTCTCTTCATCTCCTCCCCACTTCTTTAATTTAAAAATCTCTCCCTCTTTTAAAAATCTTTGCTTGTGTCTATTTTCTAAAATTTGACCATATTGCAAATTAGAAACCTTGGCCTTATGCTATTGCGTTTTCGAACTTTTTCTTAATCAAACTTGTAAATGAACTTAATTATACTTGACTTAAAATTTCAAAAGCCAAACGAACTAACACTCATTTAAACCATTTTTAGGCCTTTTGTTCCTCTTTCAAACTTAAATTTTTGTTAAAAGCAATGTATTCACTTCGAAATTGATACCACGAACTACGAGGTTTTGATCCCTCGTTTTTTATATTGGTACATAGGCACAAGTCTGAAGGTCTTATCAAACACAAAAATATAATTAATGAATTCTTTTCTCATCTCTCCACTCTATTTATTGCAAACATCTTTTGTACAAAAACACATATGCACACAAAAAAAGGCTCCCTAGGAGTACCTGGGACACTTTGGGTGCTAACACCTTCCCTCTGTGTAACCAACCCCCTTACCTGTAATTTATGGCATTTTATTAGTTTTGATTTGAAAACTTCTTATTTTTGGGTTTTGTTCGTACTTTTCCCTTTTCCCTTGGAAACAATAAAAGCGCGGTGGTGACTCTAGTTTTATTGACGTCTAGCTTATCCATAGCTTGATGGTCATGAATTTACTGCTACAGTTTCCCAACAAAATATTTAAGTTGTCTCTTCCCTTAGTGAACTTGGCAAGTATTTTTTAAAGATCATAAACTTCATCTTTTAAAATAATTATTTGAACTTAACAGGTTCATCATCTTCTTAAGAAAAGGAGGAGTATTGGACTAGATCATTTTGTCTCTCTCTAATATTTTCTATTTCTTCTACAAGTTTTTTATTTCTAGATTGAAGTGAGGAAGTAGTATCTTTAGATATGGAAACAATTTGTTCTAGCTTATTTGTTTTTTTTCTTCTTAGCGTCTTACAAATGCAAAAAAGATCTTGATAATATAAGTAAGATGTTATCTCATCATCTTAATGATTTTATGTGAGACATATATTGGCCTCTTCATCGTTTGGGGATTCCACATGATTATCTTCTCATGCGATGTAAGCTTTCTTGCTCTTTTTCTAAGGTTTCTTAAATCTCTTTTGATTTTGATTTGCCTTCTTTCCTAGAGTACAATTTGGTCTAATGTGTTCTTTGTTTCCATATTGATAACATGTAGGAGAGAATGGAATTTTTTCTTCACTTTTGTATTGCTCCTCTTTCTAATGTTTCTTATGTTTCAAGAATTTTCTGAAGTTTAACACCATAAGTGACATATCTCCATCATAGTCGGAATCTTCAGCTTTGAGTCCAAGACTTTTTCTTTTCTTTTCTCCTTCCCCGTCCATGGATAACCTTTTTAACTCCATTTCATGTTCTTGCAATTTACTCAAAGTAATGTGTGTATCCATGGTTGCTAAATCCCTTGATTCACAAACGCAATTACTTTAGGTTGCCAGTTGGGGTTTAGGCATCTTGGAGTTTTCACAATCTATTCTTCATTTGAAAATGTTTTTCCTAGAGTTCTCATACGTCTCACAATTTGGGTAAATCGTGTATGCATTTGGTTTATGTTCTCTTTAGGTTTCATTCTGAAAATTTCATACTCGTGAGTTAATATTCCGAACGTTGCCCTCGTTACCTCAATAGTTTCTTCATGGGTAATTTGGAGGATGTCCCGCATTTTCTTTGCAATCTCATAGTGAGAAACTTGTAAAAATTAATAAAGACCGAGAGCATTAATGATGATAGGTTTTTCCTTCAAATTACGCTGCACATTTTCTTTATCATCTTTTGTCAAATCCTTTTTAGGTTTGTTTACTACAATACCATTTGCTTCGTGTGTAGGAAGAAATAGAACTTCCTTCACGGCCTTCCAAATACCATGATCCATCCCTTCTATGAAAAACTTATTTTTTTATTTCCATAAATTGTATCCTTCTCCATTAAGGGATTATGGTTTGTTAAGTGAATAAAAACAGAGGCACGACACTAGGGTAAAGAGGTTAGTCTTTAATAAGAGTTAGGCTCTGATGTCACGTGTTAGACAAGTGACTCCAATCACAAAAGGGTGGGTAAATTATGGTATTCAAAAATCGCGAATAATTTAAGTGTTTTATTACTTAGTAAGAAAATTATGTTAGTATCTTAATATAAGTGGGAAAAGCAATAGAAAGAAAAAGTAAAATAGTAAAGAAAATAACAAAAATTAAAGAGATAATGGTTAGAAGGATGGCACCAGAGAATTATCCAAGTTTGGACGAACATTGACCGAGTTCAGTCCCTAAAAGATCTTATTAGGATTTCTCTATAACATTGAGATTTTACATGTTATTCCCATGAACCCTTGATACAATCGAATCAATAGATTTTACACTAGCTTATCCACCAAACCAAAAGAAAGTTTATCCACAGACTGAACTCGCGAATTGAGTAAAGATTTTACAGGATGATTTCAATAACCAAACATAACTCTCCCAGGTTGAGTTTTAAAACCAAGCGATATTTTACAAATGGTTGATCTTAAAAATCAAAATCAAATTTTCAAGAGTGTTGCACTCTTGAAAATAAAAACAGTGGCATAACACTAGCGTAACTCTTTCCTCACAAAGCACTAGGAAGCTTTGGTGAAAGAAAATATTTAGAGAAAGAGAGAGAGAGAGAGAGACTGTAAAAAAATATGAAAACTTCAAATTCTAGTGTGAAATCAAGTTAGAGAGGCCTCCTTTATATAGGAGAAAAATTGGCTAAAAGTGGAAACAATCATGGACCGAATTAATATCCTAATAATCCATTAGCCTAATCGATTAAGTGCATAAAATAATCGATTATTATGGCATAAGAAGAAGGTTTTGATATAGAGTTGTTTCCAATCATTAAGAGACTCTCATAATCGATAATGGACTTGATTAGGCATCATCTAATCGACTAAGAAAAAGGGTTAATAGCTTTGTCATAATCGGTTATGGACTTGATTAGGCATCATCTAATCGATTACATAAATGGTTAATATCTCTTTTTCCCCTTGTCATATGGGCGATTTTTGAAACCCCATGTAAAAAAAATTGGGTTCCTTTCATGACTTATGAAGATTCCTTTGTTTTGACCCCTCAAGAAACCTAGTCATCATAATCAATGACATTGCATACCTTTTCTTTAATTTTTAATTTTTTGTAATGACGTCAATTGTCAAGTTGGCATTTTCTCTCTCCAATTTTTCATTATTTTTTAAAAATCGATGTGGCTTTTATTTTGTAAGTTTGGAGATTTTAAAATCTTAGAAGTCAAAAATTTTAAAGCCAAATGGTCTTGAACTCTGAACATCTCCTTCAACTGCATACATACCTTACTACTAAACCAAGTTATTTGCTTCAATATTTTTTTCTCACAAAATTTGTATATTACATAAGCAACACACCACTTTTAGTACAATTATATCTCATCATCATCAACAAAATAACAACAACTTCATCATTTTCATCATCATCACAATAACACGTAAACTTGAATTTTCATCATGGAATTTCATCACCATCAACAACACAACAACTCCCTTGGTCGCCGTCTCGCGGCGCGACCTGTCATCACAGTAACTGCCACGCGCATGCGATTGCGATGATCGTCAGGCGCCGCCTTTTTGGTGCAGCCCTCCTGGCGTGACCGACTTTCCCCCCGAACTAATTTTCGATTTTTCGCCAAAAGTCTCGATTTTTCAAAAAAATATGTTTCAACTTTTTTTGTTTATGCAAAAAATTAAGGTTTTTTGTAATTTGGGGAAAAAAATCTGAA
Organism: Lathyrus oleraceus; assembly: GCF_024323335.1. Taxonomy (NCBI): domain Eukaryota; kingdom Viridiplantae; phylum Streptophyta; class Magnoliopsida; order Fabales; family Fabaceae; genus Lathyrus; species Lathyrus oleraceus. The sequence goes on along the minus strand of NC_066580.1, from coordinate 323,587,961 downwards.
ATAATCGATTCAGGATTTTTTTTGGGAAAAACATAACAGGGTTTCAAACTCACGCATTTGCAAAATCAAACGACCCAAACAGGGTCGTTCGAATTCCCGGGGGAAAATCCCAACTTAACAGCAACCAACCCAAAAAGCAATTAGACAATCAAATTATTATCAACACATGGTTATAACCCTGTGAACAACAACATTTATCCCCTTTTGGGTCTTAGTGCAAAAACATACAACACATAATCAACAATTGCACCAATAAGGTTTTGCCCAAACCTTATTGGTCAATTTATACATATTGTAAGCCAAAAGGGAAAAATATCAAAGAGGAAACATATAATCCAACGCATTGATAAGAGGTAAGGAACCCTTACTATCCCGCATGCTTGAAATCACCCACGAGTAGATAGTCCCCCATTTACCTTAGATTTGCAGCAAGGATGATAATTCCAATAACTTTTGTGAATCCCTCATCTCAAACCCAACTCTCTTTCCAACAACCCCTTTTGTTTTTCTGCCTCTTCTTCACGTAATCTCAGAAACTTCTAACATAGTTTCTTCCCACCTTTTAGTATTTATATGGGCCTTATTTCTCAAAATGACACTTTTTGCCTTCTTACTCTCCACTTCTCTCTTCTCACATCATACTCTCCTTTAATCACACAAATGCCCAAACTCCAAATTATTTAGTTAAATTATTATTTAAATAAATAAATATTTATATTAAATAAATATTCAATTTATATAATTATTTAATTAGGATTTATATACATTTTCTACTAATACGCCTTATTACCAAATAACTTATTATGTCTAATTATTTTTAATAATCTCAATAATAATATTTTAATTATCTCCTATCAAATCTCATAACCTCGGTAATTAATAAATTATCAAATTATCCTTACACTATGAAAAACATCGAAGTTCATATATAATAAATAAATCACACGAACAATTAAATAAAATACTCTAATTATAAGTTGGGGTGTTACATTCAACACCTGCGTTTGAATCTTGGTGGTGTTGGTTTAGGATTTTTGAATGTTTAAATTTTGAATAGTTTAGAAAAACATATTAAAACATTAAAAATAGAATAATCTTTATATGCCAGGGAGGGAATTTAAACTTTTTTTACAAGGATATTTTTCAAAAGTCGTATGTATGGCATGGGGTGTTTTTCAAAAGTCTTATGATCAATTGAACAACTTCCTTTTCAATTGGATATGCTCCAAAATCAATTTTTTCTATTTTAATTAAGTAAAGATATGTCTTAAAAGTATATTAGGCGTGTGTGTGTGTGTGAGTTTCCTTAGTATCTTATAAGTTACTTTCTTACTTTTATAAGACTCTTGAAACCCAAACATACATGACCAAACGAGCTTTCACACTTCCTCTCTTTCATAACTCTTATGCTTTCAAGTTTATTTGTCAAATATGTCGCTCTTATAATCACTTCATTAGAACCTTAAATCTTCTACTCAATGAGGCTTGAAATATCTTCAATTTAATCACCCTCATCAATGATTTAGAATGATTTCACCATCGACTTCAATAATTATCAATGTTGTTGTCATCAAAACACTAGGAAGGTTGTCATCAAGATCACCAGCTTCATACCAACAACAATATATATCTACAAAATTATCATCTCTTAAAAGTAATCTCAACAAGAAACAAATAGACTCCAAAAGTTCTTATCGATCTAGAAAGATTCAAAGATAATAAAGCCTTGTTCGAGAAAGAATAAAGGGATTACGTCTTCTAGAGCTTACCCACCGTTTAACCTCAAATCCAAAATTTACCATTTTTGGAAAGGAGTATGGTCTTATGTCTTGCTCACATTTTCCTCACTCAAGATTATTATATTATTTTTCTCTTTATTAGGTAACTCATTCCTTTTACTTCTGCAATCATGTGAACTATATGCTTGCTTGTTCATCATTCCTTTCTAGCAACTTTTTTCCCGTCTTTTTTATTATACTAAAGTATAATCTCTAATCATGTGAGATGGATTTTAACCCCTCCAAACTTATTGTTTATTTTTTCTTTTACCAACTCCCTGAGATATGCATTGTCATCAATAAAAAAAAGGGAGATTATGCATCTATGTGCTTGCATGTATGAAGACTACAATAACATGTTGACTTGATTTTGATTTTGAAAACACTCAAATATGTGTTTTCTAAAGTGATGGTTCTTGACAAGTTGTTTATCAAGTGATGGTGTTAGGTATGTTACTCAATTGATGGTGCTTGATGTGTTTGCTTAAGTGATGGTGCTTGGTGTGTTACTCAAGCGATGGTGTTTAGTGTGTTTACTCAATTTATGGTGCTTGACAAGTTTTTTATCATGTGACGATGCTTGGTATGTTACTCAAGTGATGATGCTTGATCAAGATGAAGACTCAATATCATTTTTGTGCTTGGAGATCAAATTATTTATGCCTATTTTTGGTTACAAAGCCATTTTTCAAATGGTGTTCTATGAAGTTAGCAAATATCTATGATCAAATAGGTTGCTTGCTGATGGAGTTTATTATGAAGACTTATCTCAAGCATCATCATAATAAGACTCAAGATGCTGATAATAAAAATGAAGGTATTTCGAGCCTTGACAACGCGAAAAACGTATCGTATTTTTAGCTTCATATGCATTGCATCTTACTTGATTAACACTTATTATTATGCATTATTTTATGCTTATTGCAGGTATTTATCGAATAAAAGGTTTACGAGGAAGCAAAGTGGAAAATATAAAAAAGGAAAGAAAAAGATAAGAAAATGGAGAAAAATAGAGATAATAGGCCACGAGACTAAATGGGCTTGTGGCGCCCATCACCTGAATATGTGGCGCCCGCCACATGAACCAAAGAGGGTGGTGGCGCCCGCCACCAAGCATGAAGAGTTTGTGGCGCTCAACCCTAAAATTGTGGCGCTCGCCACGGAGTCAAAGACTAGGGTTGTGGCAACCGCCAAAACCTGGTCTTCCCTATTATTTCTCCAAGTTTTTAGCCACGAACCCACTCACTTTTGGCTACAATTTAGGGGAGTGGAAAATATATAAAAGGAGTTTTGTTTTCCGCCAGCTCTCTCTCTCTCTCTCTTCTAGCTTTCAATCTATGCTTAATTTTTAGTCAGATTTATTTTCTTTTAGTTTTCTAGGCAGTTTTTCCTACTTTGTAACAGTGATAGTTTCTCCATATCGAGGACTATTGCAATTTATTTTACGCATTTGAATTCAATTGTAACGGTTACTCATTGCAAAAGCCTGTCGATATTATTTTATTTGAAGAATCAAGGTTCAGTTCCAGTTCTCAATTCATAATCCAGATTTTATTTTGATTGTTATTTTTTTTATTTATGCCTTATTGTATGTTTGATATTCCGAATACCATGTCTGTTACCGGATCCATGTCCGGCTAAACCCTTAGGTATTGGTATGTAAAGACCAACGGAACGATGGGATTCGTAGATGTTAGGTGTTGATTCTTTATAAAACTTATTTTTCCGGTTTTAGTTTCTTATTTTATTCAAACTGTTTTACGTACGAGAGTACAAAACAGATTAAGGTTACGATCAACAAGAACAAGAGTTTGAGATTTTAACCAGATAGCTGAAACTAGGCATTAATCCTAAACAGAGTGAGAGAGCTTTAGGATTAATTAGACTTTATTCATATTCAAAAATTACTTTTAAATTCAAAATGAGACCGCGAGAGCCAAGCATTCTGGTTTAGGAGTATGGTCAGAGTCAATAAAAACGAGAGTGTGAGACTAAGTCCTTTCTATAAATAATTTCTACTGAAGAACATTTTGACCAATAAGATTACACCAAACATCTATCGAACCCCCGAAGTTTGATGTGTTACATACCGATATCCCTTTATCGCATATCCTTATTAATATTCTATTTACGCTATAGTTACTTCTCTTCATCCCTCCAATCTTAGAATGATCAACAACCTTAGATTTACATAGTAACATTAGACAACAATACGTTCGATTATTAGTCCTCGTGGGTTCGATAATCTTTAAAATTACGCGATAGGACTGTGCACTTGCAATCACGATACCCATAGACTTACTAAGTCGCGATCAAGTTTTTGGTGCCGTTGCTGGGGACTAATTTAGTCGATATCGTAACTCCAATGTTTCCCAGTATAGACTAAGGGAAACAATTCTTTTTCCCTTTCTACATTTGTGGAGTGTATGCCAAGTACTCGCTCTCAAGGGGAGAAATTAAATCTACAGTTCGACGAACCTGAGCGTTATCTTAGATTAGAACGCCAGATACGAGACTTGATACGAGAATATCATATCAAGCTAAATCTTCCCGACCTTAACATCCTTATTTCTGAATCAGTTATCCATCCAGAGATGGTCGAAGGAGTGCAAAACCGTCCTCTTAAGTATTATGCAATCCCTTCGCAGGATGAACCACATAACAACATCGCTGCCCCTGCCATCTAGTATCTACCATCCAACTCTGTCACTATGTGGAACAAGTTGAAGAAAGTTTTCTTATCTCGATATTTCCCACCTAATAAGACGGCTATGCTAAGAGCTCAAATAAACGGGTTTAAACAAAAAGATAATGAATCACTTTTTGAAGATTGGGAGAGATACAAAGACATGATGAGGCTTTGCCTACATCACGGTCTATAAGAATGGTTGATCATTCATACCTTTTACAACGATCTCTTGTACAACACAAGATTGACAATAGACGCTGCTGCAAGTGGCGCACTGATGGATAAACCCTACAATGAGGCCTATCAACTCATTGAAAGTATGGCCCAGAATCATTACCAGTGGGGAAGCGAAAGAACCTCTGTAGAGAAACCTCCAATGAAAGCAGACATGTATGAATTAAGCAATCTTGACCATGTTAACGGCAGGGTAGATGCTCTTACTCAAAAGATAGACAACTTGACCATAACACCTGCAGCCACCGTGGCTGCCGTAGCACCAAACTGTGAGATATGCAGAGTTCTGGGGCATGCTGCCCCAGAATGTAAACTCTTGACAGGAACCTCCATAGACCAGGTGAACTATGCTCAAGGAAACCCTTACTCAAACACCTATAACCCAGGTTGGAAGAACCATTCTAACTTTTCGTACAAAGACAATAATGCATTGTATGCACCTAACCAAGCACCCGCTGTACCACCAGGATATCATAAAGCTGCCACAAATACTCAAAATGATCCTAGGAAGTCAAACCTAGAAATAATGATAAAAAACTTCATAGCTACCCAAGCCCAAACAAATAAGGATTTCCTAAATCAAAACATACACACTAGTGAGCAAATCAAGCAGTTAGCAAACAAGGTAGACGCGTTAGCCACCCAAAACAAAATGTTGGAAACACAAATCTCGCAAGTGGCTCAACAACAAGCATCTACTGCTGCTCCTGCAGGCACATTCCCTGGATAGCTCCAACCAAACCCGAAAGGTCCTGCAAATGCTATTATACTACGAAGTGGGATAGAACTAGACGGACCGACCGACCCTAGAATTCAAAACCCATCCATGCACCAAGAAGAACCTTATGTGCCTCAACCACCGTATAAACCCTTTATCCCTTATCCTCAAAGACTTGTTAAATCTAAAAGTGTAGGGCAATTTAAAAATTTCGTAGAGCTTCTAAAACAATTGAATATCACAATACCCTTTACAGATGCCATTACTCAAATGCCCTCATATGCTAAGTTTCTCAAAGAAATCTTATCTAACAAGAAGAAGATAAAAGACAACGAACCCGTTACACTTACTGCTGAGTGTAGCGCCATAATACAAAGCAATATGCCTCCTAAGCTGAAAGACCCAGGTAGTTTCTCCATACCATGTGTAATCGGAAAGTTTGTCATCAACAAAGCACTATGCGACTTAGGAGCCAGTATTAGTTTAATGCCATTGTCCATATGCGAAAGGCTAAATATGGGAGAACTAAGACCTACGAGGATGTCCGTACAACTTGCGGATCGTTCTGTTAAATTTCCTGTAGGTATGCTAGAAAACATTCTGGTACGCATAGGACAATTCTATATTCTTATTGATTTTATAATCATGGATATAAAAGAGGATTCCAACATCCCTATCATATTAGGAAGACCATTCCTAGCTACAGCTGGAGCTATTATAGATGTTAAGAAAGGCAAGCTAACCTTTGAAGTTGGTGAGGAAAAAGTTGAATTCATTTTGACGTAATTCCTAAAGGCACCAGCTATAGACGATACGTGTTGTCTACTTGATATCATCGACGAATGTATAAGAGAGATGGAGAATGAACAAACATCATACTCCGAATTACTGAAAATTCCAAGGCCTCCTACTTTTGAAGATGAAAATTTGGGTAAGGAATACCAAGATGACAGCCTAAGTGAATGCCTAGTACTAACGCCCAATCATATGCCTTGCCCAAAGAAACCATCCCTAGAACTTAAGACGTTACCCAAAAATCTAAGGTACGAATTCCTAGACACTGAACTTGAGCGACCTGTAATAGTAAATGCAGACTTAAGGCAGATAGAGACCGAAAAGCTTCTACATGTTTTGAGAAAATACCCAACTGCCTTAGGCTACAATATCTCAGATCTAAAAGGAATAAGCCCTTCCATATGCATACATCACATAATGCTAGAGGAAGACAGTAAGACCTCTAGAGAACATCAAAGGAGGATAAATCCCATTCTGAGTGATGTAGTAAAGAAAGAAGTGCAAAAGCTGTTAAAAGCAGGTATTATCTACCCGATATCCAATAGCCAATGGGTCAGCCCAGTACATGTCGTAACAAAGAAGGGAGCCGTCACAATTGTTAATAAATAAAAAGGAGAATCTATAGCACAAAGAGTGGTTACTGGAAGTAGAATGTGTATTGATTATAGAAAATTAAACAAAGCCACTCTGAAGGATCATTTTCCTTTACCATTTATCGATCAAATGCTTGAATGATTGGCTAAGCATTCTCACTTCTGTTACTTAGACGGTTATTCAGGATTTTTCCAAATTCCTATACATCCTGAAGACCAAGAGAAAACAACCTTCACATGTTCCTATGGTACATTCTCCTACCGACGAATACCATTCGGACTGTGTAAATCTCCCGCAACATTCCAAAGATGCATGCTGTCAATTTTCGCTGATTTTATAGATGACATCATGGAAGTCTTCATGGGCGATATCTCTGTATGCAGACAGGGCTTTGAAGGCTGCTTATCGAATCTTGAAATGGTACTAAAAAGATGCGTAAAAGTGAACCTCATGCTAAACTGGGAAAAATGCCATTTCATGGTCCGACAAGGGATCGTACTCAGACACATAGTATCCGATAAGGGGATTGAAGTCAACAAGGCCAAAATAGAAGTTATAGAAAACCTTCAGCCTCCAAAAATCACCAAACCGTTGACTGGCTTATTGATGAAAGACGTCGAATTCATCTTTGATGACAAATGCCTAGCGGCGTTTAAACAACTGAAAACAGTTTTTATTACCACATCTATCATGCAACCGCCAAATTGGAGATTACCCTTTGAAATCATATGTGACGCTAGTGACTATGCTGTAGGTGCAGTCTTAGGACAAAGAAGGGATAAGAAACTTCATGCAATATACTATGCAAGTAGAACCCTAGACCCTGCACAGATGAACCACGCCACCACAGAAAAGGAACTTTTAGTCGTAGTGTTTTCTCTGGATAAATTTCGTTCCTACCTAGTAGGAGCAAAGATAATTATCTATACCGACCATGCTGCAATTAGGTATCTGTTAACCAAAAAGGACGCCAAACCAAGACTCCTAAGGTGGATCTTACTATTACACGAGTTTGACCTAGAAATCAAGGATAAAAGGGGCCCTGAAAACGTCGTGGCCGATCACTTATCAAGAATGGAAGGTATTGAACCTGAACGAGTGCCTATAAACGATGATTTCCCGTACAAAAGACTCATAGCCCAACTATAAAGAAATACAGCTAAATATGCGTTAACCCATAAGGATACCAAAACAAACGAGGTAGTGGAAGCAATTTACACCAAAACCACACTACCATGGTACGCTGACTTCGCAACTACTTAGTAGTTGGGGTGCTTCCCCCAAAATTGACCTACCAACAAAAGTAAAAAATTCTTCCATGATCTTAAACATTATTATTAGGATGAGCCTCTGCTTTTCAAGAGAGGAGCCGACGGTATTTTCCGTCGATGTGTCCCCGAAGATGAGGTAGAAAACGTAATCTCCCACTGTCATTCTATTCCCTATGAAGGACATGCAAGCACCTCAAAGACTTGCGCTAAGATCTTGCAAGTTGACCTCTTTTGGCCCACTCTATGGAAAGATGTCCACATCACGATCACAAATTGCGACCAGTGTCAACGCACTAGCAACATATCTAGACGCGACGAAATGGCACTTAAAGGCATTTTGGAAGTAGAAGTCTTCGATGTTTGGGGAATCGATTTTATGGGACCTTTCCTATCTTCTTTTGGTAACAAGTATATCCTTGTTGCGGTCGATTACGTATCAAAATGGATTGACGCCATAGCCTCTCCAACGAATGACACACGAGTGATAATTAGACTCTTTAAGCATATAATCTTCCCTAGATTCAGAGTGCTGAGACTTGTCATCAGTGATGGTGGCTCCCATTTCATTTCAAGGATTTTTGAAAAGCTATTACTGAAATATGGAGTCCGGCACCGTGTAGCAACACCCTATCACCCACAGACGAGAGGGCAAGTTGAAGTCTTAAACCGAGAAATTAAACAAATCTTAGAAAAGACGGTTGCCACCTCTAGGAAAGGTCGGTCCTCAAAATTACCAGAAGCCCTGTGGGCATATAGGATAGCTTATAAGACCCTAATATGAATCACACCTTTTAAGCTAGTTTATGGAAAATCATGTCATCTGCCGGTAGAATTAGAACATAAAGCATATTGGCTTAATCTTAATTATACTGCCGCAGGAAAAAAAAGAATATTAGATATCCATGAACTAGAAGAACTTAGACTATATGCATATGAGAATTCCCGAATCTATAAAGAAAGAACTAAAAAATGGCACGACAATCGCATATCAAGGAAATAATTTAAGGAAGGCGATAAAGTACTTCTGTTTAACTCTCGCCTCAGACTCTTTCCCGGAAAACTTCGTTCTAGGTGGTCCGGTCCCTTGGAAATTACCAATATTCTTCCAAATGGAGCAATAGAGATAAAGGGAAAAACGAGCGAACCATTCATAGTAAATGGACAACGTTTGAAACATTACCACAACATTGATAACAATGATTTCATTGCAAATCTAAAGCTTGCAGAGCTTCGCACTCATTCAAAAGAATAACACCTATCTTATTTTTGTTGAGCTTACGACAATAAACAAAGCGCTTGGTGGGAGATAACCCACACTCTATCTTTAACTATTTAATTTAATTACCCAAATTTATAATTATTACTACTGCTTATTTTTCATTCCTTCTTTCTTTCTTATTTCTCATAAACTTAATCGGCACCTTTCTTTATTATTGATCATTACTAACTTAATGTTGTTATCTACTTGATTTTATCTAGCTACTGACCATCACAATGCAACAAGTAGGGTACATGGATATAGTCTTCAGAGGCAGAGCTCAAAGGAGACGTTTTGAGGCTCTAGCTTAGAGAGAAATGACACTAACTTTATACACAGATGGACGCACCATGACCAAATTAGGTATAAGAGACAGTGTTATATTCCTAATTAACCAACTAGGTTGGGACACCTTTCCCATCAAACGAAAATTTAGTTCCTACAGTAGGTTAACTTTAGAATTCCTAAGCTCCCTAGTGTACCTTCCAAACCATGGTATGGGATTTAACAAAGGCCTCATCACCTTTAGGTTGTTCGATAATGACTACCACTACACCCATAGAGAAATGGCTGAACTCCTAGGATGCCTTAATGGTCCTGATACCTTTACCATTACCAAGGAAGACAGGCTTGTAGACCATCAATTAGATCTCTTTTGGGGTAGCATCATAGGAAACGACCATCCCGAGTCAGACCTTATGCATTCAGAGAACATCCATAACCCTTCCATTTGTTACTTTCATAAGATCCTAGCTCACACCTTATTTGGAAAGGAACATAACAGAACCTTTGTGTCCAAAGACGAACTCTTTATAATGTATTGCGCATCACAGGCCCGACCTGTTAACACCGCTACATTCATGATAACTAATTTGCACCGTATAGTAACCATGATAGCAAATGCTATGGGACTGAAATACCCACTCGTTAGGGTTATACGACCTATGAACATCCGATTTTGTGTCAACACAGGTATCATTAGGAACCTAGGTCCGGATTTATTTGAATTCCTAATTAATAGCCAAGTAGTACACCTGTTTACCCTGCCAGACCATAGGACGAGTGTACATGATAGGAACAACTGGCTCTATGATTTGGATGAACCACCAGATGCACCACATTCTCCTCCATAGACACCCCAAATCTACGACCACTATGACAATTATCTCTCTGACGCTTAATCACACGCCCCAGTTATACCTGTTGCACCTCTCACCGATATGATATTGCCATCGAAGTTATTCAGACAAACGTCGCCAATCTGAGAGGCGATCTGAGCACCCTGCGCATGGAATTCCACGGCTTTATGGATGTAGTGACAGAGAACCTGGATCACATTTACCAGTACTTCTACTCGTTCGCTCCTCCTACCAGCAGTCGCCGTAATGGCTAATTTATTGGAATATTACCGATTCACTAACTTTTATTTTATTTTATTGTTTGAAATTTTATTGTTATTTTTTATATACATTGGGAATTTATTTAATTACTTCATTTCTTTTTGTTGGTTCTAAGTGTTGGCAACAATTTTGGTAAAACAAAGAGTGTTCACAAGATGTTGCATGTGATGTCTTAACATAAGATATCTATGTACCTGCTGGAGTTTAAAAACATAATTATGCAGAATTGTTTTAGGATGTCATACACGATGTCATGACATCTGATATTATGTACCTGCTGGAAATTTAAAATGGAATTATGCAGGATTGTTCCAGGATGTCAGACCCGATTTCATGACATCTTATACACAGAACATTCAGGGTGAATGTTGTATGTTATCTGATTGCGCATTTAATGGCAATCTATGTATGATTGAAGATCTGATTTGCAGGCGCATTCAATCATTAATTACAACCTGATTTACTTATTTTCCAAGGAGATCTAACCAGTTGTCATGAGAAGATTTAATTGGAAAATAGTTTTAGGGTTTTCAAGATGTCCAAGCCCAACTGAATGATTCTATAAATAGGACATGGAAAACCTGATTTGATACAAAACCTATACAGAGCGAAATATTGAGAGAGAGCAAGGGTTTGTGTCTTGTTTAGTCATGAGACTTGTAAGCCATTCAATTCATCCATAGATGATTGAATTGGTCTGATTTGTGAGTTGTAATTTGTCATTCTAAGCTTCTAAGCAAGAGTGTGTGTCTACTTGATCGAAGCTGTTAAGCAAGATCAAGTGTGTGTCTACTTTATTAAAGCTATTAAGCAAGATCAAGTGTGTGTCTACTTGATTGAAATTGCTAATTAAAATCAAGTTTGTGTTATTGAAGAGTGTCTTCTTTTCATAAGTAATTGTTGTTTAAAATCACAGGTGTGATTGAGGGGGAGTGAGTGGGTTCTCATATCTAAGAGTGCTTAGGTAGAAATCACACGGGTAGAGATTAGGTGAGAAAGACTGTAACTTGTTGAAGTGTACTGAGAGTCTTTGAACTGAGTCTATTTAGTGGATTTCCTTCCTGGCTTGGTAGCCCCCAGACGTAGGTGAGTTGGACCGAACTGGGTTAACAATTGCTTGTGTCTCTTGCATTACTATTCTTTATCTTTATCCTGTTTGTTTTACTCAGATATTAGTGTCATGAAATTACCTTCGACATCTCATATCTGATACCAGAATTTCAATTAGTATCAGAGCAGGCATCCTGCTCTGGTTCTGGGTGAGATCTAGGGACAATACTTTCTGGTACCATGGAGAGAGATTGAGGGTCTGTGCACAGGCCACCAATTTTGGATGGATCTAATTATGACTATTGGAAACCTCGAATGGTAGCCTTCCTAAAATCTCTTGATAATAAGGCTTGGAAGGTTGTGTTGACAGGCTGGGAACATCCAGTAGTTACTAAGGAAGGAGAAGCCATAACTGATAAGAAACCTGAAGAACAATGGTCTAAGGAAGAGGATGATCTAGCCCTTGGAAGTTCTAAAGCATTGAATGCAATATTCAATGGAGTAGACAAGAATATCTTCAGGTTGGTAAATAACTATGAGGTGGCTAAAGATGCTTGGGACATTCTCAAGACCACTCATGAAGGCACCTCTAGAGTGAAGATGTCTAGACTACAGCTTCTCACCTCCAAGTTTGAAAATTTAAGGATGAAAGAAGATGAAAATATTCATGAATTTCATATGAGTATTCTTGAAATTGCTAATGCCTCAGGAGCCCTGGGAGAGAAGATGTTAGATGAAAAATTAGTAAGAAAAATACTCAGGTCACTCCCTAAGAGATTTGCTATGAAGGTGACAACCATAGAAGATTCTCAAGACATCTCTAACATGAGAGTTGATGATCTAATTGGTTCCCTCCAAACATTTGAGATGGGAATGAATGATGGTTCTGAAAAGAAAACCAAAAGCATGGCCTTCATGTCAAACGCAAAGGAGGAAAATAGTCAGGATGTTGATGGAGATCTGGCCAATGATGTAGCAATGATGGGAAGACAGTTCAACAGACTGTTGAAAAAGATGGATGTAAGATCTAAGGCTAATGTCAAGAACATCTCATATGACATCAGTAAATCCAACAATGTTAGAAGAAGAACAAGGTCTGATGATAAGCCCAAAGAAGGAAAAGAAGTACAGTGCTATGAATGTGATGGGTATGGACACATTAGAACTGAATGTGGAACCTATCTCAAGAAGCAGAAGATGAGTCTTGCGGCCACTTGGTCTGATGAGAGTGAAACAGAAGAATCTGCAAATCTGGTGACTGCCTTGACTGGAAGATGGGGTTCTGATGAAGACTCAAGTGATGATGAAGTAACCTTTGAAGAGTTGGCCACTACCTACAGAAAGTTGTGTCACAAAAGTGCAGAGGTGTGTAAACAGGTTGAAAGCCAGAAGAAGGTAATAACTCAACTTGAGAATGAGAAGGTAGAACACTTGGAAACTATCTCCAAATTAAAAACAAAAGCAGTGGTTCTGAATGCCAAGCTAGATGAAAGTCAACAAGTTGAAAGCCAGAAGAAAGTGATAGTACAACTGGAGAATGAGAAGGCAGAACATGTGGAAACCATCTCCAAGTTAAAAACTGAAGCTATGTTCTTGAATTCTAAACTAGAAGAGATGACCAAGTATGTAAGAATGTTAAACAATGGATCTGACTCCTTAGACAAGATTCTCCAAACTGGACAAATAACAGGAGACAAATCTGGCATTGGGTATAATGAATCTAAGCCTGAGTGCAGTTACACTGGTTGCAAACCTAAATCCAAACCTAAGTGCAGCCATATTAAAAGCAAACCTGAGATGTCACATCATATGTCACAACATCAGAAGGGAAGACAGCAGAAAGGGAAACACCAAAGATGGAGATGCCATTACTGTGGGAAATTTGGCCACCTGAAGCCCTTCTGCTATAAGCTGTATGGTTATCCTAGCCCTGTTCATCATCAGACTCACTATCAACCAAGACCCAAACATCACAGGCCTGCCAACAAGAAGCAATGGGTTCCTAAGACTAATGTTACAAGTCTAATAGCTCACACTCCCTTCAGAGTTTCAGCCAAAGAAGATTGGTACTTTGACAGTGGGTGCTCCAAACACATGACTGGAAACAAAGACCTGCTAACTGGCCTTCATCCTCATGCCATAAGCTATGTAACCTTTGGTGATGGAGCAAAGGGTGAAATCAAGGGGATAGGTAAGCTTGATTGCCCTGGAGTTCATGAACTTAACAAGGTCCTACTTGTTAAGGGCTTGACTGCAAATCTAATAAGCATCAGTCAACTATGTGACCAAGGTCTAAATGTTAACTTCACTAAAACTGAATGTCTGATTACTAACAAAGAAAGTGAAGTGATCATGAAAGGAGTCAGGACCAAAGACAACTGTTACATGTGGAGCTCTCAAATTCGTTACTCCTCAAAGTGCACCTTAGTCAAAGAGAAAAGGATGAAGATGATTATATCTGCTAGAGGAACTCCCAAATTGAAAGTCTGTGGGAAATGTCAGGCAAGGATGTCACACCAGAAACTCAGACTTGATATCACTTCCAAAGGAGAAAAGCTCATGGTGGCTCAAACAGATAGGAGGTTGGATCAGATGGTTGAACATGTTGCTAGTCATATGCAGACTAAAGTTGGAAAGAACTTTGTTGGACTTGAGCTACAAGTCAAGCAGATAGAAGGGTCTATGTGTCTATCTCAAAGCAAAAATGACAAGAACAATGTTAAGAAGATTGGGATGGAGAGTGAAAGGACACCTGCTCATACACATTTGAAAGACGAAAATGGTGTTTGTGTTATATATCAAATTCAATATATAGCAACTGGAAGTAGCTGTTCTCAACAGGGTTGGTTGAAACTAATGTTGACCGAATACAATGTCACACACGATGTCATGACATTGTACTATGACAACCTGAGTGCTACAACTATGTCCAGAAATCCTATTCAGCACAGTTGGACCAAGCACATTAATTTTTGTCATCACTCCATTAGAGAATTTGTGGAAGACAAAATCATAGCTCTAAATCATGAAATGCAATTAGCTGACAAATCTGCAAGGGTTTTGGATGATAATCAGTTTGAATGTTTAAGAGGGAAATTGGGGATTTGGATTCTTGTGAAGTTATAGCAATTAAAGTGGAGTGGAAAAGGTAATAAAAATATTGTCTGTCCACTTAAAAGAAAGAGCCACATTAATGATAAATCATTACCTAGTATTGGAACTAGTATCTATGCCATTTCCACACGCTACCTCAACACAACCATTTCCATCTTCATCCAACTTCTCAGAAAACCTCTGCTAGGGCAAGGAGATTTTTTTCAAAAGTCCAACAAAATGTCACAACATCCCTCATCATCAGGATCAAAACTCACTCACAAAGGAAGGACTCCCTCCATGGAGTTTCTGGATGAAGATATTCTGGAGGTTATTCCCCTCTCTATTATTCCAAGCGACGTCCCTGGCCCTTCTTCCACAGCTGGAAGTAATCAAGCAAAGAAATTGAGGACCAGAAAAGGGAAGACTATGGCTGAAATGATGACAGCAAGAAGAGGGAAAAAGGTTGCTGGTATATGACCCTCCAAATCATGGAGTAAAGTTGAGGTTAGGAAGAGGAAGGTCAGAGAGAGTTCTAACTCTGATGATGATGTCGAAGACAATGTCCCAAACATCTCTCCTGCTAAAAGACAGACTGTTAAAAAGTCTCCAGGCAAAGTGGCAGTTGTGCACTTAGACAATATCTCTTTTCATCTAGAAGATGGAGCTGCCAAATGGAAGTTTGTCATTCAAAGGAGGGTTGTTGTTGAAAGGGAGCGGGGAAAGGAGGCTGGGAAAGGAGGTTGCTGAAGTGAAGGAAGTGATGGATTTGATCAAGAATGTTGGTCTGATGAAAACTGTTGTTGCTTTGCCCCAATGCTTTGAAGGGTTAGTAAAAGAGTTTGTTGTGAATATCCTAGAGGATATTTCTGAAAAGAGTAGCAAGGAATTCTGCAAGGTTTTTGTAAGAGGTAGATGTGTGAGATTCTCCCCAACCATAATCAATAAGTTCCTAGGGAGAGGAACTGAAGGAGGTGTGGATTTAGAGGCTACAGACAATGAAGTCTGTAGGACTATTACTGTTGGCCAAGTTAAGGAGTGGCCTAGTAAGAAGCATTTATCAGCTGGCAAGCTAAGTGTCAAATATGCCATCTTGCATAAGATTGGTTCAGCCAACTGGGTGCCAACTAATCATATCTCAACCATCTCTATTGGTCTTGGAAGAATCATTTATGCTATTGGAACCAGGATAAACTTTGACTTTGGAAGGTTTATGTTTGATCGAATTGTCAGACATGCCTCCACTAATGCAGTAAAGCTGCCCATTGCCTTTCCATCTATCATCTGTGGAATTATCTTGAGCCAGCAACCAGGCATTCTCAACACAAGTGATATTCCCAGCAGAAGAAAGCCTCAACTATCCATTCACTACAAGTTGTTTGAAGGAAGCCATGTCAATGATGTTGTCATGACATCTGCAAGGAAGGAGCCTGCCTCTCAAGGTAGCTTGATTGATCAATTAAAGGAAACTTGTAAGGAGCTGGATACTGGTATTAGTGTTGCCAAGGCAAGGAAAGAGGCTTTGGAGGTTCTTATTAGTAGCTTAGAGAAGGAAGAGATGGAGAAGGCTGGTGAGACCAAGGATTCAGATGCCAATACCTCAAGTGAGAGGTCCAATGCTCAATCTAGTGGCAACTCTGATTCTGAAGGTGAAGATGATGCTACTTCCTCAGACTGAGTAGTAATGGTTCCCCCTGATATGAAGATTGTGTGTGCTGTGATGAAGACTGGGTTGGTTTGGCTGTTATGTGAGTTGTTCTGGATGATGATTTGGCTGTTTTGGAAACTTGAATGTTGTATTGTTTTGTTGAAATGTTTGTAATTTGTGGCAGTCCTTACTGATGCCTTGTTGTAATATTTGGGCTCTTGATGAGTTCCATGGATTTCTAATTATCTCAGCTATCACAGTTGTGTATAATTATGGTTTGTATCTCCTAACAATTATGTTATGACATCTGTTGTGACATTCTCTGCTAGGCTGATTGACATTTATTTTGTCTAATTGGTCACCTTTGGTCTATTTTGACTAAAAAGGGGGAGAAGTGATTATGTGGAGCAGTTAAATATGTAGAGTTGTGAGGAGATGTATATGCTGGTGTAGCTAAACGGATGAACAACTATTATTGAAGGAGATGTGTTTGATGTAAGACAGAATGTTGCTCTGTTTACAGATGTTGGAGGAGATGTATGATGTGGTGCACAGGTGATGTTGAAGCAGATGTCAGAGGGTGACTCTGATTATTACAGTTGATGTTGTTACAGGTGCTGTTATTGTTAAAGGAGATGTCTGTATTGAACAGACTTAGGGGGAGAGGAAGTACCCTTGTGCATTTGTGTGTTTTACTAGTTGCTAATAGCTAGTAATTTTGTTTGCTTCTGCTGCTGCTTAAACTGTTTTTTAACTGCTGATAGTTTTCTTGTGAACAAAAAGGACAGATATATGTTTTAGCCAAAATTTTCCAAAGGGGGAGTTTATTGGTTCTAAGTGTTGGCAGCAATTTTGGTAAAACAAAGAGTGTTCACAAGATGTTGCATGTGATGTCTTAACATAAGATATCTATGTACCTGCTGGAGTTTAAAAACATAATTATGCAGGATTGTTTTAGGATGTCATACACGATGTCATGACATCTAATATTATGTACCTGCTGGAAATTATAAATGGAATTATACAGGATTGTTCCAGGATGTCAGACCCGATGTCATGACATCCTGTAGACAGAACATTCAGGGTGAATGTTATGTGTTATGTGATTGCACATTTAATGGAAATCTATGTATGATTGAAGATCTGATTTGCAGGCGCATTCAATCATTAATTACAACCTGATTTACTTATTTTCCAAGGAGATCTAACCAGTTGTCATGAGAAGATTTAATTGGAAAATAGTTTTAGGGTTTTCAAGATGTCCAAGCCCAGTTGAATGCTTCTATAAATAGGACATGGAAAACCTTATTTGATACAAAACCTATACATAGTGGAATATTGAGAGAGAGCAAGGGTTTGTGTCTTGTTTAGTCGTGAGACTTGTAAGCCATTCAATTCATCCATAGATTATTGAATTGGTCTGATTTGTGAGTTGTAATTTGTCACTCTAAGCTTGTAAGCAAGAGTGTGTGTCTACTTGATCGAAACTGTTAAGCAAGATCAAGTGTGTGTCTACTTGATTAAAGCTATTAAGCAAGATCAAGTGTGTGTCTACTTGATTGAAAGTGCTAAGTAAAATCAAGTGTGTGTTATTGAAGAGTGTCTTCTTTTCATAAGTAATTGTTGTTTAAAATCACAGGTGTGATTGAGGGGGAGTGAGTGGGTTCTCATATCTAAGAGTGCTTAGGTAGAAATCAAACGGGTAGATATTAGGTGAAAAAAACTGTAACTTGTTGAAGTGTACTGAGAGTCTTTGAACTGATTCTATTTAGTGGATTTCCTTCCTAGCTTGGTAGCCCCCAGACGTAGGTGAGTTGGACCAAACTAGGTTAACAATTGCTTGTGTCTCTTGCATTACTATTCTTTATCTTTATCTTGTTTGTTTTACTCAGATATTAGTGTCGTGACATTACCTTCGACATCTCATATCTGATACCAGAATTTCACTTTTTATTCCAGTAGACGAATTATATCATCTTTTCCCGTCTACCCCATTCTTTTATTTTTTAATTTTGCATTTTATTTTCATTTTACCATATCAGGCTTATCATTCCTACCTATATATTATGTTGGTTTTCTTCTAACTTATTATTAAACCATTATCCCATGGCAGTAAACTAAAATTCAAATGAAAATTATGGTCAAAGCAATAAACTGGCACACACATGGGAGCAGACCAAACTGCATGTGGCGCCTGCCACACACAACTGTGGCGCCCATGTGAGGACTGTGGCGCCCTCCACAAGCCCCTAGTGGCGCCCGCCACGAGCATGAAAAGTGGCGCCAGCCACTACACCAGCCTTTCACATGCACGCTGCTACTAATTGTCACATCAAATCACTTAATTATTTTGTCCCTTGCATGATTGGCAATTCCTTAAAGCCTTTTCAACAATTTTCAAAATTCTTTGACCAAGGCATTGAAGACCGTAAATGAAATTTATTTTATCAATAAATTTCCAACCACCATCACCTCTATATAAACCACCAACATAACCTCACCAAACCACACCTCTCATAAGCATAATTCTCCTATCTCTTACTCTATTCTTACCATATTACACAAGAAGTATGAAATTGATCATGGCACAGATGAGGGAATACGAAATAGTGTTTAGAAACGGCGAGCCAGGTGAATTACAAGAAGAGACGTACACGTATCTAAGCGCAAGAAAGATTGAATCAACAAGGTACGCCGATGAACCCTATTTATTTGCCTTAGGAATTCTAGACAGTGTTAACTATATGATAGACACTTTAAATTTAAATTATTTTATATCTCTTAAGGATCATGTATATGCTCAATTAACACTAGAATTTCTAAGTTCGTTCATTTTAGTCCCACACCAAACACAAACTGCTCTAGTGGGACTGTCCAGTTTCGTTTATTCAACGTCGAATATGCCCTTACATTTTCCCAACTAGTGGACCTGCTTCCTTTTCCCCATGGGGATGGCGTAGTAAGTGAGGTCCCAAATACTGAGGGTTGGCAACGCACAGTCCAACCATTTTGGAGGGCAATAACTGGTACAGTAACCCATAATTTTGAGGGAAACAAAGCCACTTTAATTCACAACCTACTATTCGATATTTCCGCCAAATATTTGCATCCACCATTTTTGGTCGAGCAAATTCTTACAAGGTGAACGAAAAAGAACTCTTTTATTTGTTCGCCACATTTTTGCCACAAAAGGTGAATACCGTCCCTTTTATGCTATCTCACATGCATGCCATTGTCAATGTGAAGAGAGGGCCGATTTTTTTTGGAGGTTTAATAACGTCCATAGCCAGAGTCCTAGGACTCGAAGAAAAATTCTCCAGGCTAACCTCGCTCCCGTATCATGCCATTGACATAGACATCGCAAGGAGCATGAAATTAGTAAAATGAAGGGGAAATGGTAAGTTTAATCTAATAATTGCTAATAATGTGTTACACGACTTCATCCTCCCAAATCCATCTCGCACAGATGTGCGAAACCCGAAAAATTATTGTTATATTAATGATCCGGTTCCTAACCAAGTCCTCGCGCACATTCTTGAGAATGTAGCTGCTGGCGGGGAACCGATGAGGATCACATTCTGGAGCAAACTGCTCCCGCTACTGACCCACACACCATACACATGTCATTGGAAAATGTTACAGGTACATCCTCCAGCCAAAGACCTAGAAGAAGAAATGTGGCACCAGCCACTCTTGATGAGATCTATGTTGAACTACTGAGGCGTAACGAATTAGATGCTCAGCGCGACCTACAAATCCAAAACATGGAAGCTCAGCAAACTAAAATGGTACAAATCCTTCGCCAAATGCAGCATGATTAGCACGACCACGCTTTCAGAACCGAACAGAACATGTCTGGCTTGATCAATGAAATGGAAAGATTAACAATGTGTGTGGAAGATCTTTAGAACTATACGCCACCTCACCAGCCAAGAAACAGTGGATGTCCACGTACACGTGGCAGACGACGCCAGTAGCAGGATGCCCATGTTCTACCTTTCTTTCCTATCTTATGTCGTTGCATTGGGGACAATGCAAGGTTTAAGTATGGGGGAGGAAGCTTTACCGCTTTTATTTATCGCTTTCTAGGTAGATTTAAATTATTGATTATCGTTATTTCCTTTTATTAATTTTGTTAAGTGTCAGTCGAGTCAAATATCAATGTGTTGTCGAGTCTTTATGTGTGATTTGCGTTATTTACTAATTCTCCCATTTGCTTAAGCCATACAATTTTTTTTGCAAAAATCTAGACTTAGAGATACAATATATCTTTTGAAAATTCTAACCTATTAATCAAACTATGGTTGAATTGTAGAGATTTAGAAAAACTTTATAAGATCGGTATCGTTTTAACACCTTAAATCTACCAAGTATAAGATCAATTTGAGTACTTGTCATGCCATAGCCTTAAATTCTATCCTTTAATATTCCTTAAGTAGTTTATCTAGCAGTCAGCACCATCCTAAGCACACACTACACAAGAAGTCGATGCAAATAAGTGTATGATCTCAGGCTTAAAAGAAGAAAAGATTACGAAATGCATGAAAAATGTTGTTCCTTCTAAGTTAGGTGACTCTCACCCAGTCATTTAGCCCAACGGTATAACCATCTTTAACTATTATTTGAGCCAAAAATGCGAAAAATAAATAAATAAATAATTATGAGATCATAGTCACTAACAGATTATCTTGCTATGAATGTGAAAGGATAACGGGCTTAATGTGATTGCGCCAGAATGAAAAAGGATAAAAAGAAGGTTTAGTAAGGTAGGCTTAGGCATGACAACATGATTCAGATTGGTTTGTATAGGAGGGAGACTTATGGTTGCAATATTGTGACTATGTGTTCCAACGATACACTTAGTGTGGAAGTGAGTACCTGTTAATACAATTTTGAACCAAAGTAAAGTTTATAGACTAGAATGAGTATCCGAATACAACTGTGTCTTTTACGAGTCTTGATACTTTATGCTGTAAAGATTTTTCAAAACTTTTAATTAATGTACGCGGCATTTGCTTGAGGACAAGAAAATGTTTAAGTATAGGGGAGTTTGATAACATGAAAACGTATCGTATTTTTGGCTTCATATGCATTGTTTTTTACTTGATTAACACTTATTATTACGCAGTATTTTATGTTTATTGCAAGTATTTATCGAATAAAAGGTTTACGAGCAAGCAAAATAGAAAATATAAAAAAGGAAAGAAAAAGAGAATAAAATGGAGAAAAATAGAGATAATGGCCACCAAACAAAATGGGCTTGTGGTGCCCATCACCTGAATGTGTGGCGCCTGCCACATGAACCAAAGAGGGTGGTGGCGCCCACCACCAAGCATGAAGAGTTTGTGGCGCTCAACCCTAAAATTGTGGCGCTTGCCACGGAGTCAAAGACTAGGGTTGTGGCAACCGCCACAACCTGGTCTTCCCTATTATTTCTCCAAGTTTTTAGCCATGAATCCACTCACCTTTGGCTACAATATAGGGGAGTGGAAAATATATAAAAGGAGTTTTGTTTTCCGCCAACTCTCTCTCTCTCTCTTCCAGCTTTCAATCGACGCTTAATTTTTAGTCAGATTTATTTTCTTTTAGTTTCCTAGGCAGTTTTTCCTACTTTGTAACAGTGATAGTTTCTCCACACCGGGGACTATTGCAATTTATTTTATACATTTGAATTCAATTGTAACAGTTACTCATTGCAAAAGCCTGCCGACATTATTTTATTTGAAGAATCAAGGTTCAGTTCAAGTTCTCAATTCATAATCTAGGTTTTATTTTGATTTCTATTTTATTTATTTATGCCTTGTTGTATGTTTTATTTTCCGAATACCATGTCTGTTACCGGATCCATATATGGCTAAACCCTTAGGTATCGGTATGTAAAGACCGTCGGAACAACGGGATTCGTAGATGGTCGGTGTTGATTCTTTATCAAACTTCTTTTTCCGGTTTTAGTTTCTTATTTTATTCAAACTGTTTTACGTACGAGAGTACAAAACAAGTTAAGGTTACGGTCAACAAGAACGAGAGTTTGAGATTTTAACAAGATAGATGAAACTAGGCATTAATCCTAAACACAGCGAGAGCGCTTTAGGATTAATTAGACTTTATTCATATTAAAAAGTTACTTTTAAATTCAAAATAAGACCACGAGAGCCAAGCATTCTGGTTTAGGAGTACGGTCAGAGTCAATAAAAATGAGAGTGTGAGACTAAGTCCTTTCTATAAATAATTTCTATTGAAGAACATTTTGACCAAGAAGATTACACCAAACATCTATCGAATCCCCGAAGTTTGATGTGTTACATACCAATATCCCTTTATCGCATATCCTTATTAATATTCTATTTACACTATAGTTACTTCTCTTCATCCCTACAATCTTAGAACAATCAGCAGCCTTAGATTTACATAGTAACATTAGACAACGATACGTTCGATTATTAGTCCTTGTGGAATCGATAATCTTTAAAACTACGCGATAGGACTGTGCACTCGCAATCACGATTCATATAGACTTACTAAGTCGCGATCAAGCCTCATTAAGAAGACTAAAGGTTCTTGTGTGGTGATAAAGTCAAAGTTAATTATGCCAATAATTAAAGCTTTAGAGTTTGAAAGAGAGGAAGTGTAAAAGCTCACTTGAACGTGTCCGTATAAGTGATCAATGATTTGTAAGGATATAAGGGAATTTTTGGAAACGTCATGGATAAATTACACACGTACACACACACACATACACTAAAAACACTGATAATCCTCTAATTTTTAAATAAAATCACCAAAAAAAATGTTTTGGGGGCCTAACTGGTTGATTAAGGGATTGTCTATTGGATTAGGAAAAAAATTGACTGTCTAATCGATTTGATGTTTGGCCTAATCAATTAGATGACACGTAATAGATTCTATAATTGATTATGACAATCTCTTAATATTTGGTAATGACTTTATATAAAAAAAGCTTCCATTTTGGACCTCAATAATCGATTATTTGAGGTGTCTAGTTTATTAGCCTAAATGATTAGATGAGTTAAAAACACATGGATTGTTTCAAAATTTATACCATGCTTTGACTTATAAATAAATAGCTTCTTTGTCACTTTTTCAAATCCAAAAAACATGAAAAATCTCACATTTCATTTCTCTCATCACCTCTCAAAATCATTCTTATTTTTCTCACATATTTTAGCCATGGCGCTTTGAGAGCGTTCTTGAGTCTTAATGAGGATATTATTCTGGGTGAGGGCATGATTGTAAATTTACCAAGAGTAGATTTTTCTATTGAGTAAATATTTATTCCTTAGGAAGTTATCATTTTTGGTTGGGAGCTAAACCATTTAAAAAACTCTTGTTTATATTTGGGGGATTAGTCTTAGTCTTTATTTGGTTTTGAGCTCCGCCATTAAAAAATATCTAATTTGATTTGTGAAGATTAGCAAGTAAAAATTTCCATAATGGTTCTTGAGCTCATCCTGGTTTAAAGCTCTACTGGTTCGAGATAAGCCTGGTGCAAAATCTCATTTGATTTTTGAGTCTATCATGGTATAAAAACTCAATTGATTCGAGATCATCCTAGTATAAATATTGGTTCAGCTCGTGGTCATCTAGTATAAAACCCTGATTCGTTCAGAGGATATCCAACTCAAAACTCTATCTTGGTTTGAGATCAACCGGTTCAAAATATCTGTTTGTTGAGAAAACTAACCACTTCAAGCCGTGTTCGTTGTTTTGTTAGAAGTTAGAATGAAACTTAATTTACTTGTATAACGGGATTTATGGGCATAACCTTCTTAAATATATCAAGCATAGTGGATACTCTCAAGATCAATTTTGGAGAGATGATTAAGTCTTCTTGACTGAACTTGTATAATTCTCCGGTGTCATTTTTATTCCATTATCTCTTTTATTTTCCAATTATTCATTTTGAATTTCCTCTATGTTTTCAATTATTTTTATAAAATGGTTTTAAACTCCATTTTATTAAATGATTTTGTTTTAAGTCAATTATTTTATTTTAAATCAATGATTTTGTTTTAAATCAATGATTTTCAAACCTCCATGATTCACCTCCCTCTTGTATATGGAGTCACATGTTTAACAAACATAAAAGTGTCTGATATTGGTGGAAGAAGAAATCGAGGATGAAATGAAAGATGTTATAGATGTTGAAGTTGTATCAGAGGATGAGGTTCCATATTTTTTTATAAGATTGTTGGTGATGAACATGATCTCGATAATCTTGATTATGTAGCACATCCATACATTTAAGTTGTCCTTGATTTCTTAGAGAAGATGTGCATATTTGTCTTTCAGTTTCATACAAATGTAGAGTACCATTTGAATGCTAAGCTCACTTTTCAAGAAATAAGAACATGTTCGAAGCAACATTCTATAATACTATAGTCATTTATTAACCCTCATCTATGTCAACTCATACTTCAACATGAACTAAAATCCTAACCCACCCTGAAATCAATAGTTTCATTCTATTTTAATTGAGTTTTAGTTTATGTTGTTTTGATGTTTATTATATTGTTGCTTGCTTTAAAAGGTTTTTTTGGATCTATAACATTCAAGGTTATTTTCACCAAGAGTATGTTATATTCCATGAGTGTCCATGATGAACAAGTTATGTAATCATGTTTTGGTTATCTTATTTGATTTCATCCTCAATTTACTACATCAATGTTCACATTTATAAACAAATTTGTTACGATATTGATAATTTATTTATGTTTGATGCATTATGAGTAATTATTGTTAGTCAAAAGGGGATAAGTTACCCAAATTTTATTTCAATATCTGGTGTCGTTGCATGGGCCAAGGCTCAATATATTCAACATCATAACATAAGGAATGCGGAGTTTAAACATCTTGTTGTCTACAACTGGCCCAGGATCATAAGATCTTGGCAAGAACCCTCTAATATTAACTGAGTGAAAATGTACCCAAAGAATGATTTAGAAACTAGAGGTATAAAGGTTGTCATTCCATACCATCGCACTCGATCAGGCCAATCATATACCCAAGGACTGCCTGTTAGGATAAGCAATCAGATCCATTAACATCTGCCATCTCAGACAGGTGTCCTCGAAGAAGAATCTAGTATCTTAGAACTATGAGATGACCACATCCTAGTAGTATACATGACTAAAACTAAGTGATCTTTAGAGACCATTGGATGACTATATACACGATATTCTAACATACTCCTTCTAAGACAATTGTCCCTACATAGGTTGTGTGGCCTATAAACCATAAAACCTCATTATAAAATAGAGACTACAAATCATACTCAAGTACAAACTATTGTAAAACCATAAGCCTCACACTTATGATTGTCACTGACTTGATCACCAAAGTGTTTGGGCATACACTACCACCATTATTATCCATACTTGAAGAGAATTTCTTACCAGATCATTTGGTGTTAAATGTGGGAAAGGTATCGACATGTTTCTATTAATCCAAATTTGATAGTGAAAACTAAAAAAAGGCAAACAATGGTTGTATCGGCGAGAAACATCTAATCTCACCTCACTCTCACTAGTGTGACCGCTAGGGTGACCTTAAACCCCCAAGACAAAATGTATACTTTATCTTGATCCCATGGGGGGCTAAAATGTGCCATAATAACCAGGGGTTCCTCTTCACAATACGTAGGACTTTGAGCAATCTATGGCAAACCAAGAGACCATCGATTCACTCAAACATCTCTTACTCGTTCTCTAAAGGTAGTGGATGGTCATCCAATAACAAATTAATTGATTAATTTGAGTCGAGACAACAAAAAACCACCTTTGAGAAATATCAATGAGATCCTCAATAGTATATCAGAGTGTTATATAATTAAACAAGGAAAGTGTTTTCTTCTCCCGTGAAGCGAGAAACATGGTATAAACAAACATATGTTCTCATCACTGCGATAATGACACCACCGACATCATAATACACGACACGT
The DNA here is from genome assembly GCF_024323335.1 of Lathyrus oleraceus. Taxonomy (NCBI): domain Eukaryota; kingdom Viridiplantae; phylum Streptophyta; class Magnoliopsida; order Fabales; family Fabaceae; genus Lathyrus; species Lathyrus oleraceus. Next base: position 323,561,475 of record NC_066580.1, on the reverse strand, counting down.
GGGCTCAACTTCACCCCCGTGAAGAAGCAGCATATGTCCCTTGGAGTATCGCTCCCTCACACACAACGATCTCCATTCCTCTTCCTTAGAAAAGATCATGGGATGAACATTATGCCTCTAGAAAGAATGATTTTATTTCATGAATCAACATTTTCCATACACAAGGACCTTAGAAATCCTCTAGAGATAGGAAAATATGATAGGACAACTGACTTCTACGACCATGTTAAATTCATAAAAATTATCCTCACTTTATGATAGTTGTCGCATTACGCGAAAAACCGGCGGGAAAACAAAACAACAGAGCCGCCACCGTGCGTTATTTATCCCAAAAGAGGGAAAGGAAACGCTCGAAGTAAACCTGGAAAAGACATGGTCTCGCGACCAGAGAGAGATGGGATCGGGAGTCGGTTATGCGAAGGGAAGGTATTAGCACCCCTACGCATCTGTCGTACTTGACGGGATCCATGCACAAAAGGAAGGAAAATGGTTGCTAAAAAACTGCTCACAAACACACACTGGCTGAAAGAGACACAAGAAAACAAACGAAACTAACTCGGCAGGATATCGCATCCTGGGCCTACGTAGTCTATCAGGCATAGACATCAGAGTCGACGTAGTTCGGACTAGGGGAAAACATGCTCGCTAGGATGTCGCATCCTATGCATACGTATCTTCTCGGACTAGAGAAGAATCAGAGCACTCGTAGCTCGGCTAACGCACGCAAGACAAAACAACACAGGAAATCGACTGCCAATCGATGGACTTACGTCAAACTCCACACAAAAACAGGCAGACAAGGAAACCGAATGCCAATCGCTGGGCTTACATCAGACTCCAAACCAAACACACGCACACTGGAAACCAAATGCCAATTGCTGGACTTACATCGGACTCCAAGCACACAACAAGAGGATACGGAATGCCAATCGCTGGTCTTACATCCATCTCCTAACACACACAGAGACAAAACAAAAAGGCGCCCGGAGAGATCAGCTCATCTCCTGCCTACATACCTCATCTGGTATGAGGATCAGGGCGACGTAGTTCCCCTACGCAGGGACAAAGGACTAGCCTAACCAGATACGCAGGGACAAAGGACTAGCCTAAGTTAAGGTTACTATCTAACTTGCACAGGGAGCAAGCTATCCTAAACAGCACAGGCAAAGCAAACAATCACAAATAGCACACACTATATACACACAAAGTGGGCTCACACAAGGGTTGGGCTGTGAAACACAAGCCATCTGGAATCGGGTGATGTTAGCTCTTAACCCTAACATTGAGAGTTAGGGTGAAGCAGATGAAATGGGAAGTGAGGGGTGTGCCTCACAGCTCTTATCCCTGGCCTGGGAGAGCTTTAGACAAAAGAATGTGTGGGTTCAGAAAGTTGGAACCCTTCTACACATATGACTGACACAACTGTACCAGGATCTTGGGTTAATATCCACAATGCATCAACACAAGGTGTGTGAGCAAAGGGATGACTCAACAGAAGAGCAGGAGATGGATTGCACATCTCTTGTATCTGCCAATTGCCTTATCAAAGGTCTTTACCTGCTTGGGGACAAAAATAAACAATCACAAGCATTGCCTCTTAAGGAGGACTTCAGACAGGTGCCTGACCAAGTAACAGGCCAGGTCTTCCAGACTACATGGAGTTAGAGACATTATACCTCAATGCTCAAGCTATCAAGCAAAGCAAAAGCAAGTTCACAAAGGAACTATAGCAACTAAGGTACCTGAAAACAATCCAACATAATCAGTACACAACTTAAACAAAAGTCAAACAGACAATGGTCAACAGTTAATTGTACACAGCCAAACAACAATCAAGCAAAGCAATGCACAAAGGTGCAAGCCACAAGGCCTAGGTACAAGTCTCAAAGCCTACAAAACAAACTCAAGGTTAGTCATAAACAAGCAATGGACCAACTCCAATTGAGTGCACATCATCAAGTATAAGCAATTGTGCTCTTTGACCTGAAACAAAGCTCAAACGTTAAGCACTAACCACTAGGACAAGGCCTAGGGTCAAAATGGGAGCAATAAACCAAAACAGAACATGAAAATTATCAATAATCAAGTTCAATCAAATAAGAACAATATCCAAGTGGTCTCACATTCATATCATCAACCAATTTCATTTCATAAGGCATTTAGTGCAAAGCATGCAATTTGAAGCTCATAGAACCAAACAGAAAGATTCAATCCACATCAACTTAAGAATATTTCAATAAATCTCAAGAAAAATCATGGCTAAACAGCATTCATCATAGGATCATAACACCAAAATTCAAGTCATTTGGATAAATGGAAGCATGTCAAATAAAATCCATAAGGCAAGGTATGCACAAAGCAACTCAAATGAAGCACAAATAGATGCATCAACTTCCCACAAGCATAAAACAGAATCTACACATGATATGGACATCAAACCAAAGCCATGGAAAACTACAAGGTGTCTAGAACACACATGCAAAATTTCAGGTCCATCCAATAAACATCAAGAATTTCACAAATCATATAAGATCATGACTCACAAAAAGTCCACAATTGGTCAAACAGAAAAGAAATTCTCAAACAAATTGGAAATGCACTCAAAAATTCTACAAACATTCACACTCAGACTTAACATCCATAAGAATCAACATGCAAAAATTCAGATTATTTGGCAAATGAATGGCATGGAAAATAAAATCAACAAGTTGGACAAGAAATGGTGTGACACACATTGTCACACCTACATTCATCATAGCATATCTCCACAACCAGAAATGATAAAATCACAAACTCTACACCAAAAAATCCCTAAAGGTATCTAGATTAAGCATGCAAATTTTCAGCTCCATTGGATTAAGCATCATCATTTCACACTCAAAATGGCAAGCAAGGTGCAACAAAATACATGTATGAACATTCCCTAGCCAAAACAAAAATCCGCACGTGCACAAATTCTGGAAAAATATCCAAAAAATAGTAGACATCATGATTAACATGGCACAAAAAATCTCATGTAAATTGGATCATTATTTTGTGAGTTATGAATTTTTTAATGTAAAGAAAAAAATAAAAAACAATGGAAAGGCATGGTGAAATATGTGTAGCATATGTGAAGAAAATGCAAAAGCCAAAAGTGAGAAATGCTTGGAGCCGGAATCGAACCGTGCTCAAATTCAAATCCAGCGCTCACTTAATGAAACGCGTTGTTTCATTAAGTGAGGTGGCACGGCATGGTTGGCTGCATGGCACACAAACAACAAAAACATGCAAAACATGAACTCAGCAAGATCTAACGCGTTTCTGGGAAAAGAAAGCTAGGGTTCTTCGCATTCATACGTGTTCATCATCATGATGATCCAACATGCACAGAAAATCACAAACAATACACCATTCGGTTCATCTCTTAACCTACATCATCAATCCAGCATCTATTTCCTCTAATTCTTACTAACATGGAAGGATCGATCAAAATAAGATTCACATGCCAAACTTCAAATCCACATATCTTTCTTAATTCTTGATGAAAATCAATTCCACAAAGCTCAGGCTACTCTACAATCAAAGATCTACAAGAAGCATATCCTAATTTCAACAATTGCAAGGATCGAATTCTAACCTTCAAAGGATTGCAGATCTGGATTCGAGGTTTTTTGGCCTTGTAATGGTGAAACAGAAACTCCTTAATGCTCAGGTAGATGAATGTATGAAGATCCAATGCTCAATTATGCTTGAAGTAGCTCAAATCAACAGCTGCCATTGATGAAGCTTGATGCAACAGTCCACGATTCTGCTCAACAGTGACGAATTCTGGCTTCAATTCAACTCCAAAGTGCTTGTGAATGATGGATCTATGAAGAACTAGGCAAGGTTTTTGGAGAATTTGGATGAAAAGTTGAGAGAAAAAGTTTGTGCAATTTTGTGTTTGGATCTAGATCTGGAAAATTATGAGATGTTAATTGCAAATTCCGTTAGCATTATCCTTATATATGTGCTGTTAATCATCTTTGTTAATCAAGGTTAAGCCAAAATGCAAGATTAATGAAAATGCAAGTGTATGTGCAAATTGGTCAATTCACCTTCATGCATACAATGCCTTGCTACAGTACACGAGATTTTAGCCAAATGCACTCCAAATGATGTTTAAGACCAAATGCAAGTGATTAGAAGTGTGGCAAATGCATAATTTTCAAAATGAACTTTTCCCTCCAAAATTCAAATTCAATTCAAGTGGAAAATCCAATTTTTTTGTGATGAGATTTGATGAATGGTAATGCATGATTATGATAGAGCATATCAAAAGTGAAATGTTCCAAAAAGAACCACATGATTTGGCCATTTGGTGTGAAAGTTATCCTCTCTTGAAGTTCAAATTTCCTTGACAAAGATCAATCCATAATTTCTCAACCACACATGAGAAAATCATGTTCTTGGACTTTTTGGAAAGGTGAGAGCAAGATCTTCAACTTTCATGTTGGACAAAATTTCATTTGAAGCTTTCTTGATGATGTAAATTTGAGGAGAAGACCTTTCCATTCTTGGCAGCTTGAAATTACAGGTCACTTACTATTTTTGGAAACTTTTCATCTGACCTCAAATTCTTCAATGTTGATCTTTGTCATGTCAAATGAGACTTGTATGGACATTAATGAAGCCTCTCTAACCATCTCCCCTCTTCAAATCCATGATTTCATGCACAGTTGACCATAGTTGACCACAGTTGACTTTCTAGGGTTTCAGATGAAATTCAGTTTGACTGTTGAGCTTTGAACATCCAATCTTTGGCCAAACCTCTTCAAAATGGTCCCTAGGTCACATGAACATGTTGAACCAACCTTAGGGTTTTGTTTCAATAGAAAATGCACTTGCTTGCCTGCTTGATTGGATCTCCTGACCAATCTTGACTGATGAACTTGTACTTGGCAAATGGACAATGCAATGTTATGTAGTGGACAATGCAATGTTATGCAGTGGACAATGTAATGTTAATGACCTAATCATGAAAATGAATGTACAAAATGGGAGGTGCAAATTTGAGGTGCTACAATAGTCAAAAAGGTTGGTTAAATGCAAGATGTTTGTCCTTACGCTCTAAGGCCTAAATCCGTCAATTCTTGGACTTAATTGAGCAAATTTTTCATGACCCGCTTCATTACATCTAGTAGACACCCAAAATTTGTGGAAAGATTAGAATGAACAAGGTATAAGGATGAATAATTAAAAAGTCTAAATTGATGGAATAAAGAAATGGGCCATTTTGGTGAAGGATGTAAACGAAAAAATAATCAAGAGGTTTTGTTGAGTCATGGACTTCATATAGGGACGAGGTCCGCTGAAAGCACTATAAATTAAAATCCTAGGAATTTTAATGATTTACTCAAGGAGATAAAAGTATATCCATTATGAGAAGATGTTGGACATGAAAAAGTAAATTTACTGTAACACAAAAAGGCCGACACTGATAAACAGAAGGGAGTATGACCTATCAGAGAAGGAAAAAGGCCATCCATATCCAAATATAAAGATTATACACCTATGAACACCTTAAAAGAACATATTTTTCAAGAAGTTTCCAATGTTGAGTTTAGATAAAAAGAGTAGAGATTTTAAAGAAGGTTTGGGTGTGCACAAGCATGGATATATCAAATTATTACAATTTTCACATGAGTAATATGCATAATAATAAAGATTGCATCTAATTTGAGGATGTGATTAAGTGCATGATCCAGAAAGGTAATATATTAGGGATCAAGATGTAGGAAAGGTCCATGACAAAGGAAAAAGGTTCAAAGATAAGTCTCTACCACCCGAAATAAGATCCAAAAGTGCTCAAGTTACCAAGGAAGAAAAAACATCATAAGAATGAGAGGATATAGATATACATGTGTCATATTCCGCTTTTGGCGGAATTTTTCCTTAATAGGATGACTTCCCCTCCTCATAAATGTGGGAGGATAAATGTTACATTCATGGGAGCATCTCCATATTAACACCCATAAGAGGGAAGTGTCCTGAGAAGGATAAATGAAATAGCCCATATTGAATAATCTAGAATATCAATATAAGGTATGTACATAATTGGTACTGACACATCAAAGTAATATGATAATACATCAAGACCTCAATACATAACAATAGAGAAACATGCAATAGAAGATAAACAACTAATAAGTATAAAGCATCCACTTCCCATTATCCTTGCCTTGCCTTTAACTAACACCTTATCATCTATAAGAAGAAAGAAACATGAGGTGAGATGAACAATCCATGTGGAGTTCTTACTACATCCATAAGTTTTCTCAGTGACCACCTATGTCACATGTTACCTACTACCACCATTGAAAAGGAACTCACAATATATCATAGATGCTTAACACATCTCAAAATAGAAATGAGTCATAATCAATCACATACACTATATAGACATAACATTATTCCATGCAACTATATAAACTCACATATCATAACTCTAATGGCCCCCCGTAATCCAAGACTAATTTATGGGATCATTGACATCATACTGCAACTTTGTGAGACTCCAACTCTGCTTCCAAGTCATACACAAAGTATATATAGTGAGACATGTCACTCCGTACATGTAATAAGTTAGTTTTAACGTCCCTCTTTATATTGGAAAAGAGTTTTACCCGTAAAGCCACTTTACTTATACGACAAGGGTATTAACCTAAACCGTCACTTGCCACGAAGGGTCTTAATCGTATTACTTATATAAGGATTAGGGTTCATATCCCATCTAACATAGGTAATTTTTAGGTTTGGAAGGTGAGATTTTTGAAGTTTGGGCAAAAGGAATTATGGGTAGCCCGGAATCTGATTGTATGGTCGTAAATCCTTCAAGACTCCCTACCACGTGAGGAAAGGGAGAATTATGGGATACCTCTAATATGGGATAATAGACTTAATTCTCTCGTTGTGGATTTCGACCTTGTCATCCTCGCCAAAATACAATACTCAGCAAAAATTTAGACATTAAATAATTCTAGACACAGGCAAACTCTAACATAGTATCCCTTAAAGAATATCTACATGTAATTCAAGATTCTTACCTAACATAAAACATTCCTAACTTACTTTACACAAGATTAAAATCCTAAGGTAACTTCACCTTTAAATTTGATTATCAGTTCAAGAGACGATTAAGGGAGTTTATGAGGATTTTGACGCTTTCTATTTTTTCCTTTTATGAGGATTTTGGATCTCCTTCTTCTTGCTTCTTACTCTCTCATGAGTGTATCTCTCTTTGGGCTTGGACATTTGCTTCCTTCTCTCTCTAAAATTCTGAGTTTGGAATAATAAAGAGAATAATGAAGGAATTATCTCCATCTTTGAGACTTTTACGCATGGTAAAAGACTAAAATGCTCTTATAATTAGATTTAATGTATAAACCTTGGAACCTCTAGACATAAGTTTTAGCCTCCACTCTTTAAGGATATTTAATTAGTAAGATGACTAGGGATATTACAACTCTCCTCGTCTTAAATAAAATTTTGTCTTTGAAATTTAAAGAGATTTACCTGAAAAGGTTCAGGTAGTTTGTTTGGATCTCGAATTCTAGTTCCCAAGTAATTTTGATAGGATGGTATCCATCCCATAACATTTTCACCAATGGAATTTCCTTATTTCTTAAGGGTTTCACTGTAGAGTCCACCATATGGCTTGGTTAAGGTTAGAAGGTAACGTATGGGGCAACTTTTATTGTCTCTGCAAGAATTGATTGGAAAGGTCCTGATATAAAATTTTAGAGTTGAGGCACATGGAATGCGTCATGGAAGACAAAAAGGAGAGGAGGTAACTGTAGCAGTAAATTCATGACCATTGAACTAGTTGTTAACTCAACATCAATAAAACCAGAGTCGCCATCGCACTTTTATTGTTTCCAAAGGAAAAGGGAAAAGTATGAATAAAACCCAAAGATAAGAAGTTTTCAAATCAAAACAAATAAAATATCAGAGATTATAGGTAAGGGGGTTGGTTACACAGAGGGAATGTATTAGCACCCAAATTGTCCTAGGTACTCCTAGGGGGCCCTTTTTGTGTGCAAGTGTTTTAGTTGAAAAAATGTTTGTTTAAAAATATAGAATGAGGGATGAGAAAAGAATTCAATTATTATATATTTTCTGTGTTTGACAAGACCTTCGGTCTTATGCCTACATACCAACATAAAAATGAGGGACCAAAACCCCGTAGTTTGTGGTAAAAATTTCAAAGAGATTGGTGGATTAGTTTTAACAAAAGTTTAAAGATCTTTTGTTATCCATGGGAGAATACTCAACCAGACATCCACCGATAATGAGTGCTTTACAACATTTAAGAGGGAGGGCTCCAACTTGGATTCAATCAACCAGTATGCCACTAACCCCTAATAAATGGAAAGATTTATAATCAAAATGTCATGGAATGGGATAAAAATATATCAATTAAAGATAACTCAGATCTAAACACTCTCTTTTTCAAAAGTTTTTAAAAGAAAAAGGCACAAAATGGACAAAGAATTAAATGAGGTTGTCAGTTCTTTTTGTCTTTTTGAAAGTTAAGTCAATATGATTAAGTTTATTCACAAGTTTGATTAAGAAAATATTTTGAAAATCAATGGCATAAGGCCAAAGTTTCTACTCATTAAAACAAGTCTAAGTTGAAAACACAAACAAATAAGGTTTTGAAATGAGGGAGATATTTTAAAATTTAATAAGAAAAGGAGGATATGAAGGGATTATCCTAGACATAAATTTAAAAGTTTAGAGTTGAAAAGATCTGGCCAGTGGGATGCAATCCACAAGACAAGAATGTCAGATAGAAATCCATTTCCTTTGGACTTTTAAGCAAGCAACAAGCATAAGCATCCAAGAAATCAATATGAAGATCAAAGGCATCAAATAAAGATAGCCAAAACCCAAGTAAGTATTCCAAAAGCAAGCAGTCTTCAGTGTCTTCAAATGTATCAGATGAAATATTCCTTGTGGCAAACTCATAGAAACAATCATCAGATAAAAAACAATAAGATCAAGAGAACAACTTAAGCACAAAGATAAAATAACAGATAAACCAAGGAGAGCTCCCAAGGCTTGTATCAGATGAATGGCATTGGCTAAGATAACTCAGTCTCAAATAATGGCATTGGCCAAGTCGTTCAAAGTATATGGATGTTGCTTACTCTAAGTCCAAAAGTTCAGATCCAGTCGAGGGCAGAGGTCCAACAGTCCACCAACATATTTGTAGGTATTTTTTGTTATTATTACGTATTTTAAGGTCCTAAGATCACAGACAGAACAAAATCACAAGCACGCAATATATACAAGCACAAAAATATGGCTCTAGTGAGCAAAATAAAAATTACTGAAACATAAACATTTTGTATGAAATGTAAATGGCAATGAATGATAAAGGTACTAAAATTTAAATTACATTAAGTAAATTACATTTAAAGATAAAATAATAATAAAGAAATATTAGTGAAGAATTCAATTGTTTAAGTCATTCTTTGGAGAAAACTCAACCATCCACTCACAAGCATAAAGACATGAACCAAGACATCATCCCTGAGAAGGGCTCCAACTTGGATAAATCAACAAGTATGCCACTAGCTCTCATTAATGGAAAAAAAGTTAAGTCTTCATACAATACCATGAGGAATCGAAGACTTATAGTCTCACTTGAAAAAGTGTTATGCCTTTCGGTCAAAATTTAGCTCTATGTTAAGCAATCGTAATTGGACTTATGTAGAAATCACAACTATCTGAGGTCGGGCAATAAAATATTGGTGTTAATGCATGCTAGAGGTATGGTACAAAGAACCAAACTCCTAAAGCATACCACAGATAAAAATAAAATGGGGATGAACCTACCTCAATCAAACTCATGTTGATTCATCTGACATAAGGTTATTGATGAATCAACTAGCATTTGATTTGAAGAGAAATTATTAATCAATGATGGATTGGGAAAGAAGAGGGATGGAGAAATGGAAATGGGAACCCAAATTGATCATGAGAGGAATTTTATCTGATTAATACTATCCATTCATCTTGAGGGATGAAGTTCATACTTCATAAACCCCCTAAATCCAATAGTATTGATCAAATGGAAGTTCAAATCAACCATGATCAAGGCTAAATAGAAGATGAAACAACACAAGGTCAACCAAATGGCTCAACGACATTTTTTAACATTTAAACAATTAAAAATCAATTTAAAAATGAAATAAAATGCATTTAAAAAAGGGCAAAACCTTAAATCCCTTCAAATCACCAAATAAATGGCCAAGGGATTTATCCTAGGTGAAACAAGGTCAAAGGACCTTAGACAAACAATTTGGGAAATTTTAGAAAGTCAGAAATATTTAAAAACAAGTCAAAAACTATTAAATTCACAAAAAATATTAAATATAACCAAAAAATTATTTTAATTTGAAATATGGAAGAGGAAAATATTTAAAGATTTCTGGTGAAAGTCCCATATTTTTTGGATGAAAAATGAAATTATTATGAATTTAACCAAAATAAGCTATTTAAAATAATATTTAGAAAATAAAATAAAAATAAAAAAAACAAGTTCCATCAGATCTCCCTTATTAATTAAGGTGGCATATCTGATGGCCACGCGCGTGAAATTTATGGTGCACCCTGGTCAATGCGCAATAAATATGGTAATCAACATCAAAGGCCAAGATTATAAGCCATGGACTAGATCAGATGGCCTGGATCTCTCTAGCACATTACTGGAGCCCGCTCCGGTCATCTTCTCTGGTGGGCTCCATCGGACTAGTCCAACTGAAAAGTTCACCAAAATGAAAGATCCATATTTGGTTTTAAATAGAAAATCAAGGGGAGCACGAATCTGACCTCCATTTCTTCCAATTATCATTATACAAAGAGATATGTGGAATTAAAAAATGAGGTGGATGAATTGAGTTGCTTCGATTTGGCCTCAAATCAACTCAATCTTGTTGCCTATATTGGTAGGTCTTCAGCTAACCAAGAATTAAGAGAAATGATGGAGAATTGAGGTAGAATCGAAGAAGGAAAGTTCAAGAAAATTCACCTTCTGTTTGCAGTGATGAAGCTCGATCTCAGTTCTAATTCACTTGGTCTTGCTTCTACTAGCTTGCAAGAAATGATTTGAATGCAAAAGGTTATGAATCCTTGGAGTTTCAATTCCAAAACAAAATGCGAATCAAAACTCGATTTCCAAAGAAACCTTCAAGGTATTCTATCAATGGAGGTTGGGAGCACTTGCAGACCAAAGCTTGGGCCAATGGTCCTCAATTCTGAGGCAATAGACTTGTATTTATAGCCTTGTGAAATCATTTCCCCACACTTTCAAAAATTGGTCAAAAATAGTAACTTGGTGTGCATGGTTGCATGGGCATGCATTAAGGCCCAAATGATGATTGCAAAAGGTCCAAATTTGTGCGCACTTGATGCTGAACTCACTTCATGAAGCCATGCAGTGTTGGTTGATTATTGAGCATAAAAGTTTCCAAATAGGGTCATGCAATACACCCATGCGCAAGTCCCTCAAAATTAATCCAAATGTCATGATCTTGGACTCTTTGGAAAGTTAGCATGAAGGGGAATAACTTTGTTGTTGAAACGTTTTCCATTTGAAGCTTGGATCATGATGAACTTTGGTGTGGAAGTTGGAAGAATCAAACATATTTGAAAATTTTCTAAGTTAAAAGTCAAATGACCACTTTTTCCACCTTGAGTAACTTTTGCTATGAGTTTCAAATGACTTTGGTTCCATGTTCAAAGTTGCATCTCTTTTAATGCTATTCAATTTGGTCACAAATTGGATACCATTTGAATCTTTCATGAGGGAGTTATGGATTCTAGAAGTTGAGGAAAATTTCTTGTTCAATGATGATGGCCCAAAATGACCTATAATGTTTCCTCTTGGTACATGCCCTTGCAAGTAAAATTTGACCTTTCTCAAAGAAGAAAGCTTGGAGAAGACATCTTGAAATTGATCATGAAACTTGGATGGTCTTTATATCATAAATATTAAGAAAGTTATGGTTCTTGGAAGTTGACCTTCTATCTAGGGCATAAACAAAATGACTTATAATGTTTCACCATAAAAAATAGCTTTCCAAGCAAAACTAGCCGAGGAAATGAAGGTTAAAATCTTTGTATTAGCTCGGTAGAATAGACTTAAATAACAACATCTAGAAACAAATTTTTGTCCCTAAGAGGCCTCAGGATGCATATGATATGAATGCAAAAATAATCTGTATGGGGAATATATTGCCACAAAGGAAAAGAATCTGGAGAGATTGAAAGTCCACAGGAGCACAATGCCTTCTATAAGGAAAACTCACTGGGGGACAGAGACTCTAGGGATAAAAAGTTATGCGTAGGCCAGGCTATGACTTAAAACTGTTGGAGACACAAGGGGATTTCCATGAAAATAAATCAATGGAAAGACTCAGACTTGGGAAAAAGGAATCGTGCATGTATTGGGATAACACCAATGCAGCAAGAAACACCCACTGGGGAAGGCGTAAATCAGAACAAAGCTGAGATACCTAAACACCAAAAGGAAATTCGATTTCACAAAGAAATACGAATCCAAACTCAACTGGGGAAGAAAAAGCTTCAGCACAAGAGTAAAAGAGATATATTATCTACCACCTGTTACTAGGTAGGAAGATAATGCACTCAGACAGAGGGACATCCGTAAACGGTTAGGGTAAACATATCAAGGATGACTCGCTGAGGGTAAAGAGGAATATTCATTATCGGTTAGGAGGAAAATACAGCTTGGCAACTTTGCAGGGGCGAAAGCACTATTGAGAATATCAACCAAAATGTTGAGGATAAAGGGAGATCTGCTAAGGATCCACATATCAAGCTAAGGGATACATATATACTTCAAAGCAACAAGTCAACATTGTGGGGAATTTTAGGTCAACACCATATTGTCGCAGCCTAAAAAATATAGTGTGCGAAGAAACAACCGGCGAGAAAGAAATGACAGAAGAGTCGCCACCGTGTGTTATTTATCCCAAAGGAGGGAAAGGAAACGCTCGAAGTAAACCTGGAGAAAGGAAAGGAAAAGATAAGGTCTCGCAACTAAATCTTGGGTTCGGGAGTCGATTATGCGAAGGGAAGGTATTAGCACCCCTACGCATCCATAGTACTCTACGGGATCCACTCTTGTTGTTCTTGTCTAAATGGTGTGTGTTTATCTAATGTACTATTTACTAAAAGAGAGGGTCAAAAGAAAATGACTCGCACGGATGTCGCATCCACTGCATACGTATCTCATCTGAATATGAGAATCAGAGTCTTCGTAGCTCGGCTACCTATGGGTTAAAGAGAAGTGTGCTCGCTAAGACATCGCGTCTTATGCCTACGTATCTCATCTGGAATGAGAATCAGAGCAAACCGTAGTTCGGCTAACTACGGGAACAAGGGTCTTTATTGCAACTAGGGCAAGAGAAAGGGAAGGTCTCGATCGCAACGAGGGCGAGAGAAAAGGAATCGCAACAAGGGCGAAAGCAAACAAAGATTAGTTGTTAGTTGTCAGTCAAAAACTCGGCAAGACATCGCATCTTGTGCCTACGCATCTCATCTGGAATGCGAATCAGAGTTGTCGTAGTTCGACTACACGGGGATTGCCATCTGAACATGGACTTATAAAGGAAGACACCAATTGTGTCAAAGAAGAGTGGGCAATGTGTTCACGTCCTAGCAGCAGGTGTCGCGGCTCGCTGGATCGAGTCTTAGGCAGTTACCTCTTTGCAATATGACGGATTGACATGCCACAGGATCGGAGACGCACAAAAGGTCTAAAAGAGGGGAAGCTCTGCCCTAGAGTTGTCATGCAATGTGAACCTAAGTGTTAGGATTTACAAATGGGAACATCTACCTAATGTTAGCATGCAAAGAATAAGGGAATTCTACCTATGTTATCATACAAAAGAATGAGGGAACTCTACTTATGTTATCATACAAAATAATGAGAGAACTCTACTTATGTTATCATACAAAGGGTTCTACCTAGTGGGTGCTACCTAAATGGAACAAGAATCGACGAATGGAGCAAGGAGAAGAGTCATTGGTATGGGTAGATGGCGATGCACGAAGCAATCGACTTACAGGTGGTAGATGGCGATGCCTGAAGCAATCGACTTACAAGAGAAATGGCGATGCATGAAGCAATCGACTTACAAAAGGATGGATGAGCACGTGCTGGTTCTGTTAGTTTTTAAAATGAATACTCGACGTTGGATCGAGGTTTTGATCTTGTTTTGAAATGGTTATTGGATGTTCATTTTATGTTTGTATTAACAGATGAATAAAGAATGAAAGAATAAACATTATACACTTCATGGGAGAGGGGTACATTTGTTATGAATGGGGGTTGTTCATGGCAATCAAACAATAATATTATGTGCCTCATACAACATACAAGTAGGCCACAGTTATCAAACAATACGATATATAAGCAAGTATATGATCAAGTCAAATAATCAAAGAATGAAATAATGAAGCATTAGACAATGCATGAGAGGTATAAACATGTTAAACAATCAAACAATAGAGGCGTGGATGAAAGAAACAAGTATAAAAATATCAGATGAATCAGACAGGTGAAACTATGCACACAAAGAATCAACGAATAATTTAATCGGGAAATGATGCAAGGATCAAATAAAATTATGATGAAAGGCCTCTAATATGTGGCATATGAGATGAACAAGGGAGGATCAAAAGATCTCTTAAATTGCTCTAAGCAATCCCTATGTCAAACATCAATCATAAAAAAGTCAACTATAAAGTCAAGTCAACTTAAAAAATGTCAAATAAATAGTAAATTAATCACAAAAATTATGAAAAATTAAAATAAGTTAGGTGGGGTCAGGACATAATCATCCCCCAAAAGGATTTCAAAAATAATTAAAATTGGTTATTAAATTAATTGAATCAAAGCAAAGGTCAAACCGAAAGTCAAACAACAAGACTAGGTTAGAAATGAATCAAGAATAAATTAAATATGGGAAATAAAATTCCAACAAAAGGTCAGGTTGATCATGAGACATTGGTCAACCCTCATCCCAAAAATCAAAACCTAAAAATAATTCTAAGTCATGAAAATAAAATAAATGAAAAAATGTGCGTTAATATGGACCATTTGAAACAAATAATTAAAATAAAATATTAACATTAAATGAAATATGAATATAAAAATTAAATAAATTAAATAAGACATTAAGGAAAGTAAAAAATATTTTTTGGTATTTTTATGAATAAAAGAAATATTTTTATTAATAAAAAACAAAACAGAAAATAAAAATAATAATTAATAAAAGAAAATAAAATGAATGAAGAGAATGTGAGTGGGCCAGCGCAGGGGGTGGGAACAGCAGTGTGACACCAAGGCCCAGCCCAGGAAATTACCAGCATGTGACATGAATTAAAAAGAGTTCATTTAAATAATTTTATGTAACAACAACTCAATTGGTCATGTGAAGCTTTAAGTTACTAGAGACAAAAAATATGTTGGACGGTCAGGATTAAAAGGGACGCGTGGGATCGAACGGCCGTCACGAAGCCACGCATCTCATCCCTCCATGCAACATAAACAGAACAGTAACATGCAGGCTAGGACGCGTGAAAACGCAGGTTATCCTCCCCAACTTCCACACGACATAACTCATGCTATGGTTCACGAAATGGCGAGATGTAAAAAGCAAACTTCTAGTACTAAGTGAGTAGAGCACAATGGTGTTTTATTTCATGAAAAAGAATGATCTTATCATAGAGAAATATGGACAGCAAGGGACCCTCATGAACATGGATACAACAAAAATTCGATGTCACAAAACTCCAACTTAAAGCAATACTTCATGGTTAGGGCTTCATAAATGAACATAGCATAGTGTTTACATGGAACAAAACATGATGCAAGCATGGTATAATAAAGTAAGCATGGTGAGCACAAGTGATGAACAAGTATGAAAGAGCATGAAATGAGCAAGGCCATGGAAGAGAGTAGCAAACTTACCTAGTGGAAGTAAGTCCACTGCCTCTTGATAGTGGAGGAATGGAAGGAAATGAGATGCTCTTCAATGGTGCTTCAATGTTTGTGAAATAGAAGAGGAATGCAACATGAAATGAAAAACCAAGATTGCCTTTCCCTAAAGTTCTGCAGCCACCACCCTTCAAGCTAGGGTTTAGAAGCTCTTAAATATGTAGGGTTTGAAGTGTGTAAATGGGCTGAAATGTGACTTGGATTCGTGAGCAAAAAGTGCAAAAAGTGAGGTGGTATTAGGAAATCCAATTGTGGCAAAGCTTAAGTGAGTTGACAACAAAAGTACATAAAGCAAATGGCCAAATGAGGAAATGCAAGGGCTGGTTGGTTTATGTAGCAAGACATGGAAATAAGTCCAACAGAGTGACTTTAAGACTTTATATCTTGATGAATAAATGTCCAAATGGCAAGGCAATGCAAACAATAGAAAGAGGGCATGGAACTTAACATTTTTCATGTTGAACACAACTTGAAATGATGAGTGGAAAGAGGTGAAAAATATCCATAAAGTTCAGGTCCCATAGCTACAAAATGGTTGGGCCAGTTTGGCCTAAATGCTGTCAAAAAATTCAGCCTATGATACCAACTTTAGATGAGTGTATCTTCCAAACCAATTATCCAAATGGGGTGGTTCTAAAAATCTGTGAAAGAGGACATATCAAGGTACAATTGTCATGAAGAAAGTATTTTCAAAAGATGCCTTGAAGTGCAAGAAATCTGGCCCATAAATCTTGACAAATCTTGTAGATTTTGGACTTAGAAAATTTTCTAAGTGTCCTAAAATAAAGTCTTACTTTGACCAAGCATAACTTTCTCAATTTTAATCCAAATGAAACAACCTTTATATCTATAGAAAGCTAGGAACAAGAGGAACAACTTTCATGTAAGAGAAATTTTCAAATGGAGCTTTCATCTTGATGGAATATAGGCTTAAAGTGGGTGCAAAAACCATAAAAACTTGCCCTAAATGGAAAGTCAACTACTTCCAAATTTGGTAACTTTTCCAACTCCTGATTAAATGATGAATCCATGATCCAACCTTGATCAAATTTCACATGTAGGCTTCCTTAGGCATGAATTTTGAGATTCCACTTTCAAAATGTCGGGAGTTGACTTTTCTGGCCCCAAAGTTGACTTTTCCTAATTTGTCTGATTTCCGATTCCATTGATCAATTGAAGCACCTCTGGCTCAAATAAAGAGCTGTTTTTTTGCATGTAGATCCTTGTGGACATGTGGAGGGCCCTGGAAATGATTTTCACTCAAGGAATCAGAAATAAACCGATTTTATACCAAACCCTAGTTTTAGGGCAAAAATGACTAGGAACTGATTGCACTGATTGCCAATGGATCTTTCTGTGATAATTGTGGATCTTCTTAGGCCAAGATGCCTCTATAATCATGACATGAATGAGACCCTTCACTTCCAACCAAACCTTGCCTGTTGCAGATAGCCATGAAACCCTGATTTCTGATTAAATCCATATGCACGCTCTGAGAGCTCTGAGTCTTCCACTGATGAACTGAGGACCATAATAGGACATATGGAACCCCTTGAGACTTGTATAATTGGAGAATGAAGTTCAATTCTCAGTCTTGCTCTGTGTGGGCTCCTTATGGTAAGGAGTGACCAATCAAACCCTGATTTCCTAAGTCATTGATGCAGTATGCAATGAGTATGACCTAGTATGATGCTAATGCAATGTGAAACACAATGCCATGCTTCCAAGAAAAATGAAGGGTAAATTTTGGGGTATTACAGCTGCCCCTATTCAATCAGCTAGAGACCCGAAAGGAAGATAGCAGCGGCTTTCGCACTTTCGAGGTATCAAGGGATTGAATACAATAAAAAGCCCGAAAATTTACACTGAAATGAAATGAAGTAACAATGCATGTCAGAATCGGCAAAAAGGTAGTCTTGAAAAAAGAATATGTCTGGTACGGTAAGAGTCGGTCTGAACACCGAAAAAGAATGTTAGCTTGAATACCAAAATAAATGGTAACACAAAAATCATGATTTGAGCATCAACAAAGAATCTGTCTGGCACGGTGAGAGTCGGTCTGAACACCAAAAAAGAATGTTAGACTGGATACCAAAATAAATGGTAACATAGAAATAACCATGGCCTGAATACAGCTCATCAGTCTGAATACTAAAAATGACTTCGATCTGAGCATCAAAAGATACTGGATTATCAAACACCGGTCTGAACACCGGGAACCTGGCCTGAATGTCACTTCGGTCTGAATACCGGAAAAACTGGCCTGAATGCCACTTCGGTCTGAATATCGGAAACTTGGCCTGCATGCCACTTCGGTCTGAATACCGAAAAATTGGCCTGAATGCCACAAGTTGCATCGACCTGAACGTCGGAAACTTCTTCGATCTGAATATCGGAAAATTGGCCTGAATGCCACAAGTTGCATCGACCTGAACGTTGGAAACTTCTTTGATCTGAATATCGGAAAATTGGCCTGAATTCCACTTCGGTCTGGATACCGGAAAACTGGCCTGAATGCCACAAGTTGCATCGACCTGAACGTCGGAAACTTCTTCGATCTGAACATCGGAAAACTGGCCTGAATGCCACTTCGGTCTGGATACCGGGAAATTGGCCTGAATGCCACTTCGGTCTGAATACCGGAAAATTTCATGCCTGTCAGCATCGGCGGAAATAGGAAAAATGATAATTGAGGCGGCACGTGGGCCAACGACCTATGATGGGGATAATAAGTCATGAACAACCTTCAGTCTGAGTACTGGAAATAAACTTCTGGCTTATCACTTGGGATACCGAGAATGTTTTATGCTTCACATGCGTATGTTTGAATTTTTCAATGGCGTAATGCTCCATGAAAATGGAAATGCTATGCGATTTGGAAGGATGTAATGCAATATGATTCTACATGCAGAGATGTGAAATGTTGGGGAGAATGCCTAGCCAAGGGAAGGAATCCTGTTGGGGAAATGATTACAATCTTCTGGACCCTGGCAATGTTGTTGGAGACACACAGCATAATGAACTCTGTGGGGAAATGACCGGCTACGTGGTGTTTTGGCAATAATGAAATATTGAGACTCTGACTGAGGAGAGAATGGCACTGGAAACTTGCTGCTGAGGGAAGCGACGGTGGTTCTGGCAACCATAATTTGCGAGAGAGACGACTCAGAAGGGGAAGCAAGCTCCGATGTGGTACCGAGATTTTGCTTCAAGAAAAGAGACCACGAGTCTGGCGTCGAGATCATCGATCTGGTATCGAACTCCAAGGAGTAGCCGCTTCTGCTGGGAAGATACGGTCTGGCACTGTCAACTCCGTTGGGGATATACAGTATGGCATTGTCAACTCTTCTGGGGAGTGTATAGTCTGAAACACATGCTTGGGGAAGCACCGTAGTAAGAACCTGTTGGGAATTGAAGAATCCAATGCTCTGATCAGCTCTGCAGGAATAAGGTACTGAGTACCAATTGTTGAAGCAAAACAAACGCGATCGTCTTCTGGGAGTTTTAAGGAAATGCCCCGAGTGTACCTGTTCTGAATAGACGATTCAAAGTACTTAAAATTTACAGCAATTTTAAATGTTTATTGAGCATGTACCTGTAAAGCTCTTATGTTTCATGATGCAATGTTTACCAAAAATTCGGACGTCATTTTTGCAAACAAAACAGTAAAATGAACACAGAGATATACTGAATAACATGATTTCGTTGATTGAAAGGCCTCTGAATAGGCATTTACATCAGGAAGAAATCCCTGGAAAGAGGTAATCGCATAAAAGATAAAAACACAAATTAATCTAATGTCAATGTGAAATGGATTTCTATCGGGTTCCAATTCTGCTATGACTCGCTCGTCTTCAAAATCCTCCAAATGATCAGCCTTCTGAAAAAGGGGGGATTGGACCGTTTCTTATCCTTCGAAAGTTTCCAGTTATTGGCACGAGATGAGATTCAGAACTACTCAGAACACAGTCATTCGCTTAATCCCTAACTTTTTCCTGGATCGCCCTTACGGGTTTTCAATCCACCGGGATACCCATTTTTGCCTAAGTTGCCTTTTCAGGTTTTCAACTTACCGGGTGTACAATCTTTTTATTTTTTAAATCCCTAACTTTTTCCCGGACCTTTTTCGTTTTCTTGGTTCGCCGGGATGCCCATTTTTGCCTGGACTAATCTTTTTATTGTCCAACGGGTCTATTTTATGCGGAGTATTTTTTAACTGCGTCTGAGTTCACAGGGGAAGTGAAGTCTTCACCATCCATAGTTGCAAGCATTAAGGCTCCACCGTTGAAAATCTTGGTGACAATATATGGTCCCTCATAGTAGGAGTCCACTTGCCCCTGTGATCTGTCTGAGGAGGAAGGATCATTTTCAACACTAAATCCCCGACTTGGAAACACCGATGACGCACTTTCTGATCAAAGGCTCTCTTCATCCGACTCTGATACAACTGCCCATGACAAATGGTTGCCATTCGCTTCTCTTAGATAAGACTCAACTCATTGAACCTTGTTCGAATCCATTCAGCTTCGTCTAGCTTGACATCCAACAGGACTCTTAGAGAAGGAATCTCCACTTCAACAGATAGGACTGCTTCCATACCATACACAAGGGAGTAAGAGGTTGCCTCGGTCGATGTACGCACTGAAGTGCGGTACCCATGCAAGGCGAAGGGTAGCATCTCATGCCAATCTCTGTAAGTAACGACCATCTTCTGCACAATCTTCTTTATGTTCTTATTTGCTGCCTCAACAGCACCATTCATCTTAGGACGATAAGGGGAAGAATTGTGATGCTGAATGTTGAAGTTCTGGCACAACTCCTTCATCATTTTGTTATTGAGATTAGAACCATTATCAGTAATGATTCTTTCGGGAATCCCATAACGATAAATGATTTCTTTCTTGATGAATCGGGCAACCACATGTCTGGTGCCATTCGCAAATGTTGCTGCTTTGACCCACTTGGTGAAATAGTCGATGGCAACAAGGATGAAGTGATGCCCATTGGAGGCAGTCGGCTCAATCTTTTCAATCATATCAATGCCCCACATAGCAAACGGCCACGGCGAAGACATCACATTCAGAGGATTTGGCGGCACATGCACCTTATCAGCATAAATCTGGCATTTATGACACTTCCGAGCATATTTGAAACAATCAGATTCCATGGTCATCCAGTAATAACCCGCTCTCAACAATTTCTTAGCCATTGCATGTCCTCCGACGTGAGTACCGAAGGAGCCTTCATGAACTTCCTGCATTAACATGTCTGCTTTGTGTCTTTCCACGCATCTAAGCAAAACCATGTCGAAGTTCCTCTTATACAGCACATCGTCTTTGTTCAAAAAGAAATTGCCTGCCAATCTTCTCAAAGTCTTTCTGTTATTGTTGGATCCCCCTGCAGGGTACTCTTGATTCTTTAGAAAGCATTTGATGTCGTGATACCAGGGCTTGTCATCGACTACCAGTTCAGCAGCAAACACATACGCGGCCCTGTCAAGGCGCATAACATCGATCCTGGGAGCATGGTTCCACCGAATCACCTTGATCATGAAGGATAGAGTAGCAAGAGCATCTGCCATCTGGTACTCATCACGAGGTATATGATATAGCTTTACTGTTGTGAAGAAAGTCAACAGTCTTCTCGTGTAATCTCTGTAGGGGACCAGAGTAGGCTGGAGAGTATTCCAATCACCACTCACTTGATTGATCACTAGAGTTGAATCTCCATAGATGTCCAGAGTCTTGATTCTCAAATCAATGGCTTGCTGAATACCCAAGATGCAGGCTTCATACTCAGCTTCATTATTGGTGCACTCGAAATTCAGACGAGCGGTGAAAGGCATGTGGGCACCTTTCGGAGTGGTGATGACAGCACCAATTCCACTTCCTTTGGCATTGACGGCCCCATAAAACATTAAAGTCCACTTATCATCTGGTTCAGGTCCCTCCTCAACAACTGGCTCTTCACAGTCTTTCATCTTAAGGAATATGATGTCTTCATCTGGAAAATCAAACTTCATCGGCTCGTAGTCTTCAATCGGTTGTTGAGCAAGATAGTCTGACAGAATACTCCCCTTGATGGCTTTCTGGGATGTATACTGGATGTCGTACTCTGTCAGTACCATTTGCCAACGAGCAACCCTTCCGGTGAGAGCTGGCTTCTCAAATATGTATTTGACTGGATCCATCTTGGAGATCAGTAAGGTTGTGTGAGTTAGCATGTATTGTCTCAATCGCTTAGCATCCCATGCAAGTGCACAACATGTCTTTTCAAGCATTGAGTATCTCGACTCGCAATCTGTGAATTTCTTACTCAGGTAGTAGATGGCATGCTCTTTTCTACCTGTCTCGTCGTGTTGACCTAGAACACAACCTATGGAATTATCGAGTACTGTCAAGTACATAATCAGCGGTCTCCCTAGGACTGGAGGCATAAGGATAGGAGGATTCTGCAAATACTCTTTTATCTTCTCGAAAGCCCTTTGACAGACATCATTCTACCTGATATCCTGATCTTTTCTTAGCAACTTGAATATTGGCTCACACGTGGCTGTTAGGTGAGAGATGAACCTTGCAATGTAGTTCAACCTTCCTAAGAAACCACGGACTTGTTTCTTTGTTCTTGGCTCAGGCATTTCTTGTATCACTTTCACTTTGTCAGGATCCACCTCAATCCCTTTTCCACTAACAATAAAACCCAGCAGCTTTCCAGATCTCACCCCGAAAGTACACTTGTTCGGATTAAGCCTCAGCTTAAATTTCCTCAAACGTTCAAACAGTTTCTACAGATTCACCAAATGTTCTTCTTCTGTCTGAGATTTGGCAATCATATCATCCACATAAACCTCGATTTCATGATGAATCATATCATGGAAAAGAGTCACCATAGCTCGTTGATATGTTTCCCTTGCGTTTTTCAGACCAAACGGCATCACCTTGTAGCAGAAGGTGCCCCATGGGGTTATGAAAGTTGTCTTCTCCATGTCTTCTAGTGCCATCTTGATTTGGTTATAGCCAGAAAATCCATCCATGAAGGAGAATACCGAGAACTGAGTCGTGTTATCCACCAAAACGTCGATGTGAGGTAATGGGAAATCGTCTTTAGGATTAGCTCTGTTCAGATCCCGGTAGTCAACACACATTCGTACCTTTCCATCCTTCTTAGGTACTGGAACGATATTTGCAACCCATGGCGGATAATTGGTAACTGCTAGAAATCCTGCATCCAACTGTTTCTGCACTTCTTCCTTTATCTTGACAGCCATCTCTGGTCTTGTTCTTCTAAGCTTCTGCTTGACCGGAGGACAACCCTCTTTGAGAGGCAAATGGTGTACCACGATGTTTGTGTCAAGCCCTGGCGTATCCTGATAAGACCAAGCGAAGATGTCGACATACTCTCGCAGCAATTCAATCAACCCCCTCTTCACATCATCTTCTAAAGCAGTCCCTGTCTTGAATTCTTTCTTGACGTCCTCGGTGCCAAGATTAATCACTTCAGTAGACTCTTGATGCAATTGAATGACCCTTTCCTCCTGCTTTAACAACCTGGCAAGTTCTTCAGGGAGTTCACAGTCTTCATCACCCTCTTCTTCAGCTTGAAAGATCGGATTTTCAAAGTCGAAGCGGGCCATAGCAGAACAGTTATCAATAGGATCCAGTGATGTGCATCTGCATGAGTGATGGTATGTGCTTAGAAGTGTGAACAGTGAGTGAAAACTAAACAAAACATTGTCAAATATTTTTGATTTTTGGTTTTTGAAAACTGCAAAAATAGAAAGACAATGAACAAAATATTTGAATGCAAAAAGACGTCCTTCATTTATGATAAACAATGAAGGTATCCACATAGATGAGCCCTACAATGAGTCATTACGCCCTGGGCGGAACGTAAGACTTGGACATGCATGAACAAATAGGATAAATTACTCTTCAAGAAGAGTAACTTGGACAATCTCTTCAGAAGACCAGTTGTTGATGACTTCACCCGGGATCCTCGGACGCACCCAGTTGTCGATGTCGCAATCACTATCCTCATCTTCTTCGTTGATTGCAAAGATCTGGCCATACTGAATTATGCCAGCGCTAGAGGAAGTAATCAGCCCCTGACGAGTCTGAGACGTCGAAGTTGTAGAAGTAAGAGTTGGCTGATACCCAATCCCGAACTTGTCTTCTTTCATCGGTAACTCCAACAGACGTCCCCAACCGGGAGTAACACCTGAATCTACTAAGGCATGTGCCTGTTTGAAGGATGAGATAGAGGCACCTGCTTTAACCTCTTCCACCGGAGCTGCATCCTTGACCTGAACTGACTCAAAGGCCTGACATAGGGTCTTATGAATTTCACCTTCTACCTCTACGTACTTGAATGTAGACAGGTTACTGACCAGAATGTCCTCCTCACCATAAACAGTGATAATTCTTCCATTGGCCAGGAATTTAATCTTCTGATGTAGAGTCGAGGAGACTGCCCCAGCATTGTGGATCCAAGGACGACCCAGCAGGCAACTGTACGAGGGACTGATATCTGTAAGACCCCAATTTTGGGCCCTAAGATCCCTCATGGCCCATATCATTCATATCATAACCTCAAGGATCATTGCATGCCTTTGCTCCCCTCCTAGTGGGTAGATTGCCTTGTGGTTTGTTTCTTGATCACCAAGCATACTTTGCATTTGTATATCTTTGCTTTCATATGTTTATCATTCAAAAAGTACAAAAATATTGTCTGTTTAACCTTGTTGCTTGCAGTGGAAGCAATCATCAGCAATTAGGTCAAAGATGGTCAACAATCAGTCAAAGCAATGGATGGTGGCCATTCTTGCAGAATTTGGGCACCATGATCAATAATCAAAAGTTCATACATCTTGAGACATCATTCGAAGTCAAGTTCTCAAGGAATTAGGGTTTGGAAATCATCAGAAGAAGTTCAATCAGTCCAAAACCCTAGAAAAGTCAAACTTGGTCAACAGTTGATTTAATCAGAGATTTGATGGATAGAATTGATCTGAAGGAGTTCATTCATGCTTGTATAAGCCTCATATATCATGTTCAACCTCATCATGGAAGAAAATCAAGCCAATCAGAAATTTTCCAGAAATAGAAAGTGGACCTGTAATTTCAACTGCCAAAAATGGAAACTTCTTGATCTTAAACTTACATCATGATACAAGCTTCAAATGAATTTTTGCCCAACATGAAAGTTGAAGATCTTGTCTTCCCATTTTCAAAAAGTCCAAGAACATCAAAATCCCATGTGTGGTTGTCAAGATATGATCAAATCATTTTCATCAGTTTTTGAACTTCAACAAGCCATAACTCTCAAACCATAAGGCCAAATTTGGTGGGGTTTTTTCCTACAAACCACATTTTTCATCCTCTTTCCAAAAATATAAATTTCATGACCTAAAACCTCACCATTCAAAATGGCATTTTTGGACCTTTTGCATTTAAAATCAAAGTTTGACCAAACTTTGACTTTTTGATTTATGGACTTTTTCACCATTTTGCCAATTGGAAATGCTTTCATATCATATTTGGGACTTGTCTCAAGCCTTAAACCATCATCATATCACCATGTTACTACCATTTTGGACCAAAGAGCAATGTTGGCAAATTGTACAATTGGTAGCATTAAGTAAAAGCAAGGTACAGCAGCTTTTGTACAACAACAAATAGCAACTGGCATGGTCTTTCTGCAGCATTCCACAGGCCCAACTCGACCAGCCATATACCTCCCTTCTTCACTTATGCATAGTTAGCAATTTTGGCAAATGGAGCTCATTAAGCTAATCCAGCATATCATTCCTTAAACCAACCTAGAACAGACCATATAAAGTCTTTTTCTGACATTGGCCAACCCTAGAAGCTGCAGCCACAGACACAATACACATCACCTTCACATTTTGCATTTTGGCATTTTTGGAATTTTTTCTGCACCAACACTAAAAACCCTTGAACAATCTTCATTGTTCCTTTATCTGGACCATCTTTGGAGCCCCTTTGAACCACCAAACCTCAACTGTAGCATGGCCTGTTGCTCTTTTTCCTTCAAGAACCACTAATGGCATTTCAAGCTGTGAAGAGTTCCAGGTATTCTTAAGGTGAAAAAGCTCCATCATCCATCATTTAGTAGCTGTGTGGTCATCTGTTTTGCTCTGAATCACTCAACACAACCCTGTTTCACATTGTCTTCAAAAACAAGTAAGTAATTCGACTCCCTCCTTTTACCATGACCTGATATGTGTTAGATAGCTTGTTGTATGTTGATTCCAATGAGTGCTAGTTTGCTCAAAATGCTGAACTATGCTGTCTTAAAACTTGATTTTCATTTTTGTGTATAAATGCATTTTGGTTCGATTTGTTTTGTTTGCAATGGTTTAGTGAAAAGTGATGATATATTCTTGTTGCTTAAAGTTTGTTAATGCTATTGGTATGCTCATACTTAATTTCTGAGCACATTGATTTTTTCGAGCTTATGATGATGAATATATGCAGTTATGCTCAAACCCTAGAACTATGCCTAGATTTCCCATGTTTGTGTTGGTTTGGTTGTTAGCTGATATTACTTAGTGATGAGGTTACATTGCTTTGTTTTATGGTTGATGCTTTGATGATGATTACATGATAATGAATGCTGTTCTTGATTAAGCCTGCTGCAGTGTTTGAAACTTTAGGCACATGCTCAGCAAAATCCATGTGAAATATATATTGTATGCTGTTACCATTGAAATGTTGAATGATGATGATTACATGATGATGATAAACATGAATGTGCTGCCATACTGTGCTATGCCTTACTGTTTGAAATCTCCTAAACATGCTCAGAAAATCCATTGCATTGTGTTTGTTGTGTTTGGTGGTGGTTGTTCAAAGTTGTTTGATTTTGCATGAACCTACTGTGCTATGCTGCTGTTTTGCTATTTTTTAGGCTGCCAAGAAATCCTCATGAAATAGGTTGTGTGTGTTAGTGTCATGATGCTACATAAGTGCTAGTGCTATTGTCATTGTGTGTTGTTTTGATGTTGATGAACCATAAACATGAAATTGAGGCTGCTAATGCCCTGCTGCTATGCTGTTGTAAATGCTGTTCAAGTTTCAATTGGTGATGAATGTATACATGTTGCTGATTGTTTAAGTCTTCCCTGTCTGGAATTTCCATGAGTAATGTTTATTTGAGTTGTTGGTTGATGTGCTTGATGCCATGTTATTATGTGAGGTGACCTGAAGTTTGTTTCTATGATGATGAACACATACATGTTGCTGTTGAAGCCTTAGAGCCATTTCCCATATTGTCTTGTTGGCTGCTGTTGTTCTTGCTGCATGAGCATTACATTGGTGTTACCATGTTGGTCTGCATGATTTTTGTTTGGGATCTGATTGGCCATGATAATCGATTGAGGTTGAGCATTTGAGCTGCTCGGCTGCTGTTCTGAACATTGCCCTGGGATCTATGTGAAACATGTTGTTGCTGTTATTTGTTTTGTTTGATATGATGATTGATGAGCATGCTATGCTAAACCCTACCATGATGCTGCCTGTACTGAATGCCATGATACCCTGCTGCAGTGTTGAAACATGTTGTATGCTGCTGTTTATTTTTGAATGATTATTAATGATGAATACATGTAACCATGCTGTCATGCCATGCTGCTGTTATGCTACTACCATGCTGTGCTGTTGTTTGATGATTACATGTTGATGATGGATTTGCTCTGCTGCTGTTTCAAACTCTCCTAGGAATCCACTTGGTTTATGTTTTGTGTATTGGTGCCATGATGTTACATGCTGTCATGCTCTGCTGCAATTGCCAAACTGCAATGCATATCATGCTGTTGCTTGCTGTTGGATAATGAACATAATGATGGTTGTTGCTGCTGTTATTTAAACAATTACCTTGTCCATAATGATGCTATACTGCTGAGTTGTTTGTTGTCGAATTTGTTTGGATGTGATTGAACTTGTATGAAGTTTGTGTTTGCTGGTTGATAATGAACATGTTGATGAACCAAAGGCTGTTTGCTGTTTGCCAAAACCCTAAAATGCATGTGAACTTAGAATCTTGAAGCTCATTGGTTGTTGCTGGCTTTGTTTACTGTTTCATTGGGGCGAGCCAATCAGGACATTTCCTGGGCGCCCCTGAAACGATGTCGTTTCGTTAAATGAAGGCAAATATTACCACAATGCCACGGTTGACCCTTGTGTTGACCAATTGCCTTGCCTTTTGTTCATGCTTGCTACACTATTTCATCCAACTTCAACAAATTGTTTTCTAATTCATTTTTTATCAAAAAAATTATGAAATTTTTTCCACATGTTCACAAATGAGTCTAATATTTAATTGTGAATTTTAGTTAATTTTTCATGTTCTGGATTTTAAATGATAAATGATTTTCCAACATGTGTGCATAAATGATACATTGTGCCATTTCAATTGTGAAATACTCATGTTGCATCCTTTGCCCTTGAATTTTTTTGTGGTTG
The DNA here is from genome assembly GCF_024323335.1 of Lathyrus oleraceus. Classification (NCBI taxonomy): domain Eukaryota; kingdom Viridiplantae; phylum Streptophyta; class Magnoliopsida; order Fabales; family Fabaceae; genus Lathyrus; species Lathyrus oleraceus. The sequence goes on along the minus strand of NC_066580.1, from coordinate 323,532,936 downwards.
TTCTACACACATTGACCTTCATTTCCATATAAAGTTTGTGCATTTATCATTTGTGGATTGATAGTTATGATTTTTTGAAGTTGTGTGTTGCATTTGGTGTCACACCATGATCATGCATTTTCATAATTTTTGTTCACATGCTTCCTCTTATCCAAATCACTTGAAATTTTGCATGAATGATCCCTTGTATGTCTAATTGATGTATGAATTTTCTTGGAATTGATCTTGCTGTTTTCCATTTGATTGAGAATTTTCTTCCATATGTGGTCATTTGTTGACTTTTTGTGCTATGCCTTGCCAAATCCTTTGTGAAATTCTCAAATCTTATTGTATGACCATGGAATTTCATATGTGATAACTAGACATCTCAAGCTTTGCATTGGTGTTAATCTCATTCATTTCTCTTCTGTTTTCAGATTGATATGATTTTTTGAAGTTGACCCTTGTTTGTTGACTTTCACCATGCTTGCTTGAATTTGTTTTGGCTTCATGATTTTACTTGACTGCCTTCCTCTCATCCAAATGCCATGAAATTTTGCATGTATACCATGTTAGATGTTAGGATTGAGTGTGATTTATTTCATGATTTTTGAAATTGTTTGAGTTGACTTTTGAATGAAGTCTTTGCTGTTGACTTTTGTATGCTTCTCTTGCCATGTTTTGCATCCTTTTGCATATGAAATGACCATGATGCATGATATAAGTTTGAATCCAATTGTGTTTGCTTCCTACATGATTGAATTTGACTTTGATTGAACATTGCTTGCTGCCTTGACTTTTTCTTTCATCTTTGACCCTAGGCTAGTCCTAGTGGTCTTCTAAGCTTATGTTGAGTTCATCTGTTTCAGGTTGAGCACTAATGCCTTGAGGATCATTCAAATATTCGTTTGAGTTGAATTATATGATGTGCTAATCTTTGTTTTGTAGGTGACTCACATGCTTGAGTCTTTGTGCCTTGCACAATTGGTCCCTCTGTGGTTGACTTTTGGTTATTTCCTTTTGGTTTTGACTGTTGACATGTTTGCTAATGAGTTTGACTTTTGCAGGTACTTTAGTTGCCTAAGTTCTTTGAACTTGTTTGCTTGCTTTGCTATTTAGCATTTGCTTTGAGGTATAAATACTTCTTCTTCATGTAGTCTGGAGACCCGGTCTGTTATTTGACCGGGCAAACTGTCTGAAGTCCTCCTTAAGAGGCAATGCCTGTGTTTGTTTATATTTGTCCTAAGTAGGAAAAGTCCTTCAAGTAAGGCAATTGGTGGAAGGTAGGGATAAGCAATCTATCCCCCACTATTCAGTGTGTCCTCTCTTTGCTCCCATTTCATGGTAGAAGCAATGAGATAAATACCCAAGATCTAATCGAGTCAATAATGTGGAGAGAGTTCCTACTTTCTGAACTCCCACACTTTCTTTGATGCTCTCTCTGATATGAGATTGAAGCAATGAGGCACGCCCCTCATCTCCTTTTCATCTGCTTCACCTGAGCCCCTCAATGGCCAGGTTAAGAGCGACACTTACCTATTACAGTGGACTTTTAAAGTCAAACCCTCTTGTGTGAGCCCCCCATTGTTTGGCTATAGAGTGTGCTGTTTGATATTCATTGATTGATTGATTGCTTCATATGCACTTGTTTGCCTGTATGCTATGCATTTATCATCATCATCAATTGCCATTAGTGCATGTTCATCTCATTTGTTTTGTGATGCTATCATTGTTGTTTACCCATTGAGGACAATTGTAAGTCCATTGCTTTGGCATTTGCTCCTGTGAGATGGAAGGATAGAGTGTAAGACCTCATTGGTCACTCATATCTCCTGTTTATCTGTTTGTATGTGAGGATACAGTTATAAGTCCCTGTAAGTTGGCATCTGTTATCCTGTGATCATAGTTTGTTCATCTGTTTGTGTGAGAGGTTGCAATTATAAGTCCCTGTAAGTTGGCATTTGCATACCTGTGATCATGTCATTGCTCTTGTGCTTGTATGTGAGGATCCATTGTAAGTCCCTGTGATGTGGCATTGGATTTCCTGTGAGCATACTGTGGAGTTAACCTAAGTCCAGATAGATTGGCAGTTGACTTCCATATTTCATCTCTGTTCTTTTCTTTTGAGGAGATCGGTGTAAGACCATTGAGTGGCATCTGATATCCTGTTCTGTTTTAGGAGACTGGTGTAAATCCATTTATTGGTATCCGGTATCCGCTTTTATTTTCTTTGCCTGTGGAGATTAGTGTAAGACCATTGAGTGGCCTCTGATATCCCATTTTGTTTTAGGAGATTGGTATAAGACCATTGATTGGCATCCGATATCCGCTTTTGCTTGCTTTGCTTGTTTATTATTATCCATTGCATTCCAAAGGACACACTTGAATCATCTGCTATATGATTTCAAGAAGTGAACCTTCTAAGAAGTTTTACTATCCATCCTCATCCATTCATCATTCGTTATGTCCTAGACTTTTCACACTTTATCTTTCAAACTTGACATAAGTGTTGTGCAAACATCTTCATGTTTTCTAACTAAAAACCTGGACTCAAGTCCTTGACCTTTTTTCAAACTCCATTTCATAATACTTATTTGAATTGATCTTAATCATACTTTGACTCCATTTTCATAATCATAATCAGTAACTCCACTCATTCACTTGTTTTGGCTTTGTCCATTAATCTTTTCATACATGAGCTATAGGTTTGATTTATCTTAGTGGTTGATGTTAATCTCACCTTCTGTCTTTAGTGATTGAATTGTAAGTCTTCCTCGCCTATTATAGGGTTAACCCCTCCCTGGCCAGTTGAAGCTGTTCTCACATGGTGGACGTTGTTGTTTGTATAAGGTTGAGTTTTCTCCCGTGGATAACGTAAGACCTAGGGTTTGTGTTTAAAATTGAACCTAACCCACTTTTGGAAATCTTTTAGCCGAACTACGGCGTTCTGATCCTTACCTTTGATGGAAGGTACGTAGGCAACGGGTTCATCCGTTCGAACCCAATAACCCAATAACCAATAAAAATGTATATTCTTTTCTCATCATCCCAATCATGTTTGCACAATATTTTTGTCATAACAAATAACAATATTTTACAACAAGTGTGAAAAGGGCTCCCTAGGAGTACCTAGGACGTAGTGGGTGCCTAACACCTTCCCATTGCGTAATTTACCCCTTACCCAGAATCTCTGATCTTTTTATTAGTTTTCTACGTGTAAAACTTCTTAGGCTTTTGTTCGCTTTTTAGCCAGTCCTTTGGATAAATAAAAGTGCGGTGGCGACTCGAAATTTTTCATGTATCTCTTAGCTTATGATTTAATCGATAGATCATATAGCGACGAATACACCGCTACAGAAAAGTGGCGACTCTGCTGGGGACACTCTCACCAGAATCCCTGGTTGTATTGCCTACTTTTCACCCTTGTTGTGATATATGTTATTATTCTTTATCTGACATATTTTTGTACAATTTGGGATGACTGTATTGATTGTAATGTGTGAATTGCTTGATATACATTTGCTGTTTGCTTTGGTGATCTGTGAGATGAGTTCTATACCCGAACTCGAGTGCTCTCTAGGATAGGAGAATGGCATAGTCTTGTCGACTGGTGTGGAGTAGTCCTTAGCCAGTTGACTTGCGAGTCCATTCACTTGGTGGAGGTCATGTTGGACTAATAATGTCACACAAGTTATTTGTGGTTAGGCATTATTCTTTCAATCATGTTCCGCAGAAGCCAAGGACCTTAGTTTACCAAACCCATCTTGGCCTATTTTTAGGACCGTAGTGCGGAGGTCGTTCAGATGTCAGTTCTGATACGATTGTTACGCGATACTACACTCATAAGAGTTTCTCTTGAGAATATTCTTGGAATACGAGTATTCGTTCCTCCGATAATATTCGAAAGATGGAACGATGATTATGGGAACCTCTGATAGAACATGTCTGGCAGGTTTAAACCCTAGTACACTCCCTTTGGGTGGTTCTTAACCGAGACTCCATGCTCGTGACTCTCAACAAACCCGTGATTCGTGGTTGAGTCGTTCAAGCATTGTTAATATCAATGGATCCCGGATCAGGTGTAAAACCTAAAATCCATCAAAGCGGCTGGTTGATATTAAGAATGTTAGAACCGGTTCATGTACCGTTAATATCAATGGAACTTGGGTGTCGATAAGGTGAAAACCTAAATCCACCAAAATGGATGATTGATATTAGGGATACATAGAGCTTTCCCACGACCTTTGTTTGGTGTGCTTTGTTTGATCCTTGAGTGTGTTTGTTGCATTCATGCATTCACGCATTCATCCGCATTCATGTCATCGAAAGAGAAAATTTTCAAGGGACTTAAAGGGTTATTTGCAAAATTTTCAGACATGGAAAGACCGAAAAGGCATACAAAGAAGTACAGCTTTAAGCAGCCCGATGTAAAAGAGTTAAGGAATCTGACATCATATGTATTAGATCCCTTGGGTTTCAAGGCTCGATATGGGAAGCTTCTGCCGTTGCTGACTACTCAAGTGGATGGGGGATTGATGAGCACTCTTGCTCAATTCTATGATCCGCTCTATCATTGCTTCTTATTTCCGGACTTCCAGTTGCTGCCGACTTTGGAAGAATACTCTCACCTTATTGGGATTCCGATTCTGGATCAAGTGCCGTTCAGTGGCTTAGAGAGTATTCTATCTGCTCGAGAGATTTCCAGTCTGTTGCACATAGATGAAGATCTGATTAGAGCTAATCTGACTACCAAAGGCGGAATTCAGGGTTTTCCTTCCGAGTTCCTTATTGCTCAAGCCACCTTTTATGGGAAGGCCATGAGTGAGGATGCCTTTGAGGCTCTATTCGTATTGCTTATCTATGGATTGGTGCTGTTTCCCAACTTCGACAAGTTCGTCGACATGAATGCCATTAGGATCTTTTCAGTTCTTAATCCGGTTCCGACCTTGTTGGGTGATGCATATGTATCCATGCATCTGAGGAATATGAAGAATGGAGGAGTTATTGTCTGCTGTTTACCCCTGCTGTACAAGTGGTTTATTTCGCACTTGCCTCAGACAGTTGCTTTCAAGGAGAACAAGGGATGTCTACGGTGGTCTCAGAGACTCATGTCTCTCACCAATGATGATATCACCTGGTATGATCGCGTGTATGATACCGTTCAGATCATCAATTCTTGTGGGGAATTCCCTAATGTGCCTCTTCTTGGCACATGTGGTGGGATCACCTACAACCCTACGCTTGCACGTCGTCAGCTTGGGTTCCCCCTAAAGGATAAACCCCATAACATTCTGTTAGAAGGTGTATTCTTTCAGGAGGGTAAAGATCCCCAAGGCCTGAAAGCCAGATTTGTCCGCGCTTGGCGCAATATTCGCATGAAGGGTAGGAATGAATTGGGTCCAAAGAACTGCATTGCTTTGGAGCCATACACCTCTTGGGTCAGACAGAGGGCTGCTACCTACCTGATGCCATATGATCATCCAAGACCTACACTGTTGGATGTGGCTGGGCCTTCAACCCTCCCTACCCAACGTGTAGAGGAGTTGAGAGAAGAAGACCTTTCGCGTGCCTGGATCCGCGAGAGAGAAGAATTGCTGCAGCAGCTCAAGGAGAAGGATGATATGATTGAATTTCTCGAGCACCGAGTGATCGACGATCCGAACGACACTTGGACTTCTCTGCTTCCTCAATCATCCAAATTCTGGAAAAGGAAGTATGATCAACTTGCAAAGGAGAAGGCTGATATGGAGGCCGCCTATGAGAGAGAGATCAAGAAGTTGTACACTTCTCGTCTTCCAGCATCCCGAGCTAATGGGGATCCATAGGATGTTATTTACCTTTTCTCTTTGTAATATTTAAAAAGAATGCTGTACTTCTTTGTCTAACACTTTGAATGAAATATTTTCCATGAGCGATCAAAATGTTTAAATATTCAAAAATATTGCAAACAAAACCCTAAGGGTTCCTTGAAAATCAAAGCATTTGCACAAAGCATTTCATGCATCATTCCTGCATAAACAGGTACCTTTTTCTGGTCTTCCGGTTCTAACATCTGCTCTTCATTTATTTTGAAGACAAGCTGACTCACCGGTATTATACAAGGGTCAACTCTGCAAGGATTATGGAGCAGTTGGAACAAGAGAATCAGACTCTGAGAGATGAAGTCGCCAGACTTGGCGCATTGATGGAGCAACTCCTTGCTGCCCAGAATCAGCCTGCTCCTCAGCCAGCAACTCCCGTTCAGCGGACGGTTATATCTGAAGTAGCTACTTCGTCGGTGCCTGTCAGTGCCCAGCAGCCAAATGCCATGCCTCCCGGTTTTCCTTGGGGGATGCCTCCTGGCTTCATGCCTGATCTGCCAGCTCCTACCTTTGCTCAAATGCCGGCATCTAGCCCGGTCCCTATTCCTGTTCCTCCTGTCGTGCATACCATGCCAAGGGTAGACGACACCATTTATCACTCTGAAGCGTCTGAGGGCTCAGATGTACACGAGAAAATGGATGCGATGAACGATCAATTCCTTGAGCTGAGGAAGGAATTGAGAACTCTCAGAGGCAAAGATCTCTTCGGCAAGTCAGCAGCCGAACTTTGTCTAGTTCCCGGTGTTAAAATACCAGTCAAATTCAAAGTCCCAGACTTTGAGAAGTATAAGGGGAACACTTGTCCTTTGGCACACTTGGTCATGTATGCCAGAAAGATGTCCACGCAGACAGACAACGATCAACTCCTGATCCACTACTTCCAAGACAGTTTGTCTGGTGCTGCTCTCCGTTGGTACATGAGCCTGGACAGCGTCAACATCCGCTCTTTCAATGACCTTGGCGAAGCTTTCGTCAAGCAATATAAATACAACGTTGACATGGCGCCTGACAGAGATCAACTCAGGTCTATGTCACAAAAGGACAAAGAGACGTTCAAGGAGTACGCCCAGAGATGGCGTGAGCTGGCAGCTCAGATCACTCCACCATTAGAAGAGAAAGAGATGACCAAGATTTTTCTGAAAACTCTTGGGTCATTTTATTATGAGAGAATGGTGGCCAGCGCTCCCTCTGATTTCACCGAGATGGTGAATATGGGGATGCGTCTTGAAGAAGGTGTCCGTGAAGGACGGTTGTCAAAAGATGATGGTTCTTCCTCTAAACGGTATGGAGCGTTTAAGAGGAAAGAGGGTGAAGCGCATGCTGTGCAGTCTCAGCCCAAGCATCGAAGACCCTCTGTTCAGAGGAAGCCTGCACATCGTGCCGGACATCAGCATCAGGTGGCTAGTGTAGCGCCTGTATTCAAGGATAATGCTCAGCAGTATCAGCATCAGCAGCAATATCCACAACCGCAATACCAACAGCAACAGCAGCGTCCACAGCAACAGGCCTACCAGCCTCGTGGAAGTACGACCAATCAAGCAAATGTGAACTATGATAGGAAGAAGGTCAGCTTCGACCCTATTCCGATGACATATACAGAGCTTTATCCCTCCTTGTTGGAGAGGAAATTGGTTTCTCCCAGGGATCCTCCTGCTATTCCTGCAAACCCGCAATGGTGGTACAAACCAGACCAGCATTGTGCCTATCATTCCGGTGCTCCGGGCCACAACGTTGAGAACTGTTTCCCGCTGAAGAATAAGGTTCAAGACCTCATGAGAAGCGGAATTCTGAGTTTTGAAGACTCCAATCCGAATGTCACCCGGAACCCATTGCCTTCGCATGGGAAGTCTGTGAATATGATTCAGGAAGACCTTGGGAAGTACAAGGTGAAGTATGTCAGTCATATCCGGCAGTCATTGGTTGGATTACATAAGATGCTGTGTCAGCACAGTTATTTGAAGCATAACCATGACCAGTGCCGTGTCTGTTCTGTTAATCGCTTGGGTTGCGATCAGGTTCGCAGAGAGCTTCAGATGTTGTTGAATGAAGGTACCATTGAGATTCTCCAGAATCGCAATGTTGATATTGATGAGCCCGAAGTGAGTGTTATCTCCCCGGTGTTCAAATTGCCAGAGCCCGTCGTTATTCGCTACAATAGCAGCAAATCTAAGGCTTCACCTTCCTTGATTATTAAGCCAGCCGGCCCTGTGCCGTATTCATCTGATCGGGCTATACCATTCCGGTACAATCCTGTTGCTGTCCAGGATGGGGTTGAAGTACCTTTGCCTTCCACTTCCGTGACCACTATCGCTGATGTTAGTGGATTGACCCGCAGTGGTCGTGTCTTTTCTGCGCCTGCTAAGGCTGTTGCTTCTGAATCTGTTGAGCGTCCTGTGGGGACTGCTGTGAATGTTCAGAATCCGGCACTTGATGTTGCCCAACCTTCCTCCTCCGTACAAAAGACTCCCATTTCTTCAGGTGGCCCAAGTGGCATTATTGATGAAGAATCTGATGAGATGCTGAGGCTCATCAGAAAGAGTGAGTACAATATTGTAGACCAGCTTCTACACACGCCCTCCAAGATCTCCATTCTTTCTTTGTTGCTGAATTCAGAACCCCATCGGGAGTCTCTTCAGAAAGTCTTGGACCTGGCATATGTCGATCACGACGTCACCCTGGAATAATTTGATAGCATTGTTGCAAACATTACCGCTTGCAACACCTTGAGCTTTTGTGACGCTGATCTCCCTGAGGAGGGAAGAGACCACAACATGGCTTTACACATATCCATGAATTGCAAATCTGATGCAATGTCCAATGTGTTGGTGGACACTGGATCATCTCTGAATGTATTGCCAAAATCCACACTCTCACGATTGTCATATCAAGGTCCTCCTATGAGGCAGAGTGGGGTTGTTGTTAAAGCTTTTGATGGGTCGCGTAAGACCGTGATTGGGGAAGTGGATCTCCCAATCAAAATAGGACCAAGTGATTTCCAGATCACTTTTCAAGTAATGGATATTCACCCATCATACAGCTGTCTCTTAGGCAGACCATGGATTCACGAGGCTGGCGCCGTGACATCCACCCTACACCAAAAGCTGAAGTTTGTGAAAAATAAGAAATTGGTTGTAGTAGGGGGAGAAAAGGCTCTCCTGGTCAGTAATTTGTCTTCTTTCTCGTACATTGATGCGGAGGATGAAGTTGGAACTCAGTTCCAAGCTTTATCTATTGATGAACCAATCGAGAAGAAGTCTCCTTCATTCACTTCCTACCGAGATGCAAAGCTGGCCATTGAATGTGGTGCAGTTGCTGGATTAGGGAAAGTGCTTGAACTTGAAGATAATCGATCCCGGGCTGGCATTGGCTTTGGTTCTGGGGCATGCAATGAGCAAGGTCTGTTCACAAGTGGAGGATTCATCCATGCTGATCAACCTGCGGAAGAGGAAGCTGCTGCTATCATTGAAGAAGAAGATGCAGAAGACTTGAACAATTTTGTTATTCCTGGTGGTGTCTGCCACAATTGGGTCGCTGTGGATGTTCCTACAGTTGTCCATAGATCAGAGTAATTGTTCATTTTGTTTAAAACCCTTCTCCCATGCCAAAAGGAGAAGTGATGACATTGTTGGCAAAGCATATATACAATGATATTTTCATTCAATTTTTGCATTGTCAAAACATTTGTTTTTCCTTTGTTTTCACTTTTTGCTTTTCTTTATGAAATCAGTGATCACAAAAAACCATAAAAACAAAAATAAAAGCTGTAAAAGCAACATTCTTTCATCTGCATAATGATTTGTTTGTTTAAATTCTGAAATTTTTCTTAACCAAAATCATTATGCAGGTTGATCCTAAAACCCATTGAACATAATGATCCAACGCCATCTCCCAACTTTGAATTCCCTGTATTTGAGGCAGAGGAAGATGACGTTGAAGAGATTCCTGATGAGATCACTCGTCTCCTTGAGCACGAAGAGAAGATCATTCAGCCGCATCTCGAAGACTTGGAAACAGTCAACTTGGGATCTGAAGACTGTGAGCGCCTGGTGAAGATTGGGGCACTTCTTGAAGAGTCTGTTAAAGAAGATTTGATCAGCTTGCTACGAGAATATTCAGATATCTTTGCTTGGTCCTATGAAGACATGCCGGGTTTAGATACAGATATTGTGCAACATTTCCTGCCTTTGAAGCCTGAGTGCGTGCCTGTGAAGCAGAAGCTCAGAAGAACTCATCCAGATATGGCAGTGAAGATCAAAGAGGAAGTTCAGAAGCAAATTGATGCGGGGTTTCTGGTGACTTCGACATATCCTCTATGGGTGGCCAATATTGTGCCTGTTCCTAAGAAGGACGGAAAAGTCCGTATGTGCGTTGACTACAGAGATTTGAATAAAGCTAGCCCAAAAGATGATTTTCCTCTACCACACATTGACATGTTGGTAGACAATACAGCTAAATTCAAAGTCTTTTCCTTTATGGACGGATTTTCCGGATATAATCAAATCAAGATGGCACCAGAGGATATGGAGAAGACAACATTCATCACACCTTGGGGAACATTCTGTTATCGAGTGATGCCCTTCGGTTTGAAGAACGCCGGAGCCACGTATCAACGAGCTATGACTACCTTGTTTCATGATATGATGCACAAGGAGATAGAAGTCTATGTTGATGATATGATTGCTAAGTCCCGAACGGAAGTTGAGCATATTGAGCACTTGTTGAAGCTTTTTCAACGTTTGAGGAAATTCCAGCTTCGTCTGAATCCGAACAAATGTACTTTTGGAGTCCGTTCCGGCAAGTTGTTGGGTTTTGTGGTAAGCGAAAGAGGTATTGAGGTTGATCCTGCAAAGGTCAAAGCAATACAAGAGATGCCCGCACCCAAAACTGAGAAGCAAGTCCGAGGTTTTCTTGGCCGCTTGAACTACATTTCCAGATTTATATCCCACATGACTGCCACATGTGCGCCGATATTCAAGCTCCTCCGGAAAGATCAGTCTCATGATTGGACCGAGGATTGCCAGAAAGCTTTCGACAGTATCAAAGATTATCTGTCTGAACCTCCGATTTTGTCTCCGCCAGTGGAAGGAAGACCTCTGATTATGTACTTAACAGTTCTTGAAGATTCGATGGGTTGTGTACTCGGTCAACAAGACGAATCAGGGAAGAAGGAGTTTGCTATCTACTACCTCAGTAAGAAGTTTACTGATTGTGAGTCTCGGTACTCTATGCTTGAGAAGACGTGTTGTGCTTTAGCTTGGGCAGCTAAGCGTTTGCGCCAGTACATGATTAATCATACAACTTGGTTGATATCCAGAATGGATCCAATTAAGTATATCTTCGAGAAGCCTGCTTTAACTGGGAGGATTGCCCGTTGGCAGATGTTATTGTCTGAGTATGATATCGAGTATCGAGCTCAGAAAGCTATCAAAGGTAGTATCTTGGCTGACCATCTAGCGCACCAGCCGATTGAAGATCATCAGTCTGTTCAGTATGACTTCCCTGATGAGGAAATTCTGTATTTGAAGATGAAAGATTGTGATGAGCCTACACTTGATGAAGGTCCAGAACCTGGTTCCAGATGGACGATGGTGTTTGATGGCGCTGTTAATCAATATGGAAATGGAATTGGGGCAGTAATTGTTAATCCCCAGGGTTCGCACATTCCATTTACAGCAAGGCTAACTTTCAAATGCACGAATAACATGGCAGAGTATGAAGCCTGTATTATGGGACTTGAAGAATGCATTGACTTGAGAATCAAATATCTTGATGTCTATGGTGATTCAGCTTTGGTTGTCAATCAGATCAAAGGTGAATGGGAGACGAATCAACCAGGTCTCATCCCATACAGAGATTATGCAAGGAGAATTTCAACTTTCTTCACAGAAGTTGAATTTTATCATATTCCTCGAGAGGATAATCGGATGGCAGATGCCCTTGCAACGCTTGCTTCCATGATAGTAGTCAGATGGTGGAACGATGTTCCCAACATTACTGTGATGCGCTTGGACAGACCAGCTCACATATTTGCAATTGAAGAAGTGAAAGATGACAAGCCTTGGTATTTTGATATCAAGAATTTCCTCCAGAACCAGGTCTACCCGCCTGGGGCATCTGTGAAAGATAGGAAAACTTTGAGAAGGTTGTCAGGCAGTTTCTACCTCAGTGGTGAAGTGCTGTACAAGAGAAATTTTGATATGGTTTTGCTCAGATGCGTGGATAGACACGAAGCAAACCTATTGATGACTGAGGTCCATGAGGGTTCATTTGGTACTCATTCCAATGGACATGCCATGGCTAAGAAGATGTTGAGAGCAGGCTACTATTGGCTGACAATGGAGTCTGACTGTTGCAAGTATGTGAAGAAATGTCACAAGTGTCAAATTTATGCGGATAAGATTCATATTCCTCCGACACTCCTGAATGTGATTTCATCACCATGGCCTTTCTCTATGTGGGGAATTGACATGATCGGTATGATTGAGCCGAAAGCGTCCAATGGACATCGGTTTATTCTCGTAGCAATTGATTACTTCACCAAATGGGTTGAAGCCGCTTCATACGCGAATGTAACCAGGCAGGTGGTTGTGAAGTTTATCAAGAATCAGTTGATTTGCCGTTATGGTGTGCCAGAGAGGATCATTACTGATAATGGATCCAATCTGAATAATAAGATGATGGATGAGTTGTGCGCTGAATTTAAGATTGCACACCATAATTCCTCTCCTTACAGACCTAAGATGAATGGGGCTGTTGAAGCTGCTAACAAGAATATCAAGAGAATTATCCAGAAGATGACTGTCACTTACAAAGATTGGCATGAGATGCTGCCATTTGCTTTGCATGGATATCGTACGTCTGTACGCACTTCAACAGGGGCAACCCCTTTCTCTCTTGTTTATGGCATGGAAGCCGTTCTCCCAGTAGAGGTGGAGATCCCATCAATGCGAGTCTTGATGGAAGCCAAGTTGACTGATGCTGAATGGATTCAAAGTCGTTACGACCAGTTGAATTTGATTGAAGAAAAGAGATTAACTGCCATGTGCCATGGTCAGTTGTATCAGCAGAGAATGAAGAAAGCATTCGACAAGAAGGTCAAGCCTCGTGTGTTCCGAGAAGGTGACCTTGTGCTCAAGAAAGTTTTGTCTTTCGCGCCCGATTCCAGGGGCAAGTGGACTCCAAACTACGAGGGTCCATATGTTGTTAAGAGAGCCTTTTCAGGCGGTGCTTTGATGCTTACAACAATGGATGGGGAGGATTTCACTCGTCCTGTGAATTCAGATGCAGTTAAGAGATACTTTGCCTAGAAAAAAAAAAGTATATGCAAATGAAAAAAAAAAAAAAAAAAAAAAAAAAAAAAAAAAAAACAGAATAGCTCGCTAAGTTGAAAACCCGAAAGGGCAGCTTAGGCAAAAATGAGCGTCTCGGTGGAGAACCCGCAAGGGTAATCCAGGCAAAAATTAGAGACTTGAAAAAAGATATATATTTGCATCCCGCTAGATTGAGTACCTCACTCTGGGGCAATCTAGGCCAAAGTTAGGGATTTGGCAAGTAACTGCATTCTGACAAGACTTTCTGTTCGTCAGTCGTCATTTCGTCAGAAGATTCTCGATTCGTCGTCAACCGAAGCTTCGGATACATCGAGATTCAAATTGGTAGAGAAAGGATCATTATGTTCAATGTAGCCCTCTTCCAATATATATCACTGATTTCAAATTTGTACAGATCTATGGAGTCTTGCCATTTGCAGACTACCATTCTATCAAATCAATTTGAGCTTTTTATCCAATTATTTGCACTCTTATTTGTTTCAATTCAAACAAATGTTTTGCATGTTTTAAATTGATAAAATGTCATTGTTTTAAACAAATTAATTTTTCAAAATTTTTGTTTTAAACAAAGTGAACATCCACAAGATTGAAGGGATACTCAAGAATATCTCAGTGCTCTCCCGAGGGTGGCATGATTCCCAACAGGTAAGACATTGGTTCATACTCCTGGTTTGGTGGTATCTTCTTTCTTCAAATCTTTGTTGGGGTTGTTCCTCAAGCAGAGTTGTTGTTGGGGCTGTTCCCCAGTACAGTCGCAAGTGATTTGTTGTTGAAGACTTCGTTTTCTCCAGCAGCAGTTTTTCCCCAGCATGGGTATTTTATTTAGAAGTTTCGGTGGTTGATGGTTTATCATCTTGGTGCCCCGTCACTTTCTCCAGTGGGTCATAACCCCAGACTTTATTTGCCCCCTCAGCACAGTCATGAGTGTAACTGATTGATTGATACTCCCCTCGGAGTCGCGAGTAGAGCTGTTATTAACATCCCCACCAGAGTTGCAAGTGGAGTTGTTACCGCTTTTCCCCATGCAGGTTGCAACAGGATTTGTCTGTTTCCTCAGCATGATCGCTTTCTTTTTGAAGACTCGGTAAGTCAGTGGTTTGATACCCGGTACTTTACCCCTTCCCTGGCGAAGTCGTCTGTGGAATTGTTGCTATTGCTCCATCAGAGTTTTATTCTCTCCAGCAGAGCAGGATTTATTTTCCTGAGCAGTTTTGATTTGGGTTGACATCCCAGTATTTGAAACCATCTTTTCCTCAGCTTAGTCTGCAGATTGTTTGTTGTGGCAGTTTTGCCTGTTGAATACTCCTTCAATCCCCCGGTATGGTCGGATGATGGCTCTAGCCTCCAGTGAACGGATTGATTTCCTGACTGTTTGTGATCCCCAGTAGAGTGGCTTATATTGCAGAATCTACGTGTTGTGATCAGTTTGCTATGTATTTTCTCCCCAAGTGAAGCGGTTCGTTGCAGAATCTACTTGTTTGATCTGTCCTCCCTCAGTGGTTTTTTCCCAAGAGAGTAGCCGACAGTTTTCCCCAGTAGAATTGCTTGTGCAGTTAGATTCTATTTGGATGATATCATTCTCCCTCAGTGGGTTGTTCCCCAGTGGAGTTATGTGGAGTTGCTTCTACAGCAGTTCATGCTTAAGCACTTTTTGTTTCTCAGTTGACACTGAGATCCCCCGCATATCTTTGGGACTTCTCTTGTTCCTCTACAGATTTGTCTTGGTGGCTGTTTCGCCCGTTGTGACTTTCTGTACCCTGATTGGGTTGTTTCCTGATATCTCTGATTCGCTGCTTCTTCAGCAGTACCCGCAGATCTTTGCTTTACAGCATGTAGATCTCCGCAGATTGGCTCTCCAGCTGGTTTTTCCCCTGGAAGTTTAATACCGGACGTTTGGTTCCTGAACCTGTTTGTGTTAGAATTGTCTGTTTTGTCAGCATTCATCAAACATAAATCACGCATATTCATGCATATTCATGAAACATTCAGATATTCATGTTGCATTTCTCGCCATATATCTTTTGTTTGTCGTGTCTCCTGCTATGGTGATATATATCTCTTTACAGATCTCCCCAAGCAGATGTCGGGTGTTTATAAATCTCTCCATATAGAGTCGGCCCCGTAAGCAGAAAATGCGTCTGTCTTTCCTTCTGCAGTTCCCCACTGAGATTATCCTCGTGGATGACGGTTTCTTCCGTTTCCTCCCAACACATATATTGGGATGGATTTTCCTATTTGAGTTATATCCTCATTAGGACGTGTCTTTATTCAGTCTGTCTCTTCGGATTATTCCCGAATCGACTATTTGTCAAATATCTTGTGCTTCCCAGTGGGTTGTTCCCCAGCGGAATGTTTTTGGGCCTCTACCCAGTAACCGGTAGTTGTAAGTCCTATCTTTTCCTGGCTTTCTAAACAGAATTTGTGGTTATACACCTTTTATTCTCCAGCCAGAGTTTTTGGTCTTCTACCTCATACCCGGTAGTTGTAAATCCTATTTTCCTGCTCTTCAGCAGTTTGTGGTTTGTTATAAACCCTATTTTGGTTTCCCGTGCGGATTTGTGTGATTTGTTATATCCCCACGCGGAGTTTTTGGTCTTCTACCCCGTGTTCGGTAGATGTAAACCCTAATTTTTGTGGTTATCTTCATCCAATATATTTGATGATGATTTTCCTTTGCTTGTATAAGTTGCTCAGATCAGCACTTATATCTTTAGCAAATATTTTGCGGATAATTGCCGTATGCTAGCAATTTTATCCCCAGTGGGTCTTTTCACCGTATGCTAGTGATTTGTTCCCCGGATCATTGGTTGTTTACCAGTGCCTCCCCAGCTAGTCCCTGTCGATAATTGCCGGATGCTTGCAACTTATCCTCAGCAGATCGCCTTTCATTTACCCTTTTGTTGGTAATGTCTGTTGCTCCTTTTGATTGGTTATCATTATATACCAAGTTTGGTATCCCGATGCCTTTCTTTTCGGTTGATTTATCCTTTATTAACCCAGTAACCGGTTGTGGATAGTCTTCCATGCGAGTATATTATTCACGGTCTGCCGGTAATGAATAGTATATCTCATGCACTCTTCAGTCGAAGCCTTTTGTGTTTCCCCAGTCGAGTAAGATTCGTTAGTTCCCTTTGTGGAGTCGAATATTCTTGTTGTTGGATAATTGCCGGATGCTTGCAATTTATCCCTTTGAGTTGTCTTTCGTTTACCCGTATGCTTGGTATCGATTGTCTCTCTTTTTGGTTAGTCACCTATTATATACCCAGTAACCGGTATCTCTGGTGTCTTTTCCTTTCGAGTGTATTATTCACGGTCTGCCGGTAATGAATAATATATCTCATGCGCTCTTTAGTTGGAATCCTTTGTTGATTTTCCTCAACTGAGCAAGATTCGTATTCTTTGTAGAATCGAATATCCATCCTTTAACCAGTTTGTGTTTTGGATGATGAGTGTTTTGGAAGTGAAAACCAATTCACGTTTTCGGTAGATCACCTATTATATACCCAGTAACCGGTATCTCTGGTGTTTCTTACCATGCGAGTTTATTATCTACGTTCTGACGGTAATAGATAATATATCTCATGTGAGTATCTTATCCACGGTCTGCCGGTAATGGATATTGTATCTCATGCACTCTTTGGGTTTGTGTCCCCAGTTGAGTAAGATTCGTTTTCCCGTTGTGGATTCGAATGCCCATCCTGTAAGTTGTTTTGCTTTTTCAAGCCCTCCTTTCGGATGATGAGTGTTTTGGAAGTGAAAACCAATTCACGTCTTCGGATTTTATCCTATAAACAACCCAGTAACCGGTTCAGGATAATTTTCCTTTCGAGTATGTTATTCACGGTCTGCCGGTAATGAATAATATGTCTCATCTGAGTATTCTATCCACGTTCTGACGGTAATGGATATTATATCTCGTTCGCTCTTGAGTCAATCTTTTGATTGTTTTCCCCTCAGAGTAAGATTCATTTTCCTTGTGGAATTGAATGTCCATCCTATAAACAAGTTTGCTTTTCGCTCTCTTCAGGATGATGAGTGTTTTGGAAGTGAAATCCAATTCACGCTTTGGTCGGTCACCTATTATATACCCAGTAACCGGTATCCTTGGTGTTCCCTCCTTTCTGCTCCCTATTATGACTTCGGTCCCCCTGTGGAGTCAGATTTTCTCTGAGTTTGTTACCCGTATGCTTGGTGACATCTCATTTTTTGTGTTGCTTCCCCAGTGGAGTTTTTCTTTTGCTTCTCCTCAGGAGTCAGCTTGTGTCTCTCCAATGGATTTATTTTCCATTTGGAGTATTTCCCCAGTGTGAGTCCTTCACTCCCCGGTGAGTTCTCCAGTCTGTTTTCTGTTTTCTAATCAGAGTCGTGTTTTGTTCACGTTATGTCAGTTTTATCTTCCCCAGTTTGGAGTCGTGTCTTGTTCACGCATTTCTTTTATTATCCCCATAGAGTCTTGTTAGAGTCTCTGTTCCTGGTGAGTGTACTACTCCGATGGATCGTCTTTTCTTCTGTGTGAATCATATTCGCCACAGAATTTGTGTCTTTTGCATACATACATTTGCATCATGAGGTCTCTTAGGGACCAAAATTTGTCTCATTACTGTTATTTAAGCCCATTCTACCGCGTCGAGATGAAGATTTCTAAACTTCACTTCTCCGGCTAGAATGACCTTAAATAGGGGCATCTGTAAGACCCCAATTTTGGGCCCTAAGATCCCTCATGGCCCATATCATTCATATCATAACCTCAAGGATCATTGCATGCCTTTGCTCCCCTCCTAGTGGGTAGATTGCCTTGTGGTTTGTTTCTTGATCACCAAGCATACTTTGCATTTGTATATCTTTGCTTTCATATGTTTATCATTCAAAAAGTACAAAAATATTGTCTGTTTAACCTTGTTGCTTGCAGTGGAAGCAATCATCAGCAATTAGGTCAAAGATGGTCAACAATCAGTCAAAGCAATGGATGGTGGCCATTCTTGCAGAATTTGGGCACCATGATCAATAATCAAAAGTTCATACATCTTGAGACATCATTCGAAGTCAAGTTCTCAAGGAATTAGGGTTTGGAAATCATCAGAAGAAGTTCAATCAGTCCAAAACCCTAGAAAAGTCAAACTTGGTCAACAGTTGATTTAATCAGAGATTTGATGGATAGAATTGATCTGAAGGAGTTCATTCATGCTTGTATAAGCCTCATATATCATGTTCAACCTCATCATGGAAGAAAATCAAGCCAATCAGAAATTTTCCAGAAATAGAAAGTGGACCTGTAATTTCAACTGCCAAAAATGGAAACTTCTTGATCTTAAACTTACATCATGATACAAGCTTCAAATGAATTTTTGCCCAACATGAAAGTTGAAGATCTTGTCTTCCCATTTTCAAAAAGTCCAAGAACATCAAAATCCCATGTGTGGTTGTCAAGATATGATCAAATCATTTTCATCAGTTTTTGAACTTCAACAAGCCATAACTCTCAAACCATAAGGCCAAATTTGGTGGGGTTTTTTCCTACAAACCACATTTTTCATCCTCTTTCCAAAAATATAAATTTCATGACCTAAAACCTCACCATTCAAAATGGCATTTTTGGACCTTTTGCATTTAAAATCAAAGTTTGACCAAACTTTGACTTTTTGATTTATGGACTTTTTCACCATTTTGCCAATTGGAAATGCTTTCATATCATATTTGGGACTTGTCTCAAGCCTTAAACCATCATCATATCACCATGTTACTACCATTTTGGACCAAAGAGCAATGTTGGCAAATTGTACAATTGGTAGCATTAAGTAAAAGCAAGGTACAGCAGCTTTTGTACAACAACAAATAGCAACTGGCATGGTCTTTCTGCAGCATTCCACAGGCCCAACTCGACCAGCCATATACCTCCCTTCTTCACTTATGCATAGTTAGCAATTTTGGCAAATGGAGCTCATTAAGCTAATCCAGCATATCATTCCTTAAACCAACCTAGAACAGACCATATAAAGTCTTTTTCTGACATTGGCCAACCCTAGAAGCTGCAGCCACAGACACAATACACATCACCTTCACATTTTGCATTTTGGCATTTTTGGAATTTTTTCTGCACCAACACTAAAAACCCTTGAACAATCTTCATTGTTCCTTTATCTGGACCATCTTTGGAGCCCCTTTGAACCACCAAACCTCAACTGTAGCATGGCCTGTTGCTCTTTTTCCTTCAAGAACCACTAATGGCATTTCAAGCTGTGAAGAGTTCCAGGTATTCTTAAGGTGAAAAAGCTCCATCATCCATCATTTAGTAGCTGTGTGGTCATCTGTTTTGCTCTGAATCACTCAACACAACCCTGTTTCACATTGTCTTCAAAAACAAGTAAGTAATTCGACTCCCTCCTTTTACCATGACCTGATATGTGTTAGATAGCTTGTTGTATGCTGATTCCAATGAGTGCTAGTTTGCTCAAAATGCTGAACTATGCTGTCTTAAAACTTGATTTTCATTTTTGTGTATAAATGCATTTTGGTTCGATTTGTTTTGTTTGCAATGGTTTAGTGAAAAGTGATGATATATTCTTGTTGCTTAAAGTTTGTTAATGCTATTGGTATGCTCATACTTAATTTCTGAGCACATTGATTTTTTCGAGCTTATGATGATGAATATATGCAGTTATGCTCAAACCCTAGAACTATGCCTAGATTTCCCATGTTTGTGTTGGTTTGGTTGTTAGCTGATATTACTTAGTGATGAGGTTACATTGCTTTGTTTTATGGTTGATGCTTTGATGATGATTACATGATAATGAATGCTGTTCTTGATTAAGCCTGCTGCAGTGTTTGAAACTTTAGGCACATGCTCAGCAAAATCCATGTGAAATATATATTGTATGCTGTTACCATTGAAATGTTGAATGATGATGATTACATGATGATGATAAACATGAATGTGCTGCCATACTGTGCTATGCCTTACTGTTTGAAATCTCCTAAACATGCTCAGAAAATCCATTGCATTGTGTTTGTTGTGTTTGGTGGTGGTTGTTCAAAGTTGTTTGATTTTGCATGAACCTACTGTGCTATGCTGCTGTTTTGCTATTTTTTAGGCTGCCAAGAAATCCTCATGAAATAGGTTGTGTGTGTTAGTGTCATGATGCTACATAAGTGCTAGTGCTATTGTCATTGTGTGTTGTTTTGATGTTGATGAACCATAAACATGAAATTGAGGCTGCTAATGCCCTGCTGCTATGCTGTTGTAAATGCTGTTCAAGTTTCAATTGGTGATGAATGTATACATGTTGCTGATTGTTTAAGTCTTCCCTGTCTGGAATTTCCATGAGTAATGTTTATTTGAGTTGTTGGTTGATGTGCTTGATGCCATGTTATTATGTGAGGTGACCTGAAGTTTGTTTCTATGATGATGAACACATACATGTTGCTGTTGAAGCCTTAGAGCCATTTCCCATATTGTCTTGTTGGCTGCTGTTGTTCTTGCTGCATGAGCATTACATTGGTGTTACCATGTTGGTCTGCATGATTTTTGTTTGGGATCTGATTGGCCATGATAATCGATTGAGGTTGAGCATTTGAGCTGCTCGGCTGCTGTTCTGAACATTGCCCTGGGATCTATGTGAAACATGTTGTTGCTGTTATTTGTTTTGTTTGATATGATGATTGATGAGCATGCTATGCTAAACCCTACCATGATGCTGCCTGTACTGAATGCCATGATACCCTGCTGCAGTGTTGAAACATGTTGTATGCTGCTGTTTATTTTTGAATGATTATTAATGATGAATACATGTAACCATGCTGTCATGCCATGCTGCTGTTATGCTACTACCATGCTGTGCTGTTGTTTGATGATTACATGTTGATGATGGATTTGCTCTGCTGCTGTTTCAAACTCTCCTAGGAATCCACTTGGTTTATGTTTTGTGTATTGGTGCCATGATGTTACATGCTGTCATGCTCTGCTGCAATTGCCAAACTGCAATGCATATCATGCTGTTGCTTGCTGTTGGATAATGAACATAATGATGGTTGTTGCTGCTGTTATTTAAACAATTACCTTGTCCATAATGATGCTATACTGCTGAGTTGTTTGTTGTCGAATTTGTTTGGATGTGATTGAACTTGTATGAAGTTTGTGTTTGCTGGTTGATAATGAACATGTTGATGAACCAAAGGCTGTTTGCTGTTTGCCAAAACCCTAAAATGCATGTGAACTTAGAATCTTGAAGCTCATTGGTTGTTGCTGGCTTTGTTTACTGTTTCATTGGGGCGAGCCAATCAGGACATTTCCTGGGCGCCCCTGAAACGATGTCGTTTCGTTAAATGAAGGCAAATATTACCACAATGCCACGGTTGACCCTTGTGTTGACCAATTGCCTTGCCTTTTGTTCATGCTTGCTACACTATTTCATCCAACTTCAACAAATTGTTTTCTAATTCATTTTTTATCAAAAAAATTATGAAATTTTTTCCACATGTTCACAAATGAGTCTAATATTTAATTGTGAATTTTAGTTAATTTTTCATGTTCTGGATTTTAAATGATAAATGATTTTCCAACATGTGTGCATAAATGATACATTGTGCCATTTCAATTGTGAAATACTCATGTTGCATCCTTTGCCCTTGAATTTTTTTGTGGTTGTTCTACACACATTGACCTTCATTTCCATATAAAGTTTGTGCATTTATCATTTGTGGATTGATAGTTATGATTTTTTGAAGTTGTGTGTTGCATTTGGTGTCACACCATGATCATGCATTTTCATAATTTTTGTTCACATGCTTCCTCTTATCCAAATCACTTGAAATTTTGCATGAATGATCCCTTGTATGTCTAATTGATGTATGAATTTTCTTGGAATTGATCTTGCTGTTTTCCATTTGATTGAGAATTTTCTTCCATATGTGGTCATTTGTTGACTTTTTGTGCTATGCCTTGCCAAATCCTTTGTGAAATTCTCAAATCTTATTGTATGACCATGGAATTTCATATGTGATAACTAGACATCTCAAGCTTTGCATTGGTGTTAATCTCATTCATTTCTCTTCTGTTTTCAGATTGATATGATTTTTTGAAGTTGACCCTTGTTTGTTGACTTTCACCATGCTTGCTTGAATTTGTTTTGGCTTCATGATTTTACTTGACTGCCTTCCTCTCATCCAAATGCCATGAAATTTTGCATGTATACCATGTTAGATGTTAGGATTGAGTGTGATTTATTTCATGATTTTTGAAATTGTTTGAGTTGACTTTTGAATGAAGTCTTTGCTGTTGACTTTTGTATGCTTCTCTTGCCATGTTTTGCATCCTTTTGCATATGAAATGACCATGATGCATGATATAAGTTTGAATCCAATTGTGTTTGCTTCCTACATGATTGAATTTGACTTTGATTGAACATTGCTTGCTGCCTTGACTTTTTCTTTCATCTTTGACCCTAGGCTAGTCCTAGTGGTCTTCTAAGCTTATGTTGAGTTCATCTGTTTCAGGTTGAGCACTAATGCCTTGAGGATCATTCAAATATTCGTTTGAGTTGAATTATATGATGTGCTAATCTTTGTTTTGTAGGTGACTCACATGCTTGAGTCTTTGTGCCTTGCACAATTGGTCCCTCTGTGGTTGACTTTTGGTTATTTCCTTTTGGTTTTGACTGTTGACATGTTTGCTAATGAGTTTGACTTTTGCAGGTACTTTAGTTGCCTAAGTTCTTTGAACTTGTTTGCTTGCTTTGCTATTTAGCATTTGCTTTGAGGTATAAATACTTCTTCTTCATGTAGTCTGGAGACCCGGTCTGTTATTTGACCGGGCAAACTGTCTGAAGTCCTCCTTAAGAGGCAATGCCTGTGTTTGTTTATATTTGTCCTAAGTAGGAAAAGTCCTTCAAGTAAGGCAATTGGTGGAAGGTAGGGATAAGCAATCTATCCCCCACTATTCAGTGTGTCCTCTCTTTGCTCCCATTTCATGGTAGAAGCAATGAGATAAATACCCAAGATCTAATCGAGTCAATAATGTGGAGAGAGTTCCTACTTTCTGAACTCCCACACTTTCTTTGATGCTCTCTCTGATATGAGATTGAAGCAATGAGGCACGCCCCTCATCTCCTTTTCATCTGCTTCACCTGAGCCCCTCAATGGCCAGGTTAAGAGCGACACTTACCTATTACAGTGGACTTTTAAAGTCAAACCCTCTTGTGTGAGCCCCCCATTGTTTGGCTATAGAGTGTGCTGTTTGATATTCATTGATTGATTGATTGCTTCATATGCACTTGTTTGCCTGTATGCTATGCATTTATCATCATCATCAATTGCCATTAGTGCATGTTCATCTCATTTGTTTTGTGATGCTATCATTGTTGTTTACCCATTGAGGACAATTGTAAGTCCATTGCTTTGGCATTTGCTCCTGTGAGATGGAAGGATAGAGTGTAAGACCTCATTGGTCACTCATATCTCCTGTTTATCTGTTTGTATGTGAGGATACAGTTATAAGTCCCTGTAAGTTGGCATCTGTTATCCTGTGATCATAGTTTGTTCATCTGTTTGTGTGAGAGGTTGCAATTATAAGTCCCTGTAAGTTGGCATTTGCATACCTGTGATCATGTCATTGCTCTTGTGCTTGTATGTGAGGATCCATTGTAAGTCCCTGTGATGTGGCATTGGATTTCCTGTGAGCATACTGTGGAGTTAACCTAAGTCCAGATAGATTGGCAGTTGACTTCCATATTTCATCTCTGTTCTTTTCTTTTGAGGAGATCGGTGTAAGACCATTGAGTGGCATCTGATATCCTGTTCTGTTTTAGGAGACTGGTGTAAATCCATTTATTGGTATCCGGTATCCGCTTTTATTTTCTTTGCCTGTGGAGATTAGTGTAAGACCATTGAGTGGCCTCTGATATCCCATTTTGTTTTAGGAGATTGGTATAAGACCATTGATTGGCATCCGATATCCGCTTTTGCTTGCTTTGCTTGTTTATTATTATCCATTGCATTCCAAAGGACACACTTGAATCATCTGCTATATGATTTCAAGAAGTGAACCTTCTAAGAAGTTTTACTATCCATCCTCATCCATTCATCATTCGTTATGTCCTAGACTTTTCACACTTTATCTTTCAAACTTGACATAAGTGTTGTGCAAACATCTTCATGTTTTCTAACTAAAAACCTGGACTCAAGTCCTTGACCTTTTTTCAAACTCCATTTCATAATACTTATTTGAATTGATCTTAATCATACTTTGACTCCATTTTCATAATCATAATCAGTAACTCCACTCATTCACTTGTTTTGGCTTTGTCCATTAATCTTTTCATACATGAGCTATAGGTTTGATTTATCTTAGTGGTTGATGTTAATCTCACATTCTGTCTTTAGTGATTGAATTGTAAGTCTTCCTCGCCTATTATAGGGTTAACCCCTCCCTGGCCAGTTGAAGCTGTTCTCACATGGTGGACGTTGTTGTTTGTATAAGGTTGAGTTTTCTCCCGTGGATAACGTAAGACCTAGGGTTTGTGTTTAAAATTGAACCTAACCCACTTTTGGAAATCTTTTAGCCGAACTACGGCGTTCTGATCCTTACCTTTGATGGAAGGTACGTAGGCAACGGGTTCATCCGTTCGAACCCAATAACCCAATAACCAATAAAAATGTATATTCTTTTCTCATCATCCCAATCATGTTTGCACAATATTTTTGTCATAACAAATAACAATATTTTACAACAAGTGTGAAAAGGGCTCCCTAGGAGTACCTAGGACGTAGTGGGTGCCTAACACCTTCCCATTGCGTAATTTACCCCTTACCCAGAATCTCTGATCTTTTTATTAGTTTTCTACGTGTAAAACTTCTTAGGCTTTTGTTCGCTTTTTAGCCAGTCCTTTGGATAAATAAAAGTGCGGTGGCGACTCGAAATTTTTCATGTATCTCTTAGCTTATGATTTAATCGATAGATCATATAGCGACGAATACACCGCTACAATATCCATCACATAAAAGACGGTGTTGAAGGTTTGTGATCCAATCTGAATTGGCAATTCTACCTCTCCGAACACCGACCTCTTAGAGCCATCGAAGGCTCTCACAATGAGATCAGAAGGCTTCAAGACTAAACCTTCTACTTCTAACCTTGACAGGGCTCTCTTGGGTAACACGTTGAGAGAGGAACCTGTATCCACCAGAACATGTGATAACACAGTATCTTTGCATTCCATCGAAATGTGCCAAGCCCTGTTATGATTGCATCCAGCCGGTGTCAAGTCAGAATCAGTGAAACCCAACCCGTTGCTTGCATGGACATTTGCAACGATCCCTTCCAGTTGGTTCACTGAGATCTCCTGAGGCACATGAGCAGCATTTAGGACCTTCAGAAATGCCTCCATGTGTGCCTCCGAACACAGCAGGAGTGAGAGAATAGATATCTTAGACGGCGTCTGAATCAGCTGATCAACTACCTTGTAGTCGCTTCTCTTTATGATTCTCAAGAGCTCGTCCACATCCTTCGTGAAAGCAGGCTCAGAACCAGCCTGTGGTGCAGAGGTACCCTCATTTGCAACTTGTTTGCCCTTGGCCTTGGCCGCAGTGTCAGCATTATCAGCTTGGGTAGCCGGTGGTGAGAATAGTCTACCACTCCTGGTGAATCGCTCGATTCCACCAACATTGTCCACTGCGGGATCTTTTATCTCCAATTCAGATTCAGACTTCTGATTCTGCACCTCCAATTTCAGTGGTTGCTTCACCCCATGATCGTGTGTGTATACACTCCCCCCATAATGCCAAGGAATGGCCCTTTCGCTGGTGAAAGGTAAAGGACCAGGGGTCGTGATGGTCATAGTGGATGGTCGCACTGGTGGCACTGGTTGCGTTTCTGGCACACTGATCTGAGCAGTTGGGTAGAAAATGGTGATAGTAGCAACATCACAGTCGTACTCAGAAATCTCATTCATTGAAATACAAACATTCGAAACATCGGAATCAAGTTCAGTTACATCATAATCAACCATATTGTTTGGGATATCAGCAACAACATTGGGAAAATTAAATACATTATCAGGAATTACACAATCAACAGGATCAACATTTGTGAATTCATCAGCAGCATCTTCAAACACCTCTTCATCAACCCCTTCAATAGATTCTTGGACAGACAAGTCTTCAACTTGGAGGATACCATTGTCAAGCAAGGCCTGGATGCCCTGCTGCAGCTTCAAACAACCTCTGCTCTGTATAGCACAATCCGAACAACCCTTCCCACAATCGGGGAAACATTTGCCTTCAGCAAGTGTTCTTTGATCTCTAATAGCGGAGTCTTCAGCTTCAACATATCTTTAATTGACTTGGCTTCTCCTTCCAGCATATTAACATTTGCACCAACATGCTGCGGCATGGGATTGCTGACGACATTATGAGCCGGCGCAAAGTTGATGGCCTTCGAATCAATGAGGTCTTGAACTACGTGCTTAAAAGCTTTGCAGTTCTCAATACTATGGCCAGGTGCCCCAGAGTGGAAGTTACACCTAGCGTTGGCATCATAACCCACTGGAAGCCTGCCAACAGGAGGAGTCAGAGTGTGTAACTGCACGAGTTGTAGTTGTTGAAGACTAGGAAGCAACTGAGTGTACGACATTGGAAGAGTGTCGAAACACCTGTCCATCATCCTTTGCCTCTGTTGATAGGCGGGTCTGTTACCCGGTTGTTGCTGTTGTGGGTACTGAGTTTGTTGACGTTGTGGTTGTTGTTGTTGCACTGGTGTTACAGTCGGAATAGTCACAGCGGCAACATATGGTTGTTGGTGGTAGTTCTGAAAACGGTTCCTTCTGATACCCTTGTTCTGATATGAAGACAAAGAATTAACATCCCCCTTTCTCCGCTTCTGTCCCTGTATGAACGGCTTCTTCACCCCTGACGATGATCCAACCCCACTCTGGATCTTGCAGGTCTTCAAGTAGTTCTCCACCCTCTCACCGGTAGAGACTACGTCAGCAAAGTTGGAGGCATTGCACCCCACCAGACGCTCCAGGTAAGGTCCAGGCAGCGTATTCATGAACATGTTGGCCATTTCCTTTTCCAACATAGGAGGCTGAACACGGGAAGCTGTCTCCCTCCAGCGTTGAGCGTATTCCCTGAAGCACTCATTGCTTTTAAGAGACAGATTCTGAAGTTGGGTTCTGTCTGGCGCCATATTTGCGTTGTATTGGTATTGCTTCACGAAAGCCTCAGCCAAATCCCTCCAGCAACGGATGTGGGCTCTGTCCAGCCTCATGTACCATTCCAGGGATTCCCCAGCTAGGCTATCCTGGAAAAAGTACATAAGCAACTATTCATCGTCAGAGTATGCAACCATTTTACGGAAGTAGGCTTGCACATGAGTCTTTGGGCAAGAGCTTCCATTGTATTTGTCAAAGACTGGGACTTTGAATTTCGGTGGCACCCTCACGCCTGGGACCAATCCTAAGTCAGCAACGTCTACTCCCAGAGGATTCTGTCCTTCCACTGCCTTCAACCTCTCCTTCAACCTTCTAAACATGGGGTACATGCCATGGCCCATGCCAAAGTCTTCCTGCAACTGGGTGAATTGATCGTCCTGATCATCATGGACGGGCTGTTGACCGTAGTTGACATTCGGGATCGGGGTAGGCCCCGGTCCACTGGGTCCGTTAACCTCTCCAGCCGGAGGATCAGTCAACGTCTCTGGTTGAGTAGTGGCGGGATTCCTCTGCATCATCTGCCTGAGCTCTTGTTGTCCCTGAGCCACCCCTTGAACCACATCCATGAATTGGGTCATGCAGATCCTCATCTCGGCGAGCTCTGCTTGTAGGCCTTCCATTTCTCTCTGCTGATTTCTGCGGGTACCGTATCGGTGAATTCCTGAATCAGCTATCCTGCTAGTGGAACACCAAACAAATGAGAACACCGCAGCAGTACCTGTTATGCAAGACATGCAAATGAATATGTAAATGCAATGACATGTTTATTAATTCCAAAGGGTATTCTACCCCCTTGATTCCAATCTCACGAGAAGATCGAGCCATGGATAAACTTTGGAGATCAAGATGTAATAGAGAGAAAACCATCATATAAATAAGTTCAAAGAGAAGGGCTTTAGCCAATAGTACATCAAAAGAGGATCTCCACAATAAGCATGTGGATTATCACTTCAGAGCAACAACATAATAAGTAAAGAAAGGAACAAAATCAGGACTCAGCCTCCTGTATACAACCCATAAGGACTGCTCCTCACTTCAGCCAGTAATGCCGCCGTGTCAGGATGATCTGGAGATTCTGTCAAACGCCGGATAAGCAGATTCCTCTTATGAATTACCCCATCCAGTTCGTTGATGTGCTCTCTGTAGTAATTCCCATCGTCTTCTCCGAATACCTCTTCAAGTCTAGACCTCTTCAAACCTGCCAGCACCTTGAGTTCTTCAATCTGTTCTTGAGCCTTGTTGAGTTGATCCATGATGTAACCATTGGTTGAACGGGCGCACAGAAGCTCATTATTCTTCTCCTTCAGCAGAATCTTCAACTTCTCCATCTGACCAGTCAATTCGGCCACCATCTCCTCCTCTTTTACCTTCCTAGAAGGTGAAAATGCATCCCATTGCTCTTGCCACCCAGCTAACTTACCATGAGCATCTGTTAACTGTTGTTTGACTCGCCTTAACTCAGAACTGGATGACCCCAAGGCTTTGTCTCTCTTCCTAAAGAAGTCCACCTCTACAGCTAATTTCCTCTATGCTTCCTCTTGCAATCTGACGGCTTCCCCCTTTTGATATTCTGCCTCATGGAATTGATGCATACAGCCTTGCAACTTCACACTCAACTCCGAGTTTTCAGTTAGAAGTTCCTCCATGGCTTTCTTTAGTTTGTTATACTCCTCTCGGCTCACCGTTGTTGACTGCTCAGGAGTTGGTGGATATAAAGGTTCTTCAATAGGAAACGGCAGACCAAACTCTTCGACTCTTCCTTAAAGCCACTCTTCATACTGAAGGTAAGTTCTACAATCTCCTTTTCCAAGCACAGTTCTTCCTCTCTTGATCACCTTGAGCCAGGCCTCAGCTGCCTTAGGGGACACAGTCATATCAGATGAAGAATGGAAAAACAGAGATTCTTCCACATCTTTTTCCAAAGGTGGAGTCCTTAAAGCATATCCGAACTGTCTGACTGCTAGAGAAGGATTGTAGTTGATTCCTCCTCTTCTTCCTACCAATGGTACATTCGGGAAGTTCCCACAACTGTGAATAATATTCGCCCGAAGCAAGTTCTGGTCTGACCACCAAGAAATATCTTCAGCTCTTAACCCCATCAGCCTCTTCGACCAACTCGACAAGTCCTTGAGATCGACGAATGCTCCGGACTTGGGTAGGTGGGAACTGAACCACTTATAAAACAAAAGCGCACAACAATTCATCAATCTTCCTCTCCTATTCTAATTCCTGTGATGCACTGAATGAAAGAAATCTCCCAACAAGGTCGGCACTGGATTTCCCAACACGAAGAGGCGTATTGCGTCTATGTCCACAAATTTTGCAACATTAGGGAACAGGACAATCCCATATACCCAAAGAGCCAACACAGCATTGAAACCCCTTTGATCACCATCTTCAAGCTTCTTCTTGGCCTCTCCCACTAAGAAACTCAAATGAAAACCACTGACTCCTCCCTTCTGACACATATTAGCCTTCAAGATTGATTTCCCCAAATATGTGGCTGAAGCAACCATGTTGAGATCGGGCAGAAACTCAGAACTGTAGAATAGCAACTGCGGCTTGATAGGAACTCTGAGAAAACTGGCAATCTCCTCCAAAGTAGGGACCAAAATATAATCCGAGAATGTGAAACACCTCAATGGAGGGTCATAGAACTGCAGCAGTGTGAAGAGAGCATCATGTTGATCTTTGGAGAGAACCGTGACGAAACTTAGAATCAGCCCGTAGTCCTTCCGGAATCCTTCTAGAGAATCGTGATCCATTGACTTCATCAACTATTGAATGGGTTCCAAGCAAACCACAGGAAACTTGTAGGCGACGTGTCTCTTTCTGCCAATATCCATCTCAGGAGAAACAGAAAACCCCGACCGGAATCAAGAAGAAGATGTAAACACCTGGATATAGATAAACATGTATCAAATGATATGAATGCAATGATGTGATGCAATGCAGTGACATGGAAATCAGGACTGCTATATCTGCTTGACATCTGTCGGGTTGCACTGTCTGAAGAGAAACCCACTGAGGAATATAATACAAGATCAAAACTCTGCTCCAGAAAACCGGGTTGGTTGGAGGTTAAGGTTTCCTGAATTTAGCCCGCCCCTCACTGGTAGGTTTTAAGAACAAAAGTTTGTCAGCTTCAGCCCTTCAGTCGAGAATAATACGTTTACCACTGAAGGTTTGGCATTATTACGGGATAAAAGACCTCCACTGACTCCCCTCAACAGGATATCCTAAAGCAAGTTCCCAGTCTCGGGGTCCTCGGATTGAGCAGCGAGAATGCCCCCACCAGAGCTAACATAAACGCGTCTCGGAGGAGAGGCCTTGACTGAGTTCTCGGGAAATGGTCACCAGAGTCAACGATTTCTAAAGGAACATTTGTCGTTATGGAACACCCATAGGACAGAATATATCCAAAAGAAACCTCGTCTGGATGTGGGCCTCATGAACGACTTAACGTAGCAACATACTATGCAAGCCTCATGACTATCCACTCTAAAACCTGTGTGTACGCTCAAGCCTGGGTAGTGGGCTTATCTATCATAGAACATCCCACCCCAACAAACAAACAACCCAACAGCAGAGCCAACAGATACAAGCAATGATATATACACAAATGCAATAAAGCAGGTAAATGCTGAAAAATAAATAAATGTACAAAAGAATAAACACCCAACAAACAAGAAACCTACAAAAACTAGGAGGGACTCGCTTAGGGAAATCGGGTCCCCAACAGAGTCGCAAGCTGCCGCAGCCTAAAAAAATAGTGTGCAAAGAAACAACCGGCGAGAAAGAAATGACAGAAGAGTCGCCTCCGTGTGTTATTTATCCCAAAGGAAGGAAAGGAAGCACTCAAAGTAAACCTGGAGAAAGGAAAGGAAAAGACAAGGTCTCGCAACCAAATCTTGGGTTCGGGAGTCGATTATGCGAAGGGAAGGTATTAGCACCCCTACGCATCCGTAGTACTCTACGGGATCCACTCTTGTTGTTCTTGTCTAAAGGGTGTGTGTTTATCTAATGTACTATTTACTAAAAGAGAGGGTCAAAAGAAAATGACTCACACGGATGTCGCATCCACTGCATACGTATCTCATCTGAATATGAGAATCAGAGTCTTCGTAGCTCGGCTACCTATGGGTTAAAGAGAAGTGTGCTCGCTAAGACATCGCGTCTTATGCCTACGTATCTCATTTGGAATGAGAATTAGAGCAAACCGTAGTTCGGCTAACTACGGGAACAAGGGTCTTGATTGCAACTAGGGCAAGAGAAAGGGAAGGTCTCGATCGCAACGAGGGCGAGAGAAAAGGAATCTAACCAAGGGCGAAAGCAAACAAAGATTAGTTATTAGTTGTCAGTCAAAAACTCGGCAAGACATCGCATCTCGTACTTACGTATCTCATCTGGAATGAGAATCAGAGTTGTCCTAGTTCGACTACACGGGGATTGCCATCTGAACATGGACTTATAAAGGAAGACATCAATTGTGTCAAAGAAGAGTGGGCAATGTATTCACGTCCTAGCAGCAGGTGTCGCAGCTTGCTGAATCGAGTCTTAGGCAGTTACCTCTTTGCAATAGGACGGATTGACATGCCACAGGATCGGAGACGCACAGAAGGTCTAAAAGAGGGGAAGCTCTGCCCTAGAGTTGTCATGCAATGTGAACCTAAGTGTTAGGATTTACAAATGGGAACATCTACCTAATGTTAGCATGCAAAGAATAAGGGAACTCTACTTATGTTATCATACAAAAGAATGATAGAACTCTACTTATGTTATCATACAAAGGATTCTACCTAATGGGTGCTACCTAAACGGAACAAGAATCGACGAAAGGAGCAAGGACAAGAGTCACTGGTATGGGTAGATGGCGATGCACGAAGCAATCGACTTACAGGGGGTAGATGGCGATGCCTGAAGCAATCGACTTACAAGAGAAATGGCGATGCATGAAGCAATCGACTTACAAAAGGATGGATGAGCAAATGCTGGTTCTGTTAGTTTTTAAAATGAATACTCGGCGTTGGATCGAGGTTTTGATCTTGTTTTGAAATGGTTATCGGATGTTCATTTTATGTTTGTATTAACAGATGAATAAAGAATGAAAGAATAAACATTATACACTTCATGGGAGAGGGGTACATTTGTTATGAATGGGGGTTGTTCATGGCAATCAAACAATAATATTATGTGCCTCATACAATATACAAGTAGGCCACAGTTATCAAACAATACGATATATAAGCAAGTATATGATCAAGTCAAATAATAAAAGAATGAAATAATGAAGCATTAGACAATACATAAGAGGTATAAACATGTTAAACAATCAAACAATAGAGGCGTGGATGAAAGAAACAAGTATAAAAATATCAGATGAATCAGACAGGTGAAACTATGCACACAAAGAATCTATGAATAATTTAATCGGGAAATGATGCAAGGATCAAATAAAATCAAGATGAAAGTCCTCTAATATGTGGCATATTAGATGAACAAGGGAGGATCAAAAGATCTCTTAAATTGCTCTAAGCAATCCCTATGTCAAACATCAATCATAAAAAAGTCAACTGTAAAGTCAAGTCAACTTAAAAAATGTCAAATAAATAGTAAATTAATCACAAAAATTATGAAAAATTAAACTAAGTTAAGTGGGGTCAAGACATCATCATCCCCCAAAAGGATTTCAAAAATAATGAAAATTGGTTATTAAATTAATTGAATCAAACCAAAGGTCAAACCAAAAGTCAAACAACAAGACTAGGTTAGAAATAAATCAAGAATAAATTAAAAATGGGAAATGAAATTCCAACAAAAGGTCAGGTTGACCATGAGACATTGGTCAACCCTCATCCCAAAAATCAAAACCTAAAACTAATTCTATGTCATGAAAATAAAATAAATGAAAAAATGTGCGTTAATATGGACCATTTGAAACAAATAATTAAAATAAAATATTAACATTAAATAAAATATGAAAATAAAAATTAAATAAATTAAATATGACATTAAGGAAAGTAAAAAACATTTTTTGGTATTTTTATGAATAAAAGAAATATTTTTATTAATAAAAAACAAAACAGAAAATAAAAGTAATCATTAATAAAAGAAAATAAAATGAATGAAGAGAATGTGATACAACAAAAATTCGATGTCACAAAATTCCAACTTAAAGCAATACTTCATGGTAAGGGCTTCATAAATGAACATAGCATAGTGTTTACATGGAACAAAACATGATGCAAGCATGGTATAATAAAGTAAGCATGGTGAGCACAAGTGATGAACAAGTATGAAAGAGCATGAAATGAGCAAGGTCATGGAAGAGAGTAGCAAACTTACCTAGTGGAAGTAAGTCCACTGCCTCTTGATAGTTGAGGAATGGAAGGAAATGAGATGCTCTTCAATGGTGCTTCAATGTTTGTGAAATAGAAGAGGAATGCAACATGAAATGAAAAACCAAGCTTGCCTTGCCCTAAAGTTCTGCAACCACCACCCTTCAAGCTAGGGTTTAGAAGCTCTTAAATATGTAGGGTTTGAAGTGTGTAAATGGGCTGAAATGTGACTTGGATTCATGAGCAAAAAGTGTAAAAAGTGAGGTGGTATTAGGAAATCCAGTTGTGGAAAAGCTTAAGTGAGTTGACAACAAAAGTACATAAAGCAAATGGCCAAATGAGGAAATGCAAGGGTTGGTTGGTTTATGCAGCAAGACATGGAAATAAGTCCAACAGGGTGACTTTAAGACTTTATATTTTTATGAATAAATGTCCAAATGGCAAAGCAATGCAAACAGTAGATAGAGGGCATGGAACTTAACATTTTTCATGTTGAACACAACTTGAAATGATGAGTGGAAAGAGGTGAAAATGGCCATAAAGTTCAGGTCCCATAGCTGCAAAATGGTTGGGCCAGTTTGGCCTAAATGCTGTCAAAAAATTCAGCCTATGATACCAACTTTAGATGAGTGTATCTTCCAAACCAATGATCCAAATGGGGTGGTTCCAAAAAGCTGTGAAAGAGATCCAAAAAGCCAGTTTGGTAACTTTTCCAACTCCTAATTAAATGATGAATCCATGATCCAACCTTGATCAAATTTCACATGTAGGCTTCCTTAGGCATGAATTTTGAGATTCCACTTTCAAAATGTCGGGAGTTGACTTTTCTGGCCCCACAGTTGACTTTTCCTAATTTGTCTGATTTCCGATTCCATTGATCAATTGAAGCACCTCTAGCTCAAATAAAGAGCTGATTTTTTGCATGTAGATCCTTGTGGACATGTGGAGGGCTGTGGAAATGAGTTTCACTCAAGGAATCAGAAATAAACCGATTTTATACCAAACCTTAGTTTTAGGGCAAAAATGACTAGAAACTGATTGCACTGATTGCCAATGGATCTTTTTGTGATAATTGTGGATCTTCTTAGGCCAAGATGCCTCTATAATCATGACATGAATGAGCCCCTTCACTTCCAACCAAACCTTGCCTGTTGCAGGTAGCCATGAAACCCTGATTTCTGATTAAATCCATATGCACACTCTGAGAGCTCTGAGAGCTCTGAGTCTTCCACTGATGAACTGAGGACCATAATAGGACATATGGAACCCCTTGAGACTTGTATAATTGGAGAATGAAGTTCAATTCTCAGTCTTGCTCTGTGTGGGCTCCTTCTGGTAAGGAGTGACCAATCAAACCCTGATTTCCCAAGTCACTGATGTAGTATGCAATAAGCATGACCTAGTATGATGCTAATGCAATGTGAAACACAATCCCATGCTTCCGAGAAAAATGAAGGGTAAATTTTGGGGTATTACACATATCAAATGGGGGACAACCCTACAGGGGATTACTACATCAAATACTGCTCAGAATCAAACACTGTTTGAAATAAGGAGATCTTCTATCAGAAGATGGAACTCCGCTGGGGATCTCTGTCATAACGAGAGGCAAAACTCTTATTGGGGAACCAGACAACCTATTGGGAATTACCATAAAAATCAACTTTGTGGGGCTTCATTAGGGATTTAACAATCTTCCAGGAAAATCAAAGGCCACACGAGGATGCATATCAGCAACCAATTCCTCAAAAGAAAATTAACAGTCATCAGAATCTTCTTGGCGATTGAGAAATAAACGAATTCCAAGGTACCAAATATATCAGTCGGATCTATAGACTCAAGCAGGGGAGAAACTGCCACGGTTATGCAACAACCAAATAAAGCTTTCATAGAGATCTAGGGTTCATTCAAAAACATACACATTGAGGATGGAAAAACATGAAAGTCTCAGCTAGGGAAGGATGAACTGCAAAGAGAACAACACATCAGCTCTACCGGGGATGATAAATTGCTTGGGGAGCAACTCATCAACCATGCTGGGGATGAATGAAGAATTGTTAGGGAGGTAAAATCACCAACAAAACTGCTTGGGGAAGACAACAATGCTTCACACATCAAGACTTACCATTCTTAGATTGTTATTGACATTCCTTTTTGAATTCGATGTTCTTAAAGTAAATGTCTTATTATTTTAGAAAAATGTTTATTCATCGATTCATTTATTTCAAAATTATCATCATAAATTCAATGTTATTAAATAGAAACAAATAATAATGACAAATAATTGGATAAAAGCTCAACTTTATTTAATAGAATGATGGTCCACAAATGGTGAGACTCCATGGATCTTTACAAAGTTTGAAAATGGTAATTTACATGGAAAAGGGCTACATAGAATACAACAACCACTACTCTCCCTACCAACTTTGAAATCCAATGTGTTCTTGTCTTCGGTTGAGAATGATGAATTAGAACCAAATGAATGTTCAAAACTGCCTCAAAGATCAGGACCAGTCGGGTGCAGTTACTTGCCATAATCTCTAATTTTTGCCTAGATTTCCCCAAGGTGAGGCACTTAATCTACCGGGATAATTTTCTATTTTATGTCTCTAACTTTTTCTTGGATCGCCCTTTCAAGTTTTCAATCCACCGAGGCCCTCATTTTTGCCTAAGTCGCCCTTTCAGTTTTTCAACTTAGCGAGTTGTTCTTTTCTTTTTTTAGGTGAAGTATTTCTTGACTGCAACGACATTCACATGACACGTGAACTCTTCACCATCCATAGTTGTAAGAATGAATGCACCACCTGAAAAGGCTCTCTTAACAACATATTGCCCTTCATAATTAGGAGTCTATTTACCCATAGCATCAGGTTTGAAAGATAAAATCTTCTTGAGCTCGAGGTCACCTTCTCTGAATACACAAGGCTTGACCTTCTTATCAAAAGCTTTCTTGATTCTTTGCTGATATAACTGACCATGACACATGGCAGTCAATCTCTTCTCTTTAATCAAATTAAGCTGGTCAAACCTGGTCTGACACCATTTAGCTTCAGTCAACTTGACTTCCATCAATATATGCATTGATAGGATCTCCACCTCTACGGGGAGCACAACTTCCATGCCATAAACAAGAGAGAAAGGGGTTACCCGTGTTAAAGTATGGACGAATGTACGGTACCCATACAAAGTAAATGGGAGCATCTCATGCCAATCTTTGTACGTCACAACCATCTTCTGGATAATCTTCTTAATATTCTTGTTCGTAGCTTCAACAACCCCATTCATCTTAGGTTTGTAGGGAGAAGGATTTTGATGTGAAATCTTGAAGTCTTTACAAAGAGCTTCCACCATATTATTAATATTATTATTCAAGTTTGATCCATTATTAGTAATGATCTTACTTGGCACACCATAACGACATATAATATGATTCTTGATAAACCTCACAATAACTTGCTAGGTCACATTTGCATACGATGCCGCTTCAACCTACTTTTTGAAGTAATATCTACTAAAATGAAACGATGTCCATTCGATGCTTTAGGCTCAATCATACCAATCATATCAATTCCCCACATAGAGAAGGGCCATGGAGAGGAAATGGCATTCGGAAGTATCGGAGGAACATGAATCTCATCCACATAAATTTGACACTTATGGCATTTCTTCATAAACTTACAACAATCAGATTCCATTGTCAGCCAACAGTAACCTGCTCTCAACATCTTTTTTGCCATAACATGTCCATTGGAATGGGTACCAAAGGAACCTTCATGAACTTCTGTCATCAATAGTTTTACTTCGTGACTATCCATGCATCTGAGCAAAACCATATCAAAATTCCTCTTATAAATCACATCACCATTCAGGTAGAAGTTTCCAGCTAATATTCTCAAAGTCTTCTTATCTTTCAAAGATGCCCCAGGCGGGTAAATCTGACTTTAAAGGAAATATTTGATATCATAATACCATGGCTTATCATCCTTGATTTCTTCAACAACAAACGCATGAGCTGGCCTATCAAGAAGCGTCACATTCAGATTGGGAACTTCATTCTAAAACTTCACCATGATCATGGAAGCCAACGTTGCAAGAGCATTTGCCCTCCGGTTTTCATCTCGAGGAATATGATGAAACTCAACCTTTATAAATGAAGTCGATATCCTCCTTGCATAATATTTGTATGGTATCAAACCGGGTTGATTCGTCTCCCATTCACCTTTTATCTGATTAACAATCAAAGTTAAATCTCCATAGACGTCAAGATATTTGATCATAAGATCAATGGCTTCTTCTTTCCCCATAATACAAGCTTCATACTTAGCCATATTGTTCGTACATTTGAAGGTCAATCTAGCTGTAAATGGAAAATGAGTGCCTTGAGGAGTAATAATCACTGCCCTAATGCCATTACCATATGAATTAATAGCTCCATCAAATACCATGCCCCAACGAGAACCAGGTTCTGGCCCTTCTTCAAGCAATGGTTCATCATAATCCTTCATCTTCAAATACAAAATCTCTTCGTTAGGAAAATCATACTGCACTGACTGATAATCTTCAATAGGTTAGTGAGCCAAATGGTCAGCCAAGATACTACCTTTAATAGCTTTCTGAGCTTGGTATTCAATATCATACTCAGATAATAAGATCTGCCAACGGGCAATCCTCCCAGTTAAAGCGAGCTTCTAAAAAATGTACTTGATTGGATCCATTTTGGATATCAACCAAGTAGTATGATTCAACATATATTGGCGCAAACACTTAGCATCCCAAGCCAAAGTACAACATGTTTTCTCAAGCATAGAATACTGAGTCTCACAATCGGTGAACTTCTTACTGAGGTAGTAAATTGCATATTCTTTCTTACTAGATTCATCTTGCTGACCAGGAACATAACCCACACTCTCACCAAGTACAGTCAAATACATGATCAACGGTCTTCCTTCAACAGGCGGAGACAGAATCAAAGGCTCAAGTAGATATTCTTTGATACTGTCAAAAGCTTTTTGGCAATCCTCGGTCCAATCACAAGACTGATCTTTTTGAAGAAGCTTGAATATTGGTGCACATGTGGAAGTCATATGCGATATAAATCTTCAGATATAGTTCAAGCAGCCGAGAAAACCTCTAACTTGCTTCTCAGTTTTGGGCGCATGCATCTCTTGTATTGCTTTAACCTTGGCAGGATCAACCTCAATACCATTCTCGCTGACAATAAAGCCCAACAACTTACCAGAGCGAACACCAAAAGTACACTTATTGGGATTCAAGTGGAGTTTATACTTCCTCAAACGCTGGAATAACTTCAATAAATGCTCAAAATGCTCTTCTTCATCTCTTGATTTACCAATCATATCATTAACATAAACCTCAATCTCTTTATGCATCATATCATGGAAAGGAGTGGTCATGGCTCTCTGCTACGTTGCACCAACATTCTTTAATCCGAAAGGCATCACTCGATAACAAAATGTTCCCCAAGGTGTAATGAATGTGGGCTTCTCCATATCTTCAGGTGCCATCTTAATTTGATTATAACCGGAAAATCCGTCCATAAACGAAAATACTTTGGATTTAGCTGTATTGTCTACCAACATATCAATGTGTGGCAGAGGAAAATCATCTTTCGAACTAGCTTTATTCAAATCTCTATAATCAACACACATACATACTTTTCCGTCTTTCTTAAGAACACACACACAATATTGGCCACCCATTACGGACATTCAGATGTAACAAGGAATCCATCATCAATCTGATTATGCATTTCCTCCTTAATCTTCACTGCCATATCAGGATGAGTTCTTCTCAATCTCTGCTTGACTGGAGAGCATTCTGGCTTCAAAGGAAATCTATGCTCCACAATATCAGTGTCAAGACCTGACATATCTTGATAGGACCAAGCAAACACATTAGAGTATTCTCGAAGAAGATCAAACAACCCCTTCTTAACCTCTGGACAAAGTTGCGACCCAATCTTGACTTCCTTGACATCATCTTTGGAACCCAAGTTGATTAATTCAATCTTCTCTTCAAACGGATGAATGGATCTTTCCTCGTGCTCAAGAAAACCGGACAACTCATTAGACATGTCTTCATCATCATTTTCTTCCTCAGCTTTAAACACAGGAAAATCAAAGTTTGGAGAGGGAGTAGGATCGTTATGTTCAATGGGTTCTAGAACCAACCAGCATAATGATTTGATATTTTGATTTTAGAGAAATGGAGTGCAAACAAATATTACGCAGATACCAGAAAAATTATTATTTATTTATGTTTTTTGTGATTAGTAATTTTAGAAAAAAAGCAAAAAGTAAAAACAAACATCATAGATGTTGATGAATACAATTGTATTTTTATTGATGATAATAATGAAAATGCCCAACAATGTTTCACTTCTCCCTTAGGCATAGGAGAAGGGTTTTTCTTAAACAATAAACACAAATTACTTTAAATGGTGCATAACAACAGGCACATAAATAATAATTCAATTGTTGCAAGTCTGTCCGTGTGTCACAAAGTTAGCATAAGCTTCGTCTTCAACGTTGTCTTTAATAACTGCATCTGAGTGTTATTCACCTGCATGAATGAACCCTCCACTGCAGAAAACTTGTTGCATAGCTTTGACACTATTGTTGAACGGTTCTTGCTGAAATCCCAACCTAACTTTGTTCTTGTTCTCGATTACCTCTACCACACGGCCCCACTTGTCGGTGCCACCAGCCTGAACAATTGCGCGTGCATCTTTTAGAGAAGACATGGATGCCCCAGTCTTCTGCATCTCATTAGTAATAGATAAAGCTTGGAACGATGTTCCAACTTCTTCTTCAGCTTCCACATAGGTGAAGGGTGATATATGGCTCATTAAAAGCACTTTCTCTCCACCAACAACGACGAGTTTGCCGTTCTTAACAAATTTCAACTTTGGATGCAGCATAGACGTTTCAACACCCACCTTATGAATCCATGGCCTTCCTAGTAAACAACTGCAGGCCATATGAATATCCATTACTTAGAAAGTAATTTGAAATTCACTCGGACCAATCTTAGCTGGAAGATCCACCTCTCCAATGGCAGTTTTTCAAGAACCATCAAACGCTTTTACCACCACACCATTGTACCTCATTGGTGCGCCTTGATAAGATAACCGTGCTAGAGTAGACTTGGGCAACACATTTAATGATGAACCAGTATCCACCAGAGCATTGGATAAAGAGTCCTTTTTGCAGTTCATTGAGATGTGGAGTGCCAAGTTGTGATTTCTACCTTCCTTAGGAAGTTCTTCATCACAAAAACTCATATTGTTGCAAGAAGTGATATTGGCGACAATGTGATCAAACTTATCGACTGTGACATCGCGCTCTACGTAGGCTTGCTCCAACACTTTCTATAAACCCTCTCTATGCGCTTCAGAGTTCATCAATAACACATAAATCTTTGACGGTGTTTAGAGCAGCTGCTCCATAATGTTGAACTCACTTTTCTTGATTAATCGCAAAACTTTATCATTATCATCATCTTTAACCTTCAACCCGTTGGATTCACCAAACTGACAAGTTGGAGTTTTAACAATATCAACTGAAGGAACATCTGCCTTCTTACACCATCTTCCACAACCTTAGGAGATGCTGGGCCAAATACACGACCACTACGGGTCACCTTAACGACATTTGCAATGCTTACCACTAAATTTGCAGTGGGAAGAGGCACCTCTTGCCCATTCTCAATCATAATAGCATTGTACTTATAAGGTACAACTTTATCTAATGAATTTGGGACTGGGCCCGCTAACCGTATTACCAACAGCGATACCGATCTATTGTCAATCTTGTTGCTGTCATACTGGATAATTACTCGCTCCGAAGTCTTGAATACTGGTACAATAATGTTTACATCATTCTCTATATGTCTGGATTATTGGCTCTGAATTACACCTTCGTCTACCAATTTATGAATATCCCTCTTGATAATCACACATCCTCGAGGGTTAACATTACAGATAACACAACCATCATGGTCATGCTCACAATCACTGATTAAGCACAGAGTTCTATGGATCTCTACCAAAGACTGAAGAGTATGAAGAACATCGAAAACCCTAAAATTCCTAGGACAACCATCTACCATATTCACAGAAGCATTGCCATGGGCAGGCAACAAATTAACTTTGACATTAGGCGTGCGGTCTTCAAAGGACACTATATCGATCTTAATCAAATTTTGGACCTCATGCTTCAAAGGATGACAATTTTCAATGTCATGTCTGGGAGCTCCCTGGTGAAAGGCACAATGAAGATCTGGCTTGAACCACCATGGCAAAGGTTTGTGAGTATGTGGAGGATTTCTTGGTTGAATCAAATTCTTGACAACCAAAGAAGAATATAATTCTTCATAAGTCATTCGAATAAGGTCAAAAGTTACCTTCTTCCTCTCAAAATTCTAATGATTGTTGTTATAGTTATTATGGGTACGTTGTTGTGGTTATCGCTGATGTTGCTGAATGGGTATTGATTGATTTGCTAAATTGTTGGTAAAAATAGGAATAACTGATGATACCTGATGATGTTGCTGACAAGATTGGGAATTCTTCTTCACATGAGGCCTCATTTGCCTCCCTATATACACTGCATTG
Organism: Lathyrus oleraceus; assembly: GCF_024323335.1. Lineage (NCBI taxonomy): Eukaryota > Viridiplantae > Streptophyta > Magnoliopsida > Fabales > Fabaceae > Lathyrus > Lathyrus oleraceus. Next base: position 323,490,591 of record NC_066580.1, on the reverse strand, counting down.
GTTTCCCCTTCCTTCCTTTTAGAGAAACTACCACCATATTTCTTGCTTGAAGATGCTTCATCTTTGGACAACCGGCCCTCTCAGACACCTTCCTCTAATTGCATCCCCATGTTCACCATTCCGGTTAAATCATTAGGAGCACTGAAAATCATGATTTCATGATAAAATTAACTCAGAGTCTTCAAAAAGATCTTGGTCATTTCCTTCTCCTCCAAGGGTGGGCTAATTTGAGCAGCCAACTCTCTCCATCTTTGGGCGTACTCCTTGAGTGTCTCTTTATATTTCTGGGACATCGACCGCAATTGATCCCGATCGGGAGCCATATCAACATTATACTTGTATTGCTTAACGAAAGCCTCTCCCAAGTCATTAAAAGTACGGACACTAGCACTGTCCAATCCCATATACCAACGAAGTGTAGCACCAGTTAAACTGTCTTGGAAGTAGTGGATGAGTAGTTGATCATTGTCTGTCTGAGTAGACATCTTACGGGCATACATTATAAGATGACTCAGAGGACAGGTATTTCCCTTATACTTCTCAAAGTCTGGGACCTTGAATTTGACAGGGATTTTGACGTTGGGTACCAAACATAACTCAGCAACACTTTTACCGAACAAGTCTTTACCCCTCAGGGTCTTCAATTCCTTTCTCAACTCAAGAAATTGATCTTTCATCTCGTCTATCTTCTCATAAACATTAGGGCCCTCAGACAGCTCGGAGTGATAGATGGTTTCCTCAACACGACGCAAAGTATGAACGTTAGGAGGAGGAACAAACATGACCGAGCTAGATGTCGGTATAGAAGCAAACGTTGGAGCATATCCTTCAGGCACAAAGTTCGATAGCATTCCCCACGGGAATCCGGCATGCATGGCTGGCACATACTGGCTAGCAGCAACTATAAGCACTGGAGTTGAAGCAATTTTAGAGATAACAGTCCTTTGAGGATGAGGAGTTGCAGGAGGTGGAGATGATTGATTATGAGCATCAATAACAGACTCTATCAAAGTAGTGAGTATGGCAATCTCATCCTTTAGCTCTTTGTTCTCTTGTTATAGATGCTCCATTCTTTTATGGCGATTAGCTCGAGTATTATAATGATGAGTCAGTTTGTCTGGTACAAAGAAGAAGAATCATAAGACATCTAGTCGAAGGCTGGAAATCAAGAAACCTGTTTGTGAAAATGATGCATGAAATGCAGAGAGAAATATGTGTCACCCAACAAAGTCAGAACAAGATTCCCAATCAAGAAAATTCTAATGGCGTTAACATCAACAAAACCGTCAATGGTAGGGAACAAAGATAAACCATATACGAGCAAGCCAAAGATGGCTTCAAAAGCATCCATACTACCGGCTTGAGCAAAAGTAGTAGTTCTACCAATGAGAAACTTAGAAGTCAACCCTAGAATCCCTCCTTTCTTCATCATATTAACATCAATCTCGGGTTTCTTTAAATGAAGAGCCTCAACTATAAGTTGGGACCTCAGAATCTCCTCTAATCCATTGAAGGGCACCTTGTTGGATACAGGTATACCTAAGAGATGGGCATACTCTTCCAACATGGGTATGAGCTGATAATCAGGAAAAGTGAAGCACTGGTAAAAAAGACCATATAATTGGACCAAGATACTCAAGAGTCCTTCCACAAATATAGTAGACAACACAAACAGAAGCTTCCCATGACGTTGCTTGAAATCCAAGGGATCAACTACAAAGGATGACAACCTCTTTAGCTCTTTCAAGACGGGACATCTGAAACTGTACTTCGTAGTGTTCCTTCTCCCACAATCCATGGTCAGAAAATATTTGCAAATACAACCTTAGTTCCATGAAAATTTATTACTTTGACGAATGACATGATGCTCATGAATGCATGAACGCAAAAATCACACACAAGGGATAACATACAAGGCAATTACAAACAAAGGTCATAGGATGGATCAACTCATCATCAAGATCAATCATCCATTTTGGTGAATTTAGGTTTTTCACCTTATCAACACCCAAGTTCCATTGATATTGACAATAACTAGTCGGATTAACCGAGAATCAACGGGATTGTTGTAAGTCACGAGCATGGAGTCAGGTTAAGAACCATCCCAAAGGAGTGTACTAAGGATAAAAAACTGTATATCATATTCTAAAAAGTTCCCAGAGTCGTGATCACATCTATCAGATACTATAAGTTTAGATGACTGACTCATCAACCCGTAGTATTCTCAAGAGAAACTCGTCCGAGTGTAATATCGTGTAACAACTGTTATCAAGTCTACACTTGAACAGTCTCTACACTACGTCCTAAATAGGCCAAGTTGGGTTAAATGTTCTACGGTTCTCATCTTCTCGGACTCCCAGGTCGGAAAAAGTAATGTCTATCCACAATTTACTTGTGTGACATCAGTAATTCCAAGGGGGTATCCACTGAGTAGATGGATCTCAAGCCAACTCATTAAGGACTACTCCATACGAGTCGGACATGACTATACCATCCTCCTATCTTAATTACACTCAAGTTCGGGTTAGAACTTATCTCACCACTCAAAGATCACCAGGCACAACAGACATAAAGTTTCACATACATGTACAAATAAACATCAAATATCAACGAATATAATACACACAAAAAGTAGGCTAAACCCACTGAGGACTACACCCCAACAGAGCCGCCACTTTATTTATGTAGCGGTAAATTCATGACCATTAAGTTATTGGTTAACTCAGCGTCAATAAACTAGAGTCGCCACCGCGCTTTTATTGTTTCCAAAGGAAAAAGGAAAAGTACAAACAAAACCCAAAGATAAGAAGTTTTCAAATCAAAGCTAACAAAATGTCAGAGATTACAGGTAAGGGGGTTGGTTACGCAAAGGGAAGGTACTAGCACCCAAAGTGTCCTAGGTACTCCTAGGGAGCCTTTTTTGTGTGCAAGTGTTTTAGTTGAAAAGATGTTTGTTTAAAAATATAGAATTAGGGGATGAGAAAATAATTCAATTATTATATTTTTTGTGTTTGACAAGACCTTCGATCTTATGCCTACGTACCAACATAAAAAATGAGGGATCAAAACCCCATAGTTTATGGTAAAAATTTCAAAGAGATTGGTGGATTAGTTTTAACAAAAGTTTAAAGATCTTTTGTAATCCATGGGAGAATACTCAACCAAACATCCATTGATAATGAGTGCTTTACAAAATTGAAGAGGGAGGGCTCCAACTTGGATTCAATCAACCAGTATGCCACTAACCCCTAATAAATGGAAAGACTTATCATCAAAATATCATGGAATGGGAGAATTATATCTCAGCTAAAGATAACTCATATCTAAACACTCTCTTTTGCAAAAAAAATTAAAAGAAAAAGGCAAAAAATGGCCAAAGAATTAAATGAGGTTGTTAGTTCTTTTGGTCTTTTTGAAAGTTAAGTCAATATGATTAAGTTTATTCACAAGTTTAATTAAGAAAATGTTTTGAAAATCAATGGCATAAAGCCACTACTCATTAAAATAAGTCTAAGTTGAAAATACAAACAAAGAAGGTTTTGAAATGAGGGCTAAATTTTAAAATTTAAGAAGAACGAGAGGAGGTGAAGGGACTATCCTAGATAAAAATTTAAAATTTTAGAGTTGAAAAGATCTGACCAGTGGGATGCAATCCATAAGACAACAATCATCAGATAAAAAACAATAAGATCAAGAGAACAACTTAAGCACAGAGATAAAATAATAGATAAACCAAGGAGAGCTCCCAAACCTTGTATCAGATGAATGTCATTGGCCAAGTCCTTCAAAGTATAGGGATGTTGCTTACTCTAAGTCCAAAAGTTCAGATCAAGTCGAGGGCAGAGGTCCAACAGTCCACCAACATATTTTTAGTTTTTTTTGTTATTATTAGGTATTTTAAGGTTCTAAGACCATAAACTGAACAAAATCACAAGCACACAATATATACAAGAACAAAGATATGGCTCTAGTGAGCAAAGTAAAAATGACTGAAACATAAACATTTTGTATGAAATGTAAATGAAATGAGTGATAAAGGTACTAAAATTTAAATTACATTAAGTAAATAACATTTAAAGATAAAACAATAATAAAGAAATGTTAGTGAAATATTAGTGAAGGATTTAATTGTTTAAGTCATTCTTTGGAGAACACTCAACCATCCACTCACAGGCATAAAGACATGAACCAAGATATCATCCATGAGAAGGGCTCCAACTTGGATAAATCAATAAGTATGCCACTAGCTCTCATAAATGAAACAAAAGTTAAGCCTTCACATAATACCATGAGGAATGGGAGACTTACAATCTCACTTGCAAAAATGTTATGCCTTTGGGTCAAAATTTAGCTCTATGTTAAGCAATCGTAATTGGACTTGTGTAGAAGTCATAACTATCTGAGACTGGGCAATAAAATATTGGTGTTAATGCATGCTAGAGGTATGGTACAAAGAACCAAACTCCTAAAGCATACCACACACAAAAATAAAAAGGGGGTGGACCTATCTCAATCAAGCTCATGTTGATTCATCCGACACAAGGTTATTGATGAATCAACTAGCATTTGATTTGTAGAGAAATCATTATTCAATGATGGATTGGGAAAGAAGAGGGATGGATATGAAGGGAAATGGAAATGGAAACCCAAATTGATCATGATAGGAATTTCATCTGATCAATATTATCCATTCATCTTGAGGGATGAAGTTCATACATCATCAACCCCCTAAATTCAATAGTATTGATCAAATGGAAGTTCAAATCAACCATGGTCAAGTCCAAACAGAAGATGAAACAACACAAGATCAACCAAATGACTCAACAACATTTTTTAACATTTAAACAATTAAAAATCAATTTAAAAATGAAATAAAATGCATTTTAAAAAGGGCAAAACCTCAAATCCCTTCAAATCACCAAATAAATGACCAAGGGATTTATCCTAGGTCAAACAAGGTCAAAGGACCTTAGACAAAAAAATTGGGAATTTTTAGAAAGTCATAAGTATTTAAAAATATTTTAAAACAACTCAAAAACTATTAAATTCACAAAAAAGATCAAATCTAATCCTAAAAATGATTTTAATTTGAATTATAGAAAAGGAAATTATTTAAATGTTTTTTGTGAAAGTCCCATATCTTTTGGATTAAAAATGAAATTATTATGAATTTAACAAAAATAAGCTATGTAAAATAATAATCAGAAAATAAAATAAAAATAGAAAAAACAAGGGTCATTAGATGTCCCTCATTAATTGAGGTGGCAGATCTGATGACCATGCGAGTGCAATCCATGGTGCACCCTGGTCAATGCGTAACAAATGTGGTAATCAACATCAAATGCCAAGATTAGAAGCCATGGACCAAATCAGATGGCCTGGATCTCTCCAATACATCACCGGAGCCCTAGCTCCGGTCATCTTCTGTGGTGACCTCCATTGGATTGGTCCAACTGAAAAGTTCACCAAAATGAAAGATCCATATATGGTTTTAAAGAGAAAATGATGGGGAGCAAGAATCTGACCTCCATTTCTTCCAATTATCACTATACAAAGAGATATGTGGAATTAAAAAATAAGGTGAATGAATTGAGTTGCTTCGATTTGGCCTCAAAGCAACTAAATCTTGTTGTTTATATTGGTAGGACTTCAGCCAACCAAAAACTAATAGAAATGATGGATGTAACACCCTTCTAAAATACCCCAATAATTTAATTAAATATCAAAATACAACATCAGAGTAATTATGCAGTTAAGGGTGTCACAAAATCACTTCACACCATGTTCCAAAATAACAGTCATGCTCTTTATTTAATCAAATAAACAGTTGCATAAATCGCAGCGGATATAAATCAAATCAATCAAAGCATGTAACACATTACATGTAAAATGGTTCACAACCAACAGTAAAACATTTAAAACATCCCTTCCCGATGTTACATCTATCAGAGCATGACCCACTAAGGAACTACTCTAGACTCCAAGTACTAGCTCCTACTCAATCACTGCTCGTTACCTGAAAAACAATTGTAAGGGTGAGTTCCTCAATCAATATAATAAGTATTATAAAATATCATGTCATGTTAAGTAATTTAACACACTTCATCACCCTAATCCAAACATGTATTCAGTAACAGCACATCAACTCAACATAATACTCAACATCAACACAAACAACACGTATAATATTGGAATACATCCATTCATATTATACGCCATACATATATTATGCAATGAGACTCCATGCATGCGGTACCGACTATTTGTGAACATATAGTTCAACCTCACCGTCCAAATCCAGGCACGGCTACCAAGCTCACTAGTCCCACTCATTTGAGACATAGTGACTCACTCACTAATTCCTCACCATGGGAATTAGCTACCACCCCAAATGGGCCATGCTATGCACGCTAATCACCTAGCATGCAAACATCAACAACAATCAAAATGATTTACTCACTAATTCCTCACCATGGGAATTAGCTACCACCATAAAGGCCACAATATGCATGCTAATCACCTAGCAATGCAATAACAACAACAACTCAAGAATAGACATATGCTCACACTCTAAGCCATAAAACAGTCTATTCACAAATGCATACATAACTGATACATTCACAGCATCATGCATACCATCACACATCATCAACACATTTTATCACAAAAGCATATCATATCATGCCGCATAATCAAATACAGTATTAGCACACTCTACTAATACCTCTACTACTCAAAACAACGGGAAAATGATCCCTACTACGTCATACATTAGCTAAGTTACATCACTCAGCCTAAACAACCAAAAACTGCACAACCATAGTTCAGAAAAACCACAAGTCTGCCCATACGCGTATTGCCTATGCCCATACGCGTATTGCCCATTCCTGACCAAGTCCATACGCGTATTGCCCACGCCCATACGCGTACGCTACGCGTACCACATTCTCATACGCGTACCAACAGAGACAATTTCACGTTCAAAACATCATCTTTTTCACTCATACGCGTAAGGCCTCATCCATACGCGTACCAGCCATATCATACGCGTATTGCCTAGTGCCATACGCGTATGACCAGAAACCAGAATTTCCAGATCTGCAATGGCTTCTCCTGCTACGAGATTTATCCAATTCAACCTTCCACAGTCCAAATTTTACACACAATTCATTCATCTCGTCTAACACGAATCATACACTTTCGATTTCACAAATTTCTAACCTTTCTACCTCTAATTCCTACGAATTTCTTCAATTTTAATCCCAATTTCGTTCATCCCAAAAGTTCACAAATTCATCATACATCATTCAATCAGAGGCAAATCAATGGTTTCTCACTACCCATCACATATTATCCCATAATACCCATTAATCGATGATAAACCCCCCTTACCTGAGTTAATCCGGCAATCTCTGAGCTCCAAGCTTTTCCTCTTCTCTTGCTCTGCCTCTTTGCCCTTTCCCACTTCCAGCCGCTTGCTCTGTTTTCCTTTTCACGTGAAAACCTTTTTCCAAAAATTGGGACTTTTTATTATTCCCACTTATATACTCCAATAATAAAATCCAATAATATTATTCCAAAATAATAATAATAATAATCCAATTATCTAATTAAATTAATAAATATATTATTAACTTAATTTAAATAATTACCATATTATTATCGGGGTGTTACAACTCTCCCCCACTAAAAGAGTTTTCGTCCTCGAAAACATACCTCAAGCGAATAACTCAGGATAAGACTCCTTCATCTGACTCTCAAGTTCCCAAGTCACATTGCCACCTGCTGGTCCTCCCCAAGCTACCTTCACCAAGGCAATCTCTTTATCCCGCAACTGCTTCAACTCTCGATCCTCAATCCTCATAGGTGATGTTTCAACAGTCAGGTTATCTCTCACCTGTACATCATCTATTTGGACCACATGCGACGGATCATGAATGTACCTCCTCAACTGAGACACATGAAAAACCTCATGCAAATTCGCAAGTGACGGCGGTAAAGCGATACGATAGGCTACCTCTCCTATCCTCTCCAAAATCTGATAAGGACCAATAAATCGAGGTGTCAACTTCTTCGACTTCAAAGCTCGACCAACCCCAGTTATCGGAGTAACACGAAGAAACACATGATCTCCCTCTTGGAACTCAAGTGACTTCCTTCTCTTGTCGTGATAACTCTTCTGACGACTCTGAGCAATCCTCATCTTCTCCTGAATCATCTTAATCTTTTCCGTAGTTTGTTGAACAATCTCCGGCCCAACCACAGCACTCTCACCGGATTCATACCAACATAAAGGTGTCCGACATCTCCTACCATACAAAGCTTCAAACGGTGCCATACCAATGCTCGAATGAAAACTATTGTTGTAGGTAAACTCAATCAAAGGTAAATAACAATCCCAAGCACCTCCCTTTTCCAAAACACAAGCCCTCAAAAGATCCTCTAGTGACTGAATCGTCCTCTCAGTCTGACCATCAGTCTGCGGATGATATGCAGAACTCAATCTCAACTTGGTTCCCAAAGCCCTCTGCAAACCTTCCCAGAACTTCGATGTAAATCTAGGATCTCTGTCCGAAACAATACTCGACGGAATACCATGCAAACTTACAATCTTCTCAATATACAACTCGGCTAATCTCTCTAACGGATAATCCATTCTGATCGGAATGAAATGAGCCGATTTTGTCAACCTGTCAACAATCACCCAAATGGCTTCAAAATTCTTATTTGTCCTCGGCAAACCAGAAACAAAATCCATACTGATACTATCCCACTTCCACTCTGGAATAGCCAACGGTTGCATTAGCCCAGACGGCTTCTGATGCTCAATCTTCGACTTCTGACAAGTCAAACAAGAATAAACAAAACTCGCAATTTCTCTTTTCATTCCCGGCCACCAAAATAACTTTTTCAAATCATGATACATCTTCGTAGCTCCAGGATGAATACTCAGGCCACTACGATGTCCTTCTTCAAGAATACTCTTCTTAAGTTCGATAACATCCGGAATACACACCCGATTACCAAATTTCAAAACATCATTCTCATCAACTCTGAATTCACCACCTTGGCCTTGATTCACTAAAGTCAACTTATCAACCAAAAGTACATCGGATTTCTGACCCTCTCTAATCTCATCCAGAATACCACTCGTTAACTTCAACATTCCCAATTTAACACTATTGTGAGTACTCTCACACACCAAACTCAAGTCTCTAAACTGCTCAATTAAATCCAATTCCTTAACCATTAACATAGACATATGCAATGATTTCCGACTCAATGCATCAGCCACTACGTTTGCTTTACCCGGATGGTAATTCAAACCAAAATCATAATCCTTCAGAAATTCTAACCATCTCCTCTGTCTCATATTCAGCTCTTTCTGATCAAACAAATACTTTAAACTTTTATGGTCACTGAAAACCTCAAATCTTGACCCGTACAAGTAATGCCTCCATAACTTCAGAACAAATACCACAGCTGCCAACTCTAAATCGTGTGTCGGATAGTTCCTCTCATGAACCCTCAATTGTCTCGAAGCATAAGCTATAACCTGCTTATCCTGCATTAACACACCACCTAAACCCAACAATGAAGCATCACAGTAAACCTCAAATGGTTCCGACAGACTCGGTAATATCAGAATAGGAGCAGTAGTCAACCTTCTCTTTAACTCTTGGAAACCTTCTTCACATTTCGAGTCCCAGACAAACGCTTGCCCCTTTCTAGTCAACATTGTCAACGGTAACGCCAACTTAGAAAATCCCTCAATGAACTTCCTATAATAACCAGCCAATCCAAGAAAACTTCGAATCTCAGCAACAGACTTCGGAGCTTCCCACTTAGATACCGCTTCTATCTTAGAAGGATCAACAGCAACACCTCCTCTTGAAATCACATGACCAAGAAAACTAACCTCTTCTAACCAAAATTCACATTTAGAGAGTTTAGCAAATAACTTCTTTCCTCGTAGAACTTCTAAAACCACTCTCAAATGCTCAGCATGCTCATCTTCAGATTTCGAATACACCAAAATATCGTCAATAAATACCACAACAAACTGATCTAGGTACGGATGGAAAATCCTATTCATATACTCCATGAATACTCCAGGCGCATTAGTTACACCAAAAGGCATTACAGAATACTCATAATGTCCATACCTTGTTCTGAAAGCAGTCTTCTGAATATCCTCAGTTTTCACACGTATCTGATGATACCCAGATCTCAAATCTATTTTGCTGAACACACTCGCACCAACCAACTGATCCATCAAATCATCAATCCTCGGTAAAGGATACCGATTCTTGATCGTCACTTTATTCAGTTGCCTGTAGTCCACACACAACCTCATAGTACCTTCTTTCTTCTTAACCAATAACACTGGTGCACCCCACGGTGACACACTCGGACGAATAAATTTCTTATCCAACAGATCTTCCAATTGACTCTTCAATTCAGTTAACTCAACGGCAGACATACGGTACGGAGCCATCGATATCGGTCTAGTACCAGGTACCAACTCAATCGAGAACTCAACTTCACGCTCTGGCGGCAATTCATTCACCTCTTCTGGAAACACATCAGGAAAATCGCACACCACGGCTAGATCACCAATCACCAGTTTATCTTTAGCCTCCATAGTCGCTAACAGTATAAACAACTCTGCCCCATCTACTACTGCCTCATTCACCTGCCTTGCAGATAGAAACAAACTCTTTCCTTCCTCAATCTCAGGAAAAATCACAGTCTTCTCAAAACAGTTGATATAAACTCGGTTACACACCAACCAGTTCATACCCAGAATAACATCAATCTGCACTAATGGAAGACACACTAGGTCCATTCCAAAGTCTCTACCAAAAATACTCAAAGGGCAATTTAAACAAACTGAAGTAGTAGTCACTGAACCCTTCGCAGGAGTATCAATCACCATACTTCCACGCATCTCAGATATCTCTAACTTAAGTTTCACAGCACAATCCAAAGATATAAAGGAATGAGTCGCACCTGTGTCAATAATAGCTACAAGAGGAAAGCCATTAATATAACACGTACCTCGGATCAAACGATCATCTGCAGAAGTCTCAGAACCCGATAAAGCAAAGACCTTGCCTCCCGACTGATTCTCTTTCTTCGGCTTAGGACATTGTGGGCTGATATGACCCAATTCTCCACAGTTGAAACAAGTCACAGTCTTCAACCGGCAGTCTGCAGCCAAGTGACCACCTTTTCCACACTTGAAACACTTCTTCTCATTACTGGTACATTCATGGATACGATGCTCAGCCTGACCACATCTGTAACACTTAGCAGGGGCACTAGAGTCTCCCCCACTAGGCCTCTTCATCCCACTCTGCTTCTGGAAACCTTTGCCAGCTGCATACGGTTTCCCACGATCATTCTGATTCTTGCCTTTCCTATCAACCCTCTGCTGATAGCTCTCTGCTCTAGCCTTGGAATCCTGTTCAAATATCCTGCAACAGTCAACCAAGTCAGAAAACACTCTGATCCGCTGATACCCAATAGCCTGCTTGATCTCGGGACGTAACCCGTTCTCAAACTTCACACACTTTGAAAATTCTCCAGCAGCCTCATTATAGGGAGTGTAATACTTCGACAGCTCTGTGAACTTAGCAGCATACTCAGTAACAGACTAGTTACCCTGCTTCAATTCCAAGAACTCTATCTCCTTCTTTCCTCTGACATCCTCTGGAAAGTACTTCCTCAGAAATCTCTCTCTGAACACAGCCCAAGTTATCTCAGCATTCCCAGCAGATTCCAACTCAGTGCGGGTAGCAACCCACCAATCATCTGCTTCCTCTGACAACATATGCGTACCGAACCTGACCTTCTGGTTATCGGCACACTCAGTCACTCGGAAGATCCTCTCAATCTCCTTCAACCACTTCTGAGCACCATCTGGATCGTATGCTCCCTTAAACATTGGAGGATTGTTCTTCTGGAACTCACTCAGTTGACGAGCAGCTCCCATTCCTACAACATTCGGATTCCCTCCAAGTACTCCAGCTAGCATACCCAGAGCCTCAGCAATCGCAGCATCATCTCTGCCTCTTCCAGCCATCTCTATTCTGAAAACTCAACAAGCTAAACAATAAGTACTGATAGGGTTACACAACACCTATCCCGTACAGGGGAAACAGAATAATTACGACTCGACTCGACCGACTATGCTCTGATACCACTAATGTAACACCCTTCTAAAATACCCCAATAATTTAATTAAATATCAAAATACAACATCAGAGTAATTATGCAGTTAAGGGTGTCACAAAATCACTTCACACCATGTTCCAAAATAACAGTCATGCTCTTTATTTAATCAAATAAACAGTTGCATAAATCGCAGCGGATATAAATCAAATCAATCAAAGCATGTAACACATTACATGTAAAATGGTTCACAACCAACAGTAAAACATTTAAAACATCCCTTCCCGATGTTACATCTATCAGAGCATGACCCACTAAGGAACTACTCTAGACTCCAAGTACTAGCTCCTACTCAATCACTGCTCGTTACCTGAAAAACAGTTGTAAGGGTGAGTTCCTCAATCAATATAATAAGTATTATAAAATATCATGTCATGTTAAGTAATTTAACACACTTCATCACCCTAATCCAAACATGTATTCAGTAACAGCACATCAACTCAACATAATACTCAACATCAACACAAACAACACGTATAATATTGGAATACATCCATTCATATTATACGCCATACATATATTATGCAATGAGACTCCATGCATGCGGTACCGACTATTTGTGAACATATAGTTCAACCTCACCGTCCAAATCCAGGCACGGCTACCAAGCTCACTAGTCCCACTCATTTGAGACATAGTGACTCACTCACTAATTCCTCACCATGGGAATTAGCTACCACCCCAAATGGGCCATGCTATGCACGCTAATCACCTAGCATGCAAACATCAACAACAATCAAAATGATTTACTCACTAATTCCTCACCATGGGAATTAGCTACCACCATAAAGGCCACAATATGCATGCTAATCACCTAGCAATGCAACAACAACAACAACTCAAGAATAGACATATGCTCACACTCTAAGCCATAAAACAGTCTATTCACAAATGCATACATAACTGATACATTCACAGCATCATGCATACCATCACACATCATCAACACATTTTATCACAAAAGCATATCATATCATGCCGCATAATCAAATACAGTATTAGCACACTCTACTAATACCTATACTACTCAAAACAACGGGAAAATGATCCCTACTACGTCATACATTAGCTAAGTTACATCACTCAGCCTAAACAACCAAAAACTGCACAACCATAGTTCATAAAAACCACAAGTCTGCCCATACGCGTATTGCCTATGCCCATACGCGTATTGCCCATTCCTGACCAAGTCCATACGCGTATTGCCCACGCCCATACGCGTACGTGTTGAAAGAGTATATCTTTGGCAAATATTTTTGTATCGTATCCACAGAGATTGGGTAATATTACCGCCGTTCTATAATTCAAATGTTATAAGTTTAGAAAGTAACAGGGTTGTTTTGTTTGGAAAAATATCGTGTTAATAGATGTTAACATAAACTATTAAGTGGTTTTAGACAAATATAAAAGCTTGGCAAGATTGGAGTTCACTATTTCAAATATCTATGATTCCCTATGATAAATAATTAGATTCAAGATTATTGATGATGTTCAAATATCCTCTCAAAGTCATTTATGTCTAAATGATATCGTGATAGTTATTATATTGATCCTTAGACGATCTCTCCACCTAACTATCAATATAGCAACCTTTAATGTTCAATATCAAAGAATAGTAATGAATAAATCTATCTCTACAACTTATTCATTACTTGAAAATCTATTTTATGTCTAAACTCGAGTAATCTCTCTCGACAACTACTCAAATCTGGTTTTCAAAGTAAAGCAAAAACAGTTCCAATACATCAACAATCTTTATCTCATATATAAATCAAAGTGAATACATAGATAGATGAGAATAGCTACTACCTCCAATCTTGACAAAAGGGAGTTTAGCTCCTCATCACCATTGTTACAAAACAGAAAGATTTAGAAGAAAAACTCTGGTTTTTCTCTATTACAAAAGCTCTAAAGCACCATGTGTGAATCAATATCAATGCCCTAGAATAATGTATTTTTCTCTACAAAAAGGGTTGACATTTCCTTAATTGGTCATTCTAATCCAATGTAGAAAAGCAATTCCAAGGCAGACCCAAAATGGCAAAAACAGCTGGCCTTCAAAACAGCACTTTTGACCCAAAAATCAGTTTGCTGGATTCGCAGGGTTCGCGGGGCGAACTTTGTTCGCGGGGCGAACTGGTCCTGTCATGCAGTTCGCGGGGCGAACTGAAGCTGCCTCAGTTTCCTTGTTTTGCAAGCTTCATCCAAAATCTTCCATATTATGATGCTGCAATCCAAAGCTTTCTCATCCAAAAATTCTACAAAACTAACAAATATGTGAAATAACTATTCAAAACAAAATAAATTAAACCTAATTGCATTTATACAAAATAGTGAGAATAAAAGTGTGTAATTACATCAAAACTTGGTAAAAGGGACCAATAAAATGATATAAAAAGTAGTACTAATTGGTCCCTAACAACTCTCCCCAACTTAGCATTTTGTTTGTCCCTAAACAAAAGTTTCCACCCTTACAACCAAAGCAATGACACAAAAGATTGAAACAAGGATTTACCAAAGACATTCAAATGGTTCAAAAGCGTTCGGCATTTTCTCAATTCACCTATCTCAATTCTAGACAAAACATGAATAAGGGAAATGGTAAAGTGCAAAAATCATTCCAAGGAATTCAAAGCCATATATGTCAAAATTGAATCAAACTTACACACACATCATAATTTTGATGAATAACATGAAGGGTTACTTTCACTCATCCAAGCAATTAAATCAACAACAACTCAAATCATGCGGTTATCACAACAAGTACCAAATCATGTGAAAAATGAGAATCAAGAGGTCTTTCAAGGGTTGTAATGTGGCTTAGGTTACAAGAAAGGATATGATTAAGAGAATTCAACCAAATTGCCTATCCTAAGGGAGCATTCCCAAAGATTCACTCTACACAATTTCCCTTTCTTTGATTCCTATCTTTTTCTTTTTCTTTTTCTTTTCAAATCCACACACCCATGAGCATTTCCTTTGCTTTTCTTTTTCTAATTTTTATTTTTTTTATTTTTTTATGCTCTATGGTTTCAAGGGTGATTTCTTTTTCTTGTTTCTTTTCATATTTTTACCCTTTCATAGAAACTCACTTTTCCAAGTTTCTAATCAACTTTTCACTTTACTCTCCCCAACTTTAGATTCCAAAACCAAATTCATTCAATAATGCTCCCTACTTAGACATAAGCAAAAGGCAAAATTTTGCAAACAACTCGGTTTGAGGTTTCAACTGATACGAAAGAAATTAGGATTCATTTATTCCACAATTTCAATTGATTTTACAATGATCAATCAAATGAATCCTAAATTAAGCTCAAAGGGGGTTAACTAAGGATTATTCCTCACAAGGTTAGTTGATTCAAACTTTTTGGTCAAGTGGTTTTTCTCACAAACAATGCCTCTATCATTTTCAAAAATTTCACACAAAAATGGATTGATGCATGATTTAGCATGATAAGAATGAGTTAAAACAATGCTCGGTTTCCCGCTTTTTAGTGTACAATGGAAAGTCTCCTCACAACTGGCTAAGTCCTATTTTGATTCAAAAATGACATATACTTCAATGAATTTATGACATGGAATTTGCACACACCATCAAACTACTCATGTTAAGTCTAGAAAGCGATAAAGTGTACCTTGAAATGCCGACACTAATTCTTATCATCACCACTCGAAGTGTCCTATGCTTCTTTCTTTGCGATCATTTCTCGGTTGCTTAAAGCTTGACTTATGAGTAAGAACAATTAAACAAAAATGTTGGCAAACCAATATTTGATTAAAACACACTTAAATTTCAAAAAGTATTCATGCAATTATCAAGACACACTCTAAAATTTAACAAACTCCTCAATCTTCCTTCAACTCATCGCCATGGTTTACACCACCTCCTGCACCCCCCAAAATTTTGGCCTGCCCTCAGGCCACTTAGCATAATCAACAAAATCCTCTTAAGAAAGGAATGGAAAGGGGAAGTTTTGAAATTTGGAGGTTTGGATGTGGAGTAGCAAGGTTGTTGAAAGAATCTCCTAAGTTCGTGAAAATAGGAATGAAACAAAAATGACATAAAACAAAAGTTTTTTTTTTTTTTTTTTTTTTTTTTTTTTTTTTTTTTCAGTTCGCGGGGCGAACTTTGTTCGCGGGGCGAACTGAAGGAAATTTCAAAAAAAATTAGTTCTGTTTTTTACTGTTCGCGGGGCGAACTGGTCCTGTCATGCAGTTCGCGGGGCGAACTTTGTTCGCGGGGCGAACTGTAAAAACCAGAACCCAATTTTTTTCAAAGTTTAACACAGCAAAAACTCACACAGCAGAAAAAAAAAATTAAAATACAGACTTACAATGTTGGGTTGCCTCCCAACAAGCGCTTTGTTTAACGTCGTTTGAGCTCGACGGTCCACTGATTAGCCCGGTTTAAATAGAGACACGACATCCACATCACGGTTTATGTCACCGCTATGATAGACTTTCAGTCTTTGACCATTGACAGTCCAACTTTCTTGAGACTTTGGGTCCTCGATCACAATGGCTCCATCATTGCGCACCTCTTTGACTACAAACGGTCCTGACCCTTTTGACTTCAGCTTACTCGGGAATAACTTGAACCTTGATTTGAAAAGCAGTACCATTTGTCCGACATGAAACTCCTTGCGACGGGCCTTTCCATCATGGTATTTTTCTTCAATGGCATCATTTCGGAATGAATCATGTTTGTCATGTGGATGCTTCATAGCTTTAAAAAGATTAAAGGTCACCTCTTCGTCTTGCACTCTCACCTTCATTAGTCCATCATCTACGTCAATCATCATCCGAGCTGTTTTCATAAAAGGTCTTCCAAGAATTAGGGGCACATCACGGTCCTCATCCATCTCCATTATTACGAAATCTACCGGAAACAAGAATTTGTCCACCTTCACTAACATGTCTTTAGCAATTCCGTATGGTAAAGTGGTAGACTTGTCGGCTAGTTGTAAAGTCATTCTTGTTGATTTAATCTCCACATTTCCCAATCGTTTGACAATAGAAAGAGGAATTAAATTTATACTAGAGCCCAAATCTATCAAACCGTTCCCAACATATGTGCTTCCAATGGTTACCGGTAGAACAACCCGGCCCGGGTCGGACTCCTTCCGAGGTAAAGTCTTCTGGATGATTGCGCTACACCGTGCATCAAGAATGATGGTCTCATCTTCCACATGTCGCCTTTTCTTGGTAAGAATGTCTTTCATAAATTTAGCATACCGTGGCATTTGTTCTAATGCATCAGCAAATGGAATATTGATTTGAAGTTGCTTGAAGATGTCCATGAACCGTGCATAATGCCTAGCATTGTCCTTCTTTGACGGTGCGTGCGGATATGGTAGATGTTGAACTGGAATGACATTCACTCCTTTGTCTCCTTTTTTCTTCTTCCTTGGTTCGATTTCCTTATTCATTTCCGCTTCACACTGCTGTTCCTCCATCAATTGCTGGTTCTGCTGTCTTCGCGGCGCGAAGCGAGATCGCGGCGCGAACTGAGCAGTTTCTGCCACTTTCCCCTTTCCCAGTACAACATCCATATCCTTCTCTATTGTAATTTCCTCACTTTTTTCACCTGCCAACTCTCTACCACTTCTAGTAAATATTGCTTTGCAGTGCTCCTTTGGATTGGTTTGAGTGTTAGCGGAGAAAGAGGATCCTGCAGTTTGTTCCGACAATTGTTTTGCAAGCTGACCTAATTGATTCTCCAAATTCTTGATTGCTGCCTCGGTGCTCTTCTGATTTGCCATGGAGGTTTGCATGAATTGTTGGAGAGTGTCTTCTAGCGTTGAATTTCCTCCTTGCGACTGCTGTCCTTGAGAATTTGGATGTTGGTAAGGACTTTGCTGCTGAAAATTTTGATTGTTGAACCTTGATGGTTGATAACCTTGATTGTTCCTTTGATAGCCTTGATTTTGATTGTTCACATAGCTTACTTCTTCTAGTGGAGGACAAAAACCAGTAGGGTGATCTCCTTGACATAACTCGCAACGTGCTACTTGATGTCGAACTTGAGAACTTTGAATCTCCTTCATTTGCTGTGGAAGCTTGGCCATTTGTTGAGTAAGCAACTCCACTTGTTGAGAGAGTAGCTTGTTTTGAGCAAGAATGGCGTCATTGGTATTCAACTCAAGAACTCCCGGCTTACGTTGTGAAGGGCTACGATCATGTTGACCTTGATGATCATTACGGGCCATCCGTTCAATAATGACTTTAGCTTCCTCCGCAGTTTTTGATATAAGCGAACCACCCGCGGTGGCATCCAGAAGTGTCTTGTGGGTTGATTGGAGACCATTCAAAAAGATATGGATTTGAGTAAGCTCATCAAAACCATGTCCCTTACACTTCCTCAACATTGATTTGAATCTCTCCCAAGCTTCATTTAGAGATTCGTTTCCTCCTTGAGTGAATACCGCTATAGCCGTCTTGGCTTCCATGAATCGGGATTGAGGGAAGTATCTTTCTAAGAACTTTTCTTCTAATAGATTCCAATCCGTCATCACTCTTGATTCTTGATCAAGGTACCACTCCTTTGCTTTTCCCACTAATGAGTGTGGGAACATCCTCTTGAATAACGTCTCTTCACCCGCCTCGTCTATTCCCGTAGAACCCGCAATCTCATAGAATTTGATGAGATGGGTATACGGATCTTCGTGATCCATTCCGGTGAATGGAGTTGCATAGAGAAGTTGGAGGATTCCGGTCTTCATCTCCGTATTTCTTCCTCCACGGGCAAATTGAGCATTCCTTCTTGGACTATTAGCGGACATTTCAGTACGATTATCCTCCGCCATGTTTCCTTCACAAGCTTCTACAACCACTTCTTCGATTGGAACAAGTGCGGAAGTAGATGCTTCTTCTCTCCGGTTCCTCTCTTCGGCTAGTTTCCTTCTTCTTCGTGTTTTGCTATTGAGCTTCCGAAGTGTTCTTTCAATTTCAGGATCGAATTGAAGTTGCTCCTCGGTTACTTTTCCTCGCATGCACTAGAATCTACAAAACTAACAAACCAAGTGAAACAAAAGAGGAATAACAATAAAAGTAACAAAACTTAAAAACAAAGAATTATTGCAATGCTTGTAATATCGACACCAATCCCCGGCAACGGCGCCAATTTGTTGAAAGAGTATATCTTTGGCAAATATTTTTGTATCGTATCCACAGAGATTGGGTAATATTACCGCCGTTCTATAATTCAAATGTTATAAGTTTAGAAAGTAACAGGGTTGTTTTGTTTGGAAAAATATCGTGTTAATAGATGTTAACATAAACTATTAAGTGGTTTTAGACAAATATAAAAGTTTGGCAAGATTGGAGTTCACTATTTCAAATATCTATGATTCCCTATGATAAATAATTAGATTCAAGATTATTGATGATGTTCAAATATCCTCTCAAAGTCATTTATGTCTAAATGATATCGTGATAGTTATTATATTGATCCTTAGACGATCTCTCCACCTAACTATCAATATAGCAACCTTTAATGTTCAATATCAAAGAATAGTAATGAATAAATCTATCTCTACAACTTATTCATTACTTGAAAATCTATTTTATGTCTAAACTCGAGTAATCTCTCTCGACAACTACTCAAATCTGGTTTTCAAAGTAAAGCAAAAACAGTTCCAATACATCAACAATCTTTATCTCATATATAAATCAAAGTGAATACATAGATAGATGAGAATAGCTACTACCTCCAATCTTGACAAAAGGGAGTTTAGCTCCTCATCACCATTGTTACAAAACAGAAAGATTTAGAAGAAAAACTCTGGTTTTTCTCTATTACAAAAGCTCTAAAGCACCATGTGTGAATCAATATCAATGCCCTAGAATAATGTATTTTTCTCTACAAAAAGGGTTGACATTTCCTTAATTGGTCATTCTAATCCAATGTAGAAAAGCAATTCCAAGGCAGACCCAAAATGGCAAAAACAGCTGGCCTTCAAAACAGCACTTTTGACCCAAAAATCAGTTTGCTGGATTCGCAGGGTTCGCGGGGCGAACTTTGTTCGCGGGGCGAACTGGTCCTGTCATGCAGTTCGCGGGGCGAACTTTGTTCGCGGGGCGAACTGAAGCTGCCTCAGTTTCCTTGTTTTGCAAGCTTCATCCAAAATCTTCCATATTATGATGCTGCAATCCAAAGCTTTCTCATCCAAAAATTCTACAAAACTAACAAATATGTGAAATAACTATTCAAAACAAAATAAATTAAACCTAATTGCATTTATACAAAATAGTGAGAATAAAAGTGTGTAATTACATCAAAACTTGGTAAAAGGGACCAATAAAATGATATAAAAAGTAGTACTAATTGGTCCCTAACAGTACGCTACGCGTACCACATTCTCATACGCGTACCAACAGAGACAATTTCACGTTCAAAACATCATCTTTTTCACTCATACGCGTAAGGCCTCATCCATACGCGTACCAGCCATATCATACGCGTATTGCCTAGTGCCATACGCGTATGACCAGAAACCAGAATTTCCAGATCTGCAATGGCTTCTCCTGCTACGAGATTTATCCAATTCAACCTTCCACAGTCCAAATTTTACACACAATTCATTCATCTCGTCTAACACGAATCATACACTTTCGATTTCACAAATTTCTAACCTTTCTACCTCTAATTCCTACGAATTTCTTCAATTTTAATCCCAATTTCGTTCATCCCAAAAGTTCACAAATTCATCATACATCATTCAATCAGAGGCAAATCAATGGTTTCTCACTACCCATCACATATTATCCCATAATACCCATTAATCGATGATAAACCCCCCTTACCTGAGTTAATCCGGCAATCTCTGAGCTCCAAGCTTTTCCTCTTCTCTTGCTCTGCCTCTTTGCCCTTTCCCACTTCCAGCCGCTTGCTCTGTTTTCCTTTTCACGTGAAAACCTTTTTCCAAAAATTGGGACTTTTTATTATTCCCACTTATATACTCCAATAATAAAATCCAATAATATTATTCCAAAATAATAATAATAATAATCCAATTATCTAATTAAATTAATAAATATATTATTAACTTAATTTAAATAATTACCATATTATTATCGGGGTGTTACAACTCTCCCCCACTAAAAGAGTTTTCGTCCTCGAAAACATACCTCAAGCGAATAACTCAGGATAAGACTCCTTCATCTGACTCTCAAGTTCCCAAGTCACATTGCCACCTGCTGGTCCTCCCCAAGCTACCTTCACCAAGGCAATCTCTTTATCCCGCAACTGCTTCAACTCTCGATCCTCAATCCTCATAGGTGATGTTTCAACAGTCAGGTTATCTCTCACCTGTACATCATCTATTTGGACCACATGCGACGGATCATGAATGTACCTCCTCAACTGAGACACATGAAAAACCTCATGCAAATTCGCAAGTGACGGCGGTAAAGCGATACGATAGGCTACCTCTCCTATCCTCTCCAAAATCTGATAAGGACCAATAAATCGAGGTGTCAACTTCTTCGACTTCAAAGCTCGACCAACCCCAGTTATCGGAGTAACACGAAGAAACACATGATCTCCCTCTTGGAACTCAAGTGACTTCCTTCTCTTGTCGTGATAACTCTTCTGACGACTCTGAGCAATCCTCATCTTCTCCTGAATCATCTTAATCTTTTCCGTAGTTTGTTGAACAATCTCCGGCCCAACCACAGCACTCTCACCGGATTCATACCAACATAAAGGTGTCCGACATCTCCTACCATACAAAGCTTCAAACGGTGCCATACCAATGCTCGAATGAAAACTATTGTTGTAGGTAAACTCAATCAAAGGTAAATAACAATCCCAAGCACCTCCCTTTTCCAAAACACAAGCCCTCAAAAGATCCTCTAGTGACTGAATCGTCCTCTCAGTCTGACCATCAGTCTGCGGATGATATGCAGAACTCAATCTCAACTTGGTTCCCAAAGCCCTCTGCAAACCTTCCCAGAACTTCGATGTAAATCTAGGATCTCTGTCCGAAACAATACTCGACGGAATACCATGCAAACTTACAATCTTCTCAATATACAACTTGGCTAATCTCTCTAACGGATAATCCATTCTGATCGGAATGAAATGAGCCGATTTTGTCAACCTGTCAACAATCACCCAAATGGCTTCAAAATTCTTATTTGTCCTCGGCAAACCAGAAACAAAATCCATACTGATACTATCCCACTTCCACTCTGGAATAGCCAACGGTTGCATTAGCCCAGACGGCTTCTGATGCTCAATCTTCGACTTCTGACAAGTCAAACAAGAATAAACAAAACTCGCAATTTCTCTTTTCATTCCCGGCCACCAAAATAACTTTTTCAAATCATGATACATCTTCGTAGCTCCAGGATGAATACTCAGGCCACTACGATGTCCTTCTTCAAGAATACTCTTCTTAAGTTCGATAACATCCGGAATACACACCCGATTACCAAATTTCAAAACATCATTCTCATCAACTCTGAATTCACCACCTTGGCCTTGATTCACTAAAGTCAACTTATCAACCAAAAGTACATCGGATTTCTGACCCTCTCTAATCTCATCCAGAATACCACTCGTTAACTTCAACATTCCCAATTTAACACTATTGTGAGTACTCTCACACACCAAACTCAAGTCTCTAAACTGCTCAATTAAATCCAATTCCTTAACCATTAACATAGACATATGCAATGATTTCCGACTCAATGCATCAGCCACTACGTTTGCTTTACCCGGATGGTAATTCAAACCAAAATCATAATCCTTCAGAAATTCTAACCATCTCCTCTGTCTCATATTCAGCTCTTTCTGATCAAACAAATACTTTAAACTTTTATGGTCACTGAAAACCTCAAATCTTGACCCGTACAAGTAATGCCTCCATAACTTCAGAACAAATACCACAGCTGCCAACTCTAAATCGTGTGTCGGATAGTTCCTCTCATGAACCCTCAATTGTCTCGAAGCATAAGCTATAACCTGCTTATCCTGCATTAACACACCACCTAAACCCAACAATGAAGCATCACAGTAAACCTCAAATGGTTCCGACAGACTCGGTAATATCAGAATAGGAGCAGTAGTCAACCTTCTCTTTAACTCTTGGAAACCTTCTTCACATTTCGAGTCCCAGACAAACGCTTGCCCCTTTCTAGTCAACATTGTCAACGGTAACGCCAACTTAGAAAATCCCTCAATGAACTTCCTATAATAACCAGCCAATCCAAGAAAACTTCGAATCTCAGCAACAGACTTCGGAGCTTCCCACTTAGATACCGCTTCTATCTTAGAAGGATCAACAGCAACACCTCCTCTTGAAATCACATGACCAAGAAAACTAACCTCTTCTAACCAAAATTCACATTTAGAGAGTTTAGCAAATAACTTCTTTCCTCGTAGAACTTCTAAAACCACTCTCAAATGCTCAGCATGCTCATCTTCAGATTTCGAATACACCAAAATATCGTCAATAAATACCACAACAAACTGATCTAGGTACGGATGGAAAATCCTATTCATATACTCCATGAATACTCCAGGCGCATTAGTTACACCAAAAGGCATTACAGAATACTCATAATGTCCATACCTTGTTCTGAAAGCAGTCTTCTGAATATCCTCAGTTTTCACACGTATCTGATGATACCCAGATCTCAAATCTATTTTGCTGAACACACTCGCACCAACCAACTGATCCATCAAATCATCAATCCTCGGTAAAGGATACCGATTCTTGATCGTCACTTTATTCAGTTGCCTGTAGTCCACACACAACCTCATAGTACCTTCTTTCTTCTTAACCAATAACACTGGTGCACCCCACGGTGACACACTCGGACGAATAAATTTCTTATCCAACAGATCTTCCAATTGACTCTTCAATTCAGTTAACTCAACGGCAGACATACGGTACGGAGCCATCGATATCGGTCTAGTACCAGGTACCAACTCAATCGAGAACTCAACTTCACGCTCTGGCGGCAATTCATTCACCTCTTCTGGAAACACATCAGGAAAATCGCACACCACGGCTAGATCACCAATCACCAGTTTATCTTTAGCCTCCATAGTCGCTAACAGTATAAACAACTCTGCCCCATCTACTACTGCCTCATTCACCTGCCTTGCAGATAGAAACAAACTCTTTCCTTCCTCAATCTCAGGAAAAATCACAGTCTTCTCAAAACAGTTGATATAAACTCGGTTACACACCAACCAGTTCATACCCAGAATAACATCAATCTGCACTAATGGAAGACACACTAGGTCCATTCCAAAGTCTCTACCAAAAATACTCAAAGGGCAATTTAAACAAACTGAAGTAGTAGTCACTGAACCCTTCGCAGGAGTATCAATCACCATACTTCCACGCATCTCAGATATCTCTAACTTAAGTTTCACAGCACAATCCAAAGATATAAAGGAATGAGTCGCACCTGTGTCAATAATAGCTACAAGAGGAAAGCCATTAATATAACACGTACCTCGGATCAAACGATCATCTGCAGAAGTCTCAGAACCCGATAAAGCAAAGACCTTGCCTCCCGACTGATTCTCTTTCTTCGGCTTAGGACATTGTGGGCTGATATGACCCAATTCTCCACAGTTGAAACAAGTCACAGTCTTCAACCGGCAGTCTGCAGCCAAGTGACCACCTTTTCCACACTTGAAACACTTCTTCTCATTACTGGTACATTCATGGATACGATGCTCAGCCTGACCACATCTGTAACACTTAGCAGGGGCACTAGAGTCTCCCCCACTAGGCCTCTTCATCCCACTCTGCTTCTGGAAACCTTTGCCAGCTGCATACGGTTTCCCACGATCATTCTGATTCTTGCCTTTCCTGTCAACCCTCTGCTGATAGCTCTCTGCTCTAGCCTTGGAATCCTGTTCAAATATCCTGCAACAGTCAACCAAGTCAGAAAACACTCTGATCCGCTGATACCCAATAGCCTGCTTGATCTCGGGACGTAACCCGTTCTCAAACTTCACACACTTTGAAAATTCTCCAGCAGCCTCATTATAGGGAGTGTAATACTTCGACAGCTCTGTGAACTTAGCAGCATACTCAGTAACAGACCAGTTACCCTGCTTCAATTCCAAGAACTCTATCTCCTTCTTTCCTCTGACATCCTTTGGAAAGTACTTCCTCAGAAATCTCTCTCTGAACACAGCCCAAGTTATCTCAGCATTCCCAGCAGATTCCAACTCAGTGCGGGTAGCAACCCACCAATCATCTGCTTCCTCTGACAACATATGCGTACCGAACCTGACCTTCTGGTTATCGGCACACTCAGTCACTCGGAAGATCCTCTCAATCTCCTTCAACCACTTCTGAGCACCATCTGGATCGTATGCTCCCTTAAACATTGGAGGATTGTTCTTCTGGAACTCACTCAGTTGACGAGCAGCTCCCATTCCTACAACATTCGGATTCCCTCCAAGTACTCCAGCTAGCATACCCAGAGCCTCAGCAATCGCAGCATCATCTCTGCCTCTTCCAGCCATCTCTATTCTGAAAACTCAACAAGCTAAACAATAAGTACTGATAGGGTTACACAACACCTATCCCGTACAGGGGAAACAGAATAATTACGACTCGACTCGACCGACTATGCTCTGATACCACTAATGTAACACCCTTCTAAAATACCCCAATAATTTAATTAAATATCAAAATACAACATCAGAGTAATTATGCAGTTAAGGGTGTCACAAAATCACTTCACACCATGTTCCAAAATAACAGTCATGCTCTTTATTTAATCAAATAAACAGTTGCATAAATCGCAGCGGATATAAATCAAATCAATCAAAGCATGTAACACATTACATGTAAAATGGTTCACAACCAACAGTAAAACATTTAAAACATCCCTTCCCGATGTTACATCTATCAGAGCATGACCCACTAAGGAACTACTCTAGACTCCAAGTACTAGCTCCTACTCAATCACTGCTCGTTACCTGAAAAACAGTTGTAAGGGTGAGTTCCTCAATCAATATAATAAGTATTATAAAATATCATGTCATGTTAAGTAATTTAACACACTTCATCACCCTAATCCAAACATGTATTCAGTAACAGCACATCAACTCAACATAATACTCAACATCAACACAAACAACACGTATAATATTGGAATACATCCATTCATATTATACGCCATACATATATTATGCAATGAGACTCCATGCATGCGGTACCGACTATTTGTGAACATATAGTTCAACCTCACCGTCCAAATCCAGGCACGGCTACCAAGCTCACTAGTCCCACTCATTTGAGACATAGTGACTCACTCACTAATTCCTCACCATGGGAATTAGCTACCACCCCAAATGGGCCATGCTATGCACGCTAATCACCTAGCATGCAAACATCAACAACAATCAAAATGATTTACTCACTAATTCCTCACCATGGGAATTAGCTACCACCATAAAGGCCACAATATGCATGCTAATCACCTAGCAATGCAACAACAACAACAACTCAAGAATAGACATATGCTCACACTCTAAGCCATAAAACAGTCTATTCACAAATGCATACATAACTGATACATTCACAGCATCATGCATACCATCACACATCATCAACACATTTTATCACAAAAGCATATCATATCATGCCGCATAATCAAATACAGTATTAGCACACTCTACTAATACCTATACTACTCAAAACAACGGGAAAATGATCCCTACTACGTCATACATTAGCTAAGTTACATCACTCAGCCTAAACAACCAAAAACTGCACAACCATAGTTCAGAAAAACCACAAGTCTGCCCATACGCGTATTGCCTATGCCCATACGCGTATTGCCCATTCCTGACCAAGTCCATACGCGTATTGCCCACGCCCATACGCGTACGCTACGCGTACCACATTCTCATACGCGTACCAACAGAGACAATTTCACGTTCAAAACATCATCTTTTTCACTCATACGCGTAAGGCCTCATCCATACGCGTACCAGCCATATCATACGCGTATTGCCTAGTGCCATACGCGTATGACCAGAAACCAGAATTTCCAGATCTGCAATGGCTTCTCCTGCTACGAGATTTATCCAATTCAACCTTCCACAGTCAAATTTTACACACAATTCATTCATCTCGTCTAACACGAATCATACACTTTCGATTTCACAAATTTCTAACCTTTCTACCTCTAATTCCTACGAATTTCTTCAATTTTAATCCCAATTTCGTTCATCCCAAAAGTTCACAAATTCATCATACATCATTCAATCAGAGGCAAATCAATGGTTTCTCACTACCCATCACATATTATCCCATAATACCCATTAATCGATGATAAACCCCCCTTACCTGAGTTAATCCGGCAATCTCTGAGCTCCAAGCTTTTCCTCTTCTCTTGCTCTGCCTCTTTGCCCTTTCCCACTTCCAGCCGCTTGCTCTGTTTTCCTTTTCACGTGAAAACCTTTTTCCAAAAATTGGGACTTTTTATTATTCCCACTTATATACTCCAATAATAAAATCCAATAATATTATTCCAAAATAATAATAATAATCCAATTATCTAATTAAATTAATAAATATATTATTAACTTAATTTAAATAATTACCATATTATTATCGGGGTGTTACAATGGAGAATTAAGAGATAATCAAAGAAGGAAAGTTCAAGAAAATGCACCTTCTATTTGCAGTGATGAAGCTTGACCTCAGTTCCAATTCACTTGGCCTTGCTTCTACTAGCTTGCAGGAGATGATTTGAATGCAAAAGGTTATGAATCCTTGGAGTTTCAATTCCAAAACAAAATGGGAATCAAAATTAGATTTCCAAAGAAACCTTCAAGATATTCTATCAATGGAGGTTGGGAGAATTTCCAGATCAAAGCTTGGGCTAAGGGTCCTCAGTTTTGAGGCAATAGACATGTATTTATAGCCATGTGAATTCATTTCCACACACTTGCATGGGCATGTATTAAGGCCCAAATGATGATTGCAAAAGGTCCAAATTCGTGCACACTTAATGTTGAACTCACTTCATGAAGCCATGCAATGTTGGTTGATAATTGAGCATAAAAGTTTCCAAATAGGGACATGCAATGCAGCCATGCGCAAGTCCCTTAAAATTAATCCAAATTCCATGATCTTGGACTCTTTGGAAAACTAGCATGAAGGGGGACAACTTTGTTGTTGAAACTTTTTCCATTTGAAGTTTGGATCATGGTGAATTTTGGTGTGGAAGTTGGAAGAATCAAACATAGTTGAAAATTTTTCTAAGTTAAAAGTCAAATGATCACTTTTTCCACCTTGAATAACTTTTGCTATGATCTTCAAATGACTTTGGTTCCTTCTTCAAAGTTATATATATTTCAATCCTCTTAAATTTTATCACACATTTGACACCATTTGAATCTTTCAAAAGGGAGTTATGGATTTTAGAATTTAAGGAAAATTGCTTGTTTAATGATGATGACCCAAAATGACCTATGATGTTTCCTCTTGTTACATGCCCTTGAAAGTAAAATTATACCTTTCTCAAAGAAGAAAAGTTGGAGAATACATCTTTAAATTTATCAGGAAACTTGCATGGTATTCATATAATAAAAATTAAGCAAGTTATGGTTCTTGGAAGTTGACCTTCTATCTAGGGCATAAACAAAATGACCTATAATTTTTCACCATAAAAAATGACTTTCCAAGAAAAAAATTAGCTCTTGATGCCAACATAAAAGTTGTTTTTAATGTCATAAAGAGTAACTTTTCTCTTGGAATCATTTTCACATGACAAAATTTGTAGGAGATAGGGTCTAGGGAACCCTAGATTTGACCAGTTGACTTTCTCTGGTCAACCTCTTTGAACCAACTTGCAAACTTGGAGTTCCTTTGATCTTTGGGGATCATGGAGAATCATATATGATTGAGATGAAGTATAATGGAGTATCCCTTTATAGCTTTGATCAAATGTTGAAGAAACTTGTTAAGGAAGACACACAAGATACCTAGATGAATTAGGGCTTCCAAGGCAAACAAGCTTCAAACTCTTGATGAAAACTTGATAAAAATGACAAATAAAGAATAATGGGATCCATATATGATGATTAAAACCAATGTGAATTTTTGATAACTTGATCCTTTGCACTGAGGGTCTCAAAGACTAGATATGAGCTTGATGAGGCACATGTGGACGCACACACTATCTACAAAAGAAATGAAACCATACTAGACATATTTTTTGTATTTTAGTCAGTGAACAAAGAAAAATTAAGTATGATATAAACAAATATGCTTGGTGATCTCTCCCAATGCAAACCCAATGAATGAGGGTGAGGGGGATGCCAAGGTGTGATCCTAATGCCAATGCAAATGATGAGATGACGTGAGGGATCTTAGGGTCAAAATTGGGATATTACAGTAACACCATTTGATAAGCCATTTCTCTTATCTGACTTATGATTTGAAAATGTTCAATGTATCATATACTCGACTTCTTTTTATGTGTCATCCCCTAATTTTACCCCTAACATTCCACATATCATATCATTTACATTTCAACCAAGATCACAAGCATGGTATTCTCCTAACCTTCACCTCTTTCGGTTTGCCTTTGTGGGATATCATCTAGACCCTTGGTGTTTTCTTTTTACCTTTTTGCTTGCTTGCATTCTAACTTTGCTAACTTTATTCAAAATGCAAAAAATATGTATTGTTTCCTTTTTCTTATTGTACAAGGTAGGGACTTACAATCAAAGATCAAGCTTGGTTTCTAGATTAGGGTTTTGCTTCCCAAGGTCAAAGTTTGGTCAATAACAGGTCAACAAGAGCTTTTAATTCAAGGCATGATCTATAATATTAGATCACATTCATGTCAAGCTTAATTCAACATCCTTTGATCAAGAGAAGTTCGAGTTTGGTGCATGTTTCCAAAGTTGATTCAAGTATGGTTCATGTATTTATATACATGCCATCTCCATCCAATGTTCAAACAATTATCAAGATTATTCAAAGAACAATCAAGTTTCCTTCATTTGGTATTCAAGTATTCATCATTGGGCCTTTGAATGCAAGAAGTGGCAAGAAATCACAAGTTGTCACATGTTTGGTTGACCTAAAATCAAGTATGGCATGTCACTTGGTCCAAACACCATAACTCTCTCATTTCTCAACATTTTTAGAATCTATTTTGAGCCAAATGTCACATTTGAACTCCTCTACAACTTTGATTCAAGGGTAAAATATAAATTTTTCCTTTAATCCCATCAATTTTGGAATTGTCCAAGATGCCCATGTGTGCATAAAAGTAGGCCCAAGACCTGGTCGACCTAATGTTTGGCCTAGAATTTCAGGTCACGACCCCAACTTTTCGTCCATTCCATTTTCAAGTCAAGCATCATTTTCATTTGATTTTTTTTGCATTTGATTATTCACTATGAGAAGATCATTTGACATAAATAATATCTTAAAACACACAAGTGGATTTCATTTGGCCTAAGCTCAAACATGGTGCCATGGACTTTACTTCTTACGCGAATTTCAGGTCACAAATTCTATACCATGTTCTGTTTGGGACGATCTGCACATGTGAAACTTCTTTGGCAAAGCAAAACACATCTAAACAAGTGCAAAACTACTGGTTTCAAGTGCTAATCATGCATTTCATGTTCCATCTCACATGCTTGACAAATCCTCAAAGTTCTGACCTAATTCACACGAATTTGCTTCCATTTCACACGTACCATGATCTCACTTCATTCCCTATAAATAGAGAAAAAAATTGCCTTCATTTACAAGCTTTAAAGCCAAAGAAACTCTAAAACCATTGGAACCATATACCTCAAAAAATCAGTTAACCATTTCTTCGATTCAAGCTCTTTTAACGTCAAATCTTCACCCAGAATCACTCATCGGCACCTTCTGAAGCTGGATGAAGCATTATCGTGGCTTGAAACTCCTTGGAACCTGACTTCTAAATTCACCATTGTTTACCTCTGAAGCTTCAACGGGAAAGGTAGATATGAGTTACATTTCCGAGCAAACAAGTTACCAGTGTATTCGTCTTGATTCACTAATCAAAAGCCCTCAATCACCTTAAACTTATTCTTCGTATTCATCATTTAATTTTACTTTGAAACACTAGGGTTCTTTGTGTTATTGAGAAAATTCTCTTTGCTCGGAGTTAATCAATGACTCTGATGCAAAGAGACATGAACGATGATGTGTTGCGAAGCTAACTCCACACTTCGGTGTTGCTGAAAACACGAGTTTAGGGATTTGCTAAATCGAGTTGAAGGTTGAAGATGAAGTTCAGATACGCGCGCTTTGGTGCAAAAATTTGAATCCCTCTAATCCTAGCCTGACACGCGTGCTAGTCATTGGCACCCTAATTAAAACATTTCTTTTATTTCATTTTTGTCATTTTTATTTCTATTTCTTTTTTTGATTTAATTTCTAATGATCCTTAATCCATTTTCCTGAAAATATTTTATAGAAAATCCATAAAAATATTTTGCATCTCATACATTTTTTTTCATAAATTTTAAAATCATTTTAGCATTTATTAATATTTTTGTTTCATTTTTCTTTTTATTTTCATTTTCAATTTTATTTTTAATCATTTTCAAATATTTTGGCATCCAACTTTTGTGGTCCTTTTACTTGTAGTACTCTTGGCTTCTTATAATTTTCTCAACCATTTATTTTATGTTTTGGGGCTTGATTTGAATTTTCTCTTTATTTTTCATTAAAAATCATTTTAATTTGCCTTTTTAATTCATTTTTGTTTGATTTTTGGTTGACTTTTGTTTGACTTGAGTTGTTGACTTGGTTGACCAGTGCTTCTACATTTTAAGTCATCCACAAATGATCTCTTAGGTTAATTCAAGCTTCTCTAATTCAATATGTTGATAGATGATCATTTGATTATATTTTTGACACTTTGAGTTAGAGATATATGATCGTTATATTGTGCCATATGTTTGGGTCTCTTGACTTGTTTGATAGTGGATCCTAAGAAAGCCGACAACATCTGCCATAGACCTTGTGGCCAACAAGCATCAAATATGTTGTTTGGTTATGTTAAGATTCAACTTCCCTTTTTGTAAAAACAAAATGTATTATAATCGTTCAATTATAGAAGGAGAGAATTATTCTCACTAAATTATCTCTTTTATTTGTGATTTGGAAAGGTAATGATGAGTCTAGGGTATGACCAGAGAGATTGAAGCCTCATCACAAAGATTAGGGAGTGTTGTCGCAAACTCTACTGGCATACGACTAAAGCAATTTAAACCCCACGATGCCAACATGCTCACACAAAGAAAGCAAGCCTAAAAATAGAAAATAATTGGCCCACCCCCTCTTGGTAGCTAATCACTCCAAAGGAGATGGTGAGCCCGCCAATGCATAGACCACGAATTAGGTTCTTACTTAGAAGAATAGGAAGGGGTACCAACCCTTAGTTGGGCAAGATCCCCAGAGGCGTCCAATAAACTTCGAGCAAAACTCTGATGAAAAGTTGAGTCCTAGAGAAATGGACCCGAAACTAAAGATAACACCACAAATTGGATAAAATATGGATAAATAGTATTATTTAAATAAATAGATGAGATTATGTGTCATTTTTATTCTTAATTGATTTTCTCTCTCCTCCATTATTAAAATAAATAATTTAAATTAAAACATAATATTTTTTTACTATCAAAATTCTCTCTCCTCTCACCCATTTATTTAAATATAATGGTGCAGATTAATTCTCATGTTCTCACATAAAAATAACATTCTCATAGTATACGTCACCTATTGCATAACAAAAACGTCAATAGAGACCATTTTCCCATCCTCAATGCCTTGATTGAAACGAACTCGATCTTGAGACATGAATTCGGGATAAAAATAGTCCACTTGCTTCAAAGCACTTCGGGATAAAAATAGTCCACTTGATTGAAACAAACTTGGTCCTGAGAGACATGAATTCGAGATTCTTCCAGATATTTTTCCAACTCTTTAATCCTTTTTTGAGCAAGATTCTAGACCCATGTGTTAGAAGATGCCGGAACAGAGGTCAAAACCTCATTCTTCTCGCCCACCTCCCGGGCCAACCGTTATTCCTTTTCTACCAAAGTACCAGGCTACTTAAAAGATTCCACATCAGCTTCTATGGCAAGTAACATGTTGAAATCACCTTGGAATTCTTTCAAATACCGGTCCCGCTCAACTATAAGATCATCGACCCGTTCATTGAGCCTCTTTCTTTCTCGTTGAAGATGGTCAAGTAAGAAAACTTCTCCTTGACCAACAGCTCCGAATGCTAAAATACCTAACACCCAACGAGTATCGAAAAATAACTAGGCCAATTCCTTTTTCCAAGATTATTCAAAAATACCCAAGAAACAGGAAAAATCTTCATCAAAGATTGAATATTTGAATTCTCTATCCGTCTATGGGCCCAGACGAGCTAGCAATACTAGATTTTCCCCACACTAGCAGTGGCATGCCCTTCTAATAAGAATAAGCCAAATATGTTTATGAAAAGGCTTTTATATCTGTATATCTTCCACCTCTACAGTGGAAGCTAACCTCATATTGTGGTTTGGATGGAAGAATCTCAGACTTCCATCTAAAATGGAGGAGTAATTGTGTGAACGACCTGCCCGACAATTGTACTAGAAGATGTTTCATTATGTGTTCCAAGGTGGAGCCTCCCCAATAGAAAAGGTGTTAGGGATTTCAACAAAAGGAGCAGTCGCCCAAATCTTTCCCTTTAATTTTTGTATGACATCCTCATTCTTCATCACATCTACACGGTTAAGAAAATAAGCATCGAGAGGGGTTTAAGAAAAAGAAACAAGGAAAATAGTGCTCTGGTGCCACTTACCAAATAATTTCTTCGTCTGCCCCTTTGATTTCACATCCACCAGCCAGCGGGTGTGAATACACTCCTTCGCTCAGTTTCTCAAAGCGCTACCGATACAACCAAGCTCCTTGCAAAAAGCCACCAACTAACTTTTTAAGTATAATTCCTCCAAGGATAAATTATCTTCCTTGTAAGTATACAAACTAGCCCCCATCAAGTAGTGGATCTTAGTCCAATACTTATGGGAGATGTATGAACAAGCAGAGGATGAACCAATGTCCAAGTGGTAGATCTTCGTATGCGCTTCCTTGGTCAAGTGAACAACCACGTAAAAATGATCTTTGAAATATTTCATGCTTTTAGAATAAGCTTCGAAACATCAAAATAGTTGCCTCAAGAAGAAGAAAAAACAAAACAACTGCATAGTTAGGGTTGTTTTGAATCTTAAAAATATGGAAAAACAACGTCATAGTCGACTTACATCCTTTATACTCACACCAGTATTGAAAGACTTTGAAGAATGCCCAACTCATGGGATGCACTATGAAGGGCGCAATTAATAGATGATTCAGTACGCTGAGTTTAAATTCGTTGAAAGGGAAATGGTAATTTATGATGGAGAAGTATTCCTTGAAAGGGATATCACATCTATTATATCTCATACGGATCCTCTTATATTCACATGGAGGAAATACCCCTCAGCGGTTGCGTAACCCACAATCGTTAAAGCTTGATCAAAGGCACTTTTTTGCGAGCAAAGGAAGAAGCAATCCCTAATATGTTGGAATCAAACCAATCGCATGAAGTATCCTTACTAGCTCTCTTGGTCGATACTTACATTATCACCATGATTAAAAAATATATATCGTTAAAAAGAATAATGGACCAATGCAATGCAAAAGGAAAGAGAGACCTAGTCTTCAAGCTCATAAGAAATGACCAATGCAACATGTAAATCTACTAGCGGCAAGCAAAATCGTTGAGTTTGATTCAACACCTAAAGAAACACTTCCAAGAAAAATCCATAGAGGAAACAAAGACATTATCTTCGCGAATGGGTTATAGTAAAAAAAAAAGGCAAGAGAATGCTTCAAAATTTCATTTATACTTTATTTAGGCACCTAAGATTATACGATACACTATGCACTACCAACGATTGAGATCTTCTCAAAAATGACTTAGAAGCACTCAAACACTCTAAAGAATGTGAAACTTCATTGCTAGCTAGCAAGTAAAGGCGTGTTAATCACTCCCAACGTCACATTGCAAGTTCCAAAATAGGCATTCAATGCGCCCATTCCCGAGACTAGCAATAACCTATCCGAGAACTCCACGACCACGGATATTATGGCCAGAAAATAATACACATTAGAAACCCTCGTCCCACAAAGCAGAGACAAGGGCTTATGGGCAACTATTATTGTGCAGTCGCAAGGCTTATGAGGCGAAGGTCCAAGTATAAGGCAAAATTTTACCATGCAAGGAACATGTACTCATCTTGTTCTCCGCATCGTAGAATATGCTTCACGAAGATGCGATGCTAATCTTCCCAAATCAATCTAACGACTGACCGTATCTCACGTCATTCCACACACATGTAGTTACCAACTATTTCCCTTATTTAAAGAGGAAAACGCGTCCTACATAAGTATTCAAATCATTTTCCATCTAAACATCATTTCTCACTTTATTAATTTGAGCTTTGAAGTATTAATCATACATATCCATCTTCTTTCCACCGTATCAAAAACTTAGAACCACCATAATAATTTATGATATTTTTCGATATTCATCTAATTCCATAGTAAACTATATATATATATATATATATATATATATATATATATATATATATATATATATATATATATATATATATATATATATATATATATATATATATATTATATATATATATATATATATATATATATATATATATATATATATATATATATATATTAGCGAGATTAATTCATTTTTTGTATGCACATTTGATTTAAGAAGACAATCTATTATTTGTTCTACTCCCTCTATACATTAAAGAAAAGCAATTAAAAACGAAAGGGAAATACACAACTAGTTTTGTAATTTTTTAATCTTTAATTTAATTTTAAAAATTAGAATAATTTTGGACAATCTGTCTTTATATTTATTTGATTGACTTGAACACTAATAATTCAAACAAACTCGTATGACCCAAAAAAAAAAAATAAAGTAACCTAATTAAATAATCTAAAATTCATATAATTAGCCAACCCAAAGCCGCAATTGTATTTATTTTCTCCAATCTCAACGCTACATTATTGTCAACATCACTGCATGTCGGCTCCCTCACTCCAAGCAACTTCAAAAGCACCTTCCCTTTCCATTTTCAACGTCCACGCGTCACTTCCTCACACACTCCTTTTCATAGATCCAAAAACTACACGTGTCACAACCTCATAATCTCAAATACAAAACCATCACCAAATCATATCTCAACACGTGTCCCTCCAATTCCTCTCCTATAAATACCCAAAACTCACTTTACAAAATTTCAAACACACAATCCATACACAACCCTTTTAATCAGTTTTTCTCTTTTTTCACTTTCCATGATCCCAACAACAAACGGGTCGGGTCGTCGGGTATTCAATTTCCCGGCGGTTCATCCATATGCAAACATCGCTCTTTCCACTCTTCTCACTTCCCTCATCACTCTCTCCGAAGATATTTCCAATTTCCAACACAAATTCTTCTCTTCCAATAAACGAAACTCCAGAAACGCTATTCGTTTGGTTCATCTTCTCCAACCATTCCTTCATGATATCCGAGAAAATCACTCCAATCTTCCATCTCCGGCGACGCTTTGTTTCACAGAGCTTCATTTCATCTTCCAGAAGCTTCTATTCCTGATGGAAGATTCAACCAGAGAAGGTGCAAGGTTGTTTATGTTAATGGAGTCGGATCGGGTTGCAACAATGTTTCGGGTTTTCTTCCAATCCGTTGCAACTGCACTTGATGGTTTTCCTTTTGATGCTGTTGAGGTGTCTGTGGAAGCTAAAGAGGATGTTTTGTTGTTGATGAAGCAAGCGAGGGAGGGAAGGTTTGAATTTGAGGTTGAGGATGAGGTCGTAGTGATGTGTGTTATGAATGTCTTGAAGCTATTTGAGAAAAGGGCTGCTCCGGAAAAGTTTGATATGAAACGTGTTCTTGATTATATTGGGGTTGTGAAGTGGAGTGAGGTTAATAAAGAGGTGAAGTTTTTGGATGGTGAAATTGAGTTTGAGTGGTTGAATGAGAAAAGTAAAAAGGTGGGTTTTTTAAGTAGTTTGATGGGGTTTATGAGTTATTGTAGATGTATGGTGATGGAAATTGTGAACTTTGAAGAGGGGGAAAGCAGGATGAAAATTGATACAAGAGTAGAAACTGAAATGATTTTGAGTTGTGTAAACTCAGATGATTTTCGATGTCCAATCTCTTTGGAATTGATGAGTGATCCTGTCAATATACAAACAGGTCATACTTATGATCGTTCTTCAATTCTCAAATGGTTTAGAAGTGGAAATGCAATGTGTCCAAAGACGGGTAAAAGTCTTAGCAGCGTTGAATTGGTACCCAATTTGGTACTAGGGAAGTTGATTCAACAGCACTGCAATGTCAATGGCATTCCTTTTTCTGATTCGGGTCATCGGAATCGGGACATGACAAGGACAACGCAGCCTGGAAGTGAAGCTGCAGAGGGAGCAATGAAGCTCTTGGCTGGTTTTCTTTGTGGATGTCTTGACAACGGAAATGTGGAACAGAAGAGCCGTGCTGCATTTGAGGCAAGAGTTCTTACCAAAACAAGCATTTTTAGTAGGTCTTGTTTGGTAGAAGCTGGTTCAGTTCCTCTTTTGTTGTTGTTGTTGGCATCAAGTGATTCATCAGCACAAGAGAATGGTATTGCAGCCCTTTTAAACCTCTCAAAATACACCAAAAGTAGAAGTGAAATGGTTGAAAATTGGGGATTAGAAATGATTGTTGGTGTCTTAAACAAAGGGATAACGATCAAAGCTAAACAACACGCTGCAGCGGTGTTGTTTTACCTTGCTTCAAATGCCGACCATGGTAACTTAATCGGCAAAGAGCCAGAAGCAATTCCCTCATTGATCAGTCTCATCAAAGATGGCACTGATCGAAGTGTAAAGAATGGTTTGGTTGCAATTTTTGGCCTCCTAAAAAGCCATGAAAATCGCAAGAGGATACTTGCTGCTCAAGCAATTCCTTTGTTAGTTAACATCTTAAAAGCAAATGAAAAAGAAGACTTTGTCACAGACTCACTAGCAATTCTAGCAACTCTTGCAGAGAAAAGTGACGGAACAATGGAAATCCTTCGTTTCGGAGCTTTGCATGTAGCCGTTGAAGTTATGAGTCCTTCCTCCACTACTTCAAGATTAGGGAAAGAACATTGTGTGTCTTTGTTGCTTTCTCTATCAATGAATGGAGGAGAAAATGTGGTTGCTCATTTAGTGAAGAGTTCTTCTCTTATGGAATCTTTATATTCACAACTAAGTGAAGGAACTTCTAGAGCAGGCAAAAAGGCAAGTTCTCTTATAAGGGTCCTTCATGATTTTTATGAAAGGGGATCCTCTAACTACAAGACATCAGTTATTCCACGTGAACAATTCATTCATGTATGGTAAATTTATTAAGCCCGGTATATTTTTTCAGCCCGGGTATTCTTTGATTTGTTTTTAGTGATATTGTGAATTGTAGATATGGTAATACTATATAAATTTTCTTCACCTTTTGTTTATTTATACTTGATATGAATTAGCTCATGTTTTAAAGAGCTAATTGTTTAATCTGCTTCTGTTTTTAATGATGAAGCTTGTACAAATGATTGTAAATATTTTTCTGTATTAATCAAATAAGATTGTAATCTCTATTGAACATTCATCAATAAAATTGTTCTTCATTTTTTTCTTTTGTTCTAATTAATGTTGTAAAAATCGAGATTTGACATAAGATCCGAAGGGGAGAATAAGATCGTAAAATATAAAATCGTAATTAAAATCGGAAGATTTTATCCAATTAGATAGGGGATATCAAGGTTGTAAAATATAGAATCGTAACTAAAATCGTAAGATTCTACCAAAATAAAAATAATTATAAAAAGTATATTATATTAGACATAGATATCGAAGTTTTGCAACTCTGGATGTGCATTACTGTAAGATCCCACCGTTGAGTTGGTGTCTTGTTTTTTAGTCTCTGTTGAGCTATTTCACTCCCAAAGAACCACTTTTTACTCTTAAAATACTCAAGTTGACGATCAATTTTATTCACGACATTCATATCTTCTCTCATCATTCTTTCTAAACATGCATACGTCTCTTGCTTCACTTCATTATAAACTTTGAAATTAGATTTGTAATGCAACATTGGATTGACAAAAATAGCATGCAGCATGCAAAGGCTTTGCATGTGCAATTGTTTGTCCCATCTTTTATCAATAATTTTTCATAAAGGTTGGTAAATAAATAATCAAAAGATTAAATTAGTCATAAATAATTATTAATATACTATTTATTTTGAATAAATCAATAGAAGAAAATTTATTAAACTAAATATTTTTTTCTTACTACACTAATTAGTTTGTATTTTCTCTTTTACTTGATCCATTGATTCATAGATATAGCCCATGGTTGGCTTTTCATCATAATCCACCGTACCCAAAGCACCTTTTAGACAAATAATCAAATTCTTCCAAAAGTTTTTGTTTGGTGACTATATTTTCACCCAATTTCCTGTCTTTTGTCTTAACAAATTGACTATCCTTTCATTGATCGAAAGTGAACATCTTATACAACTCTCCCATCTTTTCATTCAAGCAACCCAAACACAAGTAAGGTGTTGCAAAACGATTGATTTCAGGGCTAATCAACTCACCTCCTTCCATATAATGATGCCACAAAGTTATAAGATAAGTCTTAGCATAAATGTAAGTTGTGATCCTTTTACTTGAAGCAATAATCTCTTTAAGCAATAGGTTGTCCAAAAATTCCTAGTTCTCTTTTCCATCAACATTTGTACAACCAACTTATAATTTGCAGCATTGTCCGTTATAATTTGGACAAACGTTTTTTCACCCACTTCCTCTAGAATGCCATCCATCATTTTGAAAATATTATTTGTTGTCTTTGAAATGGAAGAAGGATCAATTGATTTTAAAAAATAAAGTTATCATAGGACTATTTATCAAAAAATCAATGATAGTCTTCCTCTTTTGGTCGGTCCATCCATCAATCATGATTGTATAACCAAACATTTTTCGAACACCTTTATGTTCCACTAATATGCTATTTATATCCTCCACTTTTTTATTTAAATGGTTACCTTGAATGTCATGGTAAGATGGTGGCTTATATCATTTACCAAATTGAGCAATCATATCACACATCTATATAAATTCTTCATCTTTTACAACATTAAAGGAGATAACATTGTTGTAAAAATAAGTTACAACTTGTAGGTCAGTGTCCTCTTTCTCTTTTTTCTTAAAATCATTATTGACAGTTGATTGAGAACTTGCCCCTCTCTTAAAAATATTTGAAACACTCGAAGACTTAAAGTTCTCTTCTTTATGAGGTTGGTTTGCAATTTATGGACAATGTTTCACATTTGTTGACGAACTTCATCCAGAACAGATACACACGATTTGACATTTATATTTGTACAACTTAAAAAACACACCATCAGAATATTCATTATGACAATAGTTGCCCTTAATTCTTTTTGTTCCTTTCACAGCATTATCATATTGTCATCTCGCGTCTTATCTTTGACGATCAGCATTTTTTACAGCATTTTTACTCCCAAAATCTGAACACTTGAATTTGTTGGAGGAGAAGTTGAAGGAGAAGGATGCATACTACTACTATCACCATATCTCCCAAAGCACACAAGTAACCTAAATATTAAAAAAAACATTTTTGTCAATAAATAATTTAAAAAAAAATATATAAATACATAAAAAAATTATCAAAATATAATATATATATATATATATATATATATATATATATATATATATATATATATATATATATATATATATATATATATATATATATATATATATATATATATTAAAAGTAATAGTAAAAAGAAAGTATATGAAAAAATGAAAAAATAAAAATAAAACTAAACAAAAATTATTAAAGTTGATTGTAAAAAATATACCTGTCTAAATCCGGATGTGGATTCTCTCCCATAAATGGATGGTACAGTTAAATCTCAGTCACATAGTAAAAATTTAAAAATATAAAAAATATAATGATGTGAAA
Organism: Lathyrus oleraceus; assembly: GCF_024323335.1. Classification (NCBI taxonomy): domain Eukaryota; kingdom Viridiplantae; phylum Streptophyta; class Magnoliopsida; order Fabales; family Fabaceae; genus Lathyrus; species Lathyrus oleraceus. Next base: position 323,449,213 of record NC_066580.1, on the reverse strand, counting down.
TTTTAAGGGTGTAGATGTAGACCGCTCTCCCTCCCGTCAAATTCGCACCGCATGAATCCTTTCCCATCTAAATTCATCTTTGGTACTATAGTAAAATCAATTCTAAATAAAGACGAGATGAATAATTGTAGTTAAGTAGTCCTTTCTTATTTGTATTCAATGCATAAAATTGTTCAGAAAACATTTGAACATTCTTTATACGGAAAAATATTATAATTTTTCTAAAATTAAGAAATTATGTTATTTATATTTATTTAATATTTTCTTTTTTTAATTAAAGAATACAATATATTGTATTATTAGGAGAAGATTTGTGCATTCGCAGTACATTCATATCTTAAATCATTAATTAAAAATATCATTATAAATAATGAATGTTTTAGACAATCAATAATCAAAACATGGTATAAGTCGATATACCCATATGACAAAAAGATAAAGAAGACAATCTTGGAATCTTTAATAAGAAAATAACTTGATATCTTATCCTTCTTAACAATAGACTGATAATATACCACAAGAAGTTCATGCTCACATTCAAGTTATGAGACATAAAAATGTAATCAAATGTAATGGGAAACAAAATAACTGAAATTTTTTAATTTTGTAGTTTCATATGATTGAATGTTTACATCTCAAATATAATGCAAAGCACGAAAATATTTGACATGAAACATGTTAAAAAAAATACAATTGTAAATTTAATGATTCAATTGTTATAGAAGGATGTGTTTGGAGCAATACTAGAGTGATGTCACAACCTACAAACATGTTAATTGAAAGAGGCAACAGTTATATTTTAGAGTGATGTAAAATGTAATATTGGAATATATAAAGTATATCTAACCTTAAAAGACCAAAATAAAGAGGGTAGACTCTCAATCTATTTCTCCTTACTAACTCAATCTATTTCTCTTTCAATCTTTCATTTTGTTTACTATCACATTTTTCTTTCTTAATGGATGCAAGGGAATGAGAGGTTTATACTTGCAGTGTTGTTGTGGTTGTAAATTAACTCGAGGTGATTGGACATGGTAATATCTTCAAGGGATAGCTTAATATTTTTTCAAATCAATATTTCAAAATATATATTTATCATTCTTTCTTCGTATTTTTGCAAATTTCAAGTCAAGTTTGTATCTTACATGTTTTTGTATGTTTGATCTATACTCTTTATGAGATTATCGTTGTTAATAATGTTAAAGTTTTAATCTTTTATGGTTTTTCTTGTGTTAAAATTATGCCTATGTGTTTGCTGCATTATGAGATTTGATTTGTACATTAAACCATCAAAACCCAACTGAACACCCGTAGACAAATCCTTCAATTGAGAAATTCTTCTTCCCAAACAGATCGTGATGGGTGTAGATATGTCAACCACGGATATGAATGGATTTGCATTTTTCATCTGAAATCAGTCAGGACAATTGTTTACCCATGCATATATTATTTCTTCACTCCCATAATGAGTGAAATATTTAAAATAAAAGAGGGTCCTAAAATAAATGATCCATTTTAATGTTTAATGTACTTTTTTCAATTTTACCGTCTAATTTCATTCATTACCTGGATCATCAGTAAAAGTATTGGTAGATGTAAATTTGTATCATTATTTTTTTAGTAAGTCTGTAAATTTATATCATTATTCTTTTACTAAGTCAATTACAACAAGCAAGTTGACATCACGTGCAAAGGGTAAAAGCAATAAAAAAAATCGGAAATAAAAACGTAGAAGACGAACTCGAAATGCATAAGGTGAAGGGAAACTTTAAACACAAAAGATGAAGCGAAAACTCGAAACGTATAAGATGAACGACGAAGCCAAATAAGGTTTTGATTCCGATGTATTACAAAACAAAATAGATTTTTCTTTGCCTTCATATGAATCGGGCTTCAAATCGGGTTATATTTCAACTGGGTGATAAAAATGAGAATGGTAAAATTTACCCATAATAGTGTGATTTTGCAAAAAAATCATGTTGGTAGAAATTTTCCCCGTGATTTTCGGTAATTTACTATTTTTCTTGTGACCCAAATAGGCGGTGGAAGGGAGTGAGATTGCAAGATCGTGTGATTCATTGATTTGGATCGCGATTATGATAACATTGGTTATAATAGTCATCTTCTCTTAAAAGACATCTAAACATATATAAATGAGCTTTTTCTCACAAGGAAGTACTCTCTACATCCCATGGGGTGCTTCCACACCATAATAAAAAGTCACAAATGCCCCTAGAATCTGGAGATGCATCTCTAGACGAACCCTTTTTACACACTCATCAGAGCAAATTGGTGAGCCACCCTTATTTTACCAAAATTTAGTCCAAAGATGCATCTCTGTATCCGCATTAGGGTGAGTCTAGATATGCATCTCTGTAACAACCCTTAATTCAAATTCAGTGAGCTTTACGGAGATGCATCTCCAGGATATGCTCTATTAGGTCATACCATAAACAATTGCAGAATGTTGGAAAAACAACACAAATTAACATTCAAATACTTAACCTTACATATATAATCTTTAACATAAATGTAACATTACATTTCATTACAAACGGGCGGTTTAGGACGTCGCAACATCTTTAAAATATCTCCGGTCGATCTTATAATTGTCGCATCCACTTCAATCAGATCCTTTGATGAGTAACGGTAAAATGTACTTCATATAACCTTCAAATGTTCATATGTCTTCAATTCAAGCTTGGGGAACCATGTCTTCCCTTTCGCCGTCAATCAATGGTGAACGATACTCGAACTTGACAACTCTTTAATTTTTTGGATATCGCATAAGAGTATTCAGTTTGGGTTTCAGGTCGACGAGAGGTAGGTCTTCGGAGAACCTAAGTTGAAGTGGGGGGTTTGTGCCAATTAAAAACACAAATGCAAGATGGGGACATGTATTTATTTTGGTGTATTTTGTTTTTTTAAAGAACATGGGATGAGATACCCCATATTTATACAAGTTTTAGATTAATTTGGACCTTAGAAATATTATCCTATCATTAAGGCATATTTCGGATATGCATATGTGTCGTGTATGATTCCATATGCATCGTCAACTCTTGTATAAGCTGATGACAGAAAAATTGGTTGTTCTCCACACCCTTATCGAGCAAACCCAAAATAACTTGATAACCACAATTGTTGTCATCTTCAACATCTACAATCTACTCAATGTATTTGTGCATAAAAACAGGTACCTATTCAATGTGATAATTATTTTTAAGATGGAGGGGGAGATGGTTTGCTAATGCGGGCTCTCTTGAAAATAATTTTTTTAGATTTAGGAGTTGGAGAATCTGAAAAATGTGATTCAACATGTTCAAAATAATAAGGAGATTGTCTCGTAAAATTGTCACTCTCGGTAGGTTTGACCTTTTTATGGGCACCCTTTATTTTAACTAGTTCCGAAAGTGGTTTCAAATTCGTGGTTTTGGGATAGGCAATCTTTTTCAAGTGCTCTTTGATGTGAAATTTCATGTTAACATCAACTTTCATGAATCTCTCTAGGATCACTTCACACTCGATCATGATAGATATATTTGATTTATCATCCTTCATCACACCATCATCATCAAACTGGAGTCTTTTCTAGTGAGTGTAAATCTCATCCATGTGTATCAGTGTGTTGACCTTCATTTTCTTTGCAATTAAACAAGCACATGGAAGATCGTACGTCTTCCTAAGTGTACAACAATATTTAGAGCTATCTGAACCTGTTTTATCTTCTCGCTTGACTTCGTGAAAAATAAAATTCAATCCCGTCCCAAATATGTTTCCAACCAACTGTGAATAAAGGATGTTGTCTTTGAATCGGTATTTTAACACAGTAATGCTCCAACCAAAATATGTTTGTATCTCATTTTGTTAGTTTTAGAGCATTTGGTTCACAACATCTCAATCTCGACAAAAATCACATTTACTGTTTCCCGACCAATTCTTTAGTGTAGCATGGACAGATTCAACTCTGTTAGTTATCGTATTGTCAAAGTGTCTAACCTGATGGCTCCAGGCACAAACAATATTCTCATTTACTTGGTCAAAAATAGTAGTCTCAACATATTTCAAGAAATCTAGATATCTCGCACACACACCCTCCTTAAATGTATTACAGATTCGGCATATAGCTCTATTATGAAAGAATTTATTATATCATTTCAGACGTCCATTATCTTTTCTAACACTACACTAGGTTTGACCATTTTTTCATCTTCTCCCTTTATTTGTTTGGTGCCTACAGTAGATTTTAGTTGACTTCTCACATTGGATTATGTGATACTTACGAAGTAATGCATACGATGTAGGATTTGCAACTGAATTCATCGATGTAGTGTCGTGATCGGTGGCAATTACATTTGGCATGTTTTCTTGATCCTTCGACATAGTCTTGCACATTTCCAAATCCCGGGTAAAATTCTCCTCTTTTTTGGATTCCAAAAATGCAAAACCCACTGAAAAAGTCTTTTTCGTTGAAGTAACACCAACAATTTCCAGAAGTAGGAGTCTCTATACTTGTTGGTCTAATATGTTGAATCAATTATGATCACGGTGGGAAATATGTTTAACAACTTGATGAAATCGTAATGATTCCAAAACATATCTCGAATAATGACTTTATCCTCACAAACTCTATACCTAGAAACATAATGATCTTATTCAAAGCTTCAACAGTTGTTGTATTTCAGATCTTCGACCTCTTACCTCCTTGTTGATTTGGGCACGCACATTGTATACTTGTTTGATATTTGAAACATTTTGAGATCTTTTCCGTTTCAAAGTAGCAAGTATGTTTTTTGGCTCCACTATGTTTAATGTCATGACCTAAATAAGTTCTCTCTCCTCTGAAATAAGGCGACATGCAATGGAATGACTGACTAACTTGTGACACAAGACATGATTATGTATACCATAAACCACATTAAATGTTCATGTATCATCGGCCTTATGGTATCCGCGCAGTTCAAACGGACACTCACATTTTCTCAATTCGGTGTCATCATGTTTCAACTTCCAAATTGGTGGTTGAAATGTGCCACTTCTTTCGCACCTCATTATTACAAATGCTCGCCTTCTATTAGAATCATTGTAAGACCTTTCGATTACAATGTTAAACCCCAATTTATCGGCCTCCATGTAGATCAATTGTAGCATGTGTTCACGAACAATAAACTTTTGTTTATTTGTAAATTGTTCACAAACATCTACCTCGATAATAATTGGTCTAACACTCAATTTAACATCATCGTTCACTTCATCTAGTTTAACACCGTCATTTACTTCATCTGGTTTAACATTCATCCTCACAGTAGTTTTAGGAGACACATTCAGGTGCACCATATCTAATATCGATCATAACAGAAAAACAAATTAAAAACTTAAAGTATCAGGCAAATCCGGAGATGCATCTTCGACATAAAACTTTGTCCAGAGATGCATATCCGGACTCAAACGTTCTTTTTTTAGCTCAAAACCAGATTAATGCAAGGAATGATGAATGAAATTAAATGAACTTTACCTTAAATTTCAATTTCTTGTGTTCCCTTTTGATGTGATAAAATACAAGAATGATGTTTTGATGTTGAAAAATTGATTGAGAATAGAAGAAAGTTTTTTAAGGGTTTTGAGAGTAAAGTTGAGGTTAATCACGAAGAAGAAGAACATGCAAAATGGTGTTTTGTTCAATTTTTCGATTGATATTTTTGGATATGCATCTCCGAAATCGTCACTGAGTTGTTAAATAAATCAGCTCCGAATAATTTCAAAAATCCATCTTCTGAACCTTTTTATTGATCTTTCACTAAAATTTCATGATCTCATTCTGTTATTGGGTTCCTTCATTTTTATTTTATTAACACATTCTGTTTAATCAGTTCGGGAAGGCAAATTCATGTTCATTCAAAAAATTGATTTTAAAAGTTCAATTATTCTCCTTTGATTTTATAAATATATGTTTTTTACTTCATATTTTAAGACTTTTTTTGTTTATATCTATGTATTTGTTGATTTTATGTTGGCCTTTTTTAATATGTGTAGTTGAAACCAAAAGTTAATGCTAGTGCTAATAGACTTCAAAGTGAGATTACTTTGTATCAATATCCATTGAAAATTGTCATGTGGTTGGCATTGCATTTACTTATTTGATTTATAAATAATGGTGAATCGTGGTTTTAAATTGCGACGGCTGTTTTGGTTTACCATAATGCATGTTTAAATTGCGGTTGAGATGTTGTTGTGGTGATCTTAAATTCAGTTGAGGCACTGTGTGTTCACAGGTTCATCATATTGAGTAGATGATATTTGATGTTTAAGTTTAATGTTTGTAATGTTATTGAAGTTTTCATAATACACAGTTGTAAAAGCAGTATCAAATATTGATATAACTGTGAAAGTTTCTGAAGCCAAAAAGGATAGTGGTCTGCGTGGGAAGTTTACGAAGCCAAGAAAGGCAGTGGTTTTGCTTATGGTACACCATGCTGGTGTGGTTTCTTTAATTGCTAATTTGAAATATATATATATTAAAGAAAAAAAGAAAAAGAAACGTTGGTTGTATCGTTTAAGAAAAATATATGAACTTTAGACCGTGTCCCAGTTTTCCAAATGGTTTTTAGATAAAAGAAAATAAGATATGGTATAGTTTCATATTATTTTTTTTGTTAGACTTATATTTAGTGTTTATATAGTTTATTCAAACCATTTACATTTATATAGCATATTCAAACCATTTAAATTGACTCTTTATAGATCGAAGAGAATCTAGAAATAATTGGGATTTAAGCTCATATTCAAAAAACGGGATATTTTCATTTTCAACTAGACTACAACAAATCACACATTATACTTCACTCCACAAAATATCTTCTTTTTTTAATAAATGTCACATAAAGACTGCACCCTTTAAAGGAATCTTAGGTGAACGGATAGTTATTGACTTATCATGAGAACTAGAATTTTATTCTTCCTTCCCTTTACTTTTATTCTAATTCTCTTTCCGAATTGAGCGTCCTCAAAAATTTGACACCACCCATATTATGGCCACAAGCATAGAATAAAAATTGTTAGTTTGAAAAAGATTTTTTACTCACTTGTAGCTAGCTAACTATGATAGCAATATCAATCATAAAAAATACTTTTTCTGAAAGATTTTCCACTCATGGTATTCAAAAAACGGGATATTTTCATTTTCAACTAGACTACAACAAATTACACATTGTACTTCACTCCAGAACCAGAATTTTATTCTTCCTTCCCTTTACTTTTATTCTAATTTTCTCTCCGAATTGAGCGTCCTCAGAAAGTTGACACCACCCATATTATGGCCGCAAGCATAGAATAAAAATTGTTAGTTTGAAAAAGATTTTTTACTCACTTGTAGCTAGCTAACTATGATAGCAATATCAATCATAAAAAAATGTTTTTTCAGAAAGATTTTTCACTAATTTAGAAAATGGGATATTTTCATTTTCAATTAGACTACAACAAACTAGGGGTGGGAAAACGGGCTCGCCCCGCTGGGCATGCCCGTTTTGCCCGCACTTTTGTGCGGGGCGGGCCAAGGATTTAGGCCCTCACCCTCAAATGTGTTCGCCCCGCCCCGTTTTTTTCGCGGGTTTTTGCGGGTTTACATAAATTTTTGTGTTTTTAGGCTTAAATAGTGCAGTGTCCGCGGGCTTTCTCCGCCCCGCCCTCACTTTTTTGCGAGGCGGGTCTAAGTTTTAGGCTCACATCCTCAACTTTGACCGCCCCGCCCTGTCCCATTTTTTTGCGAGCTTTTGCGGGCGGGTCTAAACGGGGCGAGCATGCCCGTTTGTCACCCCTACAACAAACCATACATTGTACTTCACTCCATAAAATATCTTCTTTTTTTAATAAATGTCACATAAAGACTGCACCCTTTAAAGGAATCTTAGGTATACGGATAGTTATTGATTTATCATGAGAACCAGAATTGTATTCTTCCTTCCCTTTACTTTTATTCTAATTATCTCTCCGAATTGAGCGTCCTCAGAAAGTTGACATCACCCATATTATGGCCGCAAGCATAGAATAAAAATTGTTAGTTTGAAAAAGATTTTTTACTCACTTGTAGCTAACTAACTATGATAGCAATATGAATCATAAAAAATGTTTTTTCAGAAAGATTTTCAACTCATGATTTACAAAAAACGGGATATTTTCATTTTCAACTAGACTACAACAAATCACACATTGTACTTCACTCCGCAAAATATCTTTTTTTTTTAATAAATGTCACATAAAGACTGCAACCTTTAAATGAATCTTTGGTGAACGGATAGTTATTGACTTATCATGAGAATTTTATTCTTCCTTCCCTTTACTTTTATTCTAATTCTCTCAAATGAGCGTCCTTAGAAAGTTGCCACCACCCATATTATGGCTTTTACTCACTTGTAGCTTGCTCACTATGATAGCGATATTTTGATTTTCAACTAGACTACAACAAATCACACATTGTACTTTACTCCACAAAATATCTTCTTTTTTTAATAAATACTATCTCCATTTTTTTATTATAAGTCGTTTTGGGAAAATATTTTGTACCATAATATAAGTCGTTTTATAATATCAATTAGTCATTAATGTTATTTTTCCTATTATACCCTTAAATATTTATTATTCTCTCTTCTTTCACTTATATCAATTTATTTTTTCAATATCATTAATGAAAGACAATTTTGTAAAATCCTTCATAATTTCTCTTTTTTATACCACAATTATTACATTTCTTAATACATGTGAAAAGTCAAAAACGACTTATAATAAAAAACGGAAGGAGTACTTCATAAAATATCTTCTTTTTTAATAAATCTTAGATGAACGGATAGTTATCATGAAAACCAGACTTTTATGCTTCCCTCCCTTTACTTTTGTTCTAATTCTCTCTCCGAATTGAGCGTCTTCATAAAATTGACACCACCCATATTATGGCCGCAAGCATAGAATAAAAATTGTTAGTTTGAAAAAGATTTTTTTACTCACTTGTAGCTAGCTAGTTATGATAGCAATATCAATCATAAAAAATGCTTTTTCAGAAAGATTTTCCACTCATGGTATCCTAGTTTCATGATTGGTGTACTAACGTGCAAAATGAATTGGAAATTGCAATGTTACAAGTGAAAAATATGGGCGACAGCTGCTATAAAATTTGAGTACCCTGCTGCTGAAACAATGAAACCAGACCAAAAAATCACAAGGCAAAAAAAATATTTATAATTAACTAAAAAAGGTTTGACAGCTTAATACTGCATCTTGATTGATTCATATTGGAAGGAATTACATCTTCTAATAGAGGACTGTTCTTTTAAAACCAAAACAAAACAGAAAGAAAATAAATAGTCTACGACAGTCATCAACAATTCAAAGTTCTGACTATTCACATGATAAAAATTGCCACCGGATTCTCACAAATAAAGAAAACAGGGGCTTATCAAGATAACTATTTCAATCTTGAAGTAATACAGACTGAAAATGGTACACTATAATGCCGCAATCTTATATTTTAAGGCAGCCAGCTGCATACAAAGTGATGGTTGTAAGAACATAAATCCAGCAGAAAAGGGAAAGTGTGGAACATACAACAACCAACCATTCATGATTTAGACCTCAAAGCAAGCCCTGTCTCCACCTTCTTTATTTCAAAGATAAGCATCCTCCACATTTTGAGAACAAACATTTCAGCTTCTTCATCTAAAATGACCTGAAGACTCTCTAGCATTTGAGATGCTTTCACATGTTCTTGTGTACTGGAAACAATATAGTCTGTCAGAGTATTTTCTTCTTCTCCCAAAAACTCTTTGATTTTCTTTGAAATCCAAGGTCTCATTCTGTCATGTAGTTGATGCTGAAATAATAACACCATATCATCATTAAGTTAAAACATAAAAGTAAAATTGCACTATCTACTTTTAGACTACACGAGCCAACATAATCAAAGCATGTACTAAAAAATGCAGTTTTAACATGGATAATGTTGCAAACATACAGGCTGTTCTTAAAGAATAAAATTCGAAACATATATTTAATTAGACTAAGTTCCTAAGAAAACCCAAATGCATAATACAAACCAACAAGAGATCAAATGATTCTTCGTTTTCTAATCATTAGTTGCAAGTCCCTTTTCTCTACAAACTTCCAATGATTCTTTTGGGGGATCCCATCCCATAACAGTTTCTTAAAGCTAATGAAATGCTTAAATCTTTATCTCGAAAACCTTTCCCAATTACACTAATAGCCCCATAACAGTGATAGGAAATTGGGTATTATGGATGCCCAGGTCCCTCATTGAGTAATATGAGATGCTTGGTGAAGTATTTTAATGCTTTAGTTCTTCCCCCTAGATAGCAAGCAAGCTTCAAGGGAGTGTTACTCCTAGGCAAAAAGCCCAAAAATTTAAATATTATTTTTTTTTGGAACATATCAACAAGACAGCTACTATTTCAGCCACTACACAAAACTGCACCCCTACTGCGTGTGGCGGCCAGGGCCTGATCCGGTACGCCATTGTAGTGCCACTGTAGCAAGCTACTGATTACACTATCAAGACCAAATGATTACTCAATTCAAAATTCATTGATAAAAAATTAAGTACCTTGTCATACACCGCCCAGTCTATTTCATATGAGAACAACTCCTCCTTGGTCTTTGGTATCATATCAATTAACTGTTTTGCGTCCAAGAGCCTCCTGTTATCGTAAGTCTTATTTTTCTCCAACCCATGATCTCGATCCCTGTCACGGTCAGAATTTTTCTCCCTGTGTTCATCTCTGTGGTGAGTGCCGTCTTCATCACTCCTATCCCTGTCCCGGTGGTTAGACTTTTCATGTGAATGCCTACTTCTATCCCTTTCTCCATCCAGCCTCTCTTCCTTGAAATTGGTACTAGATATACGCTTGGCGAATTCTGCAGCTGCAGCCAAATTGGGTGGTGTTGGCCCAGAAGCAGTAGGTTCAACAGCCTGCAATTCCTCTGTTGAGTAATCAATTGGAACCAAAGGCCTCAATTTTTTATCCTTGTGTGCATCATCATCTTCATCCTCATGGAAAACAGAAGGGACGGTTGTTCTTTTTCCAGATCCAACCAAACCAAATCCCAACTTCTTCATAGGAGCATTTCCACTAGACTGTGTATCACTTGTGGCTACTGATGCCATGGCTGATTCATCATTGATAGTATTTAGTACATTACCATCACCTGTCACATAAAGCATGAACCACATTAATAATGAGAAAGAGAAACAAAGAAAGAGAAAAGCAAAGATTAGGAGTAATTACAAAAATCACCAATATGATCTTCATGACTATAATCAGCTACAGTATCTTGTACAGTAATAACATTCTTTATTTCACTAGTAATTTCTCTGGTAGTCATAGTTTCATCCCCACCATTTACAATTTGCTCTGTCAACAGCTTCAATGCATCTCTCTGTCGCTTCAGTTGTTGATCCTCGTCATTCCTCTTCTTGGCCTCAGCAATTTCCTCCTCTTCTTTTTGTCTGTCGGCCAGGTCATCTTCCTTTTCTCGCAGCCTCTTCTTTCTCTTCTCCTCTATCGCATTTCTGCGCCACCTTTTCCTAGAATCCCCATCATCATCCTCTTCATCATAAAGTATTTCCTTTCTTCGTTTGCGTTCCCTGTCCTTCTCCTTCTCCTTTTCATATTGACGTTCTTTCTCTTTCTCTCTTTCCCTATACTCCCAATCCTTCAAATATACTTCAAACTGACGCTCAACCTCCTCAATCCTTCGTTTTTGTTCCCTCTCTTTCCGAATACGTTCCCGCTCAGCTTCTCTTTCATATCTCTCAAGTTCTCTTTCCTTTTCTCGTTTCAGCTCCCTTTCTCGGTCTCTCTCCCTGCTTTTCCTGTCATGCCTTCTGTCGGGGGTTTCAGGTCTATCATGTTCACTTGTGGGCTTATTATCACCATTTGCATCTCTCTCATTTTTATCTTCAGCTGCTTCTGCAGAATTTGAAAAGCAAAACAGAGGAATAATAAAAAAAATTAAAAAGGAAAAAAAAACTATTCTGCTGATTAGATATTGACCCTGCTGTGAACCATTCAACTGATGATAAATATAGCAACCGAAGTGTTTTCCCTTACCACTCTTCTTTGTGTCCACATCAGAGTCACCTTCTCTTGTTTTAGTAGGTTGTTCGGAAAATGAATCCACAGAACCATCACGAATTGGCGGCGGAGGTGGTGGAGGCAAAGGTCTTGTCTTCAACCTCTCCTCTATCATTGTCTTGATCTTTTCTAAAGTGTCTCGATCAGCTTCCCTATCTTCATCCGTAACAATCCCAAAAGTTGCCACATCATGGGATTTCTTTTTCACTGAAACATTACCCTCTTCCTTATTTGAGAGATCCGGATCAGGCTTTGCATCCTCATTTACATCAGAAGGTTTTGCAACTTCATCTTTTTCAGCTTCTGCTGCCTGAGTTTCCTTTTCCTTTGAACTCTCCGTTTTTTTCTGTACATACCGCTCCAGATAGTTTCTCATAGCTTCATCTACATTGATCTGTCAGCAAAATATTGAAGATAAATGGCTAAAAGCCTTAAATACAAAACCAATGAAAGGAAAATATTTGTGCCAAAAGTTATTAGTATGAGAAAGCTCTGCTTCATTCAAAGAAATTTAATACACTTTTTACTAGCACAATTGTTTATGCATTTACAAATGTCCAAAATGATCTGAAAGTTCAAAATCATGTACAACCCCCACCACATGAAGAAAACTATTAAGTCAAGAACATAAGCCAAGTACCAACTCTGCATAAAATTAATTGAACAAATATAAGCAAGCTAAGAAAACTTACTTTATGCAATCAAATTGTTTTTAAAAAACTCCAATTATGATTAAGAAATATTTCATCCTTTCCTCTAAGCCATGTTCCAAATATTTGAGATAAAGTGAACACATTATAAGATGCCAAATCTTTAAAATCCCTGTATAACAGAGGAACTTGAGTTGAAGCTTTTCATCAAACTACAAATTGTTGTCACTCCCAAAAACTAATTTACGTGTAGAAAAGTATAAGTCAGTGTTAGAAGATATAAGAAAAGCCTGCATGTGTCTTAATGTATTTTACCATCTTAGATTATCTAAAGAATTAATTTTACTAGTTTAAAATATTCTAGACTATCTCTCAAAGATTAGTTTCAATATTCCTTTGCTACTATCATGATTTGTTTTCCAATTTAATTAGTTGTATTAGTATATAAATATGGGTTAGTGCTTAGCCTTTTTGTATAAAACAATAATCAGTCAGTCATAATAAAAACATGTTCATAATTCACAGTTTTTGTTCTTTCTTTTCACTCTTGATGTAATGTCAAATGGATGCAAAGAAACAATCAAATGAACATGGATGAATAGCAATCTTTTTGTTTACACATCAATTGCGAACTTAATTTTCAAGAAATGCAATCAAATTAATTTCAAATTCATTCAAATAAATCAGATCCTTGACTACAGGTATAGTTGTTTCCAAAAGCAAAATGTCATGTTCAAACCATTAACCTCACAATATAATAAAAAAGTAGAGTTATATGCTGTGTAACATCAAATACAAATAAAAAGTAGTGGGAGATGAAGACATACCATTAGTTCTTGCCCATCAATGTTCAATTTGGTAAGGAGACGTAAAGCACGGAGAACCCCTTCAGCAGTATCAAACTCATAAAACCCAAAACTTTTAGGAGTCCCACTTGATAAATCCTGAGGTCTTTTCCAGCTCTTGATATTCCCACATAACTTTAAAAAATAAAACAGAATAAGAACACTATAAATATACCAAAACATTCAAAGATACCGATTGTCCAGTAGTTAAGATAAGATGCTAAAAGGACAATAAATAGATATACCCTACTCCCTCCCAACTCCCTAGAGAAAATATCAAACTTAGAAATTTACTTTAAGCAGAGAAAGCATGAACTCGTTTTCCACAGTTGGTGCAATCTTGCCAATGTAAACGGTGGTATGTTGCTTCTCAGCCGGAGTAACACTAGGAAGAACCACAGGTCTGACAATAGGAGGAATAACAGGGCGAATTAAAGGGATCCCTGCAACAGGTGGCCGTGAAACTGGAAGCACGTTGATTGTTCCAGGAAGGCGTGGAGGATATACAGGACGAACCATAGTTCCATATGGAGGTGGATAACGAGGAATTCCTGTACATGGCAAAAAACATCTATGCAAATATATTAGAGCAGATCATGAGCGAGTGTACACATAAACAAATAAAATATATACAACACTAAAGATATAGACAGAAAAAATAACGTGACGAACAATGGAATGCGATTACCACACATCAAAAGCATAATAGAGATGGCAGCACAGCTAATAATCACCAGCTGAAATGACAACCTGAAGAAACAATAAAAAATACTATCGAGTTTGAAATTCATGGATGTCCAGAAAAGTGCTTACCTTTGTCTGACAACTTGAAACATAGCAGGCTTCTCAAACCATCTCATCCACCAATGGAAAATAGTAACTTTCATAATCTCATACACACTTAGTTTACTAAGAAGGAAATTCTAGTTGAATTACAAGTTCTTTTCTAAATTAAGGAGCCATGTTGCAGCATAAAAAATGGAATGAAACTTCAATTAAGAGAAATAATTGAAAAGACTGCAATACCTCATGACAAAAGGCCAACGTGCATTCAGTTGCTAACATGGTCGGCTTCTGGAATTCATAAAGCCATTCAAGGGAAAGTAGTACCCTTATAACTAGCAGAAAGTGGCCTACTAAAATGAGCACGACACAACCATACATTATGTAGATCGACAAAAGAACAACCTGTTTTTTATTTATTTGAATTAACTTTCCACTATCAAGATCACTCTGTGTAAGCTTCGTTTCCAAATCATGATTTTAGTAAAAGACAATCAATAAACTAGGCAAATATATGCATACCAAAAAATGAGTTGTAGAAGGGAGGGGTGTGTCTTTAACCAATATGAAGCCTTCCAACTTTTTGTCATCGTATTCAATAAGACACTGTAGGAGAGAATTGAGAAATAACCCCGTCATCGATACCCCTTATCTAACCATCAATAACTTTTTTCTAAATCTATCCTAACACATCCAAATTGAATCCCCTCGCCGTTACATAAACAAAACAATAGCTATCAATCTATCAATGCTGAAGAGGTCTTTTTTTAGAAGATACTAAACACACTCGACAACAAATCTTCACAAAAATCACAGCACCAATGCAAATATATAATCAAGTATCAGAGAAGCATTATACACAGGCAGACACAAAAACAATGAAATGAAACATGATTGAACGAATGACCCACCTGCAGGGTTTAGAGGGCCTTGTGGATGCATGGCGTAACCGTTTGGGATAGGAGCATAGTGACGTACTGCAGGGTTAGTCCCAGGAACCTGATATGACATCATTGGTTGCATCTGCGGCATCGGAACCGGCATGGACGAGCCGGGCACGCCGGGAGGTGGATTAGGGTTTTGGTAGACACCGGCGGGATTGGGCAACGGAGTGAACTGCGGCACTTGAACACCAAGCGGACGGAAGGACGGCGCTGACGGAGGGAGAACTCCGGGAATTTGTGGCGGGGCTCCGGTTGCATATGATAAAGCTGGAGGCGGAGGAAGTGACGGTGCAATTGGTATGGGTGGATTGGAATTAGGGTTTGTGGAGAGGGGCGTGGAAGAGGGTGTTGTAGATTGCGATTGTGATGATTGGGGAGGTAGATCGGGTTGGTTGGGAACGGGGTTGGGAGATGGAGGTTGGGAATTGTGGTGAGGATTGGGTTCTAGGGTTGCGGGAGAAGAGGATGAATCCGCCATTGAAGAGAAAGGAATGAGTCTCTGAAAAGTGAATGAGTTTTGAAGAGGGTTACGAATTGCTACCTCCTTTCCAAATTATAACAAAAATTAAAATTAAATTATATATCATCCAAATTATAATAAAAATAAGGTGAAAACTTCGATATCCTTCCATTTAATTGAATACGTATACTCTCAATCAATTAAAATGTTACGGTTTTTTTTTTAAATTAATTTAAACTCTATCGCAATTTACAGTAGCAACCGATATCCAACTTAAATTTATAGGTAACTAAGAATTTTACTTAAAAGTTAAATTACATATCATTTTATCAAAGGATATATTTTAAAATTACTTTAATTTAACCATTTATCTATTTTTTTTTATGTGCATACGTTTAAAAATATAAAGAGATTTTTTTATATTTTTTTATTTTAATTTAAAATAAATATTAAATAAAAAAACATATGCAAACCATCATATCATCATTAGTAAAAAGAAATTGAAGTTTCAAATAAAAATTTAAAAATAGATAATTAAAAAAAATAGATTACATCAAAACTTTATATAGGTAAAAATTATATATGACATGATATACTAATGATTTTTTTATTAAACTGATAATTGTAAAATTATTTTACACATTTAGTGCATTTCTATTAAACTTTTATAATATTAACTATTTAATAAGATTTTTTGATTAAAAAGGTATTTTCAAAAATATTTTTTAAAATACTTGCCTAAATAATTTTAATTTTTTTATCTTACACTTAATTAATTGAATTGTTTATACTACATAGTTCACTTAACTAATCATTCAAATTGTTCAATTTTTTTGTCAAGTGCAGTTTAATTTTAAGATACGGTAGTGTATTTTAGCACACCTCTAAATATTACTATTTCTCCATATTTTTATTAAAGTATTTCGTCCTTACATGTCTCGTGTTTAATGGAATATATATATATATATATATATATATATATATATATATATATATATATATATATATATATATATATATATATATATATATCATGTCCCAAAATTTATCATACCCTTTACAATGACCACTTAGGTCAATAACCTTAATCATATGTGTTACGCCGTGAAAATTACAGAGTCGTCACCGGATTTTATTCATTCTAAAGGAGAGAAAAAAATAGCGATAAAACCCCAAAAGAGAATGGTCACGCAACCAAGAGCGGATTCGAAAGTCGGTTATTCAAGGAGAAGGTATTAGCACCCCTCACCTCCATCATACTCGATGGGAACCACTTATGTGTATTAATGCGTATGGATATTGTTTATTTGTATGTTACTTGCTATCAATGAAATGAGATGAGAGAATAAGATGGGGAGGGAATAAGTTTTAAATTAGTGTGCTCGCCAAGGATTTGGGCTCTTATGCCCACGTCTCCTCATACGTGCAATGAGGAAATTAGAGCTTCGTAGTTCCGCTCACAAACGAAGTATGTGTTTGGTTGTTTTTACTGAACAGTGTTGACGTTCGCGTGCTGCTGTTCACTTATTTGTATACTTGAGTGTGGGAGCGGAAAGTATTTGCTTGTTTGCGGTAAAATGGATGCGCTTAAATCACACTCTAGCAGTTAAACATTACTTGCTCACACATGGAGGTTTAAGCGTTGTTCACGGTAGAACGTAAGTAACACGTCCTTTTTGAAAGGTTTGAAGAATTTCACTAAGGCAAAAGATTATTTGATTTGTTGGGATTGATTTTAGTACGGAGACGAGCATCAGACCTTTGGCAAGATACAGTCAATAGTCTGAAAGCTCAGGAGTTAATAGGATAATGTTATCCTAACCACTCTTTTTCATCCAAAGAGATTTGAATTACGAAAAAGGTTTGACAAGTCTAATCATTGGAACTTAGAGGGAGACAAGTATCTGACCCTTAATTAAGTACGACCAACAATCATAATACTTAGGAGTCGAAAGGACAATGATATCATAACTACCATTTTCCTCCCTCGCGGCACCTAGATCTAACTTGTTTGAATCATTAGATATTTTAAGGAGTGAGTTAATTGTCGAGTCCGCAAGCTAGGTACGGCCGACAACCCCAACTACTTGAATGTTGTGTACAAGCACGTACACCCCATATTTGCATTCCGTTTGTTATGTAAATGTTTTGAAAAATGCACTTGACGTTGGATCAAGTGTTTGAGTTTATTGTGAAAAATGTGTGAAGAATGGAGGAGAGATATAGAATGAGGTTGAGAAGAGAATGGGGAAGAGATATGGATCATGGAATGGATGGGAGATACTTGACGTTGGATCAAGTACTCGCGTTGTAGTGATGTGAATTTGATTTGGAAAATGACTTAACGTTGGATCAAGTACCTTTTATTTCTTTTGAAATGCTTTGTTTAATCGTTTGTTTTTATCTTTTTAGTTAGCATGTATGATGAACTAATAAAAGAATAAACCTAGACTATTATACTTTCATGGGGTGGGGGGACATGTGACCCACTATGGGGGATGGAACCATACATCACAAATGGGAAATGGGAAGGGATTAAATAAAATATAAACCATGTATCATACCTAAAACATACAAGCGGCATGATACTCTCACGCAATACAAGTCAATTAAATTAATTAAAGGCATGGAATAGGTTGGAGTATACTTGAATCTTAAAGTCACATGTGGACACAAACATGAATCCAAGTGAGTTAGTGTGCATTAACAAGTGGATTAAAATGAATATTAAATGCTAAAACAAATGGATAAAATGCAATATGACATGATAAAATGATGAGATGATATAGTGATCATGGTGAAAATAATGGGCATCTAAGCATATCACATTAGATTGAGATATCATTTTCAATTTAAATCTAATAACCACAATCAAAATATAGACAATTAAAATGGAATTTCAACCATGAACAAGACATATACATTGTACATGGGTCAAGTTAGCAAAACAATTTTAACCTCTAAACATGCATGGTAATTGAATCAAAATATAAAATTAAAGATCAAAAATCAACAATCAAAGATTAATCATATTTTCCTTTTTTTAAGGCATTTTCCAAAGTTTAAAAGACAATTAAAATTTACACGTCTTAATTCTAAATCTAATCTAATTAACAATTAACATATTTTATTATTTCTAAACATGCTAACAAGGCAATTAAAATCATATTATGGTAAAAGAATTAAAATCAAGATAGCAAAAAAAAAGCAAGAATTAAAATCAAGACAAAAAAATGAAGAATAACAACAAAAACAATAAAACAAAAGAACTGGGACAGGGGGTTTTAGGACTGGAAATGGGGTGTGGTAGCAATTTGGCGCCTGGGCCTTAGGGGTGAAGGCCCGTTGGGAATCAGTCATTGGCATAGGGCGCAATGCAATTTGGGATGATGATGAGTATGATGGATTGGGCCCAACTGAGATGGCCCAAAGCCAAACAAGGCAATGAATTAGCATGTGAGTGAATTTAGCAATGCTCAAATGACTCAGCAATGCACTGGAATTTAAGCATGTGATAACTGATTTAAATTGAATTTAAACTGCAACTGAAAAAGTAACGCGCCAGCTCCACATAATCAGCTCAGTCAGATGGCCACCGTTGACCACCGCGTCGGAGGCCGCCTCTGGCGGCGGTGAAACGTTAAAACGTGAATCAGAACCACCACCAGAACTGTGTTAATGCGCTGAGCTCAAATCCATGGCCAATTTTTTTAGACTCATACCCTAAGCCTCTAACTGAAACGCAAATGACGAAGAACCCTAATTACTTAAAGATAAATTAAATGACTCACACGAGGAATCAAAGCCTAAAAGGTAGGTGCTTTAATTTCTCCCTCCTCATTCTACATCATGGTATAAAGAAAGTGAATAAAAGCGAGGATTTTGAAGGTACCTCTTCGGAGAAGATGAACTGAAAGTGACTTCGATAAGTTCTTTTACTTCCTTTTTATCTCCTCTTTTTCTTCCCTTTTTGCTTCTCTTCTTCTGGATTTGTGATGCTTGTTGTTGTTATGAGATTTTATATTAGGGATGATCTCAAGGCATTGAGAGTGATTGAAAGATTGTGTAAGGTCTAGCTCAATTCTTAGAGCTTCTAATGTTAAAGCTCTACAACTATGGTGATGAGCGTGTAGTGAGGGTGAGGAAGGTGAGAGTGTTGAATCTAAGTTGAATATGGTAAAATAAGAGTTGATCAATGTTTAGGTAGGTAATAATTCCAGCCTTTAATGATTAGGGAATGATATCATTTATAGGTGGTTGAACTCCTTGAGATTTATGAGAATCAATTAGAATTCAGTTGCTGAAAAATTAATGGATTCGAGAGTGATAGTTAGTTATGCCTAGGGGTGGGTGAAGCCAGTTAGAATTCAGTTAGAATTTTGTGAATTCGAGGCATGTTAATTATGATTTTTATGGATCCCAAGGTAGTCAACTGGCAGTTTATTATAGTTAGTTAGCAAGTGCAATTAGTTTGATGAATAATGTTTGTTAGACTCAATTCACCATTGCTTTGCTAGATTTATGAAGTTGTTCTACTATTGTTTGCTGAATTGCATAACTTGTTGTTGTCATGAGTATTGTAGGAATTTGTTGTTGATGTATGTTAACTCTTGTGTCTGATGACTTGTTGCCTGATGTTTGATGATATGCATTACTGCTTGATTTGTTTGCTCTACCTTGAGTTTGTTGCAGGATAATAGGGAATAATGTGTTGCTCATGTTCTACAGACTTTGCTAGGCTTATACATGACTTAAGAGAATTGCTACAGTTGTAGTTATGCATGATGGTTTGCTAGCAAGACTTGGCTTTGTTTTTCATTGCTTCTAGATTTAGTTGTGCAGGTTTTTGTAAGGTTTAAGTCTCATTTGTTGCACACTATAAGGGAGTTGATGTAGAACTTTGGTTTGCCATTGTAAGGTAATTTTCAATGTGTTGCAAGGTTCATGAGGTTTATATTGGATTGCATATGTTGCAGGTGGTGTGTGACTATATAACTGATGCTTGTTCTGGTGTGCAAGTCTACTCGGTATGGTTTGTTTTGCAATCCATGAACTTGGTAGGATGTCTGTGAGTATATTGGGCAGGCATGGTTTCTTCAGCTACAAGGTCATGGTTTGGTGCAACAGGTTTATGGACATTGCATTATTGTTGACTGCATTGCTTCATGGTTCATCGGGTATGGATCATGGTATGCATTGCTTGGCCTTGATGTGCATGTACACAATTCTGACTTTGTTTTTATTTATTGCCATGGTTTTCACTAGTGCGATTCTGACTTTATAATGTTGAGTTTCTTGGTCATGGTTTGATGCCTCTCTTGTAGGTCATATGCACATGTAGGTTGGTTGAACAAGGCAATATGTCATCAAAGTTGGAATTTTGGAGCAACATGTATAAATGGCAAATCAAAGGATCATGGTGGATTTTGAATGATCATGGAAGAAGTTTAGGGTTTTAGGATGGGAATTTAGGGTTTTAAGGGTTTGGATTGACTTTGGTCAAAGTTGATCAAAAAGTCAATTGTTGACCAAAGTCAATATTTGGTCAAAGATTATTTTTTTTTGTTTTTCATGTATGAACATTTGTATGATTATGTAATGAATGGAGGTTGATATATTTTTGAATGAAATTGATTGTTTTTGAATTGGTCTTATACATGAACATGATACTTGAATGAACTTGAATTTTCTATGATGAACTTGAACGTGTATGACTTGAATTAACTATGATCATGACCTGGACAAAAGTTAATCAAAAAACCCACAAATGAAACATGAAAGAATGACACAAACACATTTGAGTGAAACATGGAAGAATGGCACAAAAACATTTGCACGAAACATGAAAGAATGGTATAGACTAGGCTATGACCAAACACCAAGCAATGACAATGGCATGAAGTTGCATTGATCAGATGAAATGGGCCCCAAACAAAGCATGATTTTGGGCTAGATATGAGGGTAACCCAAATGAAAGACCATGGATGAAAGTTGATAAAGATAGTGGGACCAAGACCTTGACCTCAAACCAATGAACATAGGCAAACACAAGATGCACATATGGGAGCCTAAAATCAATGAGATAAAAACTAAGAGACCAATGTGAATGTTCATGCACAAAAGGTTATTGAATGAACCTTGACCAAGCAAGAGAAACACACACCAATGACATGAAGGATAATCATATGGAATTAGGGTTAGGAAGCCATATAAAGAGTGTGAGGCACAATTAGGGTTTATGGAGTCATAATCAGGTGAGGACCCCCAAATCAGGGTTTTACTTCATTAAGAAGCTATAGTTGAATCATCAACGATAACCACATGCACAAGAAAAAAGAGCCACCTCCAATTAGGATTTGATTGTTGAGCCACCTCAAGTTGCAGAGAAACCCTAGTTTCCACTAGGTGCAAGCACAAAGCTTTAAATCTAAGATATATGTCCTTTTGTGTTAGACCATGGTTATGCATGTGAAATGAATGACCATAAGGATATGCATATGAGTAGGGTAAACTTTGGGGTATGACAACTGCAATTATTTAATCTTCTCAAACTTAAATGTATGGACAACGACTTCCGAACATTCAAGGTATGAGGGGATTAAATACTAAAATATCAACAAAAAAAAGCTCACGTGGAACAAATGAAATATGAAGATAAGTCACGAAGAAATTTATCCCTGGGATATGGGATGAACAAATGGGATTTTGTGCAAGGATGTTGCTGGGGATTGAAAAGTTAACTACGGGAAACGGGTGATTATCAAATGTTAGATATGCATGACATATGCAATATGCTAATTCAGTATGATTTACCTTTTTCTTTACAAGATTTCTCTTTTTTCTTTTTTACTAACAATCTCTCTGGCAAGCAATGAAAGAATTTTTCCATTGGGGGATATAAAAGATGGTTGCAAGATGGTTTGCCAGGTGAAACCTGGACTTTGAGGTAAGCTAGGGGAGAAAAAGGATGAACCCATCATGCATTGGGCTTTCAGAGGGGATTTTTTGTTTTTGTGTCTGTAAAGGAGGGGGTGACAAACACAGTTCGACTCTATTGGGTAGAAAGGCTAAGTAAGAAGCTTAGGCTTGATGGATATAATTGGGTAAATACGATTAAGATTCGGGCTCAATTGATAATGAGAATAAAGGGTAAAGGGGCCAAACACAATTGAGATTTGGGCTCACACTGGGTAAAATGGGTAGAGGGCCAGATACAATCGAGATTCGGGCTAAAGTTGAGCAGTATATTCCAAAATTAACCTTATTGGAAGAGGATATGGATGCCAAATGCAAAGATTCAGGATGAAGCTGCAGACAGTGTTCCAAAATTAACCTTATTGAAGCAGGGTAGAAATGTCAAATACAAAGATTTTGGCTAAAGCTGGAGAGAGTTCCGAAATTAACCTTATCGAAACAGGATAGGGATAGACGGGCTAAGCACATCTGGGGTTTAGGCCGAAGCTAAATAGGGGATTCCAAAGTTAACAGTATTGGAATAGGGTAGAAATGTCAAATGCAAAGATCTAGGCTAAAATTGGGGACGAAGTTCCAAAATTAACCTTATTGGAACAGGGTAGAGATGCCAAATGCAAATATTCAGGCTAAAACTGGGGGTGGAGTTCCAAAATTGACCTTATTGGAACAGGTAGGCGTAGACAGGCTAAACACAATTGGGGTTTTGCTGAAGCTGGATAGGGAATTCTAAAATTAACTTTATTGGAATAGGTAGGGAAGAAAGGCTAGACACGACTGGGATTTAGGCTAGAGTTGGATATGGGATTCCAAAATTAACCTTGTTGGAATAGGTAGGAAGAGATGCTAAATGCAAAGACCTGGGCTAATGATGTTGATGGGATTTCGAAGTTAACCTTATCAAAATAAGATCTGATAGAAAGGCTAAACACAATAGGGGTTTAGGCTAAAGTTGGATAATGAATAATGAATAGTGAATAGTGAATAGTGAATATGAGATTCGGATTCTGCGGGGAATAAGGGCTAAGCACGAAGGCTCGGGCTTAAACTGCTAGGGAGGAAATGCTAAACACGTGGGCTTATGCTTAGTGTTAAAGATGAAGGGCCAAACACAACTGTGATTTTGGGCTTTTGCTGGAGAACTAACAGAAATTAAGGTTTATTTTTTTGGGAGGAAAGGTCAAATATAACATGATTTTGGCTAAAGGCAGAGGTAGGGTACTAAACAACGATTCAAATTTTGCATAAGATTTGTCAAACATGAGGGTTCGGGCTTAGGAAATATGGGAGGTAAAACAACGGTTAGCAACCTGCTGGAAAAGAAGGGCTAAATACTAAGCTTAGGCTTAAAGATGGTATGACGAAAACAACGGTTTAAGCTCACTAGGTATGATGGGATAAGCAACAAGGTTTGGGCTTGCTGGGGAGAAAGTGAACGTTAAACACCAGGTTCAGACTCACATGGAAAAACTGGTCAAACAAAGTTTGGATTTACAAAGACTCACAAGAAGGTCTATCAATGTTTATGTTTGACAGTGCCGGGAAAAGGTGAAGAGGGGCTAAGACGGAGCTTAGGCTTAAGCTGGTTATAATGGAATGTTGCCAACGTAAATGGATTTTAGGGATAGGGAAAAGGTTTAGCCAATGGAACTAGGCTTTGGGTATGTTTAGTGACTATACTAGGGATAAGAGAAAGGTTTAGCCAACGAAATTGGGCTTTGGGTAGGTTTGTCAGACATGAACTGAACTATGAGGGGATACATAAGTTTTGCCAATAAGATTGGGCTCAAGAAAGGTTTTTCCAACGGGGTTGGGCTTTAGATTAGGTTTGCCAATAGAATTGGGCTTGGAGGGAGATTTTCCAGGTAGAGACTGATCTTGAGGATGCTATGTCAATTGGTACTTTGTTATAGGAGCTAAAATCTCAGGGAGTCCAATAGGCACAACAGTGGGGAGTTTTCGAAACATGTCTATCCTTCTCTGGACTTACCAAACCTACAATAGGTATCTCGAAATGAATAGAAAAGCAAAGACTTAAAAGGGACAAGTCTTCTTAGGCGAAGAGGTTTTCCAATAGGGTTGGGATTTGAAAAATGGGATGTATTATTTTTATTTTTTATAATGCCAACAAAGGTGGGCTATGGAAAGGTGCCAACAAAAATGGGCTCAAGAAAGGTGCCAATGGAAGTGGGCTGTTGAATAGTGTTGTTATACCCCAAAATGCTCCCTCTTTTTTTTTCACATCATCTAACCTACGATTATACCCATGCATGCCTCATTCATGTGTATAATTCATGATTAACACTTGCTGCCAAACATCATAGATTCAAGGTTTATGGTTGACAAAAATCAAGTTTTTGGCTTGAAGATTGTGGTTTTCCTCATCGTGTGGGGTGAAACCCTAATTGCTTGATTCATGGGACCTTGACTCTTAAGCCTACACCATGGTGTTCATAGGGGCATCTCAACCCTAATTCTTGGTTGTGCTTCTATGGATTTTTGTGTTTGACCTTCTATATATCTAAATTGACTTCTAAGCCCTAATTGTGGGCTCATTATTTGAGATGTTGTTGGTGGAGCTTTTTGTTTGGTTTGAAACCCTAATCAGGGATAATTGGTGTTCAGGTGCTTTGCTTGGTTGACTTTTGGATTTGTGATCCCTCAAAACCCTAGTTGTAATATGCCTAAGTTTTTGGAAGTTGCATCTTAGTGTTCATTTCACACCAAACCCTAATTCATTAATCTTAAGGTTGTTAAACTGTATGGATTGCCTCGATGAGGGTTGGAAACCCTATCTGTGATTCATGGCATTGGTGCAAATCTTATGTTGATCACTTATTGGTTTAAAGCCTTTGGTTGATTACTTGGATTTGAATTTTGGCTACTAAACCCCAATATATGGCTTGTTTTGATTGACTTCAAGCATGCTTGCAGTCATATTCCACTGCATATTGTCATTGGTCTCATTTGGTCTAATCCACCTCATCCATTGATTCCTTGATCCTCATTGATCCAAGGTCATTATTAGTCATTGGCCCAAGTCATCTGTTTCCATTTGTTGGTTTTGAAATGGGGAAGTGATTAAGTTGGATCCAATTGGTTCGTGGTTCCATTTGAACATGCATTTTTAATCAAAATGGTCCATTTCATCACCCTTTTTGAAATTCTGGTGTAGTCAGAATTCAGATGTTATCCACCACGACATGACATCTGATCTAACATTGTAACTAATACAGCAAGATAGTTATTAACCACTGTACTAATATGCACAGGTTCACAGATGTCACGACATCTCATTCTATGTCACCCTAGAATGTATGAACCCCAGGTTCTGTGCTTCAGGAAGAAGGACTCAACAGAAGTCAAACCTGGCACTTACTTCAGTTGTTTTCTTCCATAGTTATCAGCATGATGTCTTACTGTTGTTTGTGGACATCATCTGTTACATTGTTCCAGTGTGTGTATCTTTTACTTGTATTTCCTGAATTAAAGGTTGAACATGTTAATCTAATTTCCACTTATTAGATTGCTAACAATTTGGCTATTTGTTAGGTTCATTAATTGTAGGTTAGTAGTTGGTTTCCTGGTTTTTCTCTAAGCTGTTGAATCCCTGAAGAATAGCCTGAGAAAAACACTGAACCAGAAAAACCAATCATCCTACACTTTAGCACCTGCTGTTGGGAATGAATGTCACAACATTCAGTTCGACATCCAGAACATAGCTGATTCTGTTATGTTCCTGGAATTGTACTGTGCTAAGTTTGCAGTACTGTAAAAGACTAACTAGTCTCTACTTCAGTATCAACCTTCAGTATCAACTGTCAAAACATCCAGTTTGACAGTTTCACAATGATCCTTCAGCTAGGTCTGTTATCCTTGAAAAGAACAGACTTAAATAAATACTGAACTGAAATTAACCTGCTCATCATTCAGTATCTACTGTCCATGATGAATGTTACAACATTCTGATCGACATTCAAACAGAAGGCTATATGCCAAGTCTGTTATCATCTTGATAAGCTGACTGGAATACCTGCTGAGTTATGACAGTAATAAAAACACATGCTGAAGGAAAACAAACACAGGAAATTGTTAACCTAGTTCAGTCCAACATGACCTACATCTGGGGGCTACCAAGCCAGGAAGAAGATCCATTATTAGTAGTATCAATTCAGAGTTAAACTCACCCGTTTACAACTCATCACTTAATCCCTACCCAATGCAATCTATACCTAGGAACTCCTAGATAGAAACCTCCAATTTCCATTCCTATCACTACAAATACAATGTAATGTTAACACACCTTGAACTTGCTTCACAGCTTCATTCAAGAACAAAATCACTCTTGCCTACAGGCTTTGAGTTACAACATTCTCAGGATTTACCACTGAGATACACATGGTAACCTTCCCACAGATTGGGAGGTTTACCTTACACACACCCCTAAAAATTCATTCTAAGAGGCTTACAAAAACTAGATTACAATCAGCTATTTATAACCTAATCACCCAACTGGATTTGGGCCTTCAGAAAATTGCAGCAGACTTGTTCTTTGCTGTTGCAATTTCAGCAGAAAAATTCTGCTACAAACAAGGTCTTCAAGTTCCTAAAGTCTCTCCATATATATCTCCATATTTAGAGCCTACATATATTCTGATTTAGTCTTCAAGACCTCCACAAGGGAGTTAGGATATTCACCAGATATCCTTGCTGATCCCATGACATATACTGAATTAATTAATTCAGTTTTCTACACATGTGCGATGTCACAGACCTGATGTCGTGACATCGTACATGACATGTTGGTCCAGATGTTGAATTTCTTCAACCCAACATATTAAAACAACAGAGATGAATACATTATTTGTTTTCTAAAATTACTGCCAATCCTAAGGAATCAACAATCTCCCCCTTTGACAAATTTTAGCTAAAACAAATAAACAATACACTGGACAAAACATCCCAATTTGGGAATGCTCTTCATCTCCGTCATTGGCTCCACCACCACAAACACCAAAGTTGGTGTACATGGGGAAGAAGAGGGACAAGACTTAGTTGTACCAGAACCCTTCCCCTCAACCGGAGAGCTTCCTGAAGAATATGTAATGCTGAGTACATAGACAATGTAACTCAGATCACAAGGCACAACTGTCTTCTTAACTCAGATCACAAGACACAAGTGGTAAACCCAGTTGATGGATTTTGTGCCTGATGCCAACTTCTGTTTGCTGCCACATCCACAGTTGGCTTTCTTCTGGTACATTCTCAACCCCAGGACTATATTTCTCTCCCCCTTTTTAGCTAAACATTTGTAAAGGCACCCTTCACAAAACCAGATCCAGGCGCAGCTTGCCCAAACCTTAACATACCCCATGATTCTGAGAATGGAGTGTTTTTCTTGTGAGAGGAAGAGGGCTATTGCATCCTTTAAATAGTCCAGCCCGTGCCTAGGAATTTCCGGTAGAAATAAATGCTTGGTCAAGATGCATTTATTTTTGCTGAGAAACAGTCAGAGAATCACCAACAAAATCTCAGATTATCTTTGAATACCTTTTATAGCTCCTGACTGTTTCTTTTCCAAAACAACCGTTCCAGTGCATGGAGACTATTCCATATATGCAGTCAGACACGTTGCACGCGATGTCTTAACATTTCACGTGGCTTTTTCCTGCATTCTGCTAGTATTCAACATTTTCCAAGGTTCCAGTCATATCTCCAGTAGAGACTTGACATTTGGCACTGATACAGTCAAATTCCCACACTTCAGCAGATGGTTACTCCCCCTGTACCACACAGTTGTAGCCATCTGGCTTATTCTGATTTTCCAGAATTTGACACCTCACCTTCATAATTCCTACTGACTTTAAGTTTTAGAAGGAATTAGCAGCATTGTCCAGGTCAATGTCATGACATCCGGTCAGACATTCTTCAGCTCACTCAGCCTTGACATACATCACAGTATCCTGATAACTGACAAGGTGCCATACCTAGTTATCTGAGTACACATAAACCACAAGCTTGATGATTACTTGCAGCTTCAAGGGCAAAACTCCCCCTGTCATGAACGCCCTACTCTCCTCTTGAAACTTGGAGATCACACATGAGCATATCCAACACCCCAAAGTTGGACCTTCACATACTTCCTGATTCAAAGAGAATCCAGACCACTTGATGAATGGAAAACATAAGACGCATCTTCATGTCTTCAAGAGCACACCCTCTGTTCAACCCTCTTAGCTGAACACATTCACACTCTGTGTCAATCTCTCTTCTAACCAGAACAGAAGACCACTTCACAAGATGTTCTAACATTAGCTGGGACATCCTTCACAACGAGGAACACCATCTGTTAGTCTTCAAATATCACTGAGTCATCAGCTTGATTAAGAAGAACCCAGACCTACATTGGGACTTATACCTTTTCATCCCATTACAAGAGATACTCTTCCATAGATAGCTCAGAACTCCTACCACAAGCTCCAAGGGATGAATGGAAAACACCTCCTTTTGTCTTCAACTTAATACTTTTCTGCTCAAAAGTAATTTGTCTCAGACTTTCCTCAAGAGTAATCAGCTGCCATATGTTGATTATCTTGATTCTTCGAACTCACTTCTGAGGTAGACCAATTGCCACTGGTTGATTACCTCCTTCATGAATCCTCATATGAAAAGGTCAAATGCTGCTTTTTGACCTCCCCAAGTTTATCAGACTTCTCCCAAAGATATTCTGACCTTTCAAGTGAGACTAGAACTTCAAGCTTTTGAAGTATCCAATCTACAACCCTGTAGACATTTCTATCTCAAGTTGATGTGCCACTTCACCAACTAAGAGTCTGATGTTGAACCAAATGTCACAACATTGTGTTTTGACATCTAGCTGTTGAATTCAGCTCCTTCTTCTGCCACTTGAAAGAACTTCCTCCCTTCACAGAACAAGAGTTCAATGTTCTCATAGACTTGATTGTGGAACCAAGTTTGAGTAAACAACCTCCATCCTGCAGGTTTGCAGTTAAGTCATCCAAGCTCACACCTTGATGAATCCCTGCTTCTTCTCCAAAGACATCAGACACTCTGATGTATGAGTCTTCAGAAGGACCAGTTAGAAACTAACCCTTCAGCTCTACCAAGGATTCCACATCCTAAGGCAAGGCTGTTTCCGTGATGTCAAGAATGTTGCCACTTGTTCTTGACTCCACAGTGTGCATAAGCTAATGCACTTCCTTACCTAGATCAGAAATAAACTTATCCAAGTAACCACCATCAAGACTATGATGTCTTCTTCTTCTTGTACATACCAAGGCTGAATCATGTTTCTTGCCAGGAAACCTTTTCAGAGATCATATGCTTTTGCTGCCACCAAAGAGATAGATCATACGCCAATGTGTTATCCTTCCTGTGATTCTGCACAGGGTCTTGAAGAAGTGATGTTCCAACATCTTTAAGAACATCCGTTATCTTGAGCTCCAGGGATAATCAATTAAATACTTGTACTTGACACAAGTAGACATTGATCTTAAATCCTTTCCCAATTATCCTTTCAGATACTTCCACCATAAGAATACTTTGAAAATACTCTTCTAGTGTCAACATCTTCTGCTTGCAAGCACCTCAATAGTCTTGAGACTCTTTCCAGATTATATTCACCCTTAGGAGTGAGAG
Organism: Lathyrus oleraceus; assembly: GCF_024323335.1. Classification (NCBI taxonomy): domain Eukaryota; kingdom Viridiplantae; phylum Streptophyta; class Magnoliopsida; order Fabales; family Fabaceae; genus Lathyrus; species Lathyrus oleraceus. The sequence goes on along the minus strand of NC_066580.1, from coordinate 323,418,763 downwards.
AGATGAATCCTTCCTTGCAAATGTGTCACACAACAACCAGAACCCATGTGACACAGGTCAACAGCCAACCAGACCCTAGGCTGACCAAACGTGAGGAGGTTAACCAAAACTCCCCCTCAAATTAACAATCATGGAAACTCCACACCAATATCCATGCATTGTACACAAATGTCTCAACATGACATCCACCATCCCTTACCAGTGGCAACTAACTCCTCCAATCACACCAATCAGACTTCAGCTGACCATAAGTACTAGTGAGACACACAACACCAGTCAATAGTAGATATGCATTGCCAGAGCATATTACCTCAACCAACCCCTTAATCTTCATATTCTCACTCATAGTAAGAACTGCCACTTCTGAACGTGGTGTTTGAATATCAAGATTCATGGTTCCAACCCCCTTAAATGATATCACAATCAGGTTACCCCATTATTGACTGCTAACATCCAGGAGACTTGTCTTCCAACACACCATAGTACTTCAAGGAACAACTATCCAATCCTGATCAAACTGCAGGAAGATGCCTAACAGCAGGAGATTGCACAATGTCACATCTCAACCAGCTCAACTACTAGGGATGACCTTCTTGAGCACACACCCAGTTGACCCTGCTCTTGTCAACTTAGCACACACAGATGTCTCCTCTTCCAGGTCATGAGTAGGTTCCAAACAGAATTATCCCTTTGTTTGAACCCTAAAAACATCTGCTCTTCAACCAGTAGCTGCATACTTGTTGAACAACATGTTCTAACATCACATAGAACATTGGTTCCACCTCCTTGGAACAAACCTTCCTTGAAGGTCTTCAAGGTCTTCATATACACTACTCAAGAGAGTAAGAGAATCAGTGATTAAGTGACTCTTACCATCCTGCAGTGAGAACGTCATGATGAGTGGACTTGAGGAGACTCAAGTATCTTTGACATCTTCAGTAGATTATGATGAGATCTTGATCACAGCAGCCTTTCATCCACATGAGGGGAAACTACATCAGAGTTTGAGTTTTGCCAGGTATTATGCAGCGGAAATCATAATACAACTCAACCTATGAACACACACTTCACCAGATTGGCCTCCAAGACCATACCAGGTTTGAATGTGATTTAGTACTGGCACAGCTGTCTCACACACAGGCCAATTGCCAACCTCCAGAGACATGTACACACCATTCCTGTCATGAACAGTCCATCCACCTACTTCAAGGGACCATTCAGGGAATTACAGAACCTTACACAGGTTCCAGCTTCAGTACTAACATAACTCCTTGCAAGATACCAGAAAGTATCACCCATGGATCTCATCCAGAAGCAGAACAGGATGCCTGCTCTGATACCAATTGAAATTCTGGTGTAGTCAGAATTCAGATGTTATCCACCACGACATGACATCTGATCTAACATTGTAACTAATACAGCAAGATAGTTATTAACCACTGTACTAATATGCACAGGTTCACAGATGTCACGACATCTCATTCTATGTCACCCTAGAATGTATGAACCCCAGGTTCTGTGCTTCAGGAAGAAGGACTCAACAGAAGTCAAACCTGGCACTTACTTCAGTTGTTTTCTTCCATAGTTATCAGCATGATGTCTTACTGTTGTTTGTGGACATCATCTGTTACATTGTTCCAGTGTGTGTATCTTTTACTTGTATTTCCTGAATTAAAGGTTGAACATGTTAATCTAATTTCCACTTATTAGATTGCTAACAATTTGGCTATTTGTTAGGTTCATTAATTGTAGGTTAGTAGTTGGTTTCCTGGTTTTTCTCTAAGCTGTTGAATCCCTGAAGAATAGCCTGAGAAAAACACTGAACCAGAAAAACCAATCATCCTACACTTTAGCACCTGCTGTTGGGAATGAATGTCACAACATTCAGTTCGACATCCAGAACATAGCTGATTCTGTTATGTTCCTGGAATTGTACTGTGCTAAGTTTGCAGTACTGTAAAAGACTAACTAGTCTCTACTTCAGTATCAACCTTCAGTATCAACTGTCAAAACATCCAGTTTGACAGTTTCACAATGATCCTTCAGCTAGGTCTGTTATCCTTGAAAAGAACAGACTTAAATAAATACTGAACTGAAATTAACCTGCTCATCATTCAGTATCTACTGTCCATGATGAATGTTACAACATTCTGATCGACATTCAAACAGAAGGCTATATGCAAAGTCTGTTATCATCTTGATAAGCTGACTGGAATACCTGCTGAGTTATGACAGTAATAAAAACACATGCTGAAGGAAAACAAACACAGGAAATTGTTAACCCAGTTCAGTCCAACATGACCTACATCTGGGGGCTACCAAGCCAGGAAGAAGATCCACTATTAGTAGTATCAATTCAGAGTTAAACTCACCCGTTTACAACTCATCATTTAATCCCTACCCAATGCAATCTATACCTAGGAACTCCTAGATAGAAACCTCCAATTTCCATTCATATCACTACAAATACAATGTAATGTTAACACACCTTGAACTTGCTTCACAGCTTCATTCAAGAACAAAATCACTCTTGCCTACAGGCTTTGAGTTACAACATTCTCAGGATTTACCACTGAGATACACATGGTAACCTTCCCACAGATTGGGAGGTTTACCTTACACACACCCCTAAAAATTCATTCTAAGAGGCTTACAAAAACTAGATTACAATCAGCTATTTATAACCTAATCACCCAACTGGATTTGGGCCTTCAGAAAATTGCAGCAGACTTGTTCTTTGCTGTTGCAATTTCAGCAGAAAAATTCTGCTACAAACAAGGTCTTCAAGTTCCTAAACTCTCTCCATATATATCTCCATATTTAGAGCCTATATATATTCTGATTTAGTCTTCAAGACCTCCACAAGGGAGTTAGGATATTCACCAGATATCCTTGCTGATCCCATGACATATACTGAATTAATTAATTCAGTTTTCTACACATGTGCGATGTCACAGACCTGATGTCATGACATCGTACATGACATGTTGGTCCAGATGTTGAATTTCTTCAACCCAACATATTAAAACAACAGAGATGAATACATTATTTGTTTTCTAAAATTACTGCCAATCCTAAGGAATCAACACTTTTGCATCAGTTGACTTTTGGTCAACTATTGAATTTTTGATCAATTCTTTGACCAAAGTCAACTTACTATGTTTTCATCCTCCAATACCCATATCCTTGTTCAAAGGTCAATTTCATGTAGTCCATGACCATTTCAAACCGTTTTTGTTTTCAACCATAGTTCATATTCTAATTACATATAATGATTCATTTTAAACCAAAGTCATTTTCCAACCTTGTTTTATTCTTCAATACAAACCATAAACCATGTTACATGTCCATTTCAAAAGTCAATTTACATTACATAAACCATTTATTACAATACTTAATTCAAGCATACATTTCCATTCAGAAATACAATTTCAATCCAAAATTTACTAAATAACAATCCAATTCACATTTTCAATTCCAATTTCATACATAATTCACTAGTTAAACACATCATAAACCTTTAATCCCAATGTTTCTCAATTCAAGTCAATCAAGCCATTCCAAACATTTAATATGACTTTCCATTTTCAAATCAAACCATTCAAAATAACATTCAAATCCATTCTTTCATGCAAGCCAATCCATATCTTCAACCAATAATTTATATCATAATACCATATTCAATTTCCAATATAAACCATTTCAATTACAATATAAACCATTTCAATTTCCAAATTACAATACAATAGTCCATTCAATCATTATGACTACATACAACACTTTATTTCCATTCATACCAATTACAATATTTCAATTTCAACCATAAATTCAATTTCATCTCACAATGCTTTTAACTCTAAATTTACATCCATTGCAATTACTTCATACTACATTCATTTCATGATTACAAAATAGCCAATTCCATGACGCCATGACAATCCATTTGCACTACATTGAAATATGGCCAATTCAAATCCGTTTTGTATTCCAACCTGCACAAATATCAAGCATCATTAACTATAGCCTATAATCTAACATTCCAAGCATCTCAATACGGCTAGAATTACAAACCAACGATCAAGCATTTTCATACCAAGTTGCAAAACATCGTCACATAGCACATAATCAAGGTTAGCATACATACACATTAACATCCAACTAGAACTTCTTTTTGTCACCGGTTGATAACAGTCAGTTGTAATCCCATTATAACTAAACTAACATCAACATTATAACTGTTTTAACATAATCAATCTAATAACTAACCATATCCTATTAACCAAGATTTTCCAATTGACATAGCCAACAAAGTTCACCATAAACAACAAAAAAAAACCTGCAAGTGAGTTGAAATAATTTCAAAAGGTTGAAACCACCCTGCAAGAGAAACACAAACATAGTTGAACAAACTTCCAAAAGCTCCACAACTGAAACGAAAAGCAGCATCCCTCATGATAACAGTTATAACAGAATCCAACTGTCACAGTTATAATAGAATCCAACTATCAAAGATATAACAGAATCCAACTGTCAAAGATAGAGGAGAATCGAACCTTCTTCATAAGTTCCAACTCCATTTCCCTAACGAAAAACTGAACGGAGGGACCAACTCTCTGCAATTTCACTTCAACTTCTCAAACCAACTTCTGAATGAAACCAAATACAACCTCTAACCAATAATGATTCACCATACTTCAATTGGGAACCATTGTGCAAACCAATTCTGAACCGAAATCCCTTCAATAGAACCTGCTAACCAAAATTTCACAACCTCCTTAAAAATAACTTCCAACATGAAGATCATAGAATCACAACAGAACAACACGCAACAGAGAAAAGGAGAAGCATAACGAAGGAGGAGAAGATTCATAAGCAGCAACACAATGAATTGAAGAGCGATAACAACATGTAGCGGAAGTGATTGAGGGAGATCGAAGAGAAAAATTAACTAGAGCCTGCATCGAATCTGGTAGGTTCTTCATTCTTTTTTTTTCTTCGGTTTTCACGCTCAAGATTGGGATTCAGATTCGGCATTTGATTTTTCAGTAAAATGCGGAATCCAATTCGTTTGTCAAATGTTTGGTTGTTAGCGCGCGATCGAGACGATTTTGAAGCGAAGTTTCTTGTGCCATGTTTGATGTGCTAGTGTCGGCGTGAAGTCACGAGGAAATCAGTGATTAAGCTTGCAGATTCTTATGTCGTGTTTGATGTGCTACAACTAACGCGAGGTTGAAAGGGAGTAGATGATTAAGGAAAATTTTACTTGGTAGTCCTACCTTTAATTTCATGCTCCTACCATTTTTTTAAAATATCAATTTTATTCTTAATTGGTTTTAACCAATTTACCATTTCATTTTTATTATTCAGTTTAAACTTCTAAAAATTACACATTCTACCCTCGCATCGGAATTCCTAGAAAAAGACTTCCGATATATATTTTTTCCAAACATGAAGACTTCACAAAAGATATCCGTAACACACCAACGAGTGAATCGGAAGACTTGAAGAAAGAGTTCCGGTTCTTTAATATAAAAGACACATTCCGGAACACTTATTGAAAGAGTTCCGGTAAACAAAGTGACACATATCGGAACTCTTTGAAGAAGTCTTCCGGTTTGTGTTTTATGTATTCCAGAACTCTTTTTTAAAGACTTCCGATTTGTATTTTATTTTTAATTTTATTTTAAAATTTGTTTATTATGCAGGAATGAAAAATCTTCCCCAAATATGTGTAGATACTTCTGATGCGTTTATAACGACTGAAAGATTTGATATACAAGAAGAGGTGATCAGATGGATTAAAGAGGTTGGAATCGATAATAAAGTAACTGTTATTATCAGTCGTTCAGATACTGAAACAGGGAGGAGAGGGAGAAGTAACAAATTAATATTTGATTGTGATAAAGGTGGGAAACACAAGAGTACTGATAGTGGAACCCAAAGTGCGTCCAAGAAATGTGGATGCCCATTTAAAATCAGGTCGACTCCGGCGAAAGATGGGTCTGGTTGGAAGATTGATGTAAAATGTGGGTTACATAATCATGGTTTACCTGATAAATTAGAAGGTCATTCCTTTATTGGTAGGTTGATCATAGATGAGAAGCAACATGTCGTTGATTTGACCAAGAGACATATACCACCTAGACACATATTGCTTTCCTTGCAAGACCGAGATCCTGAGAATGTCACTCGGATTACGCAAGTATACAAGCATAAGAGTGTGATACAAAAAGAGATAAGAGGTCCTAGAAGTGAGATACAACATTTGTTTGAGCTTATTGAGGATGCAGACTATGTGTATTGGAGTAGAAAAAATGATGACTCGGAAATTGTAAGAGATATATTTTGGGCCCGTCCTGATTCTGTTAAGTTGTTGAATATTTTTTCGATTGTATTAGTTATGGATAACACTTATAAGACAAACAAATATAGACAACATTTGTTTGAAATTGTTGGCATGACATCAACCGAGTTGACTTTTGTTGTTGCATTTGCGTATATGGAGTCTGAGTAGACATAATTTTTGTTGGGTATTGGAGAACCTAAAAGAGTTGTTTGTGAAGAAATATTTGTGTCCACAAGTGATTTTGACAGATAGGGATCTTTCTTTGATGAAAACAATTGAAATTGTGTTTCTCAGATCGATTAATTTGCTATGTAGACAACATGTGGTGAATGACCTGCAAAAGACGATAGACACATTATGGATGGAAGTTGTTTGGACTAGTGATGACGTTGAGTATGGTCAACTGTTGCATCAACTTGAGCAAGCATGTGTTGATTATAATGGATTTATTAATTATGTGAAAGACACATGGTTGACTCCACATAGACATAAATTTGTTGGAGCATGGATTAATCGAGTGCTACATTTGGGTAACACAACGACTAATCGATACGTGTTATTTTTATATGTGATATTTTTTCTATGTATTTTTTATGTGTTATTTTCAATATTTTTAGGGTTGAATCTGCTCATTGGAAGTTAAAGCAGATGTTAGGAAACTGTTAGACGATGTGGCTAGTGATCGAGGGGGGTGAATAGATCACCTCTTTTAAGATAAATGGATTTAAAAAATCTTATCAGAGTTATTGAAACTTAGCGGAAAATTACAGTCCCGAATCGACTTCCGTCTATTCTGAACCGCTACTAGAAAATCGGACACGCGAATTTATTGCTGGATTTGAATTTGAATGATAGAGATTATTAACACCAGAATCTTATCAAATAAAATGAACTTATCACTAAATTCTAATTCCAATGAATAAAACTCAATTGACAGTTTTGTCAAACAATTGGTGTGTATGTGATCAATGATGAACAATGGTGGAGTTTAGATAAAGAAGTTTTCTTGCCACTATTGTATCACGAAATGTACAACCACAACACACCAACTGAAATCACAAAACTGTTGAAAACGTAAAAAGAGATAAGGAAAGAATACGATACGCAGAGATTTGGTAAGGAAGTTCCCCACTTTCGTCCTCGCGTGTGGGTACGTCTCCCTCTCAATTTCAAATGAAATTGAGAACTGTAATTATCAATAATGCTGAATTCGTTGATACAAGGTTACTATACAAAGACAGAATTCTAAATCCCAAGATCTTCTTCTTGTATAAAACCTCTACTTGATCTGAGCTCGATCAAGAATTTTCTGCAAGAAATTGCAAACAATTCACCGGTTCCACGACCTGTTTGCGAAATTACCCAATTTCCAAACCTTACGCTACGGCTGAATCTTGAAATTCTGGTGTAGTCAGAGTTCAGATGTTCTACTCCATATCATGACATCTGATCTAACCTTGTAATTAATACAGCAAGACAGTTATTAATCCCTGTACTAGTATGCACACGTCCACAGATGTCACGACATCTCATTCTATGTCACCCTAGAATGGATGAACACCTGATTATGTGCATCAGGAAGAAAGACTCAACAGAGATCTATCCTAGCACTCACTTCTGCTGTTTTCTTCCTCAGTTATCAGCATGATGTCTTACTGGTGTTGTTGGACATCATCTATTACATTGTTCCAATGTGTTTGTCTTTTACATGTATTTCCTGAATTAAAGGTTGAACACGTTAATCTAATTTCCACTTATTAGATTGCTAACAACTAGGTTATTTGTTAGGTTCATTAATTGTAGGTTAGTAGTTGGTTTCCTGGTTTTTCTCTAAGCTGTTGAATCCCTGAAGAATAGCCTGAGAAAAATACTGAACCAGAAAAACCAATCATCCTACACTTTAGCACCTGCTGTTGGGAATGAATGTCACAACATTCAGTTCGACATCCAAAACATATGCTTATTCTGTTATGTTCCTGGAACCTTACTGTGCTAAGTTTGCAGTACTGTAAAAGACCAACTAGTCTCTACTTCAGTATCAGCCTTCAGTATCAACTGTCAAAACATCCAGTTTGACAATTTCACAATGATCCTTCTGCCAGGTCTGTTATCCTTGAAAAGAGCAGACTTGAATAAATACTGAACTGAAGGTAACCTGCTTATCATTCAGTATACACTGTCACTGGTGAATGTTACAACATTCTGATTGACATTCAAACAGAAGGCTCTATACCAGGTCTGTTATCATCTTGATAAGCTGACTGGAATACCTGCTGAGTTATGACAGTAATAGAAACACATGCAGAAGGAAAACAAACACAGGAGATTGTTAACCCAGTTCAGTCCAACATGACCTACATCTGGGGGCTACCAAGCCAGGAAGAAGATCCACTATTAGCAGTATTAATTCAGAGTTAAACTCCCCCGTTTACAACTCTTCACTTAATCCCTACCCAATGCAATCTATACCTAGGAACTCCTAGATAGAAACCTCCAGTTTCCATTCCTATCACTACAAATACAATGTAATGTTACCACACCTTGAACTTGCTTCTCAGCTTCATTCAAGAACAAAATCACTCTTGCCTACAGGCTTTGAGTTACAAATACTCTCAGCTTTTACCACTGAGAAACACATGGTAACCTTCCCACAGACTGGGAGGTTTACCTCACACACACCCCTAAATTTTCATTCTAAGAGGCTTACAAAAACTAGGTTACAATCAGCTATTTATAACCTAATCACCCAACTGGATTTGGGCCTTCAGAAATCGCAGCAGACATGTTCTTTGCTGTTACAACTTCAGCAGAAAAATTCTGCTACAAACAAGGTCTTCAATCCTAGAATCTCTCCATATATATCTCCATATTTAGAGCCTATATATATTCTGATTGAGTCTTCAAGACCTCCACATGGGAGTTAGGATATTCACCAGATATCCTTGCTGATCCCAGAACATATACTGAATTAATTAATTCAGTTTTCTACACATGTGTGAGGTCACAGACCTGATGTCGTGACATCGTACATGACATGTTGGTCCAGATGTTGAACTTCTTCAACCCAACATATTAAAACAACAGAGATGATTACATTATTTGTTTTACAAAATTAATGCCAATCCTAAGGAATTAACAAATCTGTTCTGCAAACGTGACTAACAAACCCGCAAGAGCACTCCAGTTCTTGAAGGACAAACCATTTGGTTTTTCATCGAAACCCCCTTCAATCTTCAACTCAGCTAGATCCTCGATCGTTCCGCTGAACACCTCAGCTAGATCCTTGATCGTTCCACTGAACGTTATCTCGTTGATCGTTTAATCCAAAGAACAAGAATGATTATGTGTTGATGTTCTTGAAGAAAAGAGATTGAGAAGATGAAGAAGATGAAGTCTCTTTCAGGTTTCTAACTGCTCAAACAATTGCTGCTACACACTACTTTGATTTGTGTTACAACTGTTTTTCACTTGTGAATTCGTGCTTTTTCATTGCTATCAAAATACTTCTTATATATGAAAGACAGAAGCTGTTAGTAGACAAAACAGAATTATGTATTGATACAAGAGTTTATGCATCGATACATACTGTAGCTTTGATTAATTTTAGAGAATTAATACAAGCATGTATCGATACAAAGCTCGTATGTATCGATACATAGAGCATTTTAACTAAGCATGTATCGATACAAAGCTCGTATGTATCGATGCATAGAGCATTTTAACTAAGCATGTATCGATACAAGGCTCGTATGGATCGATACATACTGAAGCGAAAACGTTTTGTGATTTAAAGCAAATTTATGTATCGACGCAGATGAACATGTATCGATGCATACTGACACAATACAGTTTTTATGAGTTCTTTTAAGAAATGTATCAATGTGGATCTTTATGTATAGACACGAAACAATAGTATAGGCTAAAAACACAAATGAAACATGTAAAATAATGCACAACCAACAATTAGACAATGATCACACAATTTGCTATCATTCAAAACTTGTTCAAAGTAAAAAATTTGCTCACAAACTCCCCCTTTTTGATGATGGCAAATTTTTAGCAAGATGTGTGATACTCCCCCTGAGTTTGTGCATATTTGTCAACATCTGCATTTCTCCCCCTTTGTCAACATCAAAAAGAAGAAGAAACATTTTTATCAAGGCAACATGTTGTAGCAGGACATAGCAAAAATGATAAAGAAGCTAACAATCACAAAGAAGGAAGCTTAACAGTAAAGAATCACTCACAAAGAATGACAAATAAGGGCAATAACACCAGAAGTAAACAGAAAGTAATAAGCATTTAACTAGTAGAAAGTATTTAAAAATTACATAAGCCAAGACATATAATGTGCAACTAATCCAAAAAAAGCTCAAGCAATATGCAATGAAATGCAGTGAAATGAAATGATGATGGTTTAATGTGGATTATAGCCACCACATGACTCCTCGTCATCTCTATCAAGATCTCTGAAGCTTGGCGGAGGTGGAGGAGGAGGCATTGCATCTGGATTGTGGCCCATGAAGGTGTAGTGCCTGAACCGGTCCTGAACTTCAACACTTCTGAATCTGTCCATAATACCAGGATTGGCACGGCAGTCGTCCATAAAACCAGACATTTCATTATAGAAGACTTGGTGCCACTTAACCAAGTCCGTGTGCCAAGAGTGTTGGTTATGGTACATCTGTGTATGATCGTCATGCCACTCACGATGCTCCTTATGCCACTCACTTTGTTGTACATGCCAAGACCGCGCCTCTTCATGACGTTCTTGGTTGGCAAGCTCCATTTGTTGAAGCATTTAAGTTAGGTGCGCAGTAGGTGTTGAAGATGAAGCACCGTCGGAGAATGGAGGAACTGTTGGTTCAGGTACATAGTTGGTTGGAGACCACCTTTGTGGCACCTAATCACCCCAACCAGCATTGTCATCAGCTGCAGGCACATCTGCTTCGTTCACATCATGCATTTCTTCATCAGGTTGGTCTTCAACTACATGAATTTGTTCAGAAGGCACATCAAAGTTATAGATCCTTGTTTTGGATTTCCTTTCAAAGAAATAGAAACATTGACGTTCCTTGTCCCACCGATATCCCATATGAGATAAAGTGGAAGAGTCAAACTCTTGAGCAGCAGATGGTGATATGAGAGGAACTAAAGGGATTGCAACATTCCAGAACGTAAGAATTTTCATGATTTGAGACGCATAACCAAGAGCAACATTCTTGGCACTGTTACGCACGAAAAAGATACGCTTCACAAAGTAATTTGTCCAATTCAAGGGAACCTTATTTTGAAGAATATACAAGAGATGAATTGTTGCCCTGTCTAACCTAGAATGTCCACTGTTTGCTGGACGCAGAATGTGCGAGATAATCCAATGAAGTATACGAGGAATTTTCTTAATCATACCAGACGTAACCTGTTCATCCTCACCCAGCGGTCTGTCCAATTTCAAGATAGATAGAGTAAACTCCTTCATGTTAAAGTCAGTATCAAACTTCAAGTCATGCCAAGTCTTGAAATTATGCGACGGAAGCGGAATTTGAAACATTGTTTCCCAATCACCAGCCTCAAAAGTATAGGTTCTGACACCAATAGAACACTTAAACATATATCCTTTACCAGAATGTAAGCCAACATAAAATGCACAGATAAAATCCTCATGGTATTCATCCTTTGTAGTAAAAAATGAACCCAGTTTTTGTGCATTAAGAAGTTCAACCACATCATTGAGATGCAGATGAATAGCATCATGTTTATCGAAGACATGGGGTTTCATAACTAACCTTGTCTTGAAAGAATCCTCAAACTCAGTAGCAATTGCAGGATGAAGCAAATCTAAGGCATTAGGAGGAATTTCTGGTAACTGCTGAGAAGTGCCAACCGGTTCCTTTCCTTTTCTTTTTCCCCTTGCTCTAGCCGGAATGGTTCTTGGAGGCATGGTGATGAAAGATTGAAGAGAAGTGGGATGAATTTAGGGTTTTGGAGAGAGTGATGATGAAGGAGATTAGGGTTAGCCGCAGGTTTTTTTTTGTGAAAAAGGATGTGATAAGAATTGCTGATGTGTCGATCCAAGAGTGAAATAAAATGCATTTAATCCAAATAACAATCAGTATGTGTCGATGCATATGGGAATGGATCGATCCATGTCACACATTTTTGTTTTCAAAGGGTCTATGTATCGATACAAACGACGAATGAATCGATACATACTGAACCAATTTTGACAGATGTGTAATGAAAAAGACATGAATCGATACATACATCTTTGAATCGATACATACTGATGCCAAACCAAATTTTAATTAATTTTTATGCAGTATGGTTATGCATTATGAAGTATGTCATGATAATTATGCCCAAGTATGATTCACAAATCAGATATTGATGTTCAAACAATATATGCAAAGAAATTCACATAAACGAAAATAAGGAATTTTGTTCTAACATACACAATCACATAGTTCTAAAAGAGATATAGAAAGGAGTGATATTACCTCTGTTGATGTAATCTTGTGAGGTATAAATGAAATCTAAAACAAATCTCATCAACCAAGGTAAGGCATAATATAAATAAGAACAAACATGCTTAAGACAACAATGGAGAGAGATCTAAGATCCCTAATTCACGACAAATGTTGAAGAACGGTTCCGTTGCCAAAGGTTTAGTGAAAATATCAGCAAGCTGATTTTTAGTATCAATATGCTCAAATACAACGTCTTCTTTTTCAACATGATCGTGAAGAAAGTGATGTCTAATCTCTATGTGTTTAGTGTGTGAGTGTAAAACGGGATTTTTAGTAAGGTTTATGGCACTAGTGTTGTCACATTTTATTGGAATACGTTTGAGTTGAATGTTAAAGTCTTGTAGTTGTTGCTTTAGACACAAAATCTGAGCGCAACAACTACCGGCTGCAACGTACTCAGCCTCTGCAGTCGATAAAGCCACAGATACCTGCTTTTTGCTATGCCAACTTACCAAGGAGTTTGAAAACAAGTGACATGTACCACTCGTGCTTTTCCTATCTGATTTGCAGCCAGCAAAATCAGAATCGGAGTAACCTACTAAGCTACAATCACTTCCTTTGGAATACCAAAGCCCATATTTAGATGTTCCATGAAGATATCTAAATATACGCTTAACAGCTTTCAGGTGAGATTCCTTAGGATTTGATTGATATCGTGCACACATACAAACACTAAACATGATGTCAGGTCTAGAAGCAGAAAGATACAGAAGAGACCCAATCATACCTCTAAGCTTTTTGACATCTACACTCTTACCATGCTCATCTTTATCTAGATTTCCGTTGGTAGGTGTCGCATTACGCGAAAAACCGGCGGGAAACAAGAACAACAGAGCCGTCACCGCGCGTTATTTATCCCAAAAGAGGGAAAGGAAACGCTCAGAGTAAACCTGGGAAAGACATGGTCTCGCGACCAATGAGAATGGGATCGGGAGTCGGTTATACGAAGGGAAGATATTAGCACCCCTACGCATCCGTCGTACTCGACGGGATCCACGCACAAAAGGAAGGAAAATGGTTGCTAAAACACTGCTCACAAACAAACACACTGGCTGAAAGAGACACAAGAAAACACGAGAAACTGACTCGGCAGGATATCGCATCCTGGGCCTACGTAGTCTATCAGGCATAGACATCAGAGTCGACGTAGTTCGGACTGGGGAAACGACACATGCTCGCTAGGATATCGCCTCCTATGCATACGTATCTCCTTGGACGAAGGAGAATCAGAGCATTCGTAGCTCGGCTAACACGCACACAAACAAACACAGGCAAAGGCAAACGTGGAGCCTGAATGCCAATCACTGAACTTATATCAGCATCCGAACCAAAACACACACAGGAAGGCAAGCGTGGAGCCTGAATGCCAATCACTGGACTTACATCAGCATCCGAACCAAACACACACAAAGAGTGTGGAGACGCCAAGGTTAAAAAGAAAAGAAAAGGCGCCCGGAGAGATCAGCTCATCTCCTGCCTACGTACCTCATCTGGTATGAGGATCAGGGCGACGTAGTTCCCCTACGGAGGGACACAGGACTAGCTTAACCAGATAACAGAGGGAGACATAACTAGGGAGACTACGACTCGAGCCTAGATGTTATCATTCAAATTCATCCCTAAGTTAAGGTTTATAGCTAACTTGCACAGGAAGCAAGCCTATCCTAAACATGACTTGCACAGGAAGCAAGTCACACCTAACTTAACTTGCACAGGAAGCAAGCTAAAGCAAACACACAAGCACAAGTAGCACACACTATATGCAAGCAATGGGCTCAGTTGTTGAAAGAGTATATCTTTGGCAAATATTTTTGTATCGTATCCACAGAGATTAGGTGATATTACCGCCGTTCGATAATTCAATTGTTTTGAGTTTAGAAAGTAACAGGGTTGTTTTGTTTGGAGAAATATCTTGTTAATAAATGTTAACATAAACTATTAAGTGGTTTTAGACAAATATAAAAGCTTGGCAAGATTGGAGTTCACTATTTCAAATATCTATGATTCCCTATGTTAAATAATTAGATTCAAGATTATTGATGATGTTCAAATATCCCCTCAAAGTCATTTATGTCTAAATGATATCGTGATAGTTACTATATTGATCCTTAGACGATCTCTCCACCTAACTATCAATATAGTAACCTTGAATGTTCAATATCAAAGAATAGTAATGAATAAATCTATCTCTACAACTTATTCATTACTTGAAAATCTGTTTTATGTCTAAACTCGAGTAATCTCTCTCGACAACTACTCAAATCTGGTTTTCAAAGTAAAGCAAAAACAGTTCCAATACATCAACAATCTTTATCTCATATATAAATCAAAGTGAATACATAGATAGATGAGAATAGCTACTACCTCCAATCTTGACAAAAGGAGTTTAGCTCCTCATCACCATTGTTACAAAACAGAAGGATTTTGCAGAAAAACTCTGGTTTTTTTCTATTATCAAAGCTCCACAGCACAATGTGTCAATGTATGGAATAATCCATCAATACCCTAGGTTAAACTATTTTGTCTCTACCAAAAAGGTTGGCATTTCCCTAATTGGACATTGTCATCAGCAGCAGAAAAGCACTTCCCAGGCAGACATCAAAATGGCAATTACTTTTTCTGCACAGCAGCACATTTGACCCTTGGTCAGCTTGCTGGATTCGCAGCCTTCGCGGCGCGAAGGAAGTTCGCGGCGCGAACTGTTGCTTCTCCAGCTTCCTTGTTTGGCAAGCTTCCTCCAAATTGTAATGTTGAACCCAAGGTCCTGCTTATCCAACAATTCTACAAAACTAACAAAAATTGTGAAATAACTATTCAAAACAAAATAAATTAAACCTAATTGCATTTGTACAAAATAGTGAGAATAAAAGTGTGTAATTACATCAAAACTTGGCAAAAGGGACCAATAAAATGGTATAAAAAGTAGTACTAATTGGTCCCTAACAACTCTCCCCAACTTAGCATTTTGTTTGTCCCTAAACAAAAGTTTCCACCCTTACAACCAAAGTCATGACACAAAAGATTTAAACAAGCATTAATCAAGGACCTTCAAATGGTTCAAAAGTGTTTGGCCTCTTCTCAATTCACCTATCTCAATTCTAGACAAACATGAATAAGGGAAACGGTAAAGTGCAAAAATCATTCCAAGGAATTCAAAGCCATACATGTCAAAATTGAATCAAACTTACACACACACATCATGATAATGATGAATAACATAGAGGGTTATTTTCACTCATCCAAGCAATTAAATCAACAACAACCCAAATCATGCGGTTATCACAACAAGTACCAAATTATGTGAAAAATGAGAATCAAGAGGTCTTTCAAAGGTTGTAATGTGGCTTAGGTTACAAGAAAGGCTAAAATTAAGAGAATTCAACCAAATTGCCTATCCTAAGGGAGCATTCCCAAAGACTCAACTCTACACAATTTCCTTTTCCTTGGTCCCTATCTTTTTCTTTTCAAATCCATACAACCATGAGCTTTTTTTTTTTTTTTTTTTTTTTTTTTTTTTTTATGCTCTATGGTTTCAAGGGTGATTTCTTTTTCTTGTTTCTTTTCATATTCTTACCCTTCCATAGAGACTCACTTTTCCAAGCTCCTAATCAACTCTACACTTTACTCTCCCCAACTTTAGATTCCACAACCAAATTTATTCAATAATGCTCCCTACTTAAACATAAGCAAAAGGCAAAATTTTTGCAAACAACTCGGTTTGAGGTTTCTACTGATGCGAAAGAAATTAGGATTCATTTATTCCACAATTTTCAATTGATTTTACAATGATCAATCAAATGAATCCTAACAAGCTCAAAGGGGGTTAACTAAGGATTACTCCTCACAAGGTTCGTTGATTTAAGCTTTTTGGTCAAGTGGTTTTTCTCACAAAAATTGCCTCTATCATTTTCAAAGATTTCACACAACATTAGATTGATGCATGATTTAGCATGATAAGAATGAGTCAAAATAATGCTCGGTTTCCCGCTTTTTTAGTGCACAATGGAAAGTTTCCTCACAAATGGTTAAGTCCTATTTTGATTCAAAACTGACATATACTTCAATGAATTTATGAAATGGAATTTGCACACAACATCAACCTACTCATGTTAAGTCTAAAAAGCGATAAAGTGTACCTTGAAATGCCGACACTAATTCTTATCATCACCACTCGAAGTATCCTATGCTTCTTTCTTTGCGAACAACTCTTGGTTGCTTTAGGCTTGACTTAAGCGTAAGAACAATTAACTAGAACTGTTGGTAAACCAATTTGATTAAAAACACACTTAAATTTCACAAAGTACTCATGCAATTATAAAAATACTAAAGAAAAATTAAAGTGCTAAGATAAAGTCACGGTGAACTAGAGCCACCAAAAAGTACATTACAAAATTCCCAAAACAAAAACAGAATTAGTCAAAAGAAATTCAAACAAACAATTCTCTTCAAAACTCCACAAATTCAATCCTCTTCCTCTTCATCACCACCTACACCTCCGAGAACATCTTCCATCTCCTCATTTGGGTCAGCACTACCTCCTGCACCCCCCATAAAATTTGGCCTGCCCACAGGCCAATTAGCATAAGCTGCATAGTCAGCTTGCGATGGAAAAGTGCGGGCCTCTGGTGCCAGAAACGTGTTCTGGAACTGCTGCTGCATGGCATCAAAAAGAAAGGATTGAGACCTCCTGGAAGCCTCAAAGTTCTCACAGCAGTAGTTGGCGAAAGCCATCTGATCAAAACCTGGGGTACTCTGAGGTTGAGGCTGAGAACGAGACCTGGCTCGGGCTCGAGAGGAAGAAGTACCAGATGCATCAGTCTTCTCATTCGGGCTCTGCAGAAACCTGTTCAAATAAGCATCACTGATCACACTGGTGATCGAGAAGTGCACTTCCTCAGGGATGCGGACATTTGCCTTACGGCACAGTCCCATGATGAGTCCTGGATAAGCTAGCACACCAGCTTTGCCCCCGAAATTTGTTCCGCTTAACACAATCTTTCTCATCTCGCATGAAATCAGGGCCGCGACATCCACCGTCTTTCCTATCATTATGCAGTACAAAAGAAAACCGACATCCAAGGGAATTGTGGTGGTGTGGCTTCTTGGTCTGATATTGGTTAACAGTAGCACCAAAAAGGCCCTAGCATCCAAATTGAAATTTTCTCTCTTCCACAATTTCGGATGCCCTTGATCGTTCACTTCAAATGATTTTCCACGGAGACATAGGGTGGCATTGACTTCTTCCAGATTCCACCTGTTGGCTACCTCCATGACACTGTACTCACAGCTCTCGCCCTCTCCAAGAGTTAAGGGGTGGCCTAGATAGGAATTAATATCATCCCTTCCAAATGAAACAATCTTCCCCCTTACTCTGGACTGGTAAATGAAGGTCGTACCTTCCTCACGATGCATCGCATTCGCGTAGAATTCTCGGACAAGGTCGTAGTTGATTGCGGCTTCCGGCTCACATAACTTCATCCATTTTCTTTGTTCGAAAGCCTCAACCACTCTGTGATACACCCCAGTTGGAGCCAGGCGGATAAACCGTTCAGGTAGAATGGTTCTCTTAACAAGGCTTTCAAAGCGGGCTTCGTGTTCTTCACTGATGAATCGTCGGATAGCACGGGCCTGAGGAGGTGCTGTGGTCTTAGTTCTCTTAGACATCTGCAATCAAAACCAGCACAACCACAAAAAACAAATGACAGCATTAGTCAAAAAGTAAAAAGAAAATGGTTGCTGGAATTCACAGTTCGCGGCGCGAAGGGAGGTTCGCGGCGCGAACCCTGCGATTTCAGGAAATCCCCAATTGCTTCCTAGGGTTTCACCAAAGAGGGATTTAACATACCCAACCAGTCAAAATGCACAACCCTAACCTAATCCTATTCTAATTCACACAAGCATAGCAATTCCAAATAGTATTCACAGAAAAATACGATCTCTAACCAACTCTAAATTGAAAAACCCCAAAAAGGGATTGGAAAAGAGGAAATGAAGATTACATACCTTTAGAATCTCTACACTTGCAAAAAGAAGAAGATTGGAAGAGTGAAACACTGAAAAACGTTGAGAAATGGTGGAATTTGGGGGTTGGGGTGAAAGCGCGGCAAAGGGGTTTGAAATGAGGAAGTTTGAAATGAAACTGAATTGACCTAAACAGTATTTAAATGAATTCTGTCACGCAAAGTTCGCGGCGCGAACAGGGGGTCGCGGCGCGAACTGCATAAAACAGAACCAATTAAATTTTTTCATTCAGTTCGCGGCGCGAACAGGGGGTCGCGGCGCGAACTGCAAAAAACAGAAAGCACTCAAATTTATTCAATCAGTTCGCGGCGCGAACAGGAGGTCGCGGCGCGAACTGCAAAAAACAGAACTTCAAAAATTTTAAAACTTCAATCAGAGCTAAGAATCACACAACAGAGAAATTTAAAATGCACACAAACAACGTTGGGTTGCCTCCCAACCAGCGCTTTGTTTAACGTCGTTAAGAGCTCGACGGTACCTCAATTAGCTTGATCCAGATAAGGAAAGGACACACACATCACGGTTTATGTCACCGCTATGATAGACTTTCAGTCTTTGACCATTGACAGTCCAGCTTTCTTGCGACTTTGGATCCTCTATCACAATGGCTCCATAATTCCGTACTTCCTTGATCACAAATGGTCCAGACCATTTAGACTTCAATTTACCCGGAAACAACTTCAACCTTGAATTAAAAAGCAATACCATCTGGCCAACATGAAACTCTTTGGGGCGGACCTTCCCATCATGGTATGCTTTTGTCTTCTCCTTGTACAGCTTATTAGAATGGTATGCATTGTTCCTTAGTTCCTCCAACTCATGGAGTTGACCTTTCCTTCTCTCTCCAGCTAGAGTGGAGTCG
The DNA here is from genome assembly GCF_024323335.1 of Lathyrus oleraceus. NCBI lineage: Eukaryota > Viridiplantae > Streptophyta > Magnoliopsida > Fabales > Fabaceae > Lathyrus > Lathyrus oleraceus. Next base: position 323,399,007 of record NC_066580.1, on the reverse strand, counting down.
AAGTTCAAGAACTTAAGAGCCCATAATGCTCTATGTTCCATTTCAACTGGAAGATGACAAGTCTTCCCATACACCAGTTGAAACGGAGTCAGCCCAATAGGTGCTTTGTAAGCAGTGCGATATGCCCACAAAGCCTCATCAAGTTTTAAAGACCAATCCTTTCTTGAGTTCGAAACTGTTTTCTCAAGTATCCGTTTGATTTCCCGGTTTGAAACCTCAGTTTGACCGTTCGCTTGTGGGTGGTAAGGAGTGGTCACCTTATGCCTTACACCATAATGTTGTAGAACTTTTTCTAAGGGTGTATTGCAGAAGTGTGAGCCTCCATCACTCACCAACACTCGAGGCACACCAAAACGTGAGAATATGTTCTTCTTTAAAAATTTGATCACGGTTTTGGCATCGGCCTTGGGTGAGGCAATTGCTTCCACCCACTTCGAAACATAATCGACAGCTACTAAAATGTACTCATTAGAGAAAGAAGAGGGGAATGGGCCAACGAAATCAATACCCCAACAGTCAAAAACTTCTACTTCTAGCATGTTGGTTAGAGGCATTTCATCCCGTTTTCCTATTCCGCCACTCCGTTGACATGCATCACAACTCTTCGCATGTTCGTGCGCATCTTTGAATAAAGATGGCCAATAAAAACCCGATTGGAGTACTTTAGTGGCTGTTCTCAAACCACTATAGTGACCTCCATACGGAGAGTTGTGACAGTGCCACAGAATGTCTCTTGATTCCTCTATTGTTACACACCTTCTCAAAATATTGTCTGCCCCTACTTTAAAAAGGTAAGGGTCATCCCAGACATAATATTTTGCATCAGCTAAGAATTTCCTTCTTTGATTGCAAGTGAGGTCTTCCGGTGTTAAACCAGTTGCTTTGTAGTTAGCAAAATCAGCAAACCAAGGCCTCACTTGAATCGCATAGAGTTTTTCATCTGGAAATTCTTCTCTCACCTCTTCTTCTTTGTTTGTAATTTCCACATTGACCAATCGAGACAAATGATCTGCTACCAAGTTCTCGGAACCTTTTTTATCCCGTATCTCTAGATCAAACTCTTGTAATAAAAGGATCCAACGAATAAGCCTTTGTTTTGAATCCGGCTTGGTAAGCAGATATTTTATTGCAGAATGGTCAGTGTAGATTACAACTCTTGAACCAATCAAATAAGCTCTAAATTTTTCCAATGCATATACTATGGCTAGCAATTCTTTTTCAGTTGTTGCGTAATTAACTTGGGCGTCATTCAACACCTTACTAGCATAGTGTATGGCATGGAAAACTTTATCGCTTCTTTGTCCTAACACCGCACCCACTGCATAATCGCTAGCATCACACATGAGTTCAAAGTCAAGGTTCCAGTTTGGTGCTACGATTATTGGTGCGGTGATCAACTTTTGTTTCAAATCTAAGAAGGCTTTAAGACATGACTCATCAAAAAGAAAAGGCGTACCTTTGTTGAGTAAATTACTCAATGGCTTTGCGATCTTTGAGAAGTCTTGTATGAATCTCCGGTAGAAACCGGCATGTCCTAGAAAGCTTCTTATTCCTTTAATGTTGGTTGGAGGTGGTAGCTTTTCAATAATTTCCACCTTGGCCTTGTCCACCTCTAGCCCTTCAGAAGAAATCTTGTGACCAAGCACTATACCTTCAGTGACCATAAAATTGCATTTTTCCCAGTTGAGCACTAGGTTGGTCTCCACGCATCTCTCTAGAACTACATCAAGGTGCTTCAAGCACATTTCAAAAGATGATCCATAAACAGAAAAATCGTCCATGAACACCTCGATGCATTCTTCTATCAGGTCTGAAAAGATAGCTTGCATACACCGTTGAAATGTGGCCGGTGCGTTACATAATCCAAAAGGCATTCTTCGGTAAGCAAAGATGCCGAAGGGACATGTAAAAGCTGTTTTCTCATGGTCTGCCGGATTTACTGAAATTTGATTATACCCCGAATATCCGTCCAAGAAACAGTAGAAGTTTTTGCCGGCGAGCCGCTCCAACATTTGATCCATGAAAGGTAGTGGGAAATGATCTTTCCTTGTGGCTTGGTTCAACCTTCTATAGTCGATGCACATCCTCCACCCTGTCACTGTTCTCGTCGGAATCAACTCGTTTTTATCGTTTTTAATCACCGTCATTCCGCCTTTCTTGGGTACCACCTGTACCGGACTCACCCAAGCACTATCAGATATGGGATAAATCATTCCGGCTTCTAAAAGTTTGACAACTTCTTTACGAACCACCTCTTTCATTGATGGATTCAAACGCCTCTGAGGCTGCGCAACTGGTTTGAAGTTTTCCTCCATCATTATCTTATGCATGCAATATGCTGGACTAATACCCTTCAAATCGGATAAAACCCATCCTATCGCACCTTGGTTCTTTTTCAAAACTTGAATCAACTTATCTTCCTCTTGCGTGGACAATGTGTTGCTTATAATCACCGGCTTGGTACACTCCTCTCCAAGAAACACATACTTCAAATGTGACGGAAGCATCTTCAATTCTAACTTTTGCTCTTCAGTTTCCTTCTTTGCATCCAAATCTTCCACTAATTCTTCTTGATAGGCCAGCTCACCACAAGATTCTAACTCGTGCAACATCGCTTCAATCTCTCGTTCCTCATTGTCAGTCAACACATTGTATGCTCCGATTAGGGATCTTTCCAAAGGATTAGAAATATGGATTTGATTCACGACCTCCACTACTTCCTCTTCGCTTGCATCAATTCGAAAAGAATCATGCTTGTCAGTTGGATGTTTCATTGCTTCGAAAAGGTTAAAGGTCACCTCTTCGTCTTGAACTCTAACCTTCATTAACCCATCATCTATGTCGATCATCATCCGAGCGGTCTTCATAAAAGGTCTTCCAAGGATTAGGGGTACATCGCGGTCCTCATCCATCTCTACTATTACAAAATCCACAGGAAATAAAAATTTGTCCACTTTTACGAGCATGTCTTGGGCAATTCCGTATGGTGAGGTTGTAGACTTGTCTGCTAGTTGTAAGGTCATTCTTGTTGATTTAATCTCCACATTTCCCAATCGTTTGACAATGGAAAGGGGAATTAAATTTATACTAGAGCCCAAATCTATCAAACCATTCCCAACGTATGTGCTTCCAATGGTTACCGGTAGAACAACCCGTCCCGGGTCGGACTCCTTCCGAGGTAAAGTCTTCTGGATGATTGCGCTACACCGTGCATCAAGAATGATGGTCTCATCTTCCACATGTCGCCTTTTCTTGGTAAGAATGTCTTTCATAAATTTAGCATATCGTGGCATTTGTTCTAGTGCATCAGAAAATGGAATGTTGATTTGGAGTTGCTTGAAGATGTCCATGAATCGTGCATAGTGCCTAGCATTGTCTTTCCTTGATGGAGCATGTGGGTAGGGTAGATGTTGAGTTGGGATGACATTCACTCCCTTCTCAGATTTCTTCTTTTTCTTCGATTCAGCATCTTTTTTCTCTTCACAATCAGTCTGTACAGCAGTGGGCAGAACCTGCTCTTTTCGCGGCGCGAAGGTGGTTCGCGGCGCGAACTGAGCATTTCCAGAATCATTTTTCCTCTCACCAACTATATCTGTTTCTTCCAGAATCCCATCAGTGGTGTTCTCTTCTACAATTTCTTCACCTTTTTCACTTACCAACGCTTTACCGCTCCTTGTGACAACTGCTTTGCAATGCTCCTTTGGATTTGGTTGAGTGTTAGCAGAAAAAGAAGGCCCTGCATTTTGTTCCGACAGCTGCTTCGCGAGTTGGCCTACTTGATTTTCCAGATTTTTAATTGCCGCCTCGTTACTTTTCTGATTTGCCATAGAAGCTTGCATGAATTGTTGAAGAGTGTCTTCTAGCTTGGAATTTCCTCCTTGCGACTGCTGACCTTGAGAATTTGGTTGTTGGTAAGGGCTTTGCTGTTGATAATTCTGGTTGTTGAACCTTGACGGTTGGTACCCTTGATTGTTTCTCGGTTGATAGCCTTGATTGTTAGGCTGTTGTCTTTGATATCCCTGGTTTTGGTTGTTCACATAGCTGACTTCTTCTTGGGGTGGGGGACAAAAACCAGTAGGATGATCCCCTTGACACAACTCACAACATGCTACTTGATGCTGAACTTGAAAACCTTGAATCTCTTTTATTTGCTGTGGAAGCTTGGCCATTTGTTGAGTAAGAAGCTCCACTTGCTGAGAGAGTAGCTTATTCTGTGCAAGGATGGCATCATTGGTATTCAACTCTAAAACTCCGGGCTTACGTTGTGAAGGGCTACGATCATGTTGACCTTGATGATCATTACGGGCCATCCGTTCAATAATGACTTTAGCTTCCTCCGCAGTTTTTGATATAAGCGAACCACCCGCAGTGGCGTCCAGAAGTGTCTTATGGGTTGATTGGAGACCATTCAAAAAGATGTGGATTTGAGTAAGCTCATCAAAACCATGTCCCTTACACTTCCTCAACATTGATTTGAATCTCTCCCAAGCTTCATTTAGAGATTCGTTTCCTCCTTGAGTAAATACAGCTATAGCCGTCTTGGCTTCCATGAATCGGGATTGAGGGAAGTATCTTTCTAAGAACTTTTCTTCTAATAGATTCCAATCCGTCATCACTCTTGATTCTTGATCAAGGTACCACTCCTTTGCTTTTCCCACTAATGAGTGTGGGAACATCCTCTTGAATAACGTCTCTTCACCCGCCTCGTCTATTCCCGTAGAACCCGCAATCTCATAGAATTTGATGAGATGGGTATACGGATCTTCGTGATCCATTCCGGTGAATGGAGTTGCATAGAGAAGTTGGAGGATTCCGGTCTTCATCTCCGTATTTCTTCCTCCACGGGCAAATTGAGCATTCCTTCTTGGACTATTAGCGGACATTTCAGTACGATTATCCTCCGCCATGTTTCCTTCACAAGCTTCTACAACCACTTCTTCGATTGGAACAAGTGCGGAAGTAGATGCTTCTTCTCTCCGGTTCCTCTCTTCGGCTAGTTTCCTTCTTCTTCGTGTTTTGCTATTGAGCTTCCGAAGTGTTCTTTCAATTTCAGGATCGAATTGAAGTTGCTCCTCGGTTACTTTTCCTCGCATGCACTAGAATCTACAAAACTAACAAACCAAGTGAAACAAAAGAGGGATAACAATAAAAGTAACAAAACTTAAAAACAAAGAATTATTGCAATGCTTGTAATATCGACACCAATCCCCGGCAACGGCGCCAATTTGTTGAAAGAGTATATCTTTGGCAAATATTTTTGTATCGTATCCACAGAGATTAGGTGATATTACCGCCGTTCGATAATTCAATTGTTTTGAGTTTAGAAAGTAACAGGGTTGTTTTGTTTGGAGAAATATCTTGTTAATAAATGTTAACATAAACTATTAAGTGGTTTTAGACAAATATAAAAGCTTGGCAAGATTGGAGTTCACTATTTCAAATATCTATGATTCCCTATGTTAAATAATTAGATTCAAGATTATTGATGATGTTCAAATATCCCCTCAAAGTCATTTATGTCTAAATGATATCGTGATAGTTACTATATTGATCCTTAGACGATCTCTCCACCTAACTATCAATATAGTAACCTTGAATGTTCAATATCAAAGAATAGTAATGAATAAATCTATCTCTACAACTTATTCATTACTTGAAAATCTGTTTTATGTCTAAACTCGAGTAATCTCTCTCGACAACTACTCAAATCTGGTTTTCAAAGTAAAGCAAAAACAGTTCCAATACATCAACAATCTTTATCTCATATATAAATCAAAGTGAATACATAGATAGATGAGAATAGCTACTACCTCCAATCTTGACAAAAGGAGTTTAGCTCCTCATCACCATTGTTACAAAACAGAAGGATTTTGCAGAAAAACTCTGGTTTTTTTCTATTATCAAAGCTCCACAGCACAATGTGTCAATGTATGGAATAATCCATCAATACCCTAGGTTAAACTATTTTGTCTCTACCAAAAAGGTTGGCATTTCCCTAATTGGACATTGTCATCAGCAGCAGAAAAGCACTTCCCAGGCAGACATCAAAATGGCAATTACTTTTTCTGCACAGCAGCACATTTGACCCTTGGTCAGCTTGCTGGATTCGCAGCCTTCGCGGCGCGAAGGAAGTTCGCGGTGCGAACTGTTGCTTCTCCAGCTTCCTTGTTTGGCAAGCTTCCTCCAAATTGTAATGTTGAACCCAAGGTCCTGCTTATCCAACAATTCTACAAAACTAACAAAAATTGTGAAATAACTATTCAAAACAAAATAAATTAAACCTAATTGCATTTGTACAAAATAGTGAGAATAAAAGTGTGTAATTACATCAAAACTTGGCAAAAGGGACCAATAAAATGGTATAAAAAGTAGTACTAATTGGTCCCTAACATCAGTCAAGGTTAGGTTTTAGTCGAGGGGTCATATCAACCTCAACAAACAAACCACTGTAATTGGGTAGTGTTAGCTCTTAACCTTGCCATTGAGGGGCTAAGGTGAAGCAGATGAAGGGTAAGTGAAGATAAGACTTCACAGCTCTTATCCCTGGCCTGGGAGAGCTTAAGACAAGAATGTGTGGGTTTAGAAAGTGGGAACCCTTCTACACATTTGATACTGACTCGACTGTACAGATGTACAAGATCTCGGGTTTGTATCTACAATGCATCAAGACAGCGGTGTGAGCAAAGCAGATGACACACAGAATAGTAAAGGATAGATTGCATATCCCTTGGGTTCTGCCAATTGCCTCTTCACTTAGGAGGTCTTTGAATATGTACAAGGACAAAAGTAAACAGTCACAAACATTGCCTCTTAAGGAGGACTTCAGACAAGTGCCTGGCCAAGTAACAGGCCAGGTCTTCCAGACTACATGAAGTAAGGAAGTTATACCTCAATGCAAATTGCTTATCAAGCAAAGCAAAGCAAAGTTCATAAGGAACTAAAAGCAACTAAAGTACCTGAAATCAGTCAAGCACAGTTAGTATATCAGACACAAAGTTAGAACAAACAGCATAAACCAAACAGATAATACAGTCAATCAGATGTGCAAAGCACAAGCTCAAAGCAAGTGAGCTAAGCAACCTACAAAACACACAAGTTAGTCCATGATAAACCATCAAACTCATTTAACTTGTATTGATCTCTTTGGGTATTTGTTGCTTAACCTGAAACAACAAATTTAGACATGAGCAACATGACCACTAGGACAAGCCTAGGGTCAAAAAGAGATAAGAAAGTCAAAACAGCAAGTGACAAGTGTCCAAAATCAAGACAAATCAAACAAGAAGCAAACCCAAGTGGTTTCACAATCATATCATTCATCATCATCATTTCACAAGCAAATTAGGTCAAAGCATGGCAAATAGAATCTCAAAGAAGTCAACAGAATAACTCAACTCAAATCCAATCATAAACATTTCAAACATTCCTCAAATAAATCATGATCAAACATCATCCACAACATGATAGGCATACCAAATTTCAGCTCATTTGGATAAAGGGAAGTTGGTCAATGAAAATCAGAAAGTCAAAGCAAGTTCAAACAAGCTCAAAGAAGTCAACCAAACATGCACCAACTTCAATAAATCATAAACCAGTGACAACATACGAGAAATGAATGGGACTAAAACCATGATAAACCTTAAGATGTCTACAAATCACATATCAAATTTCAAGTCCATCCAATAAAGTATGAGAATTTCACAAATCATATGGCAACAAGTGTCACAAAAGTCAACAATTTGGTCAAACAGGGGAGAAAATTCCAAACAATTAGGAAATGCCATCAATAATTCCATACAAATTCACATGTAAACTACACATCCACAAGTGACTTCATGCAAAAATTCAAACCAATTTGAGTTCAAGAAGCATGACAATTAAAATCATGAAGTTGGACATCAATGGTGTGACACAAATTGTCACACCCCTATTCAAAAAATCATAACTCCACAACCGGCAATGATAAATTCACAAACTCTACACCAAAATCACCATAAGCATGTCTAGTTTAAGCACAAAAAATTTGGGAAGCATTGGATAATGTATCATCATTTCACAATCAATTTGGTGAGACATACACAAAATGGACACATATGACAAACCCTAGCACATTTTAAAATTCACACATGCAAAAAATCTGGAAAAATCATGATAAAAAACTAGAGATCAAGAGGAGCATTTTGAAAAAAATCCCATCTAATTTGGATCAAAATTGATTGACTTATGATTTTTGGAAGATTGGCAATCAAAATGAAATAAAAATTAAAAATGGAATGATTAAATGATTTAAATAAACGACCGGTGGCAATTTCGTAAATAAGGGATCCCTTAAGTGAAACTCTGCGTTTCACTTAAGGATGTGGCGCTCAGCAATTGGTTCATGGCCATGAAATAGTGGTTTCCATGCAAAAACAACAGCCAATCAGCCAAAACACGATTTCCATGGATCAAATGAATTCTGGGTCAGAAATAATTAGGGTTTGTATGCTACAATAACGTGTTCATGAGCATGAATAACAAATGTCCCAGATTTTTGCAATGAGTATACCATTCGAATCAGCAAGCAATGCACATCAATAATACAACATCCATTTTCATTAAATCATGCTAACAAGGATGAATCGAGCAGAAACACATTTAAACATCAAGTTTCATTTCGACATAGCTTCCACAATACTCAACCAATTGCCACGATTTAAAGTTCAACAGAATCAGCATGAAAGGATCTTTCTAAAGCATATCATGATTTTGAAAATGGTGTGATTTGAAATCTTACCAAATTTGAAGAGCAATGATGGAACAATGGTTATTTGGTTATGGTGAGCTGAAACAGATGCGCCATGTTGTTTGTATCGATGAATGGACGATGAATTCTAGCTCAACAACCTTCGAGACAGCTCCAAACAAAATCTGCCATGGAAGAACCCTTATTGCAACAGTGCTAGTAATGGCTTACAGTAGCGATTTCAGGCTTGCAAAAGGTTCCAAGAGGTTGGTAAATGATAGTGCAATGCTCAAAGACACGGGCTCTTTGCAATTTTCAGAAAAAATTCCAAGTAAGGAAAATGAGAGTTTTTAGAGCAAATGAGTTTTTTGATCTGTTTTGGCAAAGTGTGCTAGGGTTTTTTCAGATTGGAAATGAAGTATATATGATCTGTTTAATGAAGCTTAAGCAAGGTTAATGAAGTGGTAATTGGTTTTGCTTAAAAATGAAATATTTTGGTAATTTTGCTAAAGACCAACCAATATTGCATGGGGTGCATGGATGTGCACGAAATTGGGCTCAAACAAATCCCAAATACCAATTCTGAACATTTGCCAATGGTACAAAGTGTTGGAAATGATTATTTTGAAAGTCCATTTTTCCACCTCACTTATTTTAATTCATGCTACTTAGAAAATGCCATTTTAATTGGAATATTTTTGGTGAATTGTGATGAAATATTTGGATAGAGCACATCAAATATGACTTGTAGCAAAAAACCCCACCCAATTTGGCCAAATGGTTTGGAAGATATGCCACTTTGAAGTTCAAAAATTCTTGAGAATGATTTGATCATAACTTGCCAACCACAAATGATAAATGAGTGTTCTTGGACTTTTTGGAAAGGTGAGAACAAGATCTTCAACTTTCATGTTGTACAAAATTTCATTTGAAGCTTGTATGATGAAGTAATTTTGAGGAGCAAGACTTTCCATTTTTGGCAAATTCCAATTACAGGTCAACTTTCTATTTTTGGAAATTTCTTGTCTGACTTCAAATTCTTCAATCTTGACCTTTGAAATGTTGAATGAGACTTGTATGGACATGAATGAAACCTTTTCAAACCATTTCCCACATTGAAACCCATAAAATCAGGCACAGTTGACCACAGTTGACCATATTTGACCTTCTAGGGTTTCTGGTGGACTGAGCAATGACTGATGACTTCTGAGCATCCAATCCTTGACCAAAACACTTCCAAAGGACCCCTAGGTCATGTGAACATGTTGGACCAACCCTAGGGCCTTGCCTCAATGGAAATTGCACTTGCTTGCTTGATTGACTGATCTCCTGACCAGTTTGACCTAATTTGTCTGATGAACTTGCACTTGGGCAAAGGGACAATGCAATGTTATGTAGTGGACTATGTTAATGCTATGACCTAATATGAGAATGTATTTACAAAAGGTAGGTGCAAATTTGAGGTGCTACAGCTGCCCCTATTCAATCAGCTGGGAACCCGAACGGATGAGAGCAACGGCTGTCAGACTTTTAGGGTACACAGGGATTGAATACCAAGAACCGTAGAATTTGCACAATACAGGGATCCACCAATGGAAACGTCCACTGGGGTTTGATATTTATTACTGGGTATTTTTTTTGTTTTTCTTTTTTTTTTCAAGGGTACAATCACATCCAGACATCACAACGACGATGAATGGGAATAGAAATCACAACTAGATGCCAACGGACAACTAGGAAAAACTCAACGTTTACCGAGACCAACGGAGAGGTAACCAGACATTAATGAATGACTGGAAGAGATACAACCATACGTCAACGGACGAAATGGGAAAAACTCAGCGTTTACCGGAACCAACGGAGAGGTAACCAACTGGGGACGACCAGGAAAAACTCGACGTTTATCGAAACCAACGGAGAGGTAACCAGACATTAATGAATGACTGGGAGGACTCGACCAGACATCAGCGGATGAATGGAAGGAAATTCGACGTTTACTGACATCGAAAGATGATGTTTACTGACACCAAGAAAGATCGACCAGACATTTACTGATGAATGGGAAGACTCGACGTTTACTGACATCGAAAGATGATGTTTACAGACACCAAAAAAAGATCGACCAGACATTTACTGATGAATGGGAAAAAAAAGAGACATACAACCAGACGTCAACGGACGAATGGGAAAAAATTCAACGTTTATCGACACCAACGGAGAGGAGAAATCTTCACTAGGGAAGGGAGGACGACGTTACGAACATCGAAAGATGATGTTTACCGACATCAAAAGAAGACCAGACACTTACGCATGACTGGGAAAGCACCGAAAGATGGTGTTTACCGACACCTAAGAAAACCAGACACTTACGCATGACTGGAAACCACCGAAAGATGGTGTTTACCGACACCAAAGAAGACCAGACACTTACGCATGACTGGGAAATCACCGAAAGATGGTGTTTACCGACACCAAAGAAACAACACACGCGGGTGCTGACAGGATAATGACATCTACCAAATGACAGGGCAAGGCTGAACACTTGCGGGGGGTCTCACTGGGGAGAAATAGGCTTTCCTTTCACCAAAGGATGAGGGAATAAACTTCTGTGGGAGTATCAATCCTGAACACCATCAGGAGCAAACCGTAGTAAACGTGTTGTACAGATGTTGAACACAAATCCGCCTCTGCCGGGGATACGGTTTGACTGGGTTAACACATGAATGCATATGTTTAATTTTTCTATGGCGTAATGCTCCATTTATGAATGGAAATGCTACGCATTTTTTTGAAGATGCAATGATTACTATATGCCAAATGCAAATGAACCCTGGTTGGGGAGCCAAACTGATCAAAAAAACTCCAACTATGCGGGGAGACTCTGTCTTGAAGGATACTCTGCGGGGAGAGCCTCATCCGGGAATGCTTTGCGGAGAAAGCAACGACTTCTCACTCGTGCTGGAGAAACACGACCGTTGCTGGGGATATCCTACACAGGACCCAATCCACTCGGTGACTCCGCTTGGGGAGCAATCAACACTCCACTGGGGGAAGATAAATCAGGCAACTCTTTGGGGATAATACTTGCTGAGGAGTAACAAGACAACCTTACTGGGGAATGATAAAGCGACTTCGCTGGGGAAGACTCAACCAAACTTCATGTAGAATAAACTCTGCCTTGGGGAAAAACTGCTACTCCACTGGGGACGACCCAATCCACAGGTAGGATAAACCCAGTTGGGAATGCACATATCAATCTGCTACGGAAACTTGTCCAAACCATAAGCAGGATGAATTCTGTTGGAGAAATATTTCTTTAAAACCCGCTCCACTCGGGGAATTTGCTGAGGAAAAAACAACACCAATCTCTACTCAGGAAATCTGCTAGGGAAGTCCACCCTGCTGGGGATAATACACCTCTCTGCTGAGGAAGAGCAAAACTCTGGTGTGGGAAACCACCGTACCAGACCCTGTGCTGGGGAGAAACATCCACAACCCTGCTGAGGATGGGCGTTCACAGCCACGCTGGGGATAACAGTATCACAGACCTGACTGCTGGGGAACATTCAAACAGTCCACTAATAAACTCCGCTGGGAAACTCTCCTGGGGAAAACATCTACCAGGCACTCAACGGGGAATCTCAACTGGAGAAACATTCGCTGGGAATACACCCACTGGGAAATCTGCAAACACAGGCCTGCTGGGGATAAGCAATCCTTAGATCTGCTGGGGAAAGAAGGTACTATCCACAGGTATCTCTGCAGGGGAACATAGCTCTGACAGCTCTCGAACTGGTTTGGGCTGGGGAAACGTCCTCCACCCTGAGAAACATTCTGCCCCTAACACTCCCACTGGGGGACGTGACAACCTTCAGGCTTGCTGAGGAGACACCGATCTCGAATCTGCTAGGGAGATGACACTCTCAAACCCATTGGGAAAATACGGACTATCGGACACGGGCCGCCCTTCGATTCGTCGAACACTGGTGTTCACCATCCTACCACAGTGTTGACTTTCCACTTTCGAGAACTCCCAGGCTCATCTGGACTTTTCTGATCCATCCTACGAAGATTGAACTCCTGGGATTCATACAAACTTTCCAGTCCTCAGACTTTGAAGAGTCTTCTTGATTAACTCCTTCCAGGATCGTCATCCTTCTTTCGCCGTCTTTTACGTTCTTCTATCCCTTGCCCCTGATTGGGCTCTGTGGGGATTTCTCTTTTTTTCTCAAAAGGCTTCATATCACCACCTGTCAGCGAATGAAGATATCTAACAACACCTGCACAAGAGATTGTTAGATAAAAGCGTGCCCCAGGCGTGCCAACACTTCAACATCTTGGTCCCTCAAACTTCCGAATAAGATTTCCAGACCTCAATCTCATAAGCATGCATCGGAAGGGATCTCTATGTTTCAAAAACGCAAATATTCTTATCAAAATAAATGGATGTTTTCGTAATCAAAACGGTAATGACACAAAAACAAAATTTATTTGACTGAACACACACTTTATTGACTGAAACACAAAAGGATGGCTCAAAACTGAGCAACATACAGGAAGCAAACCCTGAAAAGAGGTGATAGCGTACCAAAGGAAACACTCTATCCTAGTGGCAATGTGAAACCGTGATCTCATCGGGTTCCAACTCGGTTACACCTCATATGTCCTCAAGACTTTCCTTATTTTCTGTTTTCGGAACAAGACGCTTCCGATCGATCTCTGTCGAAGATTAGCCGAGTCATGTCCAAAGCACAAACGATCATGCTAGACGCAGTTGTTCGTTTCATTCCCTCTTTTGCCTGGACCGCCCTTTCGGGTTTTAATCCACCAGAATACCCTTTTTTGCCCAAGTCGCCCTTGTGGGGTTTTCGACTTGCCGGGTGTACAGTTTTTTTTTCTTTTTATTATCCCTAACTTTTGCCCGAACCTTTTCTCTCTCTCTTTTTTTTTTGGTTCGCCGGGGTGCCCTTTTTTGCCTGGACTCTTTCATTCTTTTTGTCCAGCAGGCCTCTTTCACGAAGTATCTTCTAACTGCGTCCGCATTCACAGGGGATGGACAATCCTCGTCATCCGTGGTCGTCAGCAACAAGGCTCTGTCAGAGGAGACCTTTTTTGACCACGAATGGATATTCATAACTGTATCCACTTGCCCCACGATCGTTTTGAGGAGGAAGGATCCTTTTCAACACCACATCTCTTCCCTGCTACTCACGAGGTCGCACTTCTCGGTCAACAACACACTTCATTTACTGGGTACAACTGCCCCATGACAAGTAACTGTTAGCCTCTTTTCTCAACCAGGCTCAACGCGTTATACCGAGTCCTCATCCACTCGCCCTTTTCTAACTATGTCCACCAAGACTCTCCACGACGAAACCTGGGTCTCAAATGGTAGTACAACTCTCATCCCATACCTGAGTGAGAAAGGCGTTGCCCCAGTAAATGCACGCACCGAAGTACGACACTCAGGATACCAACTCCGTACTCAGCCATCATCGTTGGTGCGTTCAAATGTTATCGGGGAAGCACTAGCTCATTCACCTTAAACTCCCCATCAGACATCAAAACCCGTTCGGATTCAGGGTCAAGCCCCTCCTCCGGGATCAGTCACTCTCAATCTTTCGATTTGAGTACCTCGAGATGTCCTCATCAGGGACTTCAGACTTCCTTGGTTGAGAATCATCGATGGGTTGTTGTGCGAGATAACCATACAATACCCTCATCTTGATTGCTTTCTGGGAGATATACCGAATATCGTATTCAGTTGACGCCATTTGCTCTCTCGCAACCCGTTCGGTCCATGCTGACTTCTCAAGCACATATTTGATCCTCCATTTTGGACATCCACAAGATGGTATGAATCAGCATACTGTCTCAGTCGGCGAGCAGCCTATGCCAAAGTACATCAAGTTTTTCGAACAGTGAGTGTATTGTTTCACAGTCGATAAACTTTTTGCTTAGGTAAATTGCATGCTCTTTTCGACAAGACTAGTCATGCTGACCCAATACACCTCATAGACCCCTTGAGGGCTGTCAAGTACCAGATTAGCGGTCGTTTCTTCCCCGGAAGGTATTAGAATCAGAGACTCCTGCTACTCTTCTCTTTTTTTTTTTGCAGGATCGACCTCGATTCCTCTTTCATTCGCAACATGCCTCGGCAGCTGGCTGGACAACACTCCATAAGTGTGCTAATTCGAACTCAACAGTATGAGTTATCTCTACCTGTCAAACAACTTGATCCACCGGATGCCCCTCTTCTGCTTGGGACTTTGCCATCATGTCATCAACATGGCATTTGCTTTCACGATGAATCATATCATGAAACAAAGTCACCCTAGACTTCTGATACTTGGCACCAGCCTTCTCGATATTGAACGACATCACCTTATAACCAGAAGGTGCCCCTTGTGTGATGGTTTACTTCATATCATCTGGCAACAGTTCAATCTGGTCTCGGCCAAGAAGCCATCCAGGAAGATAAACTGAGCATTATAATCAACCAATACCTCGTTGTGACGTACCGGGAATTCATCTTTCAGATTAGCTCTGCTCACGTCTCGACAGTCCACACACATTCTCATCTTTCAGCACCGGTTTCCGCTTCCCTGGAGGACAGTCTTCTCTCCATGGTAACTTGTGCCTCCACAACATTGGTATCCTACCTTGGTGTATCTAGATACAACCAGGCACACATATACCATCTTGTTCTTGGCTTGCCTCTGAAGCGGCCTCAATATTCGCTTTCTGACCTCGGCGGTGCTTGGAGCAACAATTCTGAGCACTCCTCATGCGGTTGAATCACTTTCTCCTCTGGTTTCAACGACCCGGCTAATTCCAACAGATCACAATCTTCTTCGCCTTCTTCTTCGGCATGATAGATCGAATTGTCGAAGTCATACAAAGGTGTAACCAAATTGTTATCGATGAGATCAGGAGGGTAATCACTTTTGAGGTTGGACCGAGACAAATCAAAAGGAAAGAAAACGAAAAACATTGCCATTTTTTTATTTTTTAAAACTACAAAAAAGTGAAAAACAGGGAACACCGTTGTTAATTACAAAAACATCCATTTATTACTGATGCAACAAGTTGCATAATGAAACACATGAGATGGCCCTTACAATGGACCATTACGTTTCGGGCAAAACGTATGGCTTTCATGCAAACAAAATTAAAACAGAAATACCACACTTCCAGATGAGCGACAGTGATGCTTTTGGAGGCCTTCTAGTTCCCTGGTACGCACGATTTTATCCATGACTCAAGTCTGCGGTCACTGTCGATCTCTTCACTCACTGAGCAAGCATGATCAGGATCCAACATTTCTGCACTGACAAAGGGGTACGGTGGGCGATATCCTCTGTTTGGTCTAGACGACTCTTGATCTGGCTGATAACCGACCCCAAACATGTCTGCTTTTACCACTATGTCAATGATCCTTCCCCAGCCTTGAGCCTCTTTGTTCTTCACCACTTCCAGAGCTTGTTTATAAGAAGAAATGGGCAGCTTCTTCTCTTTCTCAGCAACAAAGGCATTCTCCACCTGGACGGTCTCAACTGCCAGACTGGGCGCTTTACATCTTACATCGTCCATTTCTACTTTCTTCATCTCTTGGGTCATGTCCTTCATCAATACACACCCCTCTGTGGTGACGGCCGCACAACAAAAATCAACAACAGGGAAAGCTCCATCCTGCACCAGAGGTTTTGAGACCACGAACATTGGAACCTTTAAATGATTCTCCTCAGTCGCCCTCATTCCTTTCTTGTCCTTTTTCACCATCTTCACCTTGACCGGACCCTGCCATGGTACGGGGTCGGCCTCGCCATTCATTATCTGTGCCAAGCTGATAGCTTTAGAGTCCACCATGTCCTGGACGACATGTTTGAAAGCTCTACAACCCTCAATGTTGTGTCCGGGCATCTCAGAGTGAAACTCACACCTGGCATTTTCATCATAGTTTGGAGGCCTCTGCTGCCGTTCTATGGGAATCAATATCCTTGGCCGGACTAACCCCAAATCCCTCAATCTCTTGAACAAAAGGGTATAGGTTACAGGCGGCTCATCACACTGACGATCCTCCTTCTTCTTCTTGACTTGGCTCTTAGCTTTCAGAACTTTTTGTTGAGGTAGTGGTTGTTGCTGTGGCGCTGATGAACTACCAACGGGAGTGATTGCAACGGCAGCATACGGGTGATACCGATCTTTACTGCGTTCTTTTCGGACAGGCACACCACCTGATTCGACCTTCTTAAGCTGACTATCGCCAGAGGATTTCTGTACCACAGATGACGGAGCATCCCCCTGAACTTTCTCCTTTGTCATCCAGCTTTTAATCCTATCCAACCTCTCAGCAATCGCCTTCTGCCCCAAGGCGAGCCCCTGCACGGCTTCGAACAACTCCCCTATCATTTCTTTCAACTTGAAGATATCGGTGTTGGGAGAATCCATTAGTCTGAGCTACTTGAACGAAAGAGCTATGCGCACCAATTAGTCACTGACACCTACAAAACAACAAAAATGTTAGTATGACTCACGCATGCAATGTCTATCCATACCAGGAAAATTCTGTCCTTTGATTCTGGTTTCATCGAGACAGATAAAATTTTAATCAACAGCATTCTGACATCTGGATGTCTCTCGACCTGAGTCTCAATTAAAAAAAAAAATGGACCCTGAGCACGGACAAACATGAGTTGAATGTAGATGAATGCAATGCAAATGCATGAATGCAAGTCACTGTGCCACCAAGTCATCTGAAGACCCAATCTCTGAACCAGTCACAGTCAACTGAGTCACCATAAATCCGACTTGGGGAGTTCCGAAATAAACAGAACTGGAGATTACATCACTATCATCACAAGAATATCCACTGAACGGATGACAGTCAGATCCTCTGAACAAGTACTCTCAAATTCAACCCGGGGGTCCGAAATAAACGGAACCCGCTGATAAACCACGGACAGAACTCCGGCGTCCCAGAACTAAGTGTCCATAATTCACAGTCACCATCAGTACCAAGAGTCACCAACAAGTCAGCAACTGTACCTGTAATGATCATCCCCTCCCCACTCACGGGTGTCATCTAGGCCAGGGTAAGGTCGAGAGAAACGCAGCATAAATAACCTTTCGCAGAATACCATCATATACACAACCGAAGTATGTAACGATAATATCCCACCAGGGTCTGAACTGCTCGTGATATCAATGTTCTGCTAAGTGGCGCATACCACCCGCTTCCCATGAATCACTCTATTCCTAGGTTTCCTAGATTTCACTCATAGCCTGGGTATTGGGCCTTTTACCTCGAGTAACTCCCACCCCAAACAGAGAGACACAGCACAACCAGCAGATGAATATGAATGAATGCAAACATCAATGCACACTATAAATGCAAACAATAAATGCACATATATACAATGAATGCAATAAATAACAGCACAAGGCAACCAAAGTCCTAACCTAGAGAACGCTAGGAGAGACTCGCTTAGGGAAGATGGACCAACAAGAGGTCAACTTCTCTATTATCCCCAGCAGAGTCGCCAGCTGTCGCATTACGCGAAAAACCGGCGGGAAACAAGAACAACAGAGCCGCCACCGCGCATTATTTATTCCAAAAGAGGGAAAGGAAACGCTCAGAGTAAACCTGGGAAAGACATGGTCTCGCGACCAATGAGAATGGGATCGGGAGTCGGTTATACGAAGGGAAGGTATTAGCACCCCTACGCATCCGTCGTACTCGACGGGATCCACGCACAAAAGGAAGGAAAATGGTTGCTAAAACACTGCTCACAAACAAACACACTGGCTGAAAGAGACACAAGAAAACACGAGAAACTGACTCGGCAGGATATCGCATCCTGGGCCTACGTAGTCTATCAGGCATAGACATCAGAGTCGACGTAGTTCGGACTGGGGAAACGACACATGCTCGCTAGGATATCGCCTCCTATGCATACGTATCTCCTTGGACGAAGGAGAATCAGAGCATTCGTAGCTCGGCTAACACGCACACAAACAAACACAGGCAAAGGCAAACGTGGATCCTGAATGCCAATCACTGGACTTACATCAGCATCCGAACCAAAACACACACAAGAAGGCAAGCGTGGAGCCCGAATGCCAATCACTGGACTTACATCAGCATCCGAACCAAACACACACAAAGAGTGTGGAGACGCCAAGGTTAAAAAGAAAAGAAAAGGCGCCCGGAGAGATCAGCTCATCTCCTGCCTACGTACCTCATCTGGTATGAGGATCAGGGCGACGTAGTTCCCCTATGGAGGGACACAGGACTAGCTTAACCAGATAACAGAGGGAGACACAACTAGGGAGACTACGACTCGAGCCTAGATGTTATCATGCAAATTCATCCCTAAGTTAAGGTTTATAGCTAACTTGCACAGGAAGCAAGCCTATCTTAAACATGACTTGCACAGGAAGCAAGTCACACCTAACTTAACTTGCACAGGAAGCAAGCTAAAGCAAACACACAAGCACAAGTAGCACACACTATATGCAAGCAATGGGCTCAGTCAAGGTTAGGTTTTAGTCGAGGGGTCATATCAACCTCAACAAACAAACCACTGTAATTGGGTAGTGTTAGCTCTTAACCTTGCCATTGAGGGGCTAAGGTGAAGCAGATGAAGGGTAAGTGAAGATAAGACTTCACAGCTCTTATCCCTGGCCTGGGAGAGCTTAAGACAAGAATGTGTGGGTTCAGAAAGTGGGAACCCTTCTACACATTTGATACTGACTCGACTGTACAGATGTACAAGATCTCGGGTTTGTATCTACAATGCATCAACACAGCGGTGTGAGCAAAGCAGATGACACACAGAATAGCAGGGGATAGATTGCATATCCCTTGGGTTCTGCCAATTGCCTCTTCACTTAGGAGGTCTTTGAATATGTACAAGGACAAAAGTAAACAGTCACAAACATTGCCTCTTAAGGAGGACTTCAGACAAGTGCCTGGCCAAGTAACAGGCCAGGTCTTCCAGACTACATGAAGTAAGGAAGTTATACCTCAATGCAAATTGCTTATCAAGCAAAGCAAAGCAAAGTTCATAAGGAACTAAAAGCAACTAAAGTACCTGAAATCAGTCAAGCACAGTTAGTATATCAGACACAAAGTTAGAACAAACAGCATAAACCAAACAGATAATACAGTCAATCAGATGTGCAAAGCACAAGCTCAAAGCAAGTGAGCTAAGCAACCTACAAAACACACAAGTTATTCCATGATAAACCATCAAACTCATTTAACTTGTATTGATCTCTTTGGGTATTTGTTGCTTAACCTGAAACAACAAATTTAGACATGAGCAACATGACCACTAGGACAAGCCTAGGGTCAAAAAGAGATAAGAAAGTCAAAACAGCAAGTGACAAGTGTCCAAAATCAATACAAATCAAACAAGAATCAAACCCAAGTGGTTTCACAATCATATCATTCATCATCATCATTTCACAAGCAAATTAGGTCAAAGCATGGCAAATAGAATCTCAAAGAAGTCAACAGAATAACTCAACTCAAATCCAATCATAAACATTTCAAACATTCCTCAAATAAATCATGATCAAACATCATCCACAACATGATAGGCATACCAAATTTCAGCTCATTTGGATAAAGGGAAGTTGGTCAATGAAAATCAGAAAGTCAAAGCAAGTTCAAACAAGCTCAAAGAAGTCAACCAAACATGCACCAACTTCAATAAATCATAAATCAGTGACAACATACGAGAAATGAATGGGACTAAAACCATGATAAACCTTAAGATGTCTACAAATCACATGTCAAATTTCAAGTCCATCCAATAAAGTATGAGAATTTCACAAATCATATGGCAACAAGTGTCACAAAAGTCAACAATTTGGTCAAACAGGGGAGAAAATTCCAAACAATTAGGAAATGCCATCAATAATTCCACAAAAATTCACATGTAAACTAGACATCCACAAGTGACTTCATGCAAAAATTCAAACCAATTTGAGTTCAAGAAGCATGACAATTAAAATCATGAAGTTGGACATCAATGGTGTGACACATTGTCACACCCCTATTCAAAAAATCATAACTCCACAACCAGCAATGATAAATTCACAAACTCTACACCAAAATCACCATGAACATGTCTAGTTTAAGCACAAAAAATTTGGGAAGCATTGGATAATGTATCATCATTTCACAATCAATTTGGTGAGACATACACAAAATGGACACATATGACAAACCCTAGTACATTTTAAAATTCACACATGCAAAAAATCTAGAAAAATCATGATAAAAAACTAGAGATCAAGAGGAGCATTTTGCAAAAAATCCCATCTAATTTGGATCAAAATTGATTGACTTATGGTTTTTGGAAGATTGGCAATCAAAATGAAATAAAAATTAAAAATGGAATGATTTAAATAAACGACCGGTGGCAATTTCGTAAATAAGGGATCCCTTAAGTGAAACTCTGCGTTTCACTTAAGGATGTGGCACTCAGCAATTGGTTCATGGCCATGAAATAGTGGTTTCCATGCAAAAACAACAGCCAATCAGCCAAAACACGATTTCCATGGATCAAATGAATTCTGGGTCAGAAATAATTAGGGTTTGTATGCTACAGTAACGTGTTCATGAGCATGAATAACAAATGTCCCAGATTTTTGCAATGAGTATACCATTCGAATCAGCAAGCAATGCACATCAATAATACAACATCCATTTTCATTAAATCATGCTAACAAGGATGAATCGAGCAGAAACACATTCAAACATCAAGTTTCATTTCGACATAGCTTCCACAATACTCAACCAATTGCCACGATTTAAAGTTCAACAGAATCAGCGTGAAAGGATCTTTCTAAAGCATATCATGATTTTGAAAATGGTGTGATTCGAAATCTTACCAAATTTGAAGAGCAATGATGGAACAATGGTTATTTGGTTATGGTGAGCTGAAACAGATGCGCCATGTTGTTTGTATCGATGAATGGACGATGAATTCTAGCTCAACAACCTTCGAGACAGCTCCAAACAAAATCTGCCATGGAAGAACCCTTATTGCAACAGTGCTGGTAATGGCTTACAGTAGCGATTTCAGGCTTGCAAAAGGTTCCAAGAGGTTGGTAAATGATAGTGCAATGCTCAAAGACACGGGCTCTTTGCAATTTTCAGAAAAAATTCCAAGTAAGGAAAATGAGAGTTTTTAGAGCAAATGAGTTTTTTGATCTGTTTTGGCAAAGTGTGCTAGGGTTTTTTCAGATTGGAAATGAAGTATATATGATCTGTTTAATGAAGCTTAAGCAAGGTTAATGAAGTGGTAATTGGTTTTGCTTAAAAATGAAATATTTTGGTAATTTTGCTAAAGACCAACCAATATTGCATGGGGTGCATGGATGTGCACGAAATTGGGCTCAAACAAATCCCAAATACCAATTCTGAACATTTGCCAATGGTACAAAGTGTTGGAAATGATTATTTTGAAAGTCCATTTTTCCACCTCACTTATTTTAATTCATGCTACTTAGAAAATGCCATTTTGATTGGAATATTTTTGGTGAATTGTGATGAAATATTTGGATAGAGCACATCAAATATGACTTGTAGCAAAAAACCCCACCCAATTTGGCCAAATGGTTTGGAAGATATGCCACTTTGAAGTTCAAAAATTCTTGAGAATGATTTGATCATAACTTGCCAACCACAAATGATAAATGAGTGTTCTTGGACTTTTTGGAAAGGTGAGAACAAGATCTTCAACTTTCATGTTGTACAAAATTTCATTTGAAGCTTGTATGATGAAGTAATTTTGAGGAGCAAGACTTTCCATTTTTGGCAAATTCCAATTACAGATCAACTTTCTATTTTTGGAAATTTCTTGTCTGACTTCAAATTCTTCAATCTTGACCTTTGAAATGTTGAATGAGACTTGTATGGACATGAATGAAACCTTTTCAAACCATTTCCCACCTTGAAACCCATAAAATCAGGCACAGTTGACC
Source organism: Lathyrus oleraceus (assembly GCF_024323335.1). Taxonomy (NCBI): domain Eukaryota; kingdom Viridiplantae; phylum Streptophyta; class Magnoliopsida; order Fabales; family Fabaceae; genus Lathyrus; species Lathyrus oleraceus. The sequence continues at coordinate 323,376,281 of NC_066580.1, read as the reverse complement.
ACAATTGACCATATTTGACCTTCTAGGGTTTCTGGTGGACTGAGCAATGACTGATGACTTATGAGCATCCAATCGTTGACCAAAACACTTCCAAAGGACCCCTAGGTCATGTGAACATGTTGGACCAACCCTAGGGCCTTGCCTCAATGGAAATTGCACTTGCTTGCTTGATTGACTGATCTCCTGACCAGTTTGACCTAATCTGTCTGATGAACTTGCACTTGGGCAAAGGGACAATGCAATGTTATGCAGTGGACTATGTTAATGCTATGACCTAATATGAGAATGTATGTACAAAAGGTAGGTGCAAATTTGAGGTGCTACAGTAGGCATATGGGTGTCAATTGATTTTGAGTCGTTCATTCCAAAGCGCTTGAGTAGTTCTCTGCAGTACTTTGTTTGACATACTGTTGTACCCTCATCAAGTTGCTTTATCTGAAGACCTAGGAAGTAATTTAGCTCCCCTATAAGACTCATCTCAAATTCACCCTGCATAACCTTAGAAAATTCTTCGACCAAGTGTATGTTAGTTGAACCAAAAATTATATCGTCTACATAAACTTGAACTAAAAGAATGTGCTTTCCCTTGTGTTTAATAAAGAGAGTATTAACTACTTTACCTCTTGAATATCCATGATCAATTAGAAATTTGCTAAGCCTTTCATACCAAACCCGAGGGGCTTGTTTAAGACCATACAAAGCTCGTTTTAATTTGTAAACATAATCTGGATTTTCAGCATTCTCAAAACCAGGAGGTTGTGAGACACATACTTCTTCATTTATGACACCATTTAGAAACGCACTCTTTACGTCCATTTGGTAAAGCTTAAAGTTATTAGAACACACATAGGCAAGCAAGAGACGTATAGCTTCAAGGCGAGAAACTGGAGCATAAGTTTCCTCATAGTCTACGCAATCTTCTTGGTTATACCCTTGTGCTACTAAACATGCCTTGTTCCTATTTATCACTCCGTTTTCATCAAGCTTATTTCTAAAAACCCATTTAGTACCTATGATATGATGATCTCGCGGACGAGGGACAAGTTCCCAAACGTCATTTATTTTAAATTGATTAAGCTCTTCTTGCATGGCCATTAGCCAACATTCATCAATCAAGGCCTCTTTGGCATTTTTAGGTTCTACTTGGGAAACAAAAGCGAAGTGAGAACAAAAATTACTTATCTTAGAACGAGTCATTACTCCCTTTGAAATATCTCCCAATATGTTTTCAATAGGATGGTCTTTTGAAGATTTCCAAGCTGGTGGAAGGTCATTCACTTCAGCTATCCTTTCTTCCTCATCTTCTTCATGACTAGTATCTTCCTCCTTCTCATGGGCAGTTGTTATGGACTGATCAGTTTTCTTAACAGCTTCCTTGAGTATGTCTTCTGTAGATACACCTGCGTCATCAAAAGAAATACCTTTTCCGACACTTTTCGGATAAGACTCATCAAAAGAAACATGGACAGATTCTTCAACAGTAAGTAAACGCTTATTATATACTCTATATGCTTTACTTGATTGTGAGTATCCAAGAAAGATACCTTCATCCGCTTTTGCATCAAACTTCCCAATATTTTCCTTACTATTATTCAAAACAAAACACTTACAACCGAATACGTGAAGATGTGACAAGTTTGACTTTCTTCCTTTTAAAAGCTCATAAGGAGTTTTATTTAAAATAGGACGAATTAAGATCCTGTTTAAAACATAACAAGCTGTGCTAACTACATCAGCCCAAAAATATTTTGGTAGTCCGCCCTCATTTAGCATTGTTCTTGCCAACTCCTCTAAAACACGATTTTTACGCTCCACAACGCCATTTTGTTGTGGAGTTCGAGGAGCTGAAAAGTTATGCTCAATACCATACTTGTCACAGTACTTATCAAAGTGATAGTTTTGAAATTCACCACCATGATCGCTACGAATTGTAACTATTTTGGAATTCATTTTGTTTTGGGACAGATTTGCAAAATTCTTAAAAGCAGAAAAAGTTTCATCTTTGCTATGAAGGAATATAGTCCAAGTAAATCTAGAATAGTCATCAACGATTACAAAACCATAATAATTTCCACCTAAGCTCTTTGTCCTAGAAGGTCCAAAGAGATCCATATGGAGAAGCTCAAGGGGTCGTGAAGTTGAAATTACACTTTTAGATTTAAAAGAGACCCTCGTTTGCTTTCCCATTTGGCACGCGTCACATAGGTGGTCTTTTGAAAATTTTATTTTTGGAAGACCGACTACTAGATCCTTAGATACAACCTTATTAAGCAAATCGAAATTAACATGCGCTAAACGTCTATGCCAAAGCCAAGAATCATCATTCAAGGTAACTAGACATTTAGTACTTGTTAAAGATACATCAAAAAGGTCAAGCATATAGATATTATTTACTCTTACACCCTTAAACACAACGTTCTGTTCAGCATGTTCAATTATGCAGCAAGTTTTTGTGAAAGAAACTTTATAACCCTTGTCACACAATTGACTTATGCTTAACAAATTGTGTTTAAGCCCCTCTACTAAATGGACATTAGAAATAGTAGCGGTAGAGGGATTACTCACACTACCTTTGCCAAGTATAGCTCCTTTGTTATTATCTCCATAAGTAACATATCCCTTCTTCTTTGCTTTGAAGTCTATAAAAAGCGATATGTCACCGGTCATGTGCCTTGAGCAACCGCTGTCAAGAAACCATCTCCTATCTACGGAAGCAAGGCACTCATCCTACAAATCAAAAGAGAGAAGTTGGTACCCAATTTTCATTGGGTCCAAGTGGGTAAGTGCTAACATGGTTGCCTTTTGGCTTCCATTGATAAATACCTTTAGGAACAAGAAATCTCCTAAACTTGCATTTCTCAATGGTATGGCCAGCACGACAACAATAATGACATAAACCATGATGATGTGTTTGTTTATTCTCGTTCATTAAATCCTTTGGAATAAAAGAGTATTTTGCATATGGTGGATTTAATGACTTCTTAAACAACCTAGAGTCAACGACATAAGTAACCTTAGGTTGTAAAGCTTTTTCCAATTTGACCTTGAGAGTGTTTACCTCTTGTTGCCAAATATGACAAGCTTCACAATACCCAACTTTACTACATCCATCAATGTCAATATTTTTTGAATTTTCTGCAATACTAGCTTTTAACCATTCTAAATCTTTTTCAGCTTTGTATACTTTACCTTCCAGAAATGAAAAAATTTGTTTATCGGAAGATAATCTTTTAAAAGCATCTACAGCTTCGTTATGCAGTTTTTCAAAAGCTATTTTCAGTTCAGAAAAAGACATAGAAGAGAAATTATTATAATAGGCTTGTTTTACCTTTTTATAATTGATTTTCTTCTTGTGGTAGGACAAATTTTTGGTGTGAGCCATGAGGCACAGATTTGCGGTTTCATCATTGTCACTTGAACTTTGTGTGCTTGATGAATCACTATCACTTTCCCATGCAATGTAAGCTCTTCTTTGTTTGCTGTACCCTTTTGGTGGAGCTTTTTGTAACACCCCGATAATAATATGATAATTATTTAAATTAAGTTAATAATATATTTATTAATTTAATTAGATAATTGGATTATTATTATTATTATTTTGGAATTATTGAATTATTATTATTATTGGAATAATATATAAGTTGGAAAATATATAAAGAGTCCATTTGGGTAAAGAAAGTTTTTTCACGTGAAACTCAGAGAAGCGATCGTGAAAGAGGAAAAGGGCAAAGAGACAGAGCAAGGGCTGAAGGTTGAAGAGAGAAAGCTTGGAGCTTAGAGATCGCCGGATTAACTCAGGTAAAGGGGGTTTATCGTCGATTAATGGGTATTATGGGATAATATGTGATGGGTAGTGATAAGCCGTTAATTTGACCCTAATTGGGATTGTTGATGCTGAAGAATTATGTTGGATAAATTGTATTTAGACTGAAATTGAATCTGTGTTTGGGTTAGTTGTGAAATTCCGAACGTATAGCTTTTTACGGAATCGGAATCGGAGGTCCGGAAGTCCTCCAACGGCGGAAAATGCGGAGAATTCTGCATTCTGCCTTGTGTTAGCGCAGGAACTGCTGTTTTGTCTGCGTTAACCGGTTAACCCAGGGTGTTAACCGGTTAACACTGTTATAATTGGTGAAAATGTGCTGTTTTGCCTGCGTTAACCGGTTAACCCAGGGCGTTAACCGGTTAACGCTGTTGCGTTTTGCCAGAAAATGTGTTTTTGCCTGCGTTAACCGGTTAACCCAGGGCGTTAACCGGTTAACACTGTTGCAGAGTGGAAAAATTGACTTTTTAATGTTGTGTACATAATTGAGAGTTGGCCTATGTTGGCGTATGATGTAATAGGGATTAGATCCCGCTGTTTTGAGCAGTATCGGTATTAGTAGAGTGTGCTAATACTGTGTTTAATTGATTTACATGATAATGATGTGTTGATACATGTGTTGATGATGTATGATGATATGCATACTGACGTGAATGTATATATTATGCATGTATGTGTGAATGGACTGTTGTATGGCTTAGAGTGTGAGCATATGTCTATTCTTGAATTGTTGTTGATGTTGCATTGCTAGATGATTAGCGTGCATGGCATAGCCTCTGGGGCTGTAGCTAATTCCCATGGTGAGGAATTAGTGAGTGAATCATTGTGGATTTGTTGTTGGTGTTTGCGTACTAGATGATTAGTGTGCATAGTCTAGCCTTTGGGGCTGTAGCTAATTCCCATGGTGAGGAATTAGTGAGTGAGTCATTAGATCTCAAATGAGTGGGACTAGTGAGCTTAGTAGCCGCATCTGGATTGATCGGTGAGCTTGAACTATATGTTCAAGAATAGTCGGTACCGCATGTGTGGAGTCTCATTGCATAATGTATGTATGGCGTATAATATGAATGGATGTATTCCAATATTATACGTGTGTTTGTGTTGTTGTAGAGTATGATTTGAGATTATACTTGTGTGTTATGGAATGTTGAGTATGATGTGAGCTGATGTGCTGTTACTGATTGTATGTTGTGATTAGGGTGATTAATGTGTTAAATTACTTAACATTGCATGATATTTTATAATGGTTATTATATCGATTGAGGAACTCACCCTTACAACTATTTTTCAGGTAACGAGAAATGAGTTGAGTAGAAGCGAATGCTTGGAGTCTAGTGTAGTCTCCTTAGTGGGTCGTGCTCTGATAGATGTAACATCGGGATGGGACGTTTTATTTTGTTGAATAATTTACATGTGAATGTTACATGTTGTACATGATTGATGAGATCTCTATCCGTTGCGTTTTATGCAAATGCTTATGTTTGAATTAATAAAAGAGCATGACCGTTATCTGGTTGAATGGTGTGAATATTATGTGTGACACCCTTGCATGGCATAATTACTCTGAATTGTTATATGTTTATTATTTTTAATTAAATTTTGGGGTATTTTAGAAGGGTGTTACACTTTTCCTTGATCCTTATACTTCATAGGACAATCTGTTTTATAATGTCCAGATTTACCACAATTAAAACAAGATCCTTTTCCTCTACTCTTCTTATTCTCTTCCTGTTTTGAATCTGTAGATTGTCTTCGAAACTTCATGAGGTTTTTGTCGGAATGCTTGACTCCATTCTTTCGAATGAATCTATTATATCTCCTTACAAAAAGTCCCATTTCCTTATCATCCGAATCTTTGTCACTACTAGAATCATTGTTACTTTGCTCTTTTCGTGAGGACTTAGAGCTAGAGGCCACAAGAGCTATTGGCTTCTTCTCTCCCTCTTTGTCTCTCTTCTTCTCCTTTTCCTTCTTACTTTTGTTCTCAAACTTTTCAAGACTTTCTAATGCTTGCTGATGTTCTTCCAGCTTTCCAAACAGAGTTGTAATCGTAAGTGTCATTAGATCGTTGGCTTCCTTAATAGCTGTTACTTTAGGTTGCCATTCCCTGCTAAGACATCTCAGAATTTTATTAGTAGCCATTTCATTGGAAACAAGTTTTCCAAGTGCATTTAACCGATTAGTGAGATGAGTAAATCTCTTTTGCATGTCGGAGATAGATTCTCCTTGTTTCATGCGAAAGAGCTCAAACTCTTGATTGAGTGTGTTAATGCGAGACTGTTTTACTTTAGTAGTACCCTCATGGGCAACTTCTAAAGCATCCCACATTTCTTTAGCAGTCGTGCAATGGGATACCCGATAATACTCATCAACACCAAGTGCTGAAATTAGCATATTTCGAGCTCTCCAATCACTAGACCACTTTTTCTCATCTTTCTCATTCCAATCAGCTTCTGGTTTAGGAACTATGGCGCCAGCCGCATTTGTCATTGTAATTTGAAAAGGACCATTTTCAATGGAAGCCCATACTAGCCTATCAACAGAATTTATATGAACTCGCATGCAGTCTTTCCAGTAGCCGTAATTTTCACCGTTGAAAATCGGCGCTCTATTATATGCCCCCTTTGGTTCAGAATCCATATCGTTACAGGCAGCCACAGAGCACCAGCGAACCGGAGCTCTGATACCACTTGTTAGATGGTGTGGCTAGTGATCGAGGGGGGGGGGGGTGAATAGATCACCTCTTTTAAGATAAACGGATTTAAAAAATCTTATCAGAGTTATTGAAACTTAGCGGAAAATTACAGTCCCGAATCGACTTCCGTCTATTCTGAACCGCTACTAGAAAACCGGACACGCGAATTTATTGCTGGATTTGAATTAGAACGATAGAGATTATTAACACCAGAATCTTATCAAATAAAATGCACTTATCACTAAATTCTAATTCCAATGAATAAAACTCAGCTGACAGTTTTGTCAAACAATTGGTGTGTATGTGATCAATGATGAACAATGGTGGAGTTTAGATAAAGAAGTTTTCTTGCCACTATTGTATCACGAAATGTACAGCCACAACACACCAACTGAAATCACAAAACTGTTGAAAACGTAAAAAGAGATAAGGAAAGAATACGATACGCAGAGATTTGGTAAGGAAGTTCCCCACTTTCGTCCTCGCGTGTGGGTACGTCTCCCTCTCAATTTCAAATGAAATTAAGAACTGTAATTATCAATAATGCCGAATTCGTTGATACAAGGTTACTATACAAAGACATAATTCTAAATCCTAAGATCTTCTTCTTGTATAAAACCTCCACTTGATCTGAGCTCGATCAAGAATTTCCTGCAAGAAATTGCAAACAATTCACCGGTTCCACGACCTGTTTGCGAAATTACCCAATTTCCAAACCTTACGCTACGGCTGAATCTGTTCTGCAAACATGACTAACAAACCCGCAAGAGCGCTCTAGTTCTTGAAGGACAAACCATTTGGTTTTTCATCGAAACCCCCTTCAATCTTCAACTCAGCTAGATCCTCGATCGTTCCGCTGAACACCTCAGCTAGATCCTTGATCGTTCCACTAAACGTTATCTCGTTGATCCTTTAATCCAAAGAAAAAGAATGATTATGTGTTAATGTTCTTGAAGAAAAGAGATTGAGAAGATGAAGAAGATGAAGTCTCTTTCAGGTTTCTAACTGCTCAAACAATTGCTACTACACACTGCTTTGATTTGTGTTACAACTGTTTTTCACTTGTGAATTCGTGCTTTTTCACTGCTATCAAAATACTTCTTATATATGAAAGACAGAAGCTGTTAGTAGACAAAACAGAATTATGTATTGATACAAGAGTTTATGCATCGATACATACTGTAGCTTTGATTAATTTTAGAGAATTAATACAAGCATGTATCGATACAAAACTCGTATGTATCGATACATAGAGCATTTTAACTAAGCATGTATCGATACAAAGCTCGTATGTATCGATGCATAAAGCATTTTAACTAAACATGTATCGATACAAGGCTCGTATGGATCGATACATACTGAAGCGAAAACGTTTTGTGATTTAAAGCAAATTTATGTATCGATGCAGATGAACATGTATCGATGCATACTGACACAAAACCGTTTTTATGAGTTCTTTTATGAAATGTATCAATGTGGATCTTTATGTATAGACACGAAACAATAGTATAGGCTAAAAACACAAATGAAACATGTAAAATAATGCACAACCAACAATTAGACAATGATCACACAATTTGCTATCATTCAAAACTTGTTCTAAGTAAAGAATTTGCTCACAGAAACAGTATAGGTGACATGGTCAAATGTTGGGAAGCTATGAATAACAACTTGAGGTTACAACTGGGAAACATTAGAGCTTCTTTTCAAAAGAGTTTTTACGAAGTTGAGCACGCGCACATAAGTCCCTTTTATGGTTATTTGCGTGGTTCCATATCTCGAGTTGCTTTGAGACGTATTGCTGAAGAGTTATTAAGAGTTGATTATGTTAGAAGTAAAAGGCAAATATGTGGTTGTACTCTTAGAACATCTTATGGGTTACCTTGTGCTTGTGAGTTAGGAAGATACGCACTAGGTGGTATACCGATACCCATAGATGTTGTTCATGTTCATTGGAGGAAACTAACTATGGAAGTTGAGTTAGAGGTAGGTGCAGATGATGGATCAGAGGTGGATATGACTTGTGCAATAGATGAATTATGGAAATGATTTAGGTCATTATATGTTATTGAGAAAAGGGCATTAAAGAGTAGGGTATGTGAACTAGCATACCCAACAATGACTCCATTGTGTCCACCACCCGAGAACCTAAAAACCAAAGGAGGAGTGAAGAAGAAAGGGAAAAAACCAGCAGAATATGATGTTTATATGGAACCTTCGTATCATGAGTATGTTGATAAGGCATTTCAATCTTCACAAAGGCAATCTTAACCATCATAGACTTCGAAGAAGTTAAAATTATCAAAGAAGCAACCACAATTCACTCTTAAATTTCCTAATCATATTAGGTCATACATTGAAGATGTAGTTAATGTTGAATCAGATGGTAATTGTGGATTTAGAGTCATTGCATCATTGAATGGATATGGTGAGGATGGTTGGTCAATGGTTCGCAGAGAGTTGGGGTTGGAAATAATAGACAAGGATAGGTCAACTTTGTATGACAAGTTATTTTCTAATCGGTTGTCAGAAGTGAGAGAATCTTTGATGATAGAATCCTTTGGTTCACAGCCACCTGAAAAATGGTTGACTCTACCAGATATGGGTTACTTGATAGCGAATCGCTATAATGTTGTACTTGTTTGTTTAGGCAATCCGTGCATGACTTCCTTTCCTATGACAAGTTCACATTCACCAAATGTCTCTATTTATTGCATTGGTTTTGTTAACCAAAATCATTGGGTTCAGGTACGTATTTTGTATGACAAGTTATTTTATATGACTTAATATTTTAATTATTTCACTTAATATTTTATATGACTTAATATTTTAATTATTTCACTTTATCAGGTTAACATGAAAGAGGGGTTTCTGTTGCCACCGGTCACATTAGATTGGAAGAAGTTTCGTTCTCATACAACAACGTCTTGGATGTTAGGATTTGCAGGACGTCTACAACATTGGCAATTACTTATGCATATATTAGCATGAATATGTACTCAAAACATCAATACGTAATCAAAACATGAATTTTATATTATGTCTATTATATTCAGTTCTAAAACTTAATACATAAATCAATGTGAACGAGAAATATGCAAAGCTTCAAATAAATCAGCAAACTGTGGATCTTCCTCTTCAGCATTAATCTGTCTCAGATAACAATGAATTAATGTAGATACATGAGCCCAATCAGGATCCGATGGTCCGGCGTCATAAACAGGAATTGGTACCTCTCTTGGATCGTCACGATGGGGAGGGACCAACCGTGGATGCGAAACACAATAATACCACTCCAGATAACCATCTTCTACATCAGATGGAGTGGTGGCCAGGGTAGTTGGATGGATCACAACGATAATGCTCTGATGGTAACCAATCCAATCAACATCAATATCAGTCGCCATCATACAATCAAGAGGTGGGGATGGAACATACTGTTTGTACTCGAACTGACATAAACATTTGTTAGGCAAGTATGGAACAACTGTGTCACCCCACTTCAAACACCCCCTGTAGAGACATAACTAATCAAACTGACGCCATGCTCTATGATCCTCAAATGGACGCCATATGACGTTGGCAGGTGTCAGCTCATCCAAAATAGGTCGTAAATCATCAACCTTCAGTACTCTTTGCCTATAGGACCATCAAATCGCTCGAGGAAGACCACAATTATCAGCTGGTTTCCAATTCTCCCATCTTTTTCCAATAGTTGGAAAGTACTTGTGAATCCAGCACTGTTACAAAATAAAAAAATAATAAATAAAATAAATTAAGTTAACATACTTTATAAAATGAATTCAACACTTAATAAACAAAATTAAATTATATACTTGTAGGAGAGTAGGATATCCACCAAGCTGTTTGCAACTGAACATGGACGCATCTCCAAGATATCTGTATAGGGTAACTAGTGCAGTTACTCCCCAACTATATCCCAAACATCTATCTAAGTCCGTAAACAGTAGGAGGTATCGTGCCTCGACAAGTGTAAAGGTCTTGTCGGCAAAAATGGTGGAATCCACCAACATCAACAGATATGCTCTGGTTGCATATGCCTAGCTGGAAGCAGCTCTATGTTGTACGAATAAATCGTATAACCACTCCAACTTATAATATGAACCCCTGCAGCTACGAACATGTGATTGTGCCTCACCTTGTGACACTCCTAAGTAGTCAATAGCAAGTTCAACAGCTACCTCTTCCGTGACATCATGAGGACTCCAGAAGACACCCCTGATGGGCAAGTGAAGCAGACATGAGACGTCATCCAAAGTAATGCTCATTTCACCAAACGGCATGTGAAATGAAGATGTCTTTAGATGGCATCTTTCCACAAATGTAGAGACAAGATTTGTGTCTATCTTGTTCAGACTAGTTCTCTGAAGTGAAGATAAACCAGATCTAGATACCCAACTTTCCACCTGTTGTGGAAGAGCTAGTGGAACCCAAGATGTCAGCTTCAGTCCATGTCCAGCAACCTTTAACTCTTTCTTTGGACCTCTTTCCTAAAAACAATTAAAACACATATTAGAAAACACAATATAAAATATTCAACTATTATTTTTTTAGGGGAATTGGGTTATGGTAAGATTTCATAATAATTTAGGATTTAATTAGAAATTAATTAGATTTAGACCTTAGGTTAATTGGAAGTTTAGAATTTTAGGATTAGAGTTCTAATTAGAAATTTAGATTTATTTAGATAATTTGGGTTTTAGTTCCAAGAAGATCTTAACTTTGGATTTAACCTCTTGATTTTGTGAAAAGACCATTTTCCCCTTTAGAAGATTATTTTAACATTTTTAACTATGTAAATGCATGTTCCTTTAGAATTAATCTAGACTAAGAATATTAAATAGTTTTAATCAAGTTTTGACTAATAAATGCGCGTTCCTCTTAGGAATCGCTTGTGAATAATTCTAACCCTTAGATTAGGTTAGTCATGATTGCTCAAGTCAATTCAAACCCTCTGATTCAAGTTGAACAAAAGCAATTATGATCAACTAAATCCTTTGATATTGTATAATCTCACAGTCTATTCGAGTGATCAAAAGACCATTGATCACTTGATAAGATTATTTTTGTAAGCTGTTCTCAAGGCCTTAAGCTAGACTCTCAATCGAGGAATCCCAGTTATATCAAGCAGTTGATCATACAAGGTACATCAAAGGTGGTTCTTCAAGAGCTTATTAATCAAGGTTAAAATTGTGTGGCATGAGCCTCAAGCAATAGAGAAGGAATGAGAGTGGATAATTCATATCCTCATTCTGAATATCTTTGGGTACAGGACAAATGGCCCAGTTGCTCATCATATTCACCTCTATTCATAGACTTTAGCACAATTCAAATCATATGATTATCAAGTCTCTCTCCAGTAAGCAACATCAACACAAGGAGCAACAAAGATTTCTTCTCCAACAACTTGAAAGTTATGATGAGAATCATATGCCATGAGCCTTAAGTAGTAAAGAAGGGGTGAAAGTGGAGAATTCATATCCTCAATCTGAATATCTTTGGGTATGGGACGAATGACCCAGTTTCTCATCGTATTCACCTTTAATCATAGACTTTAGTATGGTTCACATCAAATGATTGCCAAGTCTCGTCATATTCCATTATCAATCAATCACTTCTTATGCCTTAATCATCTTGTTGTGAGCTCTAGTGGGTTGGACTACGAAAGCTCTGACTTTCTCATTGCACAGTGAGAATACGTAGGCAGGAGAATTCAGGTTCTTCGCGAGCTACCTTATTTATTAAACCTTCACTCTTTATTCATTAATCAATACTATCCTTTTGAGATCAAATATCATTTTCCTTGGATTCCATGCACATCCTTTTAGGACGATCTAATCAAGTCCACCTTGTGAACCAAGAGTTGTCTGGTTTATTACCAGACACGTAATTCCTCTGTTTTTGACTATTCTAATACAATGATACCAGGCCCTAGGCCCTTCACTTGTTAGTTCGTACCTGTTTTGCTCTTGGATCCAGAGTTTATTCCTCCATGGATCCAAGATATTGTTCTCCTTTGATTTTAAATTGATTGATCCCTAGCAAGTGATATATTTTTCCTTGTGCCAATCGATACTTTCTCTTGCATAACCGACTTCCTTAACCAGCATAATCTTTCTCTTGGGTTTTATCAATGTTTTCCCTTTCCTTCTATAATAAATAAAGTTCGATGGCGACTCTGTTGTATGTTCGAGCGTGCGATGCGTTCGGGTATATTTCCGCTAGCTTCAAGTGCCAAGAGAGTTTTGGGCTCGTCCCTGATTGTTAGAGAGCTTCACGTTATGCCAGGTGATATGCATGCATGACAAGTTTATGCAATGATATGAGGGTTTACGGATGCTCCAAGTTTAGGTATGGTGTGACAGACACTGAGGGATGTCTGCTTGGGTTACAAGGATTTGGGTTTACAGGGTGTGGGCCACGTCTCGCATGACTTCCCGACATCCAATTTTCTCGGCTTTTTTGGAGGAAGAATCTGACATTGACCTTATGATGCCATAAGCTGGATTTGAACAGGTATGCTGAAAGGGATTACTATGGCTAACAACGATTATAGTAATCTCTTGGGTCAATGGACCTTCGTGATCTTATGTCTTTGTGCACTGCATGCAACAATTGAGTATCACGGTTGTCCCTTCAGACACTTTATGATCAACGTAAGAATCAGGTTTCATTTCAGTGCTTTTATTATTATCCCTAGAATTTTCAATGCATTGTTTATTAGAAATAATAGTTACATTTTGCAAACAAGCAGAAAAATAAAAACGAGGAATGATTATGAATGAAAATTTTATTGATTGAAAATGGGCCCGTAAATGGGCAATTACATAAGTAAGCCATTCCTAAATGAGGTAATTGTAGAAATAAAACATAAAAACAAATTGGCATTATGAAAATCTCGGATTTTCATTGAGTTCCAATTCTGCTATAACCTTTATGTCTTTTGGATCCTTATACTCTGTTTTGGTTAAGAGTGACTGAATCAATCCCTCCATTCGGGGTTCCCACTTATTGGAAAATGGATTCACATATCCTCGATAGTATGTAGTCTTTTGCTTGTAAAATCCCTAATGTTTGCCTATACCATCCTTTTGGGTTTTCAGTCTAGCGAGATACCCTTTTTTGCTTAACTTGCACCTCAGAGTGTCAACTTAGCGGGTTTTCATTTATTTATATTTATATCCCTAATTTTTCCTGGGCCTTTTCTTTTTTCGGCCCACCAGGATGCCCATTTTCCCCTAAGTTTCCCCTTAGCGGGTCACGATATTCAGGCGTCATATTTTCTGACCGCGTCTGCATTCACGGGTGATGCAAGATCATCATCGTCCATAGTTGAGAGGATCAAGGCTCCTCATGAGAAAACCTTTCTCACAATGCATGGACCTTCATAATTGAGGGTCCACTTTATAACACCCTAAAACCCGCACATAATTTATCACGTAAATTAAATATAAAATAAAACCATGTAGAGTGTCACACATTTATAACACACATGACATGCTCCGTAACACGAGTTTCAACAGTAAATTTTAATACACACATTTGTAATAAGGATGTTTACACGACATCTCCCTTATCTGAATCATACCTGGGATGTTTACATGACATCCTTCTCATTTGATCGGTATTATATATTCATAAAATAAGACATTCATAACTTGTCATTGCATGCTCACTTCCATTTTAAAGTATCATCGCAACAAAATTATCATCACAATTATGGAAGATAAAGCAAGTAATAACATTTAGTCTCAATTTTAATTGTAATAATAAAATAAGAGAGTTTTAATCAATCAACTCAACATCTTAATAACTCTCAACAACAAAAATAGTCTTATGACTTCAACATAATCACACATAAGGAATAAAATAAGCGTTTAACCCAACCCGATGTTACATGATGAGAGCAGGGTACCACTAGTAAAAGCGACAAAATAAAGAAGTAATCCAAGAGCTACCTTCCACTTGCTTCAGCAATACTACTCTTGAGTATCTGTACGATGCCCATGTAAAGGCAACATTCAAACAAAAGGGGTGAGAATTCATTTCATAAATAACGATATAGAATGAAGAATAGACTACAACATCTACACAATCATGCACAATAATATATCACATTCTTACATCCAAATCATAATCAACATCATACACGACAACATCTCAATTATCATCAACATCATACAAAACCACATATCAATTATCATTAACATCATATGCAACAACATCTCATCCAACAACACATCAATAATAACCAATACAAATGCAACACTTATGCAATGTACTCAACACCGACTCAACATGCATATGGTACCAAATATGAACACTTAGTTTCATCTCACTCCATGATCCCCACCATAGGATCGATTCCCTCTTGGAACCGGAGCACACCAAAATCGCTACCATAACCATAGGTAACACTTCACTAATCCCCCATAATAGGAATTAGCTACTCGCACCCGATCCATCACAATGGGATCGAGGCTCACCAAAAATCGTTACCATCAACATAGATAACGCTTCACTAATCCCTCATAACAAGAATTAGCTATTCTCATCCGACCCATCACCATAGAATCGAGGCTCACCAAAATTGGACCGAAGTCCGTACACCAAGATGCATGAATCTTAAATAACATGCATTAACACAACAAGGTTCACCTAAAGGATCCCCCCACACATCTCACCATTTATCATACCATTCATAATGTAACTACCAATTCATGTTACCACATGAATAATATCAACAAACAACAACAACTTGTCAACATCTTAACATCATCGACATAACAACATAATTATCGCACAATGATATTACAACAAATGCAACGATTCATTAACCAAACGTATAAACCAATACATTTATTAACATATTAGGCATGTGAATATTATTAAAACATATCAACAATCACTACCATGTTATAGTTCTATGCGTTAGCTTTCTAACGCTTCAAACGCCATCAAAATCGTTACGAAATGAAAGTTATGACCAAAATTGTCGGGATGTGTCAATAATTCCTTAACCTAACGTATGAACAAAAACTTCACCAACACAGTAGGCATAAGAATAATACTCAATCAATTCACTTATCACCATCATATTATATCTCTTAGAGCCAGCTTTCTTTACACCCCAACCCAAAATAATTAACGAGTTAAAAGTTATGATCAAAATTGTGCACGAAGGCGTTACTAAAAAGTTATTGTTTTCTAAAGTTTTCAACATAATTTACATCTTCTTAAACCCCAAAAACGTCTTTGAAATAATCACTAAAATTATTTTATCTATGAAACAAAGTTATATCCCTCTGTTTCATATATCCAACACTTTAAACGACACTCGATTTGGACTTACGGGTCAAAAGTTATGGCCAAAATGATTTCGACCGAAAAACACAAAAAAGGCTCCCGTGCTTAGCGCGATCGTGACAGACAGAATGTAGAATTTTCTACGTTTTTCATCGTTGGAGGTCTTCTGGACCTCCCATTTCGATTCCGTAAAAAGCCAAACACTCATAAAATTACAACCCATACAATACTCTAATTATCTAAAATGAATTTACAGTTTTAACACAATTAAATCATTTAATCACCATTTTAAAATTATGCTTAAAACCTTCGAAATTGCAACAATGGTGGATATATGTTCAATCATAAAAATAGAAAAATACACGCACATTAGGGACACAAAATTCATCATATAATCATCATATAACAACCATCATAGCATCTAAATTCAAAATTATGAATAAAAACACCCAACCTTAAGGAGGTTAAAGGTTCTTCCATTCTACCATTCTACCATACCCATTACTATTGGAACAAGTTCCCATCCTTACCTGAATTTCTTGCAAAAATTCTGAATTGAAACATTCACTCTCTTTCCTTGATTACTTTGCCTCTTGCTTCTTTGCTCCTTTTTCTCAAATGTCACGCACTGTAAAAATCTCCCTAAATCTAGGTTTCTCTTAACTTCTTATTTTTAGGGTAAACTTTTCCAAATCACCAACTTGACCCAAACTTAATTATTTCATATTCCTTCCTCCCACTAACTTTGTTAATTTCTCATATTTGTCCCAATTATTCTATCTTCACTAACTCATATAATAAAAATAAATTAAATATTATTTTTAATTATCAAAACAATTCTAAATTATTCTACTTATTTTTATCATCTTTCTATACCCCTAACTCAAGGATACATACCCCTCATAACACCCAACCATAAAATAAATCATCAAAATTCATAATTCAAACAATTAAAATATAATAAAATATCTAATAAAAAATGGGATGTTACAACTCTCCCCCACTTAAGAAATTTTCACCCTAAAAAATTACATGAGGAAAACATAGTCGAATACGACTCCCTCGGTTGCTTCTCACGCTCCCAAGTCATGCTCCCACCAACTGGTCCACCCCAAACTACCTTCACTAAGGCAATCTCTTTACCATGCATCTGCTTCATTTCCCGATCCTCTATCTGCACAAGTGATACATCAACAGTCAGATTATCTCCGACCTGTACATCATCCACATGGATCACATGAGATGGATCCGAAATATATCTCCTCAACTGAGACACATGAAACACATCATAAAGATTAGCAAGCGGTGGCGTCAAAGCAATCCGATAGTCCACCTCTCACATCCTCTATAAAATCTGGTATGGACCAACAAAACGCAGCGTGAGCTTTTGAGACTTTAAAGCTTGACCAACACCAGTTACATGCGT
Organism: Lathyrus oleraceus; assembly: GCF_024323335.1. NCBI lineage: Eukaryota > Viridiplantae > Streptophyta > Magnoliopsida > Fabales > Fabaceae > Lathyrus > Lathyrus oleraceus. The sequence goes on along the minus strand of NC_066580.1, from coordinate 323,359,010 downwards.
AACTCTCAAAAACACGTGATTTCCCTCTTGGAACTCAAGAGCTTTCCTCCTCTTTTCATGGTAACTTTTATGACTACTCTGCGACGCTTTCATCATTTCTTATATCATCTTGATCTTTTTAGTTATCAAGTGAATAATCTTAGGTATGAGCATAAAACGTTCGCCCGACTCATACTAACACAAATAAGTTCTACACCTCATACCATACAACGCCTCATATGGTCCATTTTGATACTAGAATAGAAACTGTCGTTGTAGGTAAACTCAATCAACGACAAGTAGATATCCCAAGTACCTCCTTGTTCTAGCACACAAGCCCTCAACAAGTCCTCCAAAGACTGGATAGTCCTCTCTATTTGATCGCCCGTCTACGTAAGATAAGAAGAACTCAACTTCAACGTAGTACCCAAAGTAGCCTACAGACTCTCCCAAAACCTCGATGTAAATCTCAGATCTCTATCTGACACAATACTTGAAGGATTACCATTTAGCTTCACAGTCTCATCAATATACAATTCATCCAGCTTCTACAAAGGATAATTGATCCTCATCGGTACAAAATGAGTCAATTTGGTCAATCTATCCACAATCATCCAAATTGAATTGCATCCCTTTGAAGTCTTCGGTAAATCTGTTACAAAATCCATGGAAGTAATATCCCATTTCCACTATGGAATATTCAATGGCTGCATCCAACCCAACAACTTCTGATGTTGGATCTTTGACTTCTGATAGGTCAAACAAGCATACACAAATTTGGCAACCTCTTTCTTCATTCTTGGCCACCAAAACATCTTCTTCAAATCTTGATACATATTCGTAGCATCAGGATGAATACTCAATCCACTTCTGTGAACCTTCTCAAGAATACTCCTATTAAATTCGGTTACATCAGAAACACAAACTCTATCTCTGAACATCATCACACCATTTTCATCAACTCGAAAATCACATCCATTACCTTGGTCGATTAACGTGAGACGATTTATCAAACTCAAATTCGATCTCCTACCTTCTCTGATCTCTTCAAGGATACCACTCGTCAACTTCAACATACCCAACTTCACATTGTTAGGAGTTTCTCCACCCACTAACTCATATCTTTGGATTGCTCAATCATTTCTAACTCTCGAGCCATAAACATCGACATGTGTAAAGACTTCTTACTCATCGCATCAGCTACAATATTAGCTTTACCCGAATGGTAACTCAAATTAAATTCATAACCCTTCAAAATTTCAAGCCATCTCCCATGCCTCATATTCGACTCTTCTCATCAAATAAATATTTCAACACTTAAGATCACTTAACACTTCAAATTTGGAGCCAAATAGGTAGTGCCTCAAAATCTTCCACATGAATACCATTGCTGATTGGGATATTGATTATGCACAGGGTTGCTCTGCCTGGGTCGGGGAACAAGAAGTGATTGCTGACATGGAGCCTCTGAAGATCCGGGATGTGGATACAATCCATGAGGTAACTCTTGGTGTGCATTAGAATTAGGCGCGTTCACATGAGGGATCACCTCTGGCACAACAACTGGCCTATGATAGATCAACAGTACATTCATGAGATCCAAAGCATGGGCAGATTGAGTCTTTAGATTGCTGAGTTCCAAGCACAAGGCTTCATGACTTTCCAACAACTCGTCCATGGTAACTCGAGACATGCTTCTGGCTTGAACAAATGTCAGGTAATCAGCTTGATTGTAGCAGGTTCTGGATAAAGGCCAAATAATAGTGAGTCTCCTTGAATAGGTCTAATGAAATGCAATTATGCATGAATGCAACATGTTTTATGTTCCCGAAGGAATGCATATGCTGAATGATATGATGAAATAGCATACAACATCATGGATCAAGGGTTCACAACATCTTGAACGATCTGATCGTGACGCTCAAGGTAGGTTGAAGGCTTATTTCCCTGCAAGAAACAACCATATCTCCTCACAAGGTGAGTACTAAGACTTATGAAGATGCTTAGATTCGTGGATCATGAGGCGAAAGTATCGTTATCGCCACAAGATGATTTGGGATTTAACAATACCTTCGGGATGATCTCCTCTAAGTGAGGTTTCCCTCAACTTCGAAAGCCATGGGTTGTCTAAGGTCCTTGGAGTCATGGACCCTTTTTGGAAGAATGGTTGTCAACGCGAACGTGACTCACGTGCCAGTAAAACTCCAAGAAAGAATCTATTCCAAGTGGGATGTTCGTGTCTCCCTCTCGAGACAACTACATCTGATAGGTCAACACGAAGTCCCTCCTCTCTTATGTATACTCTCTAAGCTTGTGTATTGGGCTCCTCACTCTATACTACCTATCCCACAAGATCAAAGCAAGATGATATATAACAGGAAGATATAACAAGAGTGGATAAATAAAGCAAGTGATAATAGAAGTAAAGAATCCAAGAAAAGGATACAGGCAAGCTAGGCTTGACTCGCTTACAAGAACTCCATATTTTCCCCAGCAGAGTCGCCAGTTGAAGCGCCGCAAAAAATACAGAGTCGCCACCGGATTTTATTTATTTCATAGGAAAGGGAAAATAGCAATAAAACCCCAAATGAGAGAAAAGCTCTCGCAACCAAGAGCGGATTCGGAAGTCGGTTATGCAAGGGGAAGGTATCAACACCCCTCACATCCATGGTACTTCATGGGAACCACTTGCTTGTATCAAATGTGTATGGATGTTTATTTATCTGTAAGTTGCTTGCTATTGGGAATGAGATGGGAGAGAAAATAAGTTTTAAGTTAACGTGCTCGCCAAGGATTTGGGCCCTTGTGCCTACGTATCCCCATACGTGCAATAGGGAAGTCATAACTTCGTAGTTTGACTCAAAATGGCGTATTTGTTTGGTTGTTTTTACTGAACAATATTGACGTTTGCGTGCTACTGTTCAGTTGCTTGTATACTATGTCATGGGAGCGGAAAATATTTGCTTGTTTGCGGTAAAGTGGAGACGCTTGGTTCGCACTTTAGCAGTTAAGCATTACTTGCTCACACATGGAGGCTTAAGCTTCGTTCACGGTAGAACGAAAGTAGCACGTCCTGATTGAAAGGTTTTGAATAGGGTGCACTAAGGCAAAAGATGATTTGATTTGTTGGGTCGATTTTATGCACGGAGACAAGCATTAGACCCTTGGCTAGATACAGTCAACGATCTAATAACTCGGGAGTTGAGAGGACAATTTTGTCTTAACCGCTCTTTTTCATCCAAAAAAGATTTGAATTATGAAAGGAATTTGGCAAGTCTAATCATTGAAACTTAGAGGGAGACAAGTCTTTAACCCTTGACTAAGTACAATCAACAATCAAAGTACTTGGGAATCAGGAGGACAATGGAGTCCTAACTATTCTTTTTCTTCCTCATACCACCTAGATATAACTTGTTTGAATCATTAGATGTTTTAGGGGGGAAAGTCAAGTGTCGAGTCCTCAGGCTAGGTACGACCGACAACCCAATTACTTGAATGTTGTGTACAAACACGTACACCCCGTTTGCATTCCAATTTGTTATGAAAATGGTTTTGAAAAAGGAACTTGATGTTGGACCAAGCTTTTGAATTTATTATGAAAAAGTATTGAGTGAAGGAATGGAGGTGAGAGATAGAATGAGATCAAGAAGAGAATGGAGAAGAGGTGTGAATGAATGGATCTTGGAGTGGATGGAGAATACTTGACGTTGGATCAAGTATCCATATTGCAATGGTGTGAGTTTTATTTGGAAAAACGATTTGACATTGAATCAAGTACCTTTTGTTTCTTTTGAAATGCTTTATCGTTTTGTATTTTATCTTGGTTATTAACATGCATGGTGAACTAACTAGAAAGCAATAAAGCTAAGCTATTGCATGACTAAGGGTAGGGGGAACATTTAAACCACAATGGGGGGATGGATCCACACAACACAATGGAAAGAGAATGAAAGGAAAATGCAAGTTACAAGCTATCAACTATGTACCATGCCTAATGGCATACAAGTGACATGGTACTTCAAACAATACAAAGCTAATGAAAATGAAATGGTTAGGAGCATGGCTAGTTAAGAGTGAGCTTGCATCTCAAAGTCAACATGTGGGCACAAAATAACAAACGAATTAGCATGAGCTAAAGTTGAACGAGTAAGAATGGTGTAAGTACATACAATGGTTAGAATCGATTCAAAAGGTAATTGATTAATCAATGAAAAGTAATCAAGATCTATCCTATGATCATGGAAAATGAAATTAGACATACCAAATATTCATCACCTAAATTGAAATAGGATTTTCAATTTAATCAAAATGATCATAAACCAAAGAAACGATTAAATGTCAAATTAAGGTGAACATTAATTCTAAAAGTCTAAATCTATCTAAACACGAATTAGAGATTCAAATTCAATCAATATGGAAAATTCCCAATTCAAATTACAACTTGAAACCTAATGAATATGATTATGGAGATCATCATGCAAAAGTCAAATTGAGTGGAAGTTAACCTAATGGGAAAATCATGGTAAAATCAACCATTAACCATATTAATCCATACAAAATCCACAAAATGAAATAACCAAAATTTAATGAACAAAACCTAATCATGGCATGGTTAATCAATCATTAATTAATTCTGGAAAATTAAGAAATTAAAATCTACATGAAGATTAGTCTAATTTCTAAATCTAACCTAACTCCTAATTACCAATTAATCTAATTAACCTAATATTTCAAAGACTGAATTAAAATAACCAAAATCTTGAAAATCTTAATTTTAACAATAACAAAGATATCAGAAGTTAATCAAACAATCAAAATTCACATAAGTTAAATAAGAATTAAGAGGAGATTAATAGAGAAATTAACATGAACATCCATTTGGCCATGGGGTGAAGACTAATTTGAGGGGTTGGAAAAACAATTGGTTGGACCATGAAGTTCTTTGGGCAAAAGGACAAATTCCAAAGAGACAATCGGTCCACCAAGCATATCCATATTCGGACCTCACATATTCTCCAGAACCCGCGGACAGGAGAAAATGGTTGCCGACCAATTCCATCCTAGCGACCGTGGCGCCGTGACGCCTTCACCACTCATCGAGAGATTTGACATGATCCATTAGGAATCATCCATGAATCTTGAATCTGAGTTTGAATTTGCATCAGGAAGAACAAGAAGGAAGAAAGGGATAACGTACCGGGTTCGTCGCGCCTGGTGATTCATTCTTCAACCTTCATATTTCGATTATCCCACCATTTTTATTTCTCTTATTAATCTTGTCGCCTTATTATCACTGTGTAGTGAATCAATGTTGTTATTCAACTGCGCGCGTGACGAAGAGTTTAAAGAAGAAAGGTGAAGATCATTGAGTTTCCAATTTCTCGAAGGGTGACAATGAATTGAAGAATGCGTTGTTGGTTTTGCTCTTCCTTGCTATGGACTCTGTTTGCAGCTCCCCCTTTTCGCTGGTACATTTTTCCTTCTTCCTTTATATATTACCTCTTTTCGTGGCTTCGCTTCTGTTCTGTTCTTCTTCTGCGAATTTTCGTTTTCTGTTTCCCTTCTCTCCTTCTTCTTGCGTTGCTTTTCTGTTTCGTGAGGTTGTGCGAGAGTTGGTTTTGTGGAGGCGCGAGGGTGAGGGTTTATGTTGAAAGGTTGAGGGTGAAGTTATTGGAGTTGGTTGTATGGATGAAATATGGTGGGAGAAGAGGATTCAATTGGTGGTTGTAAATTCAGTTCTCGTGAAAAAAAAGTTGTAGGTTTCTCTCTTTGGTTATATAGAGACTGGCGATGGATTTTTCCCCTTGGGAACTTAGTGAGGTTAAAGGAGGTTCTGTTATAAAGCAGTTGGGAGGAATGTTTTTAGTTTTCAATTCTGTTACAGGTTAGTTTTGAGAGGTTAGAAAGTTGGTTAGGAAGTTAGTTGGAATTCTGTTAGAATTCCGTTTTTAGTTATATGCAGTTGGAGATTCAGTTAGCAGTAGAGTTGTTTCCCTGTTGTACAACATGAATGTGAGCAAATTCTTTACTTTGAATAAGTTTTGAATGATAGCAAATTGTGTGATCATTGTCTAATTGTTGGTTGTGCATTATTTTACATGTTTCATTTGTGTTTTTAGCCTATACTATTGTTTCGTGTCTATACATAAAGATCCACATTGATACATTTCTTAAAAGAACTCATAAAAACTGTTTTGTGTCAGTATGTATCGATACATGTTCATCTGCATCGATACATAAACTTGTTTTAAATCACAAAACGTTTTTGCTTCAGTATGTATCGATACATACGAGCTTTGTATCGATACATGCTTAGTTAAAATGTTCTATGTATCGATACATACGAGCTTTGCATCGATACATGCTTAGTTAAAATATTCTATGTATCGATACATACGAGCTTTGTATCGATACATGCTTGTATTAATTCTCTAAAATTAATCAAAGCTACAGTATGTATCGATGCATAATCTTTTGTATCAATACATAATTCTGTTTTGTCTACTAACAGCTTCTGTCTTTCACATATAAGAAGTATTTTTGACAGCTCAGTGAAGTGTACGAATTCAGAAGTAAAAAATAGTTGAACATAAGTCAAAGGAGTGTGTAGCAACAATTGTTTTTGAGCAGTTAGAAACCTGAAAGAGACTTCACCTTCTTCATCTTCTCAATCTCTTTTCTTCAAGAACATCAACACATAATCATTCTTGTTCTTTGGATTAAAGGATCAACGAGATAACGTTCAGTGGAACGATCAAGGATCTAGCTGAGGTGTTCAGTGGAATGATCGAGGATCTAGCTGAGTTGACGGTTGAAGGGGGTTTCGAGGAAAAAACAAATGGTTTGTCCTTCAAGAACTGGAGTGTTCTTGCGGGTTTGTTAGTCACGTTTGCAGAACATATTCAGCCGTAGCGTAGGATTTGGAAATTGGGTAATTTCGCAAACAGGTCATGGAACCGGTGAATTGTTTGCAATTTCTTGCAGGAAATTCTTGATTGAGCTCAGATCAAGTGGAGGTTTTATACAAGAAGAAGATCTTGGGATTTAGATTTTTGTCTTTGTATTGTAACCTTGCATCAACGAATTCGGCATTATTGATAATAACAGTTCTCAATTTCATTTGAAATTGAGAGGGAGACGTACCCACATGCGAGGACGACAGTGGGGAACTTCCTTACCAAATCTCTGCGTATCGTATTCTTTCCTTATCTATCTTTACGTTTTCAACAGTTTTGTGATTTCAGTTGGTGTATTGTGGCCGTACATTTCGTGATACAATAGTGGCAAGAAAACTTCTTTATCTAAACTCCACCATTGTTCATCATTGATCACATACACACCAAATGTTTGAGAAAACTGTCAGCTGAGTTTTATTCATTGGAATCAGAATTTAGTGATAAGTGCATTTGATTTGATAATATTCTGGTGTTAATATTCTCTATCGTTCCTATTCAAATCCAACAATAAATTCGCGTGTCCGGTTTTCTACTAGCGGTTCAGAATAGATGGAAGTCGATCCGGGACTGTAATTTTCCGCTAAGTTTCAATAACTCTGATAAGATTTTTTAAATCCGTTTATTTTAAAAAGAGGTGATTTATTCACCCCCTCTCGATCACTAGCCACACCGTCTAACAAGTGGTATCAGAGCGCCGGTTCGCTGGTGCTCTGTAGCTGCCTGTAACGGTATGGATTCTGAACCAAAGGGGGCGTATAATAGAGCGCCGATTTTCAACGGTGAAAATTACGGCTACTGGAAAGACTGCATGCGAATTCATATAAATTATGTTGATAGGCTAGTATGGGCTGCCATTGAAAATGGTCCTTTTCAAATTACTATGACAAATGCGGCTGGCGCCATAATTCCTAAACCAGAAGGTGATTGGAATGAGAAAGATGAGAAAAAGTGGTCGAGTGATTGGAGAGCTCGAAATATGCTAATTTCAGCACTTGGTGTTGATGAGTATTATCGGGTATCCCATTGCACGACAGCTAAAGAAATGTGGGATGCTTTAGAAGTTGCCCATGAGGGTACTACTGAAGTAAAACAGTCCCGCATTAACACACTCAATCAAGAGTTTGAGCTCTTTCGCATGAAACAAGGAGAATCTATCTCCGACATGCAAAAGAGATTTACTCATCTCACTAATCGGTTAAATGCACTTGGAAAACCTGTTTCCAATGAAATAGCTACTAATAAAATTCTGAGATGTCTTAGCAGGGAATGGCAACCTAAAGTAACAGCTATTAAGGAAGCCAACGATCTAACGACACTTACGATTACAACTCTGTTTGGAAAGCTGGAAGAACATCAGCAAGCATTAGAAAGTCTTGAAAAGTTTGAGAACAAAAGTAAGAAGGAAAAGGAGAAGAAGAGAGACAAAGAGGGAGAGAAGAAACCAATAGCTCTTGTGGCCTCTAGCTCTAAGTCCTCACGAAAAGAGCAAAGTGACAATGATTCTAGTAGTGACAAAGATTCGGATGATGAGGAAATGGGACTTTTTGTAAGGAGATATAATAGATTCATTCGAAAGAATGGAGTCAATCATTCCGACAAAAACCTCATGAAGTTTCGAAGACAATCTATAGATTCAAAACAGGAAGAGAATAAGAAGAGTAGAGGAAAATGATCTTGTTTTAATTGTGGTAAATCTGGACATTATAAAACAGATTGTCCTATGAAGTATAAGGATCAAGGAAAAGCTCCACCAAAAGGGTACAGCAAACAAAGAAGAGCTTACATTGCATGGGAAAGTGATAGTGATTCATCAAGCACACAAAGTTCAAGTGATAGTGATGAAACCGCAAATCTGTGCCTTATGGCTCACACCAAAAATCTGTCCTACCACAAGAAGAAAATCAATGATAAAAAGGTAAAACAAGCCTATTATAATAATTTCTCTTTTATGTCTTTTTCTGAACTGAAAATAGCTTTTGAAAAACTGCATAACGAAGCTGTAGATGCTTTTAAAAGATTATCTTCCGATAAACAAATTTTTTCATTTCTGGAAGGTAAAGTATACAAAGCTGAAAAAGATTTAGAATGGTTAAAAGCTAGTATTGCAGAAAATTCAACAAATATTGACATTGATGGATGTAGTAAAGTTGGGTATTGTGAAGCTTGTCATATTTGGCAACAAGAGGTAAACACTCTCAAGGTCAAATTGGAAAAAGCTTTACAACCTAAGGTTACTTATGCCGTTGACTCTAGGTTGTTTAAGAAGTCATTAAATCCACCATATGCAAAATACTCTTTTATTCCAAAGGATTTAATGAACAAGAATAAACAAACACATCATCATGGTTTATGTCATTATTGTTGTCGTGCTGGCCATACCATTGAGAAATGCAAGTTTAGGAGATTTCTTGTTCCTAAAGGTATTTATCAATGGAAGCCAAAAGGCAACCATGTTAGGACTTACCCACTTGGACCCAATGAAAATTGGGTACCAACTTCTCTCTTTTGATATTGTAGGATGAGTGCCTTGCTTCCGTAGATAGGAGATGGTTTCTTGACAGCGGTTGCTCAAGGCACATGACCGGTGACATATCGCTTTTTATAGACTTCAAAGCAAAGAAGAAGGGATATGTTACTTATGGAGACAATAACAAAGGAGCTATACTTGGCAAAGGTAGTGTAGGTAATCCCTCTACCACTACTATTTCTGATGTCCATTTAGTAGAGGGGCTTAAACACAATTTGTTAAGCATAAGTCAATTGTGTGACAAGGGTTATAAAGTTTCTTTCACAAAAACTTGCTGCATAATTGAACATGCTGAACAGAACGTTGTGTTTAAGGGTGTAAGAGTAAACAATATCTATATGCTTGACCTTTTTGATGTATCTTTAACAAGTACTAAATGTCTAGTTACCTTGAATGATGATTCTTGGCTTTGGCATAGACGTTTAGCGCATGTTAATTTCGATTTGCTTAATAAGGTTGTATCTAAGGATCTAGTAGTCGGTCTTCCAAAAATAAATTTTTCAAAAGACCACCTATGTGACGCGTGCCAAATGGGAAAGCAAACGAGGGTCTCTTTTAAATCTAAAAGTGTAATTTCAACTTCACGACCCCTTGAGCTTCTCCATATGGATCTCTTTGGACCTTCTAGGACAAAGAGCTTAGGTGGAAATTATTATGGTTTTGTAATCGTTGATGACTATTCTAGATTTACTTGGACTATATTCCTTCATAGCAAAGATGAAACTTTTTCTTCTTTTAAGAATTTTACAAATTTGTCCCAAAACAAAATGAATTCCAAAATAGTTACAATTCGTAGCGATCATGGTGGTGAATTTCAAAACTATCACTTTGATAAGTACTATGACAAGTATGGTATTGAGCATAACTTTTCAGCTCCTCGAACTCCACAACAAAATGGCGTTGTGGAGCGCAAAAATCGTGTTTTAGAGGAGTTGGCAAGAACAATGCTAAATGAGGGTGGATTACCAAAATATTTTTGGGCTGATGCAGTTAGCACAGCTTGTTATGTTTTAAACAGGATCTTAATTCGTCCTATTTTAAATAAAACTCCTTATGAGCTTTTAAAAGGAAGAAAGCCAAACTTGTCACATCTTCACGTATTCGGTTGTAAGTGTTTTGTTTTGAATAATGGTAAGGAAAATATTGGGAAGTTTGATGCAAAAGCGGATGAAGGTATCTTTCTTGGATACTCACAATCAAGTAAAGCATATAGAGTATATAATAAGCGTTTACTTACTGTTGAAGAATCTGTCCATGTTTCTTTTGATGAGTCTTATCCGAAAAGTGTCGGAAAAGGTATTTCTTTTGATGACGCAGGTGTATCTACAGAAGACATACTCAAGGAAGCTGTTACGGAAACTGATCAGTCCAGAACAGTTGCCCATGAGAAGGAGGAAGATACTAGTCATGAAGAAGATGAGGAAGAAAGGACAACTGAAGTGAATGACCTTCCACCAGCTTGGAAATCTTCAAAAGACCATCCTATTGACAACATATTGGGAGATATTTCAAAGGGAGTAATGACTCGTTCTAAGATAAGTAATTTTTGTTCTCACTTCGCTTTTGTTTCACAAGTAGAACCTAAAAATGCCAAAGAGGCCTTGATTGATGAATGTTGGCTAATGGCCATGCAAGAAGAGCTTAATCAATTTAAAAGAAATGACGTTTGGGAACTTGTCCCTCATCCGCGAGATCATCATATCCTAGGTACTAAATGGGTTTTTAGAAATAAGCTTGATGAAAACGGAGTGATAACTAGGAACAAGGCACGTTTAGTAGCACAAGGGTATAACCAAGAGGAGGGCATAGACTATGAGGAAACTTATGCTCCAGTTGCTCGCCTTGAAGCTATACGTCTCTTGCTTGCCTATGCGTGTTCTAATAATTTTAAGCTTTACCAAATGGACGTAAAGAGTGCATTTCTAAATGGTGTCACAAATGAAGAGGTATATGTCTCACAACCTCCTGGTTTTGAGAATGCTGAAAATCCAGATTATGTTTACAAATTAGAACGAGCTTTGTATGGTCTTAAACAAGCCCCCCGGGTTTGGTATGAAAGGCTTAGCAAATTTCTAATTGATCATGGATATTCAAGAGGTAAAATGGATAATACTCTCTTTATTAAACACAAGGGAAAACACATTCTTTTAGTTCAAGTTTATGTAGACGATATAATTTTTGGTTCAACTAACACACACTTGGTCGAAGAATTTTCTAAGGTTATGCAGGATGAATTTGAGATGAGTCTTATGGGGGAGCTGAATTACTTCCTAGGTCTTCAGATAAAGCAACTTGATGAGGGTACAACAATATGTCAAACAAAGTACTGCAGAGAACTACTCAAGCGCTTTGGAATGAACGACTCAAAATCAATTGACACCCCTATGCCTACCAACGGAAATCTAGATAAAGATGAGCATGGCAAGAGTGTAGATGTCAAAAAGTTTAGAGGTATGATTGGGTCTCTTCTATATCTTTCTGCTTCTAGACCTGACATCATGTTTAGTGTTTGTATGTGTGCACGATATCAATCAAATCCTAAGGAATCACACCTGAAAGCTGTTAAGCGTATATTTAGATATCTTCATGGAACATCTAAATATGGGCTTTGGTATTCCAAAGGAAGTAATTGTAGCTTAGTAGGTTACTCCGATTCTGATTTTGCTGGCTGCAAATCAGATAGGAAAAGCACGAGTGGTACATGTCACTTGTTTTCAAACTCCTTGGTAAGTTGGCATAGCAAAAAGCAGGTATCTGTGGCTTTGTCAACTGCAGAGGCTGAGTACATTGCAGCTGGTAGTTGTTGCGCTCAGATTTTGTGGCTAAAGCAACAACTACAAGACTTTAACATTCAACTCAAACGTATTCCAATTAAATGTGACAACACTAGTGCCATAAACCTTACTAAAAATCCTGTTTTACACTCACGCACTAAACACATAGAGATTAAACATCACTTTCTTCGCGATCATGTTGAAAACGAAGACGTTGTATTTGAGAATGTTGATACTAAAAACCAGCTTGCTGACATTTTCACTAAACCTTTGGCAACGGAACCGTTCTTCAACATTCGTCGTGAATTAGGGATCTTAGATCTCTCTCCATTGTTGTCTTAAGCATGTCTGTTCTTATTTATATTATGCCTCACCTTGGTTGATGAGATTTGTTTTAGATTTCATTTATACCTCACAAGGTTACATCAACAGAGGTAATATCACTCCTTTCTATATCTCTTTTAGAACTATGTGATTGTGTATGTTAGAACAAAATTCCTTATTTTCGTTTATGTGAATTTCTTTGCATATATTGTTTGAACATTAATATCTGATTTGTGAATTATACTTGGGCATCATTATCATGACATACTTCATAATGCATAACCATACTGCATAAAAATTAATTAAAATTTGGTTTGGCATCAGTATGTATCGATTCAAAGATGTATGTATCGATTCATGTCTTCTTCATTTCACATCTGTCAAAATTGGTTCAGTATGTATCGATTCATTCGTCGTTTGTATCGATACATAGACCCTTTAAAAACAAAAATGCGTGACATGGATTGATCCATTCCCATATGCATCGACACATACTGATTGTTTATGGATTAAATGCATTTTATTTCACTCATGGATCGACACATCAACAATTCTTATCACATCTTCTCACAAACTTGGTATCAGCAGTTCCCCTACCTCTCAAAACCTACGGCTAACCCTAATCTCCTTCATCATCATTCTCTCCAAAACCCTAAATTCATCTTACTTTTCTTCAATTTTTCATCACCATGCCTCCAAGAATCATTCCGGCTAGAGCAAGGGGAAAAGGAAAAGGAAAGGAACCGATTGGCACTTCTCAGCAGTTACCAGAAATTCCTCCTAATGCCTTAGATTTGCTTCATCCTGCAATTGCTACTGAGTTTGAGGATTCTTTCAAGACAAGGTTAGTTATGAAACCCCATGTCTTCAATAAACATGATGCTATTCATCTGCATCTCAATGATGTGGTTGAACTCCTTAATGCACAAAAACTTGGTTCATTTTTGACTACAAAGGATGACTACCATGAGGATTTTATCCGTGCATTTTATGCTGGCTTACAATCTGGTAAAGGATATATGTTTAAGTGTTCTATTGGTGTCAGAACCTATACTTTTGAGGCTGGTGATTGGGAAACAGTGTTTCAAATTCCGCTTCCGTCGCATAATTTCAAGACTTCGCATGACTTGAAGTTTGATACTGACTTTAACCTGAAGGAGTTTACTCTATCTATCTTGAAATTGGACAGACCGCTGGGTGAGGATGAACAGGTTACGTCTGGTATGATTAAGAAAACTCCTCGTATACTTCATTGGATTATCTCGCACATTCTGCGTCCAGCAAATAGTGGACATTCTAGGTTAGATAGGGCAGGCATTCATCTCTTGTATATTCTTCAAAATAAGGTTCCCTTGAATTGGGCAAATTACTTTGTGAAGTGTCTCTTTTTCGTGCGTAACAGTGCCAAGAATGTTGCTCTTGGTTATGCGTCTCAAATTATGAAAATTCTTACATTCTGGAATGTTGCAATCCCTTTAGTTCCTCTCATATCACCATCTGCTGCTCAAGAGTTTGACTCTTCCACTTTATCTCATATGGGATATCGGTGGGACAAGGAACGTCAATGTTTCTATTTCTTTGAAAGGAAATCCAAAACAAGGATCTATAATTTTGATGTGCTTTCTGAACAAATTCATGTAGTTGAAGACCAACCTGATGAAGAAATGCATGATGTGAACGAAGCAGATGTGCCTGCAGCTGATGACAATGCTGGTTGGGGTGATTGGGTGCCACAAAGGGGGTTTCCAACCAACTATGTACCTGAACCAACGGTTCCTCCGTTCTCCGGCAGTGCTTCATCTTCAACACCTACTGCGCACCTAACTCAAATGCTTCAACAAATGGAGCTTGCCAACCAAGAACGTCATGAAGAGGCACGGTCTTGTCATGTACAACAAAGTGAGTGGCATAAGGAGCATCGTGAGTGGCATGACGATCATACACGGATGTGCCATAACCAACACTCTTGGCACACAGACTTGGTTAAGTGGCACCAAGTCTTCTACAATGAAATGTCTGGTTTTATGGACGACTGCCGTGCCAATCCTGGTATTATGGATAGATTCAGAAGTGTTGAAGTTCAGGACCGGTTCAGGCACTACACCTTCATGGGCCACAATCTAGATGCAATGCCTCCTCCTCCGCCTCCGCCAAGCTTCAGAGATCCTGATAGAGATGACGAGAAGTCTTGTGGTGGCTATAATCCGCATTAAACCATCATCATTTTATTTCACTGCATTTCATTTCATGTTGCTTGAGTTTTTTTTTCTTTTTCAGATTAGTTGCACCTTATATGTCTTGGCTTATGTAATTTTTAAATACTTTCTACTAGTTAAATGCTTATTTCCTTCTGCTTACTTCTGGTGTTATTGCCCTTATTTGTCATTCTTTGTGAGTGATTCTTTACTTTTAAGCTTCCTTCTGTGTGATTGTTAGCTTCTTTATCATTTTTGGTGTGTCCTGCTACAACATGTTGCCTTGATAAAACTGTTTTTTTTCTTCTTTTTGATATTGACAAAGGGGGAGAAATGCAGATGTTGACAGATATGCACAAACTCAAGGGGAGTATCACACATCTGGCTAAAAATTTGCCATCATCAAAAAGGGGGAGTTTGTGAGCAAATTCTTTACTTTGAATAAGTTTTGAATGATAGCAAATTGTGTGATCATTGTCTAATTGTTGGTTGTGCATTATTTTACATGTTTCATTTGTGTTTTTAGCCTATACTATTGTTTCGTGTCTATACATAAAGATCCACATTGATACATTTCTTAAAAGAACTTATAAAAACTGTTTTGTGTCAGTATGTATCGATACATGTTCATCTGCATCGATACATAAATTTGTTTTAAATCACAAAACGTTTTTGCTTCAGTATATCGATACATACGAGCTTTGTATGGATACATGCTTAGTTAAAATGTTCTATGTATCGATACATACGAGCTTTGCATCAATACATGCTTAGTTAAAATGTTCTATGTATCGATACATACGAGCTTTGTATCGATACATGCTTGTATTAATTCTCTAAAATTAATCAAAGCTACAGTATGTATCGATGCATAATCTTTTGTATCAATACATAATTCTGTTTTGTCTACTAACAGCTTCTGTCTTTCACAGATAAGAAGTATTTTTGACAGCTCAGTGAAGTGTACGAATTCAGAAGTGAAAAACAGTTGAACACAAGTCAAAGGAGTGTGTAGCAGCAATTGTTTTTGAGCAGTTAGAAACCTGAAAGACACTTCACCTTCTTCATCTTCTCAATCTCTTTTCTTCAAGAACATCAACATATAATCATTCTTGTTCTTTGGATTAAAGGATCAATGAGATAACGTTCAGTGGAACGATCAAGGATCTAACTGAGGTGTTCAGTGGAACGATCGAGGATCAAGCTGAGTTGAAGGTTGAAGGGGGTTTCGAGGAAAAATCAAATGGTTTGTCCTTCAAGAACTGGAGTGTTCTTGTGGGTTTGTTAGTCACGTTTGCAGAACAGATTCAGCCGTAGCGTAGGGTTTGGAAATTGGGTAATTTCGCAAAGATGTCGTGGAACCGGTGAATTGTTTGCAATTTCTTGCAGGAAATTCTTGATTGAGCTCAGATCAAGTGGAGGTTTTATTTAAGAAGAAGATCTTGGGATTTAGATTTCTGTCTTTGTATTGTAACCTTGCATCAACGAATTCAGCATTATTGATAATAATAGTTCTCAATTTCATTTGAAATTGAGAGGGAGACGTACCCACACGCGAGGACGACAGTGGGGAACTTCCTTACCAAATCTCTGCGTATCGTATTCTTTCCTTATCTATCTTTACGTTTTCAACAATTTTGTGATTTCAGTTGGTGTATTGTGGCCGTACATTTCGTGATACAATAGTGGCAAGAAAACTTCTTTATCTAAACTCCACCATTGTTCATCATTGATCACATGCACACCAAATATTTGACAAAACTGTCAGCTGAGTTTTATTCATTGGAATCAGAATTTAGTGATAAGTGCATTTGATTTGATAATATTCTGGTGTTAATATTCTCTATCGTTCCTATTCAAATCCAGCAATAAATTCGCGTGTCCGGTTTTCTAGTAGCGGTTCAGAATAGACGGAAGTCGATTCGGGACTGTAATTTTCTGCCAAGTTTCAATAACTCTGATAAGATTTTTTAAATCCATTTATTTTAAAATGAGGTGATCTATTCACCCCCCTCTCGATCACTAGCCACACCGTCTAACAATGAAGTTAACAAGATGTTAGCTTGTTAGATGGAAAAAACGCTTAGATTGGTTTTTGTGAGTGTAATATCAATTTTGAAGTTCACTGTTAGATGGAATGGGTTATTAATACAGATGCTTGATTATTGTGTAGATTTTATGAATGTTAGGTCTGTTGCAATGTTAGCTCTACTAGGTTATGAACTCAATGTTACCTTTCCTTTTGTTTTATTACTCTATTTGGTAAATGTGCAGGATTGATGGTTTTATTTCATTGGAATTGCTTGGAAACATATTCCTGTACTCGGTGATGCCCTGCTGCTCCATGATTCGGATGTGTGTTTGCGTTGCTGTGGTTTCGTGAATTACGCAGGTTGACAGTGTAAGCTAATACTTCAAATTGAAATGTGATTGTTTTGGTGTACTAGTTGCATATGACTGATGGTTTTGTTATACGGTTTCGGTTGGCGTTTTGCTGAATTTTCCATTTTCACTTATACTCTATTTCCCTTACTCATGAATTCCTATTTCAAATTGGTTATAGGTGTTGGAGTGAAGCTGCAGGTTCGCTTGTCAAGGTTACATGGTGGGTTTATCGTGAATTGATGAAAGCAATGGTTTATTGTGGACGGTTAACAATTAGGTAATGTGTACGATACATGATTGTTGTTATGATAACATGGCTTGAAGTGTCGGTAGGTTAGATGAAATATGTTAGGTTATACTGTTGCACTTGAAAAACAAAAACAGTTGGAATTTTAATGTTAGAAGTTAAATTCTTTATTAACTGATTTTCTGTTATAGCCATTGTACCTGAATTATGGACTGCTGTGATATGTTGTTAGTCGGTTCGAAAAGTTTGTTCTAATTTTAAACCTCAGTTATGGTGAATGGAGGTTAACTAAGATTGAATTACAATATATAGGTTGATTGTTAGATCATGTTGATTCTAAGTTCTTCCTTTGTGCAGGTTGTGTTATGTTGTCATGGAAAAGTCTGGACTCAATGGCTTTCAAAGTGCATTGATGGGTGCTTGAACTGTCTTTGGAGTGCTTTGCCTCGCATTGGATAGGAATTGGCTTGGCATTGGTGGATGCTTTCAAACTTTTGAATACTTTTTATAATGGTTTATGATTGGAAATGTATTTATTATGAAGATAGAATTAAGAGGTAAAAAAAGATTTTGAATATACTGTATAAGTTGTAATATGAATGGAATTTTGGTTAAATGCTATAGGAATTAGATTTTGGCTTATGGAATAGTTTCAAATGTCGAATGTATGGTTATGTGATGAAAATGGGATTAACGGTTTGTATATGAAATTTGAAATTGAAACGGATGGTTGAATATATGAGATGAATGTATGAAATTGATGTATAAAAAGAGGTTGAATGATAAACGGAAATGCAATGTATTTGCAAATTGAGTCGAACCAAATGGTTGTGATTTGGAATGTTGGAAATGAAAGGAAACTTTATATGATAGTTGTATGGTTATTGTAACGTAATTGTCGAATATTTTTGTTTATGAAATTAGAAATGAATGGATATATGATTTGAATCGGATGGGAATGTATGGTTTATGGTCCAATGATGAATGGAAATAAGGTTTTGGTTTGAAATTATGGATATGGGTTATTAATTGGATATCTACATGGATGTGGATTAAAAATGGAAAATTGTTATGGATGTGGATCAAAAATGGATTAGATTTTGTAATTGGATATTAAATGGATTTGAAATTGGATTTAAAATGGATTTGGATTGGTAAATGGGTAAATGAACTTGAACTTGGATGAGGATGTAATGTGTTTTTGGAATGGTTTAAAAAATGTTTAAAATGAACATGAACAAACGGGTTCACAATGCATACATGAACAAAAAATGAAGATGACTTGGGTTTAAAGTGGTTTAGAAATATGGAAATGAATCAAGTTTTAAAATGGACTTTGGTTAGGTGGTTGACTTTGGCCAACCGATTGACCAAGAAGTCAACAGTTGACCAAAAGTCAACTTAGGTGAAGATGTGTATTTTCTTATGGATAAACGGATGTGGATCATGATGTCTTTGAACCAAACAAGATATGTCAATCCAAGATCTAGAGATCCAAACAAACACAACCAAGCAAATGAGCACTCAGCCAAGCAACCGATTGTAGCACCTTAAATGAATCTTAACCAATGAACCATGACCACGTATCTTAAACAAACAACTGAATCATTTAATGAACCAAGCGAATCAGATGCAACCTCCCTGAATTAGGGTTTCCACTATGCTCCCAGATGAATACCCTTTAACCCATGATCTTTATGCTTTTTCAAATGCAAGTGGGATGTGTTATGATACAATGAATATGTAGATTAGATGAATTCTTATCAGGATATGCAAATGCTTAGGGTTAGTGACCTAGATGGACTTGTGAAAGGTAGGGTAAATTTTGGGGTATGACACTTTATAACATTTAAGAAGGAGGGCTCCAACTCGGATTAAATCAACAAGTATGCCTCTAACCCCTAGTAAATGGAAAGTCTCACACTCAACATATCATGGAATGGGAGAATTACATCTCAACCAAGGATAACTCAAATCTAAATTCTTTCTTTTTGAAAAGCTTAAAAGGAAAAAGGCACCAAGTGGCCAAAATGATTAGATGAGGTTATTAGTTCTTTTTGGTCTTTTTGAATATAAAGTCAATATGATCAAGTCTTCTTACAAGTTTGATTAAGAAAATATTTTGAAAATCAATGGCATAAGGCCAAGGTTTCTACTCACTAAAACAAGTTTAAGTTGAAAAACAACAAGCAAGTAAGTTTTAAAATGAGAAAGAGATTTTGAAATTAAAGAAGAAGGAGGTGAAGATGAAGAGGCTATCTTAGACAATATTAAAAGTTCTGACTTAAAAATATCTAACCCATGGGAAGCATCCACAAGACAATAGTGTCAGATAAAAAACCCGTTCCTTTGGATTGTCAAGCAAACAACAAAGCCATAATCATTCAAGCAATTAATAATAAAATCAATGGTATCAAATAAAGATAACCAATCATCCAAGCTAACACTCCAAATCAAGCAATCTTCAATGTCCTTTATGTGTATCATATGAAAAATCCCTTGAAACATACTAAAAAAGAAAACATAAAATAATAACAATAGGATCAAAGTAACAATTTTGACAAAGAGAAAGAGTGTATCAGAAAAACTCAAGGGAGTCTCTCAAGCTTGTGTCAGATGAATGGCATTGGCCATGTTTTTGGTCTCAAATTAATGGCATTGGCCAAGTTTTTTCTTCCATAGCTCAGGAATGTTGCCTACTCTAAGTCCATAGGTCCAAATCAAGTCACGGACAAAGATCCAACAGTCCACCAATGTGTTTTTAGTGTTTTTGTTTTTATTAAGTGTTTTAAGGTCCTAAGACCACAAACAAAATATGATCACAAGCACAAAATATATCACAAGCACAAACTATAATGGCTCAAGTGAGCAAAAAAATAAAAATAACTAAAGCATAAACATAGGCCCAAGTGGGCAAAGAGCAAATGATTGAAGCATAAACAATTTGCATGAATGTAAATGACAAGGAATGATAAAGTGTAAGAATTTAAATTGCATTAAAGTAAATGACAAGAAAATTAAATATTAGTTGTCAAGTTAGTATGCTAATTTGTGCCTTGAGGCAAATATAGCGATATGTTAAGCAATCGTAAGTAGGCAAATGTAGAAGCCATACCTATCTGAGGTCGGTCAATAATAATGTGGGTGTTAATGCATTTTAGAGACAAGGTATCCAAGACCAAGCTTGTAAAGGATACCACACACAAAAACAAGAGAGGATGGGCCTATCTTAATCAAGCCTGTGTTGATTCATCTGACACAAGGTCATTGATGAATTAACTAACTAATGATCCATGAGAAGTCATTGGCTAAGAGATGATTAGGGAAGAAATGTGATGAAAAAAGAGAGATGGAATGAAGGGGATCCCAAATTGCTCAAGGGATGAACCTCACTTGATCAATACCATTCATTCATCCAAGGAATGAAGTTTTAAACTTCATCAACCTCCTAAATCCAATGGTATTGACCAAGTCAAGGTCCATTCAACCAAGACCAGAGTCAAATAGAAGTAAGGTCAACATAAAGTCAACACAAAAGATCACAAAAGCAATAAATCAATTAAACTATTTTTAGAACATTTTAAGAATGAAGAAAAATAAGTTTTCAAAGATCAAAAACCTAAAACCCCTTCAAAACACCAAAGAAATGGCCAAGGGATTTATCACAGGTCAAGTAAGGTCAAAGAACCACTAACTATTTTTTTTGGTATTTTTCAAAAGTCATAAGTAATTAAAAACTAATTAAAACAAATTAAAAATCACAAAATCCACCAAAAATATTAAACTTAATCCAAAAAGTAATTTTAAATCATAAATTGGAAGAAGAAAATATTTGTGAATTTTGGTGTTGGTCCCATAATTTTTGGATCAAAAATGAATTTATGGTGAATTTTACAAGAAATGGCTAATTAAAAAAATATATTTAGAAAAAATAAAATAAAATGGAAAAACAGGAGCCATCAAATCGCCCCTCATTAATTTAGGTGGCAGCTCTGATGATCAAAAACGCGTGTTCCACATGTTCCTTTAGTCAACGCGCCACACAACCAAAGGCTCAAATTAGAAGATGGAAGAGAGATACAAGGGTGAGGACATTGCCACTCCACCAGCGGAGCTCTAGCTCTGGTCTTTTTCTCTAGTGAGGGCCACCGGACTGTCAAGAATAAACTTGCCCAGAAATTAATGGATCTAACATCATTTGAAAGGAAAAATTGCAAGGATCATAAATATGACCTCTGTTTGTTCCATCTCTCACTCTATAATTATAAAAATGATGATCAAACCAGAGGTGTTCAACCTGAGTTGCTTCGAATCAAGTCCAAAACAACTCAATAATGTTGCCTACATTGGTAGGACTTCAGGCATCACAAAATTAAGTTTAGATCTAGAGTATGGAGGGAGAATCAAAGAGATAAAGTTTTGAGAAATTCACCTTCTTTGAGCTGCTTTTGAGCTTTGTTCTTGATGTAATTATTTGTGCTTTCTCTTCCTCTGGCTTACAGAAACTCAATGAAGTGGAAAAATGAATGAATCTTTAGAGTTTTTATTCACAAACTTGAGTTGAACAAAAACTCGATTTCTCAAGAAATCTTCAAAGAATTCTATGGTGTGAGGTTATGGAAATGGCTAGAAGAGCTTGGGTAGTGTCCTCTTTCATTTTTGAGCAAATGATGTTTGATTTATAGGCCAAGCAATTGATATGTGCATCTTTCCTATTTTGAATGAAAATGAGAAATTCTTGGTGCATGGGTGCATGGGTGATAATACAGGCCTAGTTAATGATTATAATCCACTCTAAATCATTCCAGGAGGTTTCTAAAATCATCACACAAGGCCATGCAAAGTTGTGCATTGTTTGGAGCTCAAAATTTGCCAAAATAAGCCATGGAAAGACCTCATGCCCAAGTACTTCATTTATCATCCAAGTTATATTATATTGGACTTTTTGGAAATCTATCGTCATAAGGAACAACTTTGATGTTATGACCTTTTCAAACTGAAGCTTGAAAAATGGGGAAAACTGGCCTTGAATTCGGAGGTATCAAACATACTTAGAAATGTTTCTAAGTTATAAGCCAAATGACCTCTCTTTCCACCTTGAATAACTTTTGATGTGAGCTTCAAATGAACTTGTCTACTTCTACAAGGTTCTTTCTATTTTAATTACCTTAAATTTTACCACAAATTTGGTACCATTTGGAGTTTGGATGATGGAGTTATGAATTTTAGAAGTTGAGGAAATTTGCTTGTTCAATGATGAGGACCAAAATGAACCTATAATGTTTTGTCATGGTACATGACTTTGAAAGTAGAATTTGATCTTTATTAAAATAGAAAAGTTGAATAAGACATCTTGAAATTAATCATCAAACTTGGATCATCTTAATATCATAAAAAATGAGGAAGTTATGGCTCTTGTAAGTTGACCTTCTATCTAGGGCACAAACAAAATGACTTATAATCTTTCCAATAAAAAATGAATTTACAAGAAAAATTAGATATTTATGCAAACACTAAATATGTTTGGAATGTCATAAATAGTAAATTTTCTCTTGGAATTATTTTCATATGATAAAAATTGTAGGATATAGGGTCTAGGAAACCCTAGATTTTACTAGTTGACTTTTCTGATCAACTTCCTTGAATCAACTTGCATACTTGAAGTTCCTTTGCTCTTAGGGGATCACAGAGGATCATATATGCTTATGATGATTTAAAAGTATCCCTTTATATCTTTGACCAACTGTTGAAGAAACTTGTTGAGGAAGACACAAAAAATACCCAGATGAATTAGGGATTCCTTGACAAACAAGTTTCAAACTCTTGATGAACTCTTGATCAAAATGACAAATAAAGAATATTAGGATCCATATATGATATTTAGAACCAATGTGGACATTTTATTGCTTGATCTCTTGCATTTAGGGTCTCAAACCCTAGTTGCGGGCTTGGTGGGGCACAAATGGACACACACTACCTACAAAAGAAACAAAACTATATTAGACATATTTTTGTATTTTGGTTGGTAAACAAAGAAAATAAAGTATGATACAATCATATATACTTGGTGATATCTCCCAATGCAAACCCAATTAATGATAGGTGAGGAGAATACCAAAGTGTAATCCCAATGCCAATGCAAAGCTATAAGATGGCATGAGGGATCTTAGGGGTCATAATTGGGGTCTTACAACTGCCCCTATTTAAGGTTATTCTATTCGGAGATGTGAAGGTTAAAATATTCATATCAACGCGGTAGAATGGACTTAAATATTAACAACAAGAAACAAATTTTGGTCCCTAAGAGACCTCATGATGCATATGATATGAATGCAAAATACAATCTTCGTGGGGGATATATTGCCACAAAGGAAAAGAATCTGGAAGAAACTGAAAGTCCACAAGAGCATAATGCATTCCATAAGGATAACTCACTGAGGGAACAAAGACTCTGGGGATAATAAGATATGCATAGGCCAGGATATGACTTAAAAACTGCTAGAGACACGAGGGGATTTCCATGAAAATCGATCAATGGAAAGACTCGAACTGAAGAATAATCTGCATGTATTGGGATACCACCAACACAATAGGAAACTATCCATTAGGGATAAGTGTGAATTGGATTATCCACTACCTTTTACTGAGATAAACTAAGGATAAACAACCTAAAACAACAAAGTGCCCACAAAGGGACAACAGGAAGAATTATCCACTGCCATGCTTAACTAGTAAATGAAGGATATTGAAACAAAAGTATTATCCACTAGCATGCTTAACTGGTAAATGAAGGATATTTAAACAAAAGAAATATCCACTACCATGCTTAACTGGTAATGAAGGATATTCAAACAAAAGAATTATCCACTACCATGCTTAACTGGTAAATGAAGGATATTTAATCAGCAAAAGTGAATTGGAACAATGCCAAAACACTTAAAACATCTGCTAGGGAAAGGCGGTTCGATTTCACAAGGAGATACGAATCCAGACTCAACTAGGGAAGTCAAACTTCAACACAGGAGTAAAAGAGATATATTATATACTACCTGTTACTGGGTAGCTTAAACGCAAGATAATACACTCGGGCGGAGGAACATCCATTACCAGTTACTAGACAACATATCAAGGATGACTCGCTTAGGAAAAAAAAGGAAAAATCACCAACTACCAGTTATTGGGAAACTTATCAAAGGTAATCAACCATAAGAAAGAGATATATTACCAGTTACTGGGCAATATACTCAAAAGGGAGCAATATCCATTACCGGCTACTAGGTAAGGATAACCTACTATGGAAATGAAAAAGTAGGATTTACAACTACCAGTTACTGGCTAGAAGACCAAAGAGAAAAAAGCAGGATTTACAACTACCAGTTACTGGGTAGAAGACCAAAGAGAACAAAAGCAAGATTTACAACTACAAGTTACTAGGTAGGAGACCAAAGGGAGAATATCAGTTACCAGTTATTGGGTAACATATCAAGGATAAATTGCCGTGGAAAAAAATTCAATGAGAAGTTTTGTTAACTACCAGTTATAGGGTAGATAACAGAAAAACGACCAACTGAAAAAAGGATAAACAATTACTAGTTGCTGGGTAATTGAGCAATGATAATTTGCTGGCGAAAAGAAAAGATAACCCGTTGGGGAAACGAAAGTAAATTAGCCGGGGAAATCAAAGAAGTAAATTACCTTCTACCGGTTACTGGGTAAATTAACACAGGTAAAGTACTCAACATCATGAAGGATATTACCAGTTACTGGGTAATAAACTCTCGGAGGACCAAAAGATCTATCTAGGTAGGAACCAGAAAGAAAAGGTCAAACAAGACTTAACCCAATGAGGATATAACTCGCAGGGAGTTGTTCTATCCAAATAATGAACTAGGGAGGAAACAAAAATAGTAATCATCCACGAGGAAATAACCCAGTGAGGAAGAATAAAGGAAAAACTCTTTCTTCTTAATGGGATGATACTCTATATTGAAGGAGGACAAACACATCACATCTGCATGGAGAAATGATATCACCAAAGCAGGGGATCATAAAAATAAGGTCAGTACGTAAAAATGCATAATGAAATATCTGATGTTATGCTTATGCATGAGTATGTATATGATTATGCTGACAAATGAGCACAAAGGATATAAACATGAAGATCCAATCATCACAATTATATACTCGGCTAATATCAACAAGATGGGAATACCAACTGGAGAACCTGCTAGGGATGAAAATAAATCCTCAAGGATATAAATCCTATCTTCAAATATTTAATTCCCCGTGGATAGTACATAACCATGTACTCAAGGAAGGTTGGGGATATCACAATCCAAATTTAATGCTCAACTCTGGTTGGGAAAAGACATGGAGAACATGCATCCGACCAAAAACTGCTGAAGACTCGGCGTTTAGAGGAAATGAAGAATATGCATATCAGTAGCAGTCACGGGGATTACAACAAATCCAACTTCAATACTCGACTCACAGGAGATGAGGAATAACTACTAGGGGATAAGAAATGATTGACAAAGATCTTGCTTAAAGCTCAATCTCTCTAGGAGAGGAGAAAACACAGCTTGGGAATTCGCATGAGACGAAAGCACTGCTGAGAATATCAACCAACATGCTAAGGATAAGAGAGATCTGTTGAGGATCCACATCTCAATTCGATGGGTATATACATACTTCATAGTAATAAGTCAATGTCGTGAGGGATTTTAGGTCAATACCATATCGAATGGGAGACAACCCTACATGGGACGACTACATCAATACTGCTCAGAATCAAGTACTGTCTGAATGGGGAGATCTTTCACCAAAAGAGGAAACTCCATAGGGTATCCACATCACAATAAGAGGCAAAACTCTGAGTGGGGAACTAGTGAGAAGACAAACTCCAATTGAATATTTCATCAATCAAGATCAACTCTGTGGGGATTAAATCCGCCAGGACAAATTATGTGCGGGGTTTATCTCAAAAAGATAAATAAACGCCGCACGGGGATGCAAAATGCAAACAGATTCCTTTAAAGGAAAACAATTAGTCATAAGACTTTTCTTGGGGGATTGAGAAATAAACCAATTCCAAGGTACCAAATATCAACCAGACTTGCAGGAACTCACTAAGGGAGAAACAATGCAACGACTATGTAACAACCAAATAAAGGTGTGCTGGGGATCTGAAAACCAAATAAAGGTTTTACTGGAGATCCAGGGTTCAATCACAAAATATGAGAACCGAGGATGAAAATCCACAAAGGCTCTTAGCTGGAAAAAGATGATGAACTACAAGGAGAACAACACATCAGTTCTACTAGGGATAAATAATAAACTGTTTGGGGAGCAAACACCTCCAAACAATGCTTGGGGAAGGCAACAATGCTTCACACGTCAAGACTTACCATTCTCAGATTATTGTTGACATTCCTTTTTCGAATTCAATGTTCTTAAAGTAAATGCCTTATTATTTCAAAAAAACGGTTATTCATTGATTTATTTATTTCAAAAATTATCATCATAAAAATGAAATTTTATTAAACAGAAACAAATAAGAATAACAACTGATTGGATAAAGGCTCAACTTTATTTAATAGAATGGTAGTCCGCAAATGGCAGGACTCCATGGATCTTTACAAAGTTTGAAAATGGTAATATACATGGAAAAAGGCTACATTGAATACAACGACTACTACTCTCCCTATCGACTTTGAAATTGAATTGTGCTTTATCCTCGATTGAGAATAATGAATCAGAACCAAGTGACTGGCAGTGTTGCTTCAACGATCAGGTCTAGCTGGATGTAGTTACTTGCCATACTCCCTAATTTTTGCCTAGACTTCCCCAAGGTGGGGTACTCAATCTACCAGGATGGTTTTTCTGTTTCATGTCTCTAATTTTTGCCTGGACCACCCTTTCAGGTTTTCAAACCACCGGGACGCTCATTTTTTCCTGAGCCACCCTTTCGGGTTTTCAACTTAGCGAGTTGTTCTTTTCTTTTTTTAGGCGAAGTATTTCTTGACTGCACCGACATTCACAGGACAATTGAACTCTTCACCATCCATAGTTGTAAGAATCAATGCACCATCTGAGAAGGCTCTCTTGACAACATATGGACCTTCATAATTAGGAGTCCACTTTCCCCTAAAATCAGGTTTGAAAGATAAGATCTTCTTGAGCACGAGGTCACCTTCTTAGAACACATGAGGTTTGACTTTCTTGTCAAAAGCTTTCTTCATTCTCTACTGATATAACTGACCATGACACATGGAAGTCAATCTCTTTTCTTCAATTAAATTGAGCTGATCAAACTTGGTCTGACACCATTCAGCTTCGATCAACTTGGCTTCCATCAACACACACATTGATGGGACCTCAACCTCCACTAGGAGCACAACTTCCATGCCATAAACAAGAGAGAAAGGGGTTGCCCATGTCGAAGTGCAGACAGATGTATGGTACCCATGCAAAGCAAATGGGAGAATCTCATGCCAATTTCTGTACTTCATAACCATCTTTTGGATAATCTTCTTAATATTCTTATTCGCAGCTTCAACAGTCCAATTCATCTTGGGTCTATAGGGAGAAGAATTATGATGTACTATTTTGAAGTCTTTGTAGAGCTCTTTCATCATGTTGTTATTCAAGTTCGATCCATTATCAGTAATGATCTTACTTGGCACACCATATCGGCATATGATTTGATTCTTGATAAAACTTACAATAACTTGATTGGTTACATTAGCATACAATGCCACTTCAACCCACTTCGTGAAGTAGTCAATAACCACTAAAATGAACTGATGTCCATTTGATGCCTTGGGATCTATCATTCCAATCATATTAATTCCCCATATGGATAATGGCCATGGAGAGGAAATGACAGTCAAAAGTGTCAGAAGAACATGAATCTATTCCGCATATATTTGACACTTGTGGCATTTCTTCATGTATTTGCAACAGTCAGATTCCATTGTCAGCCAATAGTAAACTACTCTCAAGATCTTCTTTGCCATAACATGTCCATTGGAATGAGTACCAAAGGAACCTTTATGGACTTCAGTCATCATTAGGTTTGCTTCGTGTCTATCCACGCATCTGAGCAAAACCATATCGAAATTTCTCTTGTAAAGCACATCACCATTCAGGTAGGAATTGCCAACCAGTCTTCATAAAGTCTTCTTGTCTTTCAAAGATGCCCCAAGCGGGTAAATCTGACTTTGAGAAAACACTTAATATCATGGTACCTTGGCTTATCATCTTTGATCTATTCAATAACAAATACATGAGTTGGCCTATCAAGGCGCATTACAGTCAGATTAGGAACTTCATTCCAAAAATTCACAACAATCATGGAAGCTAACATTGCAAGAGCATCTGCCATCCGGTTTTCATCTTGAGGGATATGATGAAACTCAACCTTTGTAAAGAAAGTTGATATCCTCCTTGCATAATATCTATACAGTATCAAATCGGGTTGATTCGTCTCCCATTCACCTTTAATCTGGTTAACAAGCAAACCTAAATCTCCATAGACGTAAATATATTTGATTCTAAGATCAATGAATTCTTTGAACCCCATAATACAGGCTTCGTACTCAGCCATATTATTCGTACATTTAAAGGTTAGTCTAGCTGTAAACGGAAAATGAGTGCCTTGAGGAGTAATAATCACTGCTCCAATGCCATTAGCATATGAATTAACAACTCCATCAAATACCATGCCCAAACAGGAACCAGGTTCTGGCCCTTCTTCAAGCAATAGTTCATCACAGTCTTTCATCTTCAAATATAATATCTCTTCATCAGGGAAATCAAGTTGTACTGACTGATAATCATCAATAGGTTGTGAGCCAAATGGTCAGCCAAGACACTACCTTTAATCGCTTTCTGAGCTTGGTATTCAATATCATACTCATATAACAACATCTGCCAACAGACAATACTCCTAGTTAAAGCAGGCTTTTCAAATATGTACTTGATTGGGTCCATCTTGGATATCAATCAAATAGTATGATTTAACATATACTGGCACAAACGTTTAGTAGCCTAAGCCAAAGCACATCATGTCTTCTCAAGCATAGAATACCGAGACTCACAATCGGTGAACTTCTTACTGAGGTAGTAAATAACATATTCTTTCTTACCATATTCATTTTGCTGACCAAGAACACAACACATACTCTCTTCAAGCACAATCAAATACATGATCAGTGGTCTTCCTTCAACAGGAGGAGACACAATCAGAGGCTCGAGAAGATATTCTTTAATACTGTCAAAAGCTTTATGGCAATCCTTGGTCCAATCACAAGACTGATCTTTCTGAAGGAGCTTGAATATAGGTGCATATGTGGCAGTCATATGCGATATAAATCTTGAAATATAGTTCAATCGACCGAGAAAACCTATGACTTACTTCTCAGTTTTAGGCGCATGCATTTCTTGTATTGCTTTGACCTTGGAAGGATCAACTTCAATACTCTTCTCACTGACAATAAAGCCCAACAACTTACCAGAGCGGACACCAAATGTACACTTATTGGGATTGAAGCGGAGTTTGTACTTCCTTAAATGCTGGAATAACTTCAATAAGTGCTCAACATGCTCATCTTCAGACCTTGATTTGGCAATCATATCATCAACGTATACCTCAATCTATTTATGCATCATAGCATGGAAAAGAGTGATCATGGCTCTTTGGTATGTTGCACCAGCATTCTTCAAATCGGAAGGCATCACTCGGTAACAAAATGTTCCCCAAGGCGTAATGAATGTGGTTTTCTCCATATCTTCGGGTGCCATTTTTATCTGATTATAACCGAAAAATCCATCCATAAAAGAGAAGATATTGAACTTATATGTATTATATACCAACATATCAATGTGTGGCAAGGGAAAATCATCTTTAGGACTAGCTTTGTTCAAGTATCTATAATCGACGCACATACGAATTTTTCCATCCTTCTTCGTAACATGCACAATATAGGTCACCCATTGAGGATATTCAGAGGTAACAAGGAAACTGGCATCAATCTGCTTTTGGACTTTTTCCTTGATCTTCACTGCCATGTCAGGATGAGTTCTTCTTAACTTTTGCTTGACTGGTGGACTTTCTGGCTTCAACTATAATTTATGCTCCACAATAATAGTATCAAGACCTAACGTGTCTTGATAGGACCAAGCAAACACATCAGAGTAATCTCGGAGAAGCTCAATCAACCCCTTCTTTACCTCTGGATGAAGTTGTGACCCAATCTTGACCTCCTTGATATCATCTTCGAAACCCAAGTTGACCAACTCAATTTGTTGTTCAAATGGCTGAATGGTTCTTTCCCCGTGCTCAAGCAAACGAGATAACTCATCATAAACATCTTCATCATCATTCTCTTCCTCGGCTTTGAACACAGGGAAATGAAAGTTCGGAGAGGGAGTAAGGTCATTATTTTCAATGGGTTTAAGAAGCAACCTGCATAATGATTTAATATTCTGATTTTAGAAATATGAAGTGCAAACATATATTATGCAGATATGGAAAAAATTATTGTCTATTTATGTTTTTTGTGATTACCATTTTCAGAAAAAAGTAAAAAGTAAAAATAAAATAAATGTGGATGAATAAAATTGCATTTTATTGATGATAATTGAAAATGCCTGCCAATGTTTTCTCTTCTCCCTTAGGCATCGGAGAAGGATTTTTCTTTAAACAATATGGTACACTACTTTGAACGATGAATTATAATAGAAACATCAATAACAACCCAATTGTTGCAAATTTGTCCATGCGTTACAAAGTTGGCACTGCCTTCTTCTCCATCTTCATCTTCATGAAGGATCGCAGTTGAGTGTTGTTCTTCCTTGTGGATGAACCCTTCGCTACGGAAAATCTGTTGCATAGCCTTGACTTCTTTCTTGAACGGCCCTTGCTCGAATCCTAAAATGGCCCGATTCTTGTTCTTAACCACTTCCATGACACGACCCCAATTGTCTGTATCACCAGCCTGAGCAATCTCTTGCGCATCTTTCAAAGAAGACATGGATACCCCAATCTTCTGGATCATATTAGCCATATACAAAGCTTGGAATAGAGTTGCAACAGCTTCACCGACTTCAACATACATGAAAGATGATAAGTGGCTCACTAACAGTGCCTTCTCACCTCCAACAATAACAAGCTTCCCATTCTTGATAAATTTGAGCTTTTGGTGTAGAGTTGACGTGACAACACATACTTCATGAATCCATGGCCTACCCAATAAGCATCTATAGGCCGGGTGGATATCTATTACCTGGAAAGTAATTTGGAAATCGCTCGGACCAATCTTAATTGGGAGGTTAACTTCTCCAATGACGGTTTTGCGAGAATTCTCAAACGCTTTCACAATCACACCACTATATCTCATGGGTGCTCCTTGAAAAGATAGCCTAGCCAAGGTAGACTTGGGTAGAATGTTAAAATATGAACCAATGGCTATCAAGACGTTGGAGAAGGCATCCTCCTTACATTTCATAGATATGTGGAGAGCTAGATTATGATTCCTACCTTCTTCTGGAAGCTCCTCATCACAAAAACTCAGATTGTTGCAGGCAGTAATGTTAGCAACTATGTGATCAAACTGATCAACCCTAACATTATGTTCAACATAGGCATGTTCAAGTAATTTTTGCAAAGCCTCACGATGTGCTTCAGAATTCATTAATAGAGATACAACAGAATTCTTGGAGGGCGTCTGGAGTAGCTGTTCCACGACGTTAAACCCACTCTTCTTTATTAGATGAAGTACTTCATCATTATCATCCTTATTCTTCAAAATGTTGGACTCACCATACTGACAGATTGGAGTGTTAACAAAATCAAACAAAGGAACAACCACACCGGCCTTCTTTCCAACTACGATGTTCTCAACAACCTTTGGGAATACCGGACTGAACAGTCGGCTGCTTAAGGTCACCTTGACAATGTTAATAATGCTTACTACTAAAGTAGCCGCGGAAAGAGGAACCTCTTGCCCATATTTGATCATAGTAGCATTGTACTAGTAAGGGAGAACCTTATCAGATGCATACGAGACTGGGACCGCCAATCGTATTACTAAAGGAGATACCGATCTATTGCTTCTCTTACTGCTATCATATTGAATCACCACTCGTTCAGGAGTTTTGAAAACTAGAACAATCACATTCACGCCATCATCCGAATTTCTAGCTTGGTGGATGTGAATCATACCTTCATTCATTAAACTTTGAATATCCCTTTTCACAATCATGCACCCACGTTGATTGACACTACAAATGATATAACCATCATGATCATTCTCGTATTCACTAATCTGACACAAAGTCTTATGAAGCTCTACCAAGGATCTTCAGATATGTTAGACATCATAAACTCTATACTCACCGGGACAACTGTCCACCATATTTATAGATGAGTTACCATGAGCGGGTAACAAATTGGCTTTAACATTCGACGCATGGTCCTCAAAGGACATCATCCCACTTCTTACTAACCGTTGAACCTTGTATTTTGACGAATAATAGTTCTCAATATCATGGCCCGGTGCCCCTTGTTGATTAGACTTATACCACCATGACAGAGGTTCAGGCATAGGCATATGACTTCTTGGCTGAACCAAAATTTTGACAATAAGAGATGGATATAGTTCGGCATAAGACATCGGAATAGGGTCAAATGTGACCTTCTTCTTCTCATAGTTGTTATGTTGATTATTGTTGTGATTGTTGTTATGAGTATATTGTTGTTGTTGTTGTTGAGGTTGGACTGTTGCTGATTGAACTACAAAATTATTGGAAAACACTGGAATAACAGAAGACACTTGATGATGTTGTTGATGAGATCTAGAACTCTTCTTCACATAAGGCTTCCTTCTCCTCTCCATAGTCACTGAATTAGTTTCTCCATCCTTCTTTTTCGATAAACCACTCCCATACTTCTTATTGCTTGACACTTCTTCTCTAGACAATCTTCCCTCACCGTCAGCTTCCTCTAGACGCATCCCCATGTTTACCATCTCGGTGAAATAATTGGGAGCGCTAACAATCATAGGCTCATAGTAAAATGAACTCAAAGTCTTGAGGAAGATATTTGTCATTTCTTTTTCTTCCAACGGAGGACTGATCTGAGCGACTAGCTCTCTGCATCTTTGCGCATATTCTTTAAATGTCTCTTTGTCTCTCTGAGACATAGACCTAAGTTGGTCACGATCAGGTGCCATATCCATGTTATACTTATACTGCTTGATAAAGGCCTCGCTTAAGTCATTAAAAGTACGAATGCAACCATTATCTAGACCCATGTACCAACGAAAAGCGGCATCGATCAGGTTATCCTGGAAATAATGAATGAGCAACTGATCGTTGTCTGTTTGGGTCGACATCTTACGGGGATACATCACAAGATGGATTATAGGGCAAGTGTTCCCCCTGTATTTCTCAAAGTCAGGGACCTTGAACTTAACAGAGATCTTCACATTGGGCACCAAGCAAAGCTCAAAGGCGCTCTTTCTAAACAAATCTTTTCCTCTCATGGTCTTCATTTCCTTCTTCAATTCTTGAAACTGAGCATTCATTTCATCCATATTTTCATATATATTTGGGCCTTCAGACGACTCAGAATGGTATATAGTCTCTTCAACACGAGGCATGACATGCACAACAGGAGAATGAGTATACATGACCGGGCGAGATGTCAACATAAGAGCAATGGTATGAGCATAACCCTCAAGCACATAGTTTTAAGGCATTCCCCAAGGGAATCCGATAAGAAAAGAGTGCACAAGTTGGTTGACTGGAGCCACAAACGCGGGTGTTGAGGTAATCTTGAAGATAACAGTTCATTGTTGCGGATTTATAGGAGCTTGAGTCGCCTGACTCTGAGCTGTGATGAGAGACTCCATACGAGTAGTAAGTCTAGTAATCTCCTCTTTGAGTTCACTGTTTTCGTGATCCAATTGATCCATCTTGCATTGATGATTAACACGAGTGTTGTAATGATGCGTCAGCTTGACTGATACAAAGATGAAGATTATGAGACACCTGATGGAAGGGCTAGAATGCAAGAAACCTGCAAAGCAAATGATGCATGAATGCAATGTTTTTGATTTTATTATTTTCAAGGAACATACAAAGTCTTATTTGCAAATATTTCAACAATAATAACAATTTGAATTGACCATAAAATCTCATTTTTTATTCATAATATTTTGGAAGGATTATACTGACTACAATTTCAGAAACCAAAATACAAATACAAGAGAAAAGGAAAATAACATCCTAAGGATACCTAGAAACTGCATCAAATGAACTGGCTATGGCCATGTACTTCCTTCGAATGCGTCTGATCTCTGACTCGTAGGCGGTCTTCATATGAGCTTTCTCGATGACAAGTGGATCAACGATCTTCTTCCAAGCACTGGAAGACTGAGGGATACTAGAGGAAAATAAATCCTCTGGCCCTCTCTCTCTGTCTGTCTCTCTCTCTCTCTCTCTATTAACTACACGATCTTTGAGGATCTCGATAAGTGCATCCTTGTCTTTCATCTCAAGTTACAACTCCACTTATTTTTGATTTAAAGCATGGAACCGTTCTTCCCAAAGGTCATTCTCTTGCTTTATCTTAGCTAGTGCGTCTTCCAACTTCTTTACGTATTGGTTAGGGAGAGTTGATGGCTCAACCACAACCATAGACATAGGTCTTTCACATGCATACGACATCTTAAGCTCCAAGGCTCTCTTCTTCACCCAACTAGTGTAAGGTTCCAAAGCTACACAATTGCACAGTCCAAGCTCGACTATTCCCTTCCTATGGACACTATGCCAAGCATGCACCATCCTACCCTTTAAGTTTTGGGGATATTTACCCTCTTGATAGAATAGACCTTCTAACTGAATGTTATTAGGTTTATCCTTTAAGGGGAACCCAAGTTGACGACTGATACGTTCGTGACTATATATAAAATATAGTCTATCGGGTACTTGACTACAAGTGCACAGTCCATTCGTTTTAGTTTTAAAAGATATCGAACCCACAGGGACCTATGGTCAAACTAGTTCTACTAACGTCACTATGTTTAGCTAAGGGAATGATTTATAGAAGTTCGGGTGCAGAATATTAAATCTAAGAGAAATTTAGTTCTAAGAAAGAATTGATGAAAGGAATCAGTATGCAACGCATTAATCGTTAGGGATTCGATAAGTCACCGGTGAATAGTTTAAATACCAAATATCTTTCAGTAGAAAATATTTATTTAAAAGGCTTTATCTCACACTCTCGTGATTGTTGACTCGGCCGATAGCTTTAAGTCAGAGTGTACGCTCTCGCTGTCCCATTTGAAGTTAAAAATAATTTTTGAAGATAAATAAGTTCTAATTGCTTTTAAAGTGCTCTCGCTGTTTTTAAACTCAATGCCTAGTTTTTACTATCCAGCTCGAGCCTCACGCTCTCGCGATTGTTGGTTCTCACCTTATTTAATTTCCCACTCTCGTGGCAAAATCGTATTAAATAGCTTCTCACTTTTGTGACAAAGTTAATTAAATTTAAATTAAAAACTTCAGCCTAAAAGATTGTTTGAGAAAAAGAGTTTTCACCGATTATTATTAAATCCCATCCAATTAAATTGTTACATACCGATACCGGTAGTTTAGCCGGACATGTTAAATAGCGCAAGCACAGAGCATAAACAGATTAACAGTGCAACAAACATAATTATAACAATAACAAAACAATGATAATAATAATTGAATAAAAACCTGGCAATTGGATTAACAGAGTATGGCGAATCTTGGAGTACTTGAACAATCCTCCACAGGTCGGTAGGATTCTGTTTCTTCAATACAATTGCTTACTAAATTAAATAAAGTGTATTAGTTGCCCAGTGTAGGAAACTACTACTTTGGCTAACTGGAAAATGAAAAGGAAAGGAGAAAACTGGAATTCTAAAGGGAATGGTAAATGAATTACAGTAATGGAAACAAAGTTGCTGAAAGAAAATAACTCTAAAAAAGCTAAAATGCTGTAGAAAATAAATTGCAGAGCGAAAGTGTAGATGTTCCATTTTTTTCCAACTTCTATCCTTTATATATTCCTTTGGTAGGTCTTGGCAGTTGAGAAAATTAAGGAAGACTGGTTGAGTGAGGAATCCATAAGGAAGTCATTCTGTTGGAGAGAATTTATGCACGTTTTGGTTGCCTCTAATGACTGCTTCAAGCGTAAAATCTGGCTGTGTGACGCTCGTCATGGGCCTGTGACGGTCGTCACAGGCTGGGCCGTGCCGGTCGTCATGCACCTTGTGACGGTCGTCACATCAACAATTTCTGTATTCTGGTTTTTCTGGTTTTTCTGCTGCTTTCTCATCTGTTTCTTCTTCTTTTTCTTCCTTTTCTACATTTTGCTCATCAATGCCTGGAGATTGAAATACCTGCAAAAGTAACTCGAATACTTGCGGAATAATCGGAATATAAATTAAAGTGGTATGATCTTTGAGTGTAAATCAAGGCAAATATCTGATGTATTTTCGCGTTATCAAACTCCCCTAAACTTGAATCTTTGCTTGTCCTCAAGCAAATAAAATTTGAAAACATAGTTAAATGCGAATACATTTCCAATTCGTACGTGGTCGTCAGATGGTTTGTTAAGATGGCCGATACTCAAGTAAAACACTAAAGATACAGTGACGACATAAGCAATAAGCATTAACGTAGATCTCTCCTTTGTACAAGCCAGTTCGAATCATGCTATTATAGCTTAACCTAGTGTCTCTCGTTCCTATTTCACCCGGTTTCATTCTAGCGCAATCATATTAAGCCCTTTGCCTCCGCACGCACTTAGTGAAGTAGCCGGTTAGTGACTTTGATCCTTTTCTTAGCACGGGGTCTGGTACACTAGTGCGGTACCCCTTTATATATCCCCTTTTTGAAGGTTGTGGGGGATCGAACCGTAGTTCGCCCTACCGAGTCCAGTACCAGGTACCTCTGAACCAACCAACTGGTTTTTCTGTTCCTTCTTTTTTTGTACATCTTGCTACCTTTTGTATGGTTCGTTTATTAATTTCTTGATAGCAAAAGTATGAAGGATTTTCTTAATTTGTAGGCATCAAACACTTATATTCATAGGCTCTTCACATGGTTTGCGCTTGAGACGGTGCTGACTGCTAGTATAAACTACTAGGGGTCAATCTAGGACGGTGACTTAAGGTATCGGCGTAATGGTTATTCAAACTGATCTTGCAGAAGTGAGGGATCTAAGGTGTCGGGACGGTATCAATCTTGTTAGATCTTTCTCAGTTTTCCTAACAGAACCTCTGTAAGACAACCTATATACTCGTAGGATATGCATTTAATCTTAAGGACAAAAATTTTGTTATGCCAAATTATGTATAAATGATTGAATGATGGTAACATTTTAATAAGGACAAATAATTTTTTTTTGTATTGGCTAAAAAAATACTAACAATAGAAACAAGTAGAGGAATGATAAGGATTTCCTCCCACATTTAATCAATGCATTGTCCTCAATGCGATAGTATAAAGAATAAAAGGAAAGAAACATGAAAGTCACTACTTGTCGTTACGCTGTTGGCTTCTGCGTGCTCTGGCTCTTTCTCGTGCGCGCTCACCTCTTCCTCGCTGGGTAGGATCTAACCCTACATGCTGAGTATACTCCTGGATGACATCTACGCGATATGTGAGGGCACTCATCTGGTCTGAAAGCTCCGCCATCCCCTGGTCATGCCAGTTTGCATAGTCGTGTTGATCCCGTTGTATCTGCTGGGTCACTTGCATCATTTCCGTCTGGCGTTCTTCCATCCTCTGGTTGTGTCGCAGCATCTCAGCGTAGATGTTTTCCATGGTGGCGGGTCTTTGCCCGCTTCTTCGCTGTCCTCGGGAAGATGTCTCTGCAGTGTACTCCTGAGGTGGCTGAGGCATGCCTCGGTCAAGCTCCTCCTCGATTTCATCTGCTCCATTATCAGGATCCCCTTTATTTTCCTCAGGGGCATCCAGATCAAAAATCCAATTCTCCATATTTTGCGGATCTCTACGGTTCTTGTTGGGTATGATGATGCTTCGAACTATCTTGTTTCTGACAACAGGATGATACTTCTCGTCGTCTCTGGCCTTGATTATGTGTGAAGCACGACAATAGTCGATGTCGAGGAACTCGGCTGGCAAGGCTGGCAAGTTGGCAAGCCTATCTCCCAGATTCAGGCCTAGTGCTATGGAGGTGATGATTCCCCCAAAACAAAATGCCTGGCTGCCTCTCATGCATGCAGCCTGGATGTTGGGTAACAGGAAATGAGTGGCATTGAATGCGATTAGGGTAAATACACAATGAAGAAGGAAAAGTTCCTTGGAGTTTACCTTATGATTGCTGACTCTTCTGAAAACTGTGTGCCCCAGGACTCGGTGGATATATCTAATGGATGGGTTGTGAATGTAAGTTGTGTTAAGCGTATCCCAACTCGTGGCGTTCATGTTGGTGAGGCTATGCCATACTCCAAATGCTACCTCTGACCATCCGTCAGGGATACAACAGTGAACTCCTTCTCCATGTCGGAAGCCAAGCATTCACGCTATCTGAGTTTGGTTTAGGGAATACTCGGTGCCGAACATTCTAAATGTGGCGACTCCGGTGAGAAAATGAGTTGCGCCAGGGGGTGTAATATAGGAGAAGGAACTCAGGAATTCCAGGGTCATCGCTTCGTAGGTTGGTTACGGTGTGGTGCGCAGCTGCGTCAAGCTGGAGTCACTACGCCAAAAACTGGAATAGACAGCGTACCTTAGAGGGCGCTTTATTACAAAAGCGCACTCTAAAGTGAAGCGAAAAAATAAGGAGCGAACAACTGGAATAGACAGCGCACTTTAGAGGGCGCTTTTGTAATAAAGCGCCCTCTAAGGTGAAGCGAAAAAATAAGGAGGAGATAGAGGGACAACAATACAGGGCGCTTTTTAGAAAGCTCCCTCTAAGGTTACCCTTAGAGGGCGCTTTTTAAAAAGTGCTCTATAAGTCCATGTGCATTTCCAGTTTATAAAGCGCTTTTGGAAAGCCTTAGAGAGCGCTTTCATAAGCGCCCTCTTAGGCCCCCTTTAGAGGGCGCTTTTTTTCCACAAGCGCCCTCTAAGGTCCCCTTTAGTAAACATTAAAATTATAACATACTGCGCGTTTTATTATTTCACTCTCTGTTATTTTCGTTCTTTTTCACGTTAGGGTTCTCACTGCTACGATTTTCGCTACTTCTAAGGCGTTCTCCTTCCACCTCTGTTAGATCTACGACGTTTCCTCCTTCTATTAATTCGTTGTTAGTTGTTCGATTTTGACACCATAGGTATTTTTCTAATCTTCATATTACTTGGTTTCTCTTCTGACGTTCGCTATTGTTCATTTTTGGTTTCATTTTTCTTGGTTCATACATTTATTGAGTATTCTCAACAATAATTATTGTGTTGCAATGCTAGCAATGGAGACTAGGCATTATGGGTTAAATTTCACCAACTGTTCCATTTGTTTCTCGATGTAGAAAAAGGAGGCAGCAATATCTAAAACACCTTCTACCAATCAAAGGTACACTATGCAGCTTATGAGTGTATTTATTCTAGCATACATAGCGTAGCTAGTAACTTAAGAAGTTTAGGTATGGATGTTATTTGATAGAGTAAATTAGAGTCGACTATTCTTCTGTTAGCTTTCAGTTAGACCATTATACAATTCTACATATATATTTTCTAGTCAATGTTTATCTTTTGTAAAAACTATATGATGATATATAACTATGCTACAAATTAGTGCATACCACTAATGCTTAATGCATGGTTCATACATTCTCATGCTATTGAAGTCAGAGATATCTGAAAATGTTGAGAAACTAACTCAATAAACCAAAATTGTTTTGGTTTTGGATTGTTGTTGGAGACATGAATGCCCTGCACAGAGACTAACTCAATAAAGCGAAATTGTTTTGTCTCATCCCATTTTTGGTTTCTCTTCTAAAATTGTTTTTTGTTTATTCTAATTAGTAATGGATAATACATGGATGTCTTCCAATCGATTGTCGGAGAGTACGAGAATGGGGTATCAGAATTCGTTAAGTTTGCCGTTGCGCACGCCGAAGACCCCAGTAGAATGATATGTCCTTGCTTGGGTTGTTGTTATGGGAAACGGGTTGACGCAGTTCAGTTGACATCGCATCTAATGAGGCATGGAATTGATCGAAGTTATACATGTTGGAATTTGCATGGTGAGAAAAGTAACGAGAATGTTGAACCGGGGGATAGTACGACCTATGCCTCAAACTATAGTGGCGCAGATACATACGATTGTGATCGAGTTGAAGAGATTGCAGAAGCACTTGAAGGAGATCTTAAGGATTGTCCCGAAATGTTTGAGAGGTTGGTAAGTGATGCAGAGAAACCTTTGTATGACGGTTGCACTAAATTCACAAGGATGTTCTCCGAGGTTTAAATCCCAATAGAAATGAAAATTGGATAGTACGAGAGCACAATCGATGTTTTATACCTTGGTTTAAGGATCATATTTATTCAAAGTATTATTCAGATCCCGCTTCAATAACAGAAAGGTTGAGATGCTTAGCATATGGTCCAAGTTTCCATGTTTTTTCTTATAGCGCATACGCGATTAATGGATACACATTTTATACCAAAGAACAAGATGATAAAAGTACTATGCAGAATAGTGGTGTCACCGTGGTAGCTGAAGCGATGCACATATCAAGTGTGAAGGACTTAAACCCCAAATTTGCAAATCTGTCGTATTTTGGTGTTATCGAGCGCATTTGGGTGTTTGATTATGAGAAGTTTCAGATTCCTATATTTGGTTGCAAGTGGGTTGAAAATAATAACGACATTCGAATGGATAAGTCAGGATTTTTGCAAGTGGATCTTAATAGGGTGGGATATAAAGATGAGTCTTTTATTCTAGCCTCTCAAGCTAGACAAGTGTTCTATGTCAATGATCCGAAAAGTACAAAATGGTCTATAGTTCTTTTTTCCAACAAAGTAATTGATGAAAACACTGGAGATCAAGGTGATATTGATGTTGAGATTGAATCGTTTACCAGAAATGATCAAGATGAGAATATTATATCAAATGATTCATATATTAGAAATGATCATAATGAGGGTATTTGGATCAATCCAACCGTCAGTGTTGTTAAGAGACATGTAGAACATATTCCAACCAAGAAAAGAAAGAGAACTTAGTGAAAAAGGTACAGGTCAAATGATTTTAATTGTTTTCTTTATTACAAGTAAAATGGCTTTTATTACAGCAAATCGAGTCAGTTGCATAAAAAAAAAAGGTATAAACACAATTATATGATATTTATGCATAGAAAATGTTAATTCTTGATCTTATACTTCACCTAACTAATTTTATGATATTTTAGGTTCATGCTATTGATATTGAACAAAAAGAGGTTGTTGCTAAGAAGACTGCGGCTAGCAAAAAAAACATACATCTCAGAGATGCTTTTGCTACTTAGTTTTATTTCTTTTTAAGTTATGAATTGGTTGTATATTTAGAATCTTTAGAAGTTAAACGATTATATATCAGTGGATTGTTGTATATGTATAGATTGTTGTATATAAGGCTTGTTGAATGCAATGTGTGAAAAAGGGCTTCAAATTATACAGTTTTAGGTGTACTGCTTCAATATACAGTTGTCTAAAATAAATAAAAAAATATAGCGCTTTTTAAAAATAATAATTTAAATAACCACCCACTTTAGAGGGCGCTTTCCAAAATAAGCGCCCTCTAAACCCTTTAAATTTCCACTTTAGAGGGCGCTTTCCAGTAAAAGCGCCCTCTAAACCCTTAAAAGTTTCCACTTTAGAGGGCGCTTTCCAGTAAAAGCGCCCTCTAAACCCTTAAAAGTTTCCACTTTAGAGGGCGCTTTCTTTAAAAAGCGCCCTCTAAAGTGGCCCTTAAAGGGCTTAAAGAGCCACTTTAGAGAGCGCTTTCACCAGGAAAAAAAGCGCTGTCTTTACCTATGCAAGCGCCAGATTAGAGGGCGCTTTAAAGCGCTGTTATAGGCCAAAAAAAGAGCCCTCTTTTCCCTTATTTGGCGTAGTGAGTTGGTCAGCATCCACCCCACGCCATCCAAAAGTCCCAGCTCTGTCAGACATTCATTATCAATATACCTCGTAGCTTGGACTGAACGTTGGTAGAACTTGAGGTAGTTGTCTCTTTGGCGCTCGTCGGCTTCTCCGCTTCTGAATACGACAATTGAGAGGTCGGGAGCAGCTCTTTCTTGATGGGCCATTGGTGAGGTTTTTGAAAATAAAGGCGTTGGTGGGAGGGATGGATGTGGTGGGATACACGCTTCTCGCTTAAAAATATGTAAATGATTGAATAATGGTGAAAAGAGTGATGTGAGTAGGATGATTGATGAGGAAGAAGAGAGGAAGAGCGCCTGTATTTATAGGCGTGCTCTCTGGTTTCGTGACGGTCGTCACGCGCAACGGGTGTGTAACGGTCGTCTTCAACGGTCATATGTTCGTAACGGTCATTTGCATGCCGTGTGACGATCGTGGTGGATCCGTGACAGTCGTCACGTCTGCGAGATGGGCGTCACACTATATGTGACGGTCGTCACATGCTTGTTTGCAAATTTTTCATTTTTTCATTAAATGTTGCAGCAGTTTAATACAGTATAATATGATAACTGAGCAATTGAATTTAAAAGCATAAATAAATAAATATAGAAGCATAAGTAAATAAATAAACATAGAAGCATAAATAAATGAATAACAATGTTATTAAATTAATAGATTAAAATTAAATGTAATATAAGAAAAAAATAACAATAAAAGAGCAATAAACAAAAGCAATAAAATGTGCTCCCTCCCCACACAAAATATAGCAGTGTCCTCATTGCTTAGTGTGAGTAGGACAGATCAATGGTCAGTGATATTAGCCACGGTTCTGAGTTAGTAACTAGAAGCAACAAGTATTACTGCATAGAATCAAGAAGAGGGGAGCAAAAATAAAGAAGAAAATCAAAGAAGGAAAATACTTTGTAACAAAGATAACAAATAAAAGAAAAGGCGGGTTGTCTCCCACTAAGCACTTTGTTTAATGTCGTAAGTTTGACAGTAGCGTCACGATGTACTAGTTTTGGGGTTGAGCAGGAAGCTCTATAAGTCTGAGCCTCTTTGAATAGTCTCTATTTTCAATATTATGATAATGTTTTAATCGTTGCCCGTTTACTATAAATGGTTCACTATTCCGACCTTTGATTTCTATCGCACCGCTTTTAAGGACTTTAGTGATTTCGAAAGGGCCTGACCACCTAGATTTAAGTTTTCCCGGAAAAAGCTTAAGTCTTTAATTGAATAGTAGTACTATATCACCGACATTAAACTCTTTCCTAGATATACGTTTGTCGTGCCATCTTTTGGTTTGCTCTTTGTATATCCTGGCATTCTCATAGGCGTCCAGTCTCAATTCTTCCAATTCGTGAATGTCCAAAATTCGTTTCTCATCTGCGGAAGTATAATTTATATTTAGGGTCTTAATTGCCCAGTAAGCTTTGTGTTCTAATTCCACAGGGAGATGACATGATTTACCGTAGACTAATTTAAAGGGTGTGGTCCCTATTAGGGTTTTGTAAGTTGTCCTATTGGCCCACAGAGCTTTGTTTAGTTTAGATGACCAGTCTTTTCTGGATATTCCAACAATCTTTTCTAGAATCTGTTTGATCTCTCGATTCGAAACTTCGACTTGCCTGCTGGTTTGTGGGTGATAAGGTGTTGTTACATGGTGTCGGACTCCATACTTCAGAAGAAGTTTTTCAAAGATATTTGATATGAAGTGGGAGCCACCGTCACTAACTACTAGTTTTGGCACACCGAATCTAGGAAAGATGATGTTCTTGAACAAGTTAATCACTACTCGTGTGTCATTTGTCGGAGAAGCTACAACCTCGATCCATTTTGAAACATAATCGACAACAACAAGTATGTACTTATTACCAAAATAAGATGGGAATGGTCCCATGAAGTCAATCCCTCATACATCGAAGACTTCCACTTCTAAGATTCCTGTTTGTGGCATTTCATCGTGTCTTGAGATGTTACCAGTGCGTTGGCACCGATCATATTTTATAACCGCATTATGGACATCTTTCCATAGAGTAGGCCAAAAGAGGCCCGATTGTAGGATCTTAGTACAGGTCTTTGAGGTACTTGCATACCCTCCATAGGGAGCGGAATGGCAATGAGAGATTATGTCTTCTATTTCATCCTCAGGAACACATCGACGAAAAATACCGCCGGTACCTCTTTTGAAAAGCA
The DNA here is from genome assembly GCF_024323335.1 of Lathyrus oleraceus. Taxonomy (NCBI): domain Eukaryota; kingdom Viridiplantae; phylum Streptophyta; class Magnoliopsida; order Fabales; family Fabaceae; genus Lathyrus; species Lathyrus oleraceus. Next base: position 323,314,299 of record NC_066580.1, on the reverse strand, counting down.
GAGGTTCATCCCAGTAGTATTGTTTTAGATCATGAAAGAATTTCTTCTTTTGTTGGTAAGATAGGTCCGGTGGGAGTACTCCAATAGCTAGGTAGTTTACGAAATCAGCATACCATGGCAGAGTTGCATTCACATGAATTTCTTCCACGAATTCTTCTATTTCGGTATCATTTATTGTTAGTTCAGATATGTCGCTTTCCATTTGGGCTATGAGTCGTTCGTAAGGGAAATCGTCATTGATTGGAATTTGTTCAGGTTTATTCCCTTCGATTCGTGATAAGTGGTCTGCTACTACGTTTTTAGTACCCTTCTTATCTTTTATCTCTAAGTCAAATTCTTGTAAGAGGAGGATCCATCTTAAAAGTCTTGGTTTGGCATCCTTCTTACTTAGCAGATATCTAATAGCGGCGTGGTCGATATAGATAATAATTTTTGCCCTACTAGGTAGGAACGAAATTTGTCCAAGGCGAACACGACGGCTAAAAGTTCTTTTTCAGTGGTGGCGTAGTTCATTTGGGTTGGATCTAGTGTTCTACTTGCGTAGTAGATAGCATGAAGTTTCTTATCCTTTCTTTGTTCTAGTACTGCGCCTACTGCATAATCACTCGCATCACACATGATTTCAAAAGGTAATCTCCAGTCAGGTGGTTGCTGTCGCATCCGCGAAAAACAACCGGCGGGCTAAAACAAAACAACACAGAGCCGCCACCGTGCGTTATTTATCCCAAAAGAGGGAAAGGAAATGCTCGAAGTAAACCTGGAAAAGACATGGTCTCGCGACCAAAGAGATGGGATCGGGAGTCGGTTACGCAAGGGGAAGGTATTAGCACCCTTCACGTCCGTCGTACTCGACGGGATCCACGCTCAAAAAGATAGGATAAGGTTGCTAAAACACTGCTCAAAACATCACACACACACACTGGAAACAACACAGGTGGAAGAAGAGGGGAAAGGGCTCGCTAGGATATCGCATCCTATGCCTACGTATCTCATCTGGAATGAGAATCAGAGCTACCGTAGTTCGGCTCACGCACGCCGAAACAAAACACACGCCCAAACGCTGAGACGTCAAAACAAACACACAAACAGGCAAACATGGAAACCGAATGCCAATAGCTGGACTTACATCAGACTCCGAACCAAACAAACCCACACTGGAAACCAAATGCCAATTGTTGGGCTTATATTGGACTCCGAGCACACAACAATAGGATACGAAATGCCAATCGCTGGGCTTACATCCATCTCCTAACACATACAAAAAGAAAAAGGGTGCCCAGAGAGATCTCGTACGACCTCCTGCCTACGTACCTCATCTGGTATGAGGATCAGGGCAACGTAGTTCCCCTTAACAGGGGAGAAACTTTCTCCTAACCAGAGACTGGGAAATGACCAACTAGAAGGGAGACTGACTCGAGCCTAATAGTTATCATGTATTCCACAATGGTCCTAGGTTGAGTTTTCTATCTAACTTGCACAGGAAGCAAGGTATCTTAAATAGCACAATCAAAACAAAGCAAACATACACACAATTAGCACACACTATATACAAACAAAGTGGGCTCACACAAGGTTAGGCTGTGAAACACAAGCCAACTGGAACCGGGTGATGTTAGCTCTTAACCCTAACATTGAGAGTTAGGGTGAAGCAGATGAAATGGGAAGTGAGGGTAAGACCTCACAGCTCTTATCCCTGGCCTGGGAGAGCTTCAGACAAATGAAAGTGTGGGAGTTCAGAAAGTTGGAACTCTTCTCCACATATGACTGACTCAACAAAGATCTTGGGTTAATATCCACAATGCATCAACACAAGGTGTGTGAGCAAAGGGATGACTCAACTGAATAGCAGGAGATGGATTACACATCTCTTTTATCTGCCAATAGCCTCATAAGAGGACTTTTCCTGCTTGGCACAAAGATAAACAATCACAAGCATTGCCTCTTAAGGAGGACTTCAGACAGGTGCCTGCCCAAGTAACAGGACAGGTCTTCCAGACTACATGAAGTCAGTGAGTTATACCTCAATTGGTTAAGCAACCAAGCAACTGCAAAAGCAAGTTCAAAGAACTTAAGCAACTAATGTACCTGAAAACAATCTAATTCAATCAGTATACAACTCAAAAAGCCAAACAGACAATGGTCAACAGTCAACAGTTAACTGTACACAGTCAAACAACCAAACAAGCAATGAGTGCAAGCTCAACTCAAAGGATCTAAAATCCACCTACAAAACAAGTCAAAATTAGTCAAGATAAACCAAATAGTCAACTCAAGCAATGTGAATCAATTCCCTCATAGCCATATGCTTCTTAACCTGCAAACCAAGCTCAAACATGAGAAGCAAACCACTAGGACAAGGCCTAGGGTCAAAGAGGGAGAAATAATTCAAAACAGAGCATGAAAATTGACAAGACTCAAGCTCAATCAATTAAGAACATCATCCAAGTGGGCTCATATCAATAGCATCAACCAATTTCATTTCACAAGACAAATAAGGCAAAGCATGCAAGTTGAAAGCTCATTGAAGCAACCAGAATGAACCAATCCACATCAACTCAAAAGTGATTCAATAAATCTCAAGAAAAATCATGGCTAAACAGAACACATCACATGATTAACATACCAAAAATCAAGGCATTTGGACAAGTTTAGACAAGGCAATTAAAATCCATGAGGCAAGGTATGCACAAACAAGCTCAAATGAGGCACAATTTCATACATCAACTTAACACAAGCCTAAAACAGAATCCACACATGATAAATGTCTCAAACCAAAGCCACAATAAACTTCAAAGTGTCTAGAATGTGCAAAATCTCAAATCCATATGATAAACATCAAGCATTTCACAAATCATTGAAGTTCATGACTATCCAAAAGTCCACAAATGACAAGCCAGCAAGAAAAATCTCAAACAAATCAGAAATGAATCCAAAAATTCCATAAACATTCATGATCAATCCTAACATCCAGAAGAAACATCATGCAAAAAATCAGATTATTTGGCATTGAATTGGCATGGCAAAGAAAATCCACAAGTCAAGCAAGAAAAGGTGTGACACACATTGTCACACCTATATTAAACAGATCATATCTCCACAACCAGAAATGAGAAAAATGCAAACTCTATACCAAAATGACCAGCAAGATGTCTATTTTAAGCATGCAAAATTTCACAATCATTGGATTAAAATCCATCATTTCACAAAGCAAATGGCATGATAGGTCAAGAAAATACACACATGAACAATCCCTAAGCCAAAACAAATTCCATCCGTGCACAATTTCTAGAAAAAATCTCATAAAATACTAGACATGATGAGGAACAAAGTGCAAAAAATCCCAGGCCAATTGGATCACTATTCATGAACTTATGAATTTTCTAAGTGAGTGGAAAAATAGAAATCACATAGATGAATGTACATGAACATGGATGAAGGAAAGGAATAAAATGCAAAAGGAAGTTTGGAAATGTCTAGAGCCAGGATTCGAACCGAGGGAATATTTGAAAGTGGCGCGTTTCATCATGAAACGCACCGTTTCATTAAGCTTATGTGGCCGTGTGAATGAACGAGAGCCAATCATCGTGCCACGCTGGATTTAATGCAGCCAATACATGGCCAGAAACAAGAAAACTCATGCAATCACGCGCTCAAGAGATCTACAGCATTTCTGGAAAGCAAAACCTAACGCATTCATCATGTTCATCAATATTTTCCAGGTCAAGAACAATTGTTCACAGAAATGCAAAATGAATACACCATTGGATTCATCTTTCAACATACATTAACATGCTAGGCTTGGATTTTGCTAAATCAAACTATATCAAAAGATTCGCATGCAAGAACTTTCATGTGCCAAACTTAGATCAACCATAACTTGCTCATTTCTTAATGAAAATCCACGATACAAAGGTCAGTGTGATCACCAATGAAGGATCTACAACATGCATCCATCAATTTTAAGAATCATGACATGCGAAATCTAACCTTGTTGGAAGTGCAGAACTGGATTTGCTGCTTTCAAGCCTTGTAATGTCCAAACAGGTGATCTAACACTCTTGTACAATGGAATGGATGACGGTTGATAGCTCAATTGCACTTGATGTTGTTCAAATCCTCGACTGCCATGAATGGATGCTTGCTTCAACAGTTCCAAAATGTGCACGAAATCCTTGAAATCTTGCTTCAATCTTGTTCAAAAATGCTTGTGGATCATGGATTGATCAAGAACAAGGCAAGGTGTGTGAAGAATTTTGGATGAAAAGTGAGAGAAAAAGTTTGAAGAGATTTGTGCAAATGGATCTAGATCTGAGAATTTGATGTGTTAATCATGAAAACAGTTATGCTTTAGCTTTTATATGAGTTGTTAATGATGTTGGTTAATCACAATTAGGCTAATGCAAGTGGATTAGTGAAAACCAAGTTTTTATGCAAATGTGCAAATTGCCTTATGCATGTCATGACCAATGCTACAGTGCACGATTTCCTTCTTAATTCACATGGAAATGTTGTGCAGAAGCCAAGGCAAGTGTAAAAATATGAAAATAATGCTTAACTTTTGAATTTGACTTTTCCCTCCAAAATTCAAATAGAAAGTCAAATATTTTTGTGATCAAAATGCATGGCCTATGATGCATGAATTGGATAGAGCATGTCAAAACAAGAATGTTGCAAAAAGAACCACTTCAATTGGCCTTTTGGTTCAAAAGTTATGCACTTGTGAAGTTCAAATTATCTTGACCATGATTGATCCATATTTTCTCAACCATACATGAGAAATTCATGTTCTTGGACTTTTTGGAAAAGTGAGAGCAAGATCTTCAACTTTCATGTTGGACAAAATTTCATTTGAAGCATTTTTGATGACATAATCTTGAGGAGAAAACCTTTCCATTTTTGGCAATTTCAAATTACAAGTCACTTTCTATTTTTGGAAAGTTTTGTCCTGACTTTATTTTCTTCAATGTTGATGTTTGAAATGTCAAATGAGACTTGTTTGAACATGAATGAAGTATTTCTAACCACTTCCCACCTCCAAATCCAACAGTTGACTTTTGGTTGACTTTTTCAGTTGATAGATGACTTGGTCATGCACAGATGAATTTGAGCCTCAATCTTCTGATGAAATGGCTCCAAAACGAAACCCTAGCTTTCAAAAGCTCCATAAAACCATATGATGATCCCCATCTCATAAAAGACCTCATCTCCTTGAAAAGCCCTGATTGACTCAATTCAACTGATTAGGGTTGACTAGAGGTCAAAACCCTAATCCCAAGGAACTGATCAGGCACAATGAATCTCTTGGTGATGATAAGACCAAGGATGATGGTGATGTACCATTTCAACCAAGATAATACCCAATCTCCTTGAGGAACCAAGAAAACCCTAATTGACGCACAATCCTCAGATGATTAGTGATCAATTCAACAAGACCATCAGGCTTGAATCTTTTAACCTCTTTATCTTCTGAATAAGACTTAGGAGGATGACTTGCTCAATGCTTCCACATGACATGCAAAGATGCAATGACTAATGTCCTAAAAATGAAATGCAATATGCTAAGCTAGTCCCAAGAGAGGAGGGCAAATTTTGAGGTGTTACAGCTGCCCCTATTCAATCCACTGTGAACCTGTCGATATGAACAACCTCGACTTTCAGATGATCAGGGTGAAGAGTGATTGAATACCAAGAACAGACGAACAATTTGCACTCTGATGGGAAAATAATTAACAACGCCTGTCAGAATTGGCGAAGAAGCAATCTTGAAGGAAGAACCCGTCTGGTACGGAGAAAATCGGCCCGAATACCAAAACAGAATGTTGACCGGTACACTAAAATAGATGGTAACACAGGGATAACCATGGCCTGAACACCACCTATCCGCTGGGGATTATTATTTTTTACTTTTCTTGAACCCTAAAACTTTCTGATTGATAATCTTTTTTGTTTTCTTGAACCCCAGAACTTTCTGATTGATAATCTTTTTTGTTTTCTTGAACCCCGAACCAATATTTTCTCGCGTATGATCCCGGATCACCGCAGTTGAACCCCGACAACTTCACAGTAGTCTTGTTTGCCAAATAATGAACCCCGCTTTCCATTTTGAACCCCAGTCGCCTGACGATAACTTGTGATCGCCATTGTGAACCCCGTTCTCCAGAAAACACCCCGTGTCTCCCTTTCTCCATTTGGACCCCGTTCTCCAGAAAATGCCTCGACACTTCCTTTTCTCCATTTGGACCCCGTTCTCCAGAAAATGCCTCAACACTTCCTTTTCTCCATTTGAACCCCGCTCTCCAGAAACTCGTGATAATTCCGCTGACAACATCGGAAATAACACCAAAACACCACTCTGAGGGCGACATATCAGAGGGTACACCTTCACAAAAGGAAGGTAACATGTGCAATTCTTCCTCAGAAGACACCCCTAACGACCTCTGTTGACCTCAGCCAAAGTCTAAGGTGACACATGAACAGAAGATAATCCTGAGGACCTCATCTCGGATATAATCTTCAACTCCAATCTCCATTTGAACCCCATTCTCCAGAAAATGCCTCAACACTTCCCTTTCTCCATTTGAACCCCGTTCTCCAGAAAATGCCGCAACACTTCCTTTTCTCCGATTGAACTGTATTTTCGCGCTGATCGCGTAACGTCCTTTGATTTTATTTCCATCTTCGCCCGACGGAAAAGTTTCCTCCAGTATCGTACTACTGGGGAACATTGCTAACCTGACGTCATGATGTTAAACTCCTCAGAGTAACATCTCCAAATTCTATCTCGCACGACAGAAATTTCCTCCAGTATCGCACTACTGGGGAATATTGTTGACCCAATACCACGATGCTAAACTCCTCAGAGTATCATCTTCACCGACTGGCAAAACCCATTCTCGGATGGTAACCACGGCTTGGGATAACTGATGCTTGCAATGCTGATGTTGATCTTCCAACCAGCGAAACCACTTCTCAAACGGTAACCACGGCTTGAGTAGCACCTTCACCCACTGGCGAAACCAAATCTCAAACGGTAACCTCGGCTTGAGACTAGCTGATGCTTGCAATGATGATGCATGATGATTTTTAGCGCAATGCTCCATAATTATGGAAATGCTACGCAATTTATTATGCAATATGCTATGATCTCCTAAATGATGCATGCATAAAAAAGTATCCCCCTTAAGGGACTCTTCTGGGGAGCTCGAGGCACTCTGCTGAGGAACTCGCCACTGCTCCAACTTCACCCTGCTGGGGAATAGCATTGCTGCTGGGAGAAAGGACCATCTTTACCAGGGATAACCTCTCCTGCACCCAATCCACTTGGGGACTTCGCTGGGGAAAGAACCACCAACGCACTCTGTGGGGAAACCAACAATCTCTGACTTACTGGGGATACAACAATCCCGACTCTGCTTGGAGAAACCAAAACCAATAGATACCTCCATTGAGAAATAACAACCTTCAGGCCTGGTTGCTGAGGAAACACCGATCTCAAACCTGCTGGGGAGATAACCATCCCGACCCTGCTAGGGAAAACACAGACCTTGAATCTGTTGGGGAGGTAACAACACCCACTCTGCTTGGAGAAACCAGGGAAGTCTGGTACTGAACACCCGTCGACTCGTCGAACTAGGGCATTCACCGTCCAAATCCACTATCAGCTTTCTAATTTTGAGAACTCCCAGACTCGTCTAGACTTTTCTGATTCATCACCTTGTATTCTTGACTGCTCCGTCCTCTACGGAGAACAAACTCCTCAGATTGGTACAAACTTTCTAATCTTCAGACTTTGAAGAGTCTTCTTGATTAATATCCAGGATCGTCGTACGTCTCGCCGTCATCTTTTCACCATTCTTCCATCCATTCTTCCCTGATCGGACTCTACGGGGATCTTTTCGTCAAAAGCTTCCACATCACCACCTGCGAGTGAGTGAAAATATCTAACAGTACCTGCAAAAGAGATCGTTAGATAAAAACGTGCCCCAGGCGTGTCAAGATTTCAACACTTGGGTCGCTCAACCTTCCGAATAAGATTTAAAGCTTTCAATCTTACAAGCATGCATTGGAAGAGACCTGTATGTCTTAAAATGCAAAGATTCTTTATAAAAAATAACTGGATGTTTTTGCAATCAAAGCGGTAAATGAAAAACAAAAACAAAATTATTTGACTGAATATGCATTTTATTGATTGAAAAAGTGTGGCTTAAACTGAGCAATACAAAGGAAGCAATTCCTGAAAAGAGGTAATTGCGCACAAAAGGAAAAATTTATCCTAATGGCAATGTGAAACCCGTGATCTCATCGAGTTCCAACTCGGTTACACCCCATATGTCCTCAGACTCTCCGTGCTTTCTGCCTTCTGAACAAGACGCTTCCGACGGATCCCTGCTGGGGATTATCCATATCATATCCAAAGTACAAACGCTCATGCCAGACGCAGTTATTCATTTCAATCCCTCTTTTGCCTGGACCGCCCTTTCGAGTTTTCAGTCCACCGGGATACCCTTTTTTTGCCCAAGTCGCCTTTTCAGGTTTTCGACTTGCCGGGTGTACATTTTTTCTTTTTTTGTCCCTAATTTTTGCCCGAACTTTTTCTTTCATTTTTTGGTTCGCCGGGATGCCCATTTTTGCCTGGACTATTTTATTTTTTTCGTCCAGCGGGTCTCTTTATACGAAGTATTTTTTAACTGCGTCCGCATTCACAGGGGATGGAAAATCTTTGCCATCCATGGTCGTTAACAACAAGGCTCCGCCAGAGAAAACCTTCTTGACCACGAATGGACCTTCATAATTGGGTGTCCATTTGCCCCTACGATCGTTCTGAGGAGGAAGGATCCTTTTCAGCACCATATCTCCCACGTGATACACACGAGGTCGCACCTTTCGGTCAAACGAACGCTTCATCCGCTGCTGGTACAACTACCCATGACAGATGGCCGCCAGCCTCTTTTCCTCGATTAGGCTTAACCCCTCGTACCGGGTCCTTACCCATTCAGCCTCTCGCCACTTTACGTCCATCAGGACTCTCAAAGAGGGAATTTGAACCTCAATCGGTAGCACCGCTTCCATTCCATATACCAGCGAGAAAGGCGTTGCCCCAGTAGACGTACGCACCGAAGATCAATACCCAGGATACAAACTTCGTACTCAGCCACCATTATTGGTGCATTCAAATGTTATCCGGGCAACAAAAGGAATGTGGGATCCTTTCGGCATAACCCAAGCAGCACTAACTCCGCTATCATTTACACTAACAACCCCGTCAGACATCAGAATCCGTTCGAATTCGGGGTCAGGCCCCTCCTCCGGGATCGGTTACTCTCAATCTTTCGATTTGAGCACCTCGAGATGTCCTCATCAGGGAACTCAAACTTCATCGGTTGATAATCCTCAATGGGTTGTCGGGCGAGGTAATCAGACAATACACTCCCCTTGATTACCTTTTGAGAGGTATACTGAATATCGAAATCAGTCAAAATCGTCTATCCTCTCGCAACTCGTCCGATCAATGCTGGCTTCTCAAACATATACTTGATCAGATCCATCTTGGAAATCCACAAAGTGGTATGAACCAGCATATACTGTCTCAGTCGGCGAGCAGCCTATGCCAAAGTACCGCAAGTTTTCTCGAACAGTGAATGTATTGTTTCACAGTCGGTAAACTTTTTGCTAAGGTAAATTGCATGCTCTTTTCGACAAGACTCGTCATGCTGACCCAGTACACCTCGTAGACCCCTCAAAGGCCGTCAAGTACCAGATTAACAATTTCTCCTTCCACAGGAGGCATCAGAATCAGAGGCTCCTGCAACTTATTCTTTTATTTTTCAATGCCCCTTGGCAATCATTATTTCACCTGACCGTTTGATCTTTTTTCCTTGTTTTCGGTTCAGGCGTTTCTTGTTTTTTTTTTTAACAGGATCAACCTCGATTCCTTTTTTCCGCTCACAATAAGCCCCAGCAACTTACCGGACCGCACTCTGATAGTGCACTTATTCGAATTCAACCTCAGTCTGAATTGTCTCAACCTGTCAAATAGCTTGACCAGATCTGCCATATGCCCCTCTTCTGTTTGGGACTTTGCTATCATGTCATCAACATAGAATTCGATTTCATGATGAATCATCTCATGAAACAAAGTCACCATGGCTCTCTGATAAGTAGCACCGGTGTTCTGCTTCTCTAGAGGACAGTCTTCTCTCCAGGGTAGCTTGTGCACAATGACACCGGTATCCGACCCTGGAATATCCTGACACGACCAAGCGAAGGTATCCACATGCTCTTTCAACAGGGCTACCATTCTGCTCTCGACTCGCCTCTGAAGCGGCCCCAATTTTCACTTCCTTTCTGACCTCGGCGACGCTTGGAATAACAATCTTGCATCGCTCCTCGTGCGATTAATTCACCTTCTCCTCTTATTTCAACAACCTGGCTAATCTTCCAGCAGATCACAATCTTCTTCGCCTTCTTCTTCGACATTATAGATCGGATTGTCGAAGTCATATGAGGTGTAACCAAATTGTTATCAATGAGATCCGGAGAATTACTTTTCGAAGTCGGAACGAGACAAATTAAAAAGGGGAAAAAATGAAAACAAACATTGCCATTTTTATTATTATTTTTTTTAAAACTGCAAAAATAATTGAAAAACAGGGAACACCGCTTTTAATGTGAAAAACATCCATTTATTTATGATGCAAATTTTGCAAAATGAAACATGAGGTGGCCCTTACAATGAACCATCACTTTTCGGGCAAAACGTATGGCTTCCATGCAAATAGAAATTGAAGAACAAGAAACATTACTCTTCAGGATGAGTGACAATGATGATCTTTTAGGCCTTCCAGTTCCCTGGTACACACGATTTTATCCATTGATCAATCTCGCAGTCACTGTCAGCTTCTTTACCCACCGCACCGGCGTGACCTGGATCCAGAATTCCAGCCCTGATGAACGTGAACAGTGGACGACGTCCTCTGTTTTGCTCAGACGAGTCTTGGCCTTCCTGATAGCCAACCCCGAACCTATCAGCTTTTACCACAATATCTATGATCCTTCCCCAGCCTTGGACCTCTCTGTTCTTCACCACTTCTAGGGCTTGTTTATAAGAAGAAATGGAAAGCTTTTTCTCCTTCTCAACACCAATGGCATTTTCCACCTTGACGGTTTCAACTGCCAGACTGGGTGCTTTACATCTTACATCGTCCATTTCTACTTTCATCATTCTCTGGATCGTTTCCCCCATCACTACACACCCCTTTGGGGCGACGGCCGCACAACAATTATCAACACGAGGGAATGCTCCACTTTTCGTCAGATGTTTTGAGACCACAAACATTGGTATTTTTAACTGATCCTCCTCAGTCACCTCTATCCCTCTCTTGTCCTTCGACATCATTTTCACTTTTACAGGACCATGCCTTGGTACGGGGTTAGCGTTAACATCTGTCGTTGGTGCAAAATTAATGGCTTTAGAATCCACCAAATCTTGAACGACATGCTTAAAAGCTTTACACCCCTCAATGTGATGTCCGAGTGCCCCAGAATGAAACTCGCATCTGACGTTCTCATCATAACTTGCAAGCCTCTGATCCGGTCTCCCTGGAACCAACGTCCTCGGCTGAACCAACCCAAGCTCCTCCAACCTCTTAAACAGAAAGGCATAAGTCACGGGTGGCCTATCGAACTGACGATCCGTCATCCTTCTTCTCACTTGGCCCCCTGCTCTTTGTGTTCTCTGTTGAGGTGACGGTTGTTGCTGTGGTGCATGTGATTTACCAACAGGAGTGGTCACAATGGCAGCATAAGGGTGGTAACGATCCTTACCGCGTTCTTTTTTTGCCTGCACACCACCTGATTCAACCTCCGTCCTGAGTTGACCACTGCCAGGGGTTTCTTTACTACGGATGACGGGGCCCTTCCCTGAACTTTCTCTGTTATCAGCCATTTCTCAATCTTCTCCACCCTCTCAGCAATTGCTTTCTGCCCCAAGGCGAGCCCTTGCACGACTTTGAACAACTCTCTCATCATCTCTTTCAGTTCGAGAATGTCGGCGTTGGGTGGATTCATCATTCCTGTGTCAATCAAACATGTTAGAGACTGACACCTGCAAAATAGAAGACAAGTTATTATGATTATGCATGAATGCAATGTCTATCCATATGAGGAACACTCTGTCTTTCGATCCTGGCTTCATCGAGACAGATAATAATCCGGCAGCAATATTCTGACATTCATCATTTGATTTCATCATACAGATCAGAGATATATGATTTGGCAAAATACCACCCAACCATGTGTGTGCAGTGTGAGTGCATACAGGAAAGCAAATAAAGCTTGAAGATCGATTACTGAATGAAAATAACCATCGCATATCAAATGCGCACAATAAGCGCCATAGTCATACATCTAAGCTGATACAAATCAAGTACCAATCTCCAAAATCAGAAAGGACTATACAAGCAAGTGAATTCCGTCAACAGGCCTGACGGTAATCCACACAAATGATAACAAAAGACTACACTGAATAAGGCCCCACAGACGACTCTGCATCATCTACCATCTTGGCAAACTCTGCGGCGAACCTGAGCTCGGTGTTCTCCTGCTGCAATCTCCCCACCTCCTTCTGGTGAATCTTCATCTGTCTGAAGTAATGATCTCTCTCAGCAAGATAATGATCTCTCTCAGCAATGATCTTCATGTTCTCTGCTTCCTTAGTCTTCAGCTTTGCTTCCCATTCGGCGATAAGGATTCTGACTCTGTCTTCCCTCTGATCCCTCACAAGGATTTTCCTCCTCTTCTCATCTTCAATGACCCTCAAGGCTCTGGCCAGCTTCTCCTTAGTGATATCATGCTCTTTTGTAGACGACTCCAACGCTTGGCTGATCTTCCGGTAATAGGCAGTGTCTATCTCAAAGCGCTTCGCTTCCAAGGCATGTCGCTTATCCTGATTTCCATCCTTACTCCGATCTCCTGATTAGACACCTGAATCCGAGCAACACTCATCTCTAATTCAGTCTTCTCCGCCTGCAACTGATCTCGGGCTTTCTTCATCTCGAGGAATTCTTCCATACTGACAGAAGAACGTGGACCCTCAATCAAAGGACACCAAGGATCACCTCCGGGAAATGGTAGATGTGTGAGCTCAATCCTCTTCCTAATCCAGTCATCAAATGGAGGAAAAGACATGCTGTTAACCTTGCCAAAACGACCCTTGCCCTTTCTCTGAATATTACGCCATGCCCCAGACACTTGCTTCAACCGTGGCAGATTACCCTCAGCCGGGAAATAGAATGACTCCTGAATCTCACGCTCGAGAGGAGGAACCTCCATAGCGAATCCCATTTGTCTCTTAAGAAGTGTCGGGTTATAATTAATGCAACCCTGAACCCCTATGAGAGGCACATTGGGAAGACTCCCACAACTGCAAATGAAATCTCGCCCAGCCATACCGTTGTGAGTCCAAGCTATATCCTGAGCCCGCAAACCCATCAACCTGACTGACCACTTGACAGTAGGATCAAGAGCGACAAAAGCACCTTTGGAAGGCAAATACCCCATGAACCATTTGTACAGCAGCTGAGCACAACATCTGATCAGTCCCCCACGCCGTTTCTCATTCCGATTATGGACCGAGTAATACACATCTCCAACCAGGGTAGGAATAGGATTCCTCTGCATAAACAATCTGATAGCATTAATGTCCACAAAATTCTTCTGATTAGGAAATAGAATGATCCCATAAATGCTCGCAGAAATCAAGGCACAAACGGTCTTCCAATTACCCACAACAACATGCTCCTTGGCTTTAGCCTCCAAGAAACTCAAATGGAAACCAGGCAACTTTCCCTTTTCCTTCAAACCCCCCTTGGTCACCTCCGGGCTCAAATAAAGAGCACGAGAAATCTCAGCGATATCAAGCTCCCCCTTAGTGGCATAGAAAGGAATCTGATCTCGGATCTGAATACCCAGGATGCTAGCATAGTCCTCCATCAAGGGTCCCAACAAGTAATCCGGGAAGACGAAACATCTCAAACCAGGGTCGTAAAACTGGAGAAGAGTATGAATGACGCTCCTATCACTGTCTGTGAGCCTGAAAACCAACTTCAGCGTACCACCGTATGCCTCTCGAAACATCCCCACATGGTCAGGTGTAATCAATGCTATCATATCTCTCAACACATCAATCTCTGGGTTGAAGAAACTGTAGACAACATCGTCCTTCAAACCGGTCCTCATGTCTGAGCAAAGAAGTCTCTCCACCAGGATCTCAATTAAAAATGTCCCTGCATATGGATAAACATGAGTTAGATGCAGATAAATGCAAAATGTGAATGATGCTGATGAATGAATGCAATGCATTGTGCCATCCTCCAAGTCATCTGAACATCTGTTGCACTGAGTTACAGCCTCTGAACTGATCACCATCATCTGAAGGAACATGTAACCACAAATCCGACTCAGAGAGTTCCAAAATAAACGGAACGGAAAGATACATCACCATCATCATCAGAGGTTCTCTGAACAGATAACCATAACAATCTCTGAACCAGCCCAGGGAATCCTAAAATAAACGGATCCCCACTGATAAATACCACGGACAGAACTCCGGCGTCTTAGAAATAATCGTCCATAAATCCGACTTATAAATAGGACTCTGATCAACGGCTGAACCATTAGTCACCATCAAAGTCGCCATCAGAACATGCATCTGTAAGAATCAACCCTCCCCTCACAGGTGAATTCTAATCAGGTCATCCTAAGGCGGATAATGGTCTCGACAATCGGGCAAAGATACTCAACGGGTTTGCCCTTTCGGGTGTGCCGTTGTAGCTCTCTTTAAGATCATCTAAACCAAAGATCCGGGAAAGATCGGTCACCGAAGTCAATAGCTCAAAAGAGGTAACCCAACCAAGGTGGAAAACCCCACAAAGGAAGAGCACTCTCAAATGAACCTCGTCCGGCTTGTGGTATGTCACGTTGCAACAATATGCTGATAAAGCAAATGAGGAACGTGAGACCACGCTAATCCTAGGTGTATACTCGGGCCTGGGTTTTAGCCCCACTCAGAACACCCACCCCAAGTCATAGGAACCACTTGTACAGAGGACAACAAAATGATAGTATGATGCATGGAAATATTTATGCAAATATATACACAACAGAATAATAAATGTAATAAATAGAGCAACACAAGCAACCTAAACTATCCTAGAACGCTAGGAGAGACTCGCTTAAGGAAGATGGACCAGCAATAGGTCAACTTCTGTAATCCCCAGCAGAGTCGCCAGCTGTCGCATCCGCGAAAAACAACCGGCGGGCTAAAACAAAACAACACAGAGCCGCCACCATGCGTTATTTATCCCAAAAGAGGGAAAGGAAACGCTCGAAGTAAACCTGGAAAAGACATGGTCTCGCGACCAAAGAGATGGGATCGGGAGTCGGTTACTCAACGGGAAGGTATTAGCACCCCTCACGTCCGTCGTACTCGACGGGATCCACGCTCAAAAAGATAGGATAAGGTTGCTAAAACACTGCTCAAAACATCACACACACACACACACACACTGGAAACAACACAGGTGGAAGAAGAGGGGAAATGGCTCGCTAGGATATCGCATCCTATGCCTACGTATCTCATATGGAATGAGAATCAGAGCTACCGTAGTTCGGCTCACGCACGCCGAAACAAAACACACGCCCAGACGCTGAGACGTCAAAACAAATACACAAACAGGCAAACATGGAAACCGAATGCCAATAGCTGGACTTACATCAGACTCCGAACCAAACAAACCCACACTGGAAACCAAATGCCAATTGCTGGGCTTATATTGGACTCCAAGCACACAACAATAGGATACGGAATGCCAATCGCTGGGCTTACATCCATCTCCTAACACACACAAAAAGAAAAAGGGTGCCCGGAGAGATCTCGTACGACCTTTTGCCTACGTACCTCATCTGGTATGAGGATCAGGGCAACGTAGTTCCCCTTAACAGGGGAGAAACTTTCTCCTAACCAGAGACTGGGAAATGACCAACTAGAAGGGAGACTGACTCGAGCCTAATAGTTATCATGTATTCCACAATGGTCCTAGGTTGAGTTTTCTATCTAACTTGCACAGGCAGCAAGCTATCTTAAACAGCACAATCAAAACAAAGCAAACATACACACAATTAGCACACACTATATACAAACAAAGTGGGCTCACACAAGGTTAGGCTGTGAAACACAAGCCAACTGGAACCGGGTGATGTTAGCTCTTAACCCTAACATTGAGAGTTAGGGTGAAGCAGATGAAATGGGAAGTGAGGGTAAGACCTCACAGCTCTTATCCCTGGTCTGGGAGAGCTTCAGACAAATGAAAGTGTGGGAGTTCAGAAAGTTGGAACTCTTCTCCACATATGACTGACTCAACAAAGATCTTGGGTTAATATCCACAATGCATCAACACAAGGTGTGTGAGCAAAGGGATGACTCAACTGAATAGCAGGAGATGGATTGCACATCTCTTTTATCTGCCAATTGCCTCATAAGAGGACTTTTCCTGCTTGGCACAAAGATAAACAATCACAAGCATTGCCTCTTAAGGAGGACTTCAGACAGGTGCCTGCCCAAGTAACAGGACAGGTCTTCCAGACTACATGAAGTCAGTGAGTTATACCTCAATTGGTTAAGAAACCAAGCAACTGCAAAAGCAAGTTCAAAGAACTTAAGCAACTAATGTACCTGAAAACAATCTAATTCAATCAGTATACAACTCAAAAAGCCAAACAGACACTGGTCAACAGTCAACAGTTAACTGTACACAGTCAAACAAACAAACAAGCAATGAGTGCAAGCTCAACTCAAAGGATCTAAAAGCCACCTACAAAACAAGTCAAAATTAGTCAAGATAAACCAAATAGTCAACTCAAGCAATGTGAATCAATTCCCTCATAGCCATATGCTTCTTAACCTGCAAACCAAGCTCAAACATGAGAAGCAAACCACTAGGACAAGGCCTAGGGTCAAAGAGGGAGAAATAATTCAAAACAAAGCATGAAAATTGACAAGACTCAAGCTCAATCAATTAAGAACATCATCCAAGTGGGCTCATATCAATAGCATCAACCAATTTCATTTCACAAGACAAATAAGGCAAAGCATGCAAGTTGAAAGCTCATTGAAGCAACCAGAATGAACCAATCCACATCAACTCAAAAGTGATTCAATAAATCTCAAGAAAACTCATGGCTAAACAGCACACATCACATGATCAACATACCAAAAATCAAGGCATTTGGACAAGTTTAGACAAGGCAATTAAAATCCATGAGGCAAGGTATGCACAAACAAGCTCAAATGAGGCACAATTTCATACATCAACTTAACACAAGCCTAAAACAGAATCCACACATGATAAATGTCTCAAACCAAAGCCACAATAAACTTCAAAGTGTCTAGAATCAATGTGCAAAATCTCAAATCCATATGATAAACATCAAGCATTTCACAAATCATTGAAGTTCATGACTATCCAAAAGTCCACAAATGACAAGCCAGCAAGAAAAATCTCAAACAAATCAGAAATGAATCCAAAAATTCCATAATCATTCATGATCAATCCTAACATCCAGAAGAAACATCATGCAAAAAATCAGATTATTTGGCATTGAATTGGCATGACAAAGAAAATCCACAAGTCAAGCAAGCAAAGGTGTGACTCACATTGTCACACCTATATTAAACAGATCATATCTCCACAACCAGAAATTAGAAAAATGCAAACTCTATACCAAAATGACCAGCAAGATGTCTATTTTAAGCATGCAAAATTTCACAATCATTGGATTAAAATCCATCATTTAACAAAGCAAATGGCATGATAGGTCAAGAAAATACACACATGAACAATCCCTAAGCCAAAACAAATTCCATCCGTGCACAATTTCTAGAAAAAATCTCATAAAATACTAGACATGATGAGGAACAAAGTGCAAAAAATCTCAGGCCAATTGGATCACTATTCATGAACTTATGAATTTTCTAAGTGAGTGGAAAAATAGAAATCACATAGATGAATGTACATGAACATGGATGAAGGAAAGGAATAAAATGCAAAAGGAAGTTTGGAAATGTCTAGAGCCAGGATTCGAACCGAGGGAATATTTGAAAGTGGCGCGTTTCATCATGAAACGCACCGTTTCATTAAGCTTATGTGGCCGTGTGAATGAACGAGAGCCAATCATCGTGCCACGCTGGATTTAATGCAGCCAATACATGGCCAGAAACAAGAAAACTCATGCAATCACGCGCTCAAGAGATCTACAGCATTTCTGGAAAGCAAAACCTAACGCGTTCATCATGTTCATCAATATTTTCCAGGTCAAGAACAATTGTTCATAGAAATGCAAAATGAATACACCATTGGATTCATCTTTCAACATACATTAACATGCTAGGCTTGGATTTTGCTAAATCAAACTATATCAAAAGATTCGCATGCAAGAACTTTCATGTGCCAAACTTAGATCTACCATAACTTGCTCATTTCTTAATGAAAATCCACGATACAAAGGTCAGTGTGATCACCAATGAAGGATCTACAACATGCATCCATCAATTTTAAGAATCATGACATGCGAAATCTAACCTTGTTGGAAGTGCAGAACTGGATTTGCTGCTTTCAAGCCTTGTAATGTCCAAACAGGTGATCTAACACTCTTGTACAATGGAATGGATGAAGGTTGATAGCTCAATTGCACTTGATGTTGTTCAAATCCTCGACTGCCATGAATGGATGCTTGCTTCAATAGTTCCAAAATGTGCACGAAATCCTTGAAATCTTGCTTCAATCTTGTTCAAAAATGCTTGTGGATCATGGATTGATCAAGAACAAGGCAAGGTTTGTGAGGAATTTTGGATGGAAAGTGAGAGAAAAAGTTTGAAGAGATTTGTGCAAATGGATCTAGATCTGAGAATTTGATGTGTTAATCATGAAAACAGTTATGCTTTAGCTTTTATATGAGCTGTTAATGATGTTGGTTAATCACAATTAGGCTAATGCAAGTGGATTAGTGAAAACCAAGTTTTTATGCAAATGTGCAAATTGCCTTATGCATGTCATGACCAATGCTACAGTGCACGATTTCCTTCTTAATTCACTTGGAAATGTTGTGTAGAAGCCAAGGCAAGTGTAAAAATATGAAAACAATGCTTAACTTTTGAATTTGACTTTTCCCTCCAAAATTCAAATAGAAAGTCAAATATTTTTGTGATCAAAATGCATGGCCTATGATGCATGAATTGGATAGAGCATGTCAAAACAAGAATGTTGCAAAAAGAACCACTTCAATTGGCCTTTTGGTTCAAAAGTTATGCACTTATGAAGTTCAAATTATCTTGACCATGATTGATCCATATTTTCTCAACCATACATGAGAAATTCATGTTCTTGGACTTTTTGGAAAGGTGAGAGCAAGATCTTCAACTTTCATGTTGGACAAAATTTCATTTGAAGCATTTTTGATGACATAGTGTTGAGGAGAAAACCTTTCCATTTTTGGCAATTTCAAATTACAAGTCACTTTCTATTTTTGGAAAGTTTTGTCCTGACTTTATTTTCTTCAATGTTGATGTTTGAAATGTCAAATGAGACTTGTTTGAACATGAATGAAGTATTTCTAACCACTTCCCACCTCCAAATCCAACAGTTGACTTTTGGTTGACTTTTTCAGTTGATAGATGACTTGGTCATGCACAGATGAATTTGAGCCTCAATCTTCTGATGAAATGGCTCCAAAACGAAACCCTAGCTTTCATAAGCTCCATAAAACCATATGATGATCCCCATCTCATAAAAGACCTCATCTCCTTGAAAATCCCTGATTGACTCAATTCAACTGATTAGGGTTGACCAGAGGTCAAAACCCTAATCCCAAGGAACTGATCAGGCACAATGAATCTCTTGGTGATGATAAGACCAAGGATGATGGTGATGTACCATTTCGACCAAGATAATACCCAATCTCCTTGAGGAACCAAGAAAACCCTAATTGACGCACAATCCTCAGATGATTAGTGATCAATTCAACAAGACCATCAGGCTTGAATCTTTTAACCTCTTTATCTTCTGAATAAGACTTAGGAGGATGACTTGCTCAATGCTTCCACATGACATGCAAAGATGCAATGACTAATGTCCTAAAAATGAAATGCAATATGCTAAGCTAGTCCCAAGAGAGGAGGGCAAATTTTGAGGTGTTACAGCTGCCCCTATTCAATCCACTGTGAACCTGTCGATATGAACAACCTCGACTTTCAGATGATCAGGGTGAAGAGTGATTGAATACCAAGAACAGACGAACAATTTGCACTCTGATGGGAAAATAATTAACAACGCCTGTCAGAATTGGCGAAGAAGCAATCTTGAAGGAAGAACCCGTCTGGTACGGAGAAAATCGGCCCGAATACCAAAACAGAATGTTGACCGGTACACTAAAATAGATGGTAACACAGGGATAACCATGGCCTGAACACCACCTATCCGCTGGGGATTATTATTTTTTACTTTTCTTGAACCCTAAAACTTTCTGATTGATAATCTTTTTTGTTTTCTTGAACCCCAGAACTTTCTGATTGATAATCTTTTTTGTTTTCTTGAACCCCGAACCAATATTTTCTCGCGTATGATCCCGGATCACCGCAGTTGAACCCCGACAACTTCACAGTAGTCTTGTTTGCCAAATAATGAACCCCGCTTTCCATTTTGAACCCCAGTCGCCTGACGATAACTTGTGATCGCCATTGTGAACCCCGTTCTCCAGAAAACACCCCGTGTCTCCCTTTCTCCATTTGGACCCCGTTCTCCAGAAAATGCCTCGACACTTCCTTTTCTCCATTTGGACCCCGTTCTCCAGAAAATGCCTCAACACTTCCTTTTCTCCATTTGAACCCCGCTCTCCAGAAACTCGTGATAATTCCGCTGACAACATCGGAAATAACACCAAAACACCACTCTGAGGGCGACATATCAGAGGGTACACCTTCACAAAAGGAAGGTAACATGTGCAATTCTTCCTCAGAAGACACCCCTAACGACCTCTGTTGACCTCAGCCAAAGTCTAAGGTGACACATGAACAGAAGATAATCCTGAGGACCTCATCTCGGATATAATCTTCAACTCCAATCTCCATTTGAACCCCATTCTCCAGAAAATGCCTCAACACTTCCCTTTCTCCATTTGAACCCCGTTCTCCAGAAAATGCCGCAACACTTCCTTTTCTCCGATTGAACTGTATTTTCGCGCTGATCGCGTAACGTCCTTTAATTTTATTTCCATCTTCGCCCGACGGAAAAGTTTCCTCCAGTATCGTACTACTGGGGAACATTGCTAACCTGACGTCATGATGTTAAACTCCTCAGAGTAACATCTCCAAATTCTATCTCGCACGACAGAAATTTCCTCCAGTATCGCACTACTGGGGAATATTGTTGACCCAATACCACGATGCTAAACTCCTCAGAGTATCATCTTCACCGACTGGCAAAACCCATTCTCGGATGGTAACCACGGCTTGGGATAACTGATGCTTGCAATGCTGATGTTGATCTTCCAACCAGCGAAACCACTTCTCAAACGGTAACCACGGCTTGAGTAGCACCTTCACCCACTGGCGAAACCAAATCTCAAACGGTAACCTCGGCTTGAGACTAGCTGATGCTTGCAATGATGATGCATGATGATTTTTAGCGCAATGCTCCATAATTATGGAAATGCTACGCAATTTATTATGCAATATGCTATGATCTCCTAAATGATGCATGCATAAAAAAGTATCCCCCTTAAGGGACTCTTCTGGGGAGCTCGAGGCACTCTGCTGAGGAACTCGCCACTGCTCCAACTTCACCCTGCTGGGGAATAGCATTGCTGCTGGGAGAAAGGACCATCTTTACCAGGGATAACCTCTCCTGCACCCAATCCACTTGGGGACTTCGCTGGGGAAAGAACCACCAACGCACTCTGTGGGGAAACCAACAATCTCTGACTTACTGGGGATACAACAATCCCGACTCTGCTTGGAGAAACCAAAACCAATAGATACCTCCATTGAGAAATAACAACCTTCAGGCCTGGTTGCTGAGGAAACACCGATCTCAAACCTGCTGGGGAGATAACCATCCCGACCCTGCTAGGGAAAACACAGACCTTGAATCTGTTGGGGAGGTAACAACACCCACTCTGCTTGGAGAAACCAGGGAAGTCTGGTACTGAACACCCGTCGACTCGTCGAACTAGGGCATTCACCGTCCAAATCCACTATCAGCTTTCTAATTTTGAGAACTCCCAGACTCGTCTAGACTTTTCTGATTCATCACCTTGTATTCTTGACTGCTCCGTCCTCTACGGAGAACAAACTCCTCAGATTGGTACAAACTTTCTAATCTTCAGACTTTGAAGAGTCTTCTTGATTAATATCCAGGATCGTCGTACGTCTCGCCGTCATCTTTTCACCATTCTTCCATCCATTCTTCCCTGATCGGACTCTACGGGGATCTTTTCGTCAAAAGCTTCCACATCACCACCTGCGAGTGAGTGAAAATATCTAACAGTACCTGCAAAAGAGATCGTTAGATAAAAACGTGCCCCAGGCGTGTCAAGATTTCAACACTTGGGTCGCTCAACCTTCCGAATAAGATTTAAAGCTTTCAATCTTACAAGCATGCATTGGAAGAGACCTGTATGTCTTAAAATGCAAAGATTCTTTATAAAAAATAACTGGATGTTTTTGCAATCAAAGCGGTAAATGAAAAACAAAAACAAAATTATTTGACTGAATATGCATTTTATTGATTGAAAAACTGTGGCTCAAATTGAGCAATACAAAGGAAGCAATTCCTGAAAAGAGGTAATTGCGCACAAAAGGAAAAATCTATCCTAATGGCAATGTGAAACCCGTGATCTCATCGAGTTCCAACTCGGTTACACCCCATATGTCCTCAGACTCTCCGTGCTTTCTGCCTTCTGAACAAGACGCTTCCGACTGATCCCTGCCGGGGATTATCCATGTCATATCCAAAGTACAAACGCTCATGCCAGACGCAGTTATTCGTTTCAATCCCTCTTTTTCCTGGACCGCCCTTTCGAGTTTTCAGTCCACCGGGATACCCTTTTTTGCCCAAGTCGCCTTTTCAGGTTTTCGACTTGCCGGGTGTACATTTTTTCTTTTTTTGTCCCTAATTTTTGCCCGAACCTTTTCTTTCATTTTTTGGTTCGCCGGGATGCCCATTTTTGCCTGGACTATTTTATTCTTTTCGTCCAGCGGGTCTCTTTATACGAAGTATTTTTTAACTGCGTCCGCATTCACAGGGGATGGAAAATCTTCGCCATCCATGGTCGTTAACAACAAGGCTCCGCCAGAGAAAACCTTCTTGACCACGAATGGACCTTCATAATTGGGTGTCCATTTGCCCCTACGATCGTTCTGAGGAGAAAGGATCATTTTCAGCACCATATCTCCCACGTGATACACACTAGGTCGCACCTTTCGGTCAAACGAACGCTTCATCCGCTGCTGGTACAACTACCCATGACAGATGGCCGCCAGCCTCTTTTCCTCGATTAGGCTTAACCCCTCGTACCGGGTCCTTACCCATTCAGCCTCTCGCCACTTTACGTCCATCAGGACTCTCAAAGAGGGAATTTGAACCTCAATCGGTAGCACCGCTTCCATTCCATATACCAGCGAGAAAGGCGTTGCCCCAGTAGACGTACGCACCGAAGATCAATACCCAGGATACAAACTTCGTACTCAGCCACCATTATTGGTGCATTCAAATGTTATCCGGGCAACAAAAGGAATGTGGGATCCTTTCGGCATAACCCAAGCAGCACTAACTCCGCTATCATTTACACTAACAACCCCGTCAGACATCAGAATCCGTTCGAATTCGGGGTCAGGCCCCTCCTCCGGGATCGGTTACTCTCAATCTTTCGATTTGAGCACCTCGAGATGTCCTCATCAGGGAACTCAAACTTCATCGGTTGATAATCCTCAATGGGTTGTCGGGCGAGGTAATCAGACAATACACTCCCCTTGATTACCTTTTGAGAGGTATACTGAATATCAAAATCAGTCAAAATCGTCTATCCTCTCGCAACTCGTCCGATCAATGCTGGCTTCTCAAACATATACTTGATCAGATCCATCTTGGAAATCCACAAAGTGGTATGAACCAGCATATACTGTCTCAGTCGGCGAGCAGCCTATGCCAAAGTACCGCAAGTTTTCTCGAACAGTGAATGTATTGTTTCACAGTCGGTAAACTTTTTGCTAAGGTAAATTGCATGCTCTTTTCGACAAGACTCGTCATGCTGACCCAGTACACCTCGTAGACCCCTCAAAGGCCGTCAAGTACCAGATTAACAATTGCTCCTTCCACAGGAGGCATCAGAATCAGAGGCTCCTGCAACTTATTCTTTTATTTTTCAATGCCCCTTGGCAATCATTATTTCACCTGACCGTTTGATCTTTTTTCCTTGTTTTCGGTTCAGGCGTTTCTTGTTTTTTTTTTAACAGGATCAACCTCGATTCCTTTTTTCCGCTCACAATAAGCCCCAGCAACTTACCGGACCGCACTCTGATAGTGCACTTATTCGAATTCAACCTCAGTCTGAATTGTCTCAACCTGTCAAATAGCTTGACCAGATCTGCCATATGCCCCTCTTCTGTTTGGGACTTTGCTATCATGTCATCAACATAGAATTCGATTTCATGATGAATCATCTCATGAAACAAAGTCACCATGGCTCTCTGATAAGTAGCACCGGTGTTCTGCTTCTCTAGAGGACAGTCTTCTCTCCAGGGTAGCTTGTGCACAATGACACCGGTATCCGACCCTGGCATATCCTGACACGACCAAGCGAAGGTATCCACATGCTCTTTCAACAGGGCTACCATTCTGCTCTCGACTCGCCTCTGAAGCGGCCCCAATTTTCACTTCCTTTCTGACCTCGGCGACGCTTGGAATAACAATCTTGCATCGCTCCTCGTGCGATTAATTCACCTTCTCCTCTTATTTCAACAACCTGGCTAATCTTCCAGCAGATCACAATCTTCTTCGCCTTCTTCTTCGACATTATAGATCGGATTGTCGAAGTCATATGAGGTGTAACCAAATTGTTATCAATGAGATCCGGAGAATTACTTTTCGAAGTCGGAACGAGACAAATTAAAAAGGGGAAAAAATGAAAACAAACATTGCCATTTTTATTATTATTTTTTTTAAAACTGCAAAAATAATTGAAAAACAGGGAACACCGCTTTTAATGTGAAAAACATCCATTTATTTATGATGCAAATTTTGCAAAATGAAACATGAGGTGGCCCTTACAATGAACCATCACTTTTCGGGCAAAACGTATGGCTTCCATGCAAATAGAAATTGAAGAACAAGAAACATTACTCTTCAGGATGAGTGACAATGATGATCTTTTAGGCCTTCCAGTTCCCTGGTACACACGATTTTATCCATTGATCAATCTCGCAGTCACTGTCAGCTTCTTTACCCACCGCACCGGCGTGACCTGGATCCAGAATTCCAGCCCTGATGAACGTGAACAGTGGATGACGTCCTCTGTTTTGCTCAGACGAGTCTTGGCCTTCCTGATAGCCAACCCCGAACCTATCAGCTTTTACCACAATATCTATGATCCTTCCCCAGCCTTGGACCTCTCTGTTCTTCACCACTTCTAGGGCTTGTTTATAAGAAGAAATGGAAAGCTTTTTCTCCTTCTCAACACCAATGGCATTTTCCACCTTGACGGTTTCAACTGCCAGACTGGGTGCTTTACATCTTACATCGTCCATTTCTACTTTCATCATTCTCTGGATCGTTTCCCCCATCACTACACACCCCTTTGGGGCGACGGCCGCACAACAATTATCAACACGAGGGAATGCTCCACTTTTCGTCAGATGTTTTGAGACCACAAACATTGGTATTTTTAACTGATCCTCCTCAGTCACCTCTATCCCTCTCTTGTCCTTCGACATCATTTTCACTTTTACAGGACCATGCCTTGGTACGGGGTTAGCGTTAACATCTGTCGTTGGTGCAAAATTAATGGCTTTAGAATCCACCAAATCTTGAACGACATGCTTAAAAGCTTTACACCCCTCAATGTGATGTCCGAGTGCCCCAGAATGAAACTCACATCTGACGTTCTCATCATAACTTGCAAGCCTCTGATCCGGTCTCCCTGGAACCAACGTCCTCGGCTGAACCAACCCAAGCTCCTCCAACCTCTTAAACAGAAAGGCATAAGTCACGGGTGGCCTATCGAACTGACGATCCGTCATCCTTCTTCTCACTTGGCCCCCTGCTCTTTGTGTTCTCTGTTGAGGTGACGGTTGTTGCTGTGGTGCAGGTGATTTACCAACAGGAGTGGTCACAATGGCAGCATAAGGGTGGTAACGATCCTTACCGCGTTCTTTTTTTGCCTGCACACCACCTGATTCAACCTCCGTCCTGAGTTGACCACTGCCAGGGGGTTTCTTTACTACGGATGACGGGGCCCTTCCCTGAACTTTCTCTGTTATCAGCCATTTCTCAATCTTCTCCACCCTCTCAGCAATTGCTTTCTGCCCCAAGGCGAGCCCTTGCACGACTTTGAACAACTCTCTCATCATCTCTTTCAGTTCGAGAATGTCGGCGTTGGGTGGATTCATCATTCCTGTGTCAATCAAACATGTTAGAGACTGACACCTGCAAAATAGAAGACAAGTTATTATGATTATGCATGAATGCAATGTCTATCCATATGAGGAACACTCTGTCTTTCGATCCTGGCTTCATCGAGACAGATAATAATCCGGCAGCAATATTCTGACATTCATCATTTGATTTCATCATACAGATCAGAGATATATGATTTGGCAAAATACCACCCAACCATGTGTGTGCAGTGTGAGTGCATACAGGAAAGCAAATAAAGCTTGAAGATCGATTACTGAATGAAAATAACCATCGCATATCAAATGCGCACAATAAGCGCCATAGTCATACATCTAAGCTGATACAAATCAAGTACCAATCTCCAAAATCAGAAAGGACTATACAAGCAAGTGAATTCCGTCAACAGGCCTGACGGTAATCCACACAAATGATAACAAAAGACTACACTGAATAAGGCCCCACAGACGACTCTGCATCATCTACCATCTTGGCAAACTCTGCGGCGAACCTGAGCTCGGTGTTCTCCTGCTGCAATCTCCCCACCTCCTTCTGGTGAATCTTCATCTGTCTGAAGTAATGATCTCTCTCAGCAAGATAATGATCTCTCTCAGCAATGATCTTCATGTTCTCTGCTTCCTTAGTCTTCAGCTTTGCTTCCCATTCGGCGATAAGGATTCTGACTCTGTCTTCCCTCTGATCCCTCACAAGGATTTTCCTCCTCTTCTCATCTTCAATGACCCTCAAGGCTCTGGCCAGCTTCTCCTTAGTGATATCATGCTCTTTTGTAGACGACTCCAACGCTTGGCTGATCTTCCGGTAATAGGCAGTGTCTATCTCAAAGCGCTTCGCTTCCAAGGCATGTCGCTTATCCTGATTTCCATCCTTACTCCGATCTCCTGATTAGACACCTGAATCCGAGCAACACTCATCTCTAATTCAGTCTTCTCCGCCTGCAACTGATCTCGGGCTTTCTTCATCTCGAGGAATTCTTCCATACTGACAGAAGAACGTGGACCCTCAATCAAAGGACACCAAGGATCACCTCCGGGAAATGGTAGATGTGTGAGCTCAATCCTCTTCCTAAGCCAGTCATCAAATGGAGGAAAAGACATGCTGTTAACCTTGCCAAAATGACCCTTGCCCTTTCTCTGAATATTACGCCATGCCCCAGACACTTGCTTCAACCGTGGCAGATTACCCTCAGCCGGGAAATAGAATGACTCCTGAATCTCACGCTCGAGAGGAGGAACCTCCATAGCGAATCCCATTTGTCTCTTAAGAAGTGTCGGGTTATAATTAATGCAACCCTGAACCCCTATGAGAGGCACATTGGGAAGACTCCCACAACTGCAAATGAAATCTCGCCCAGCCATACCGTTGTGAGTCCAAGCTATATCCTGAGCCCGCAAACCCATCAACCTGACTGACCACTTGACAGTAGGATCAAGAGCGACAAAAGCACCTTTGGAAGGCAAATACCCCATGAACCATTTGTGCAGCAGCTGAGCACAACATCTGATCAGTCCCCCACGCCGTTTCTCATTCCGATTATGGACCGAGTAATACACATCTCCAACCAGGGTAGGAATAGGATTCCTCTGCATAAACAATCTGATAGCATTAATGTCCACAAAATTCTTCTGATTAGGAAACAGAATGATCCCATAAATGCTCGCAGAAATCAAGGCACAAACGGTCTTCCAATTACCCACAACAACATGCTCCTTGGCTTTAGCCTCCAAGAAACTCAAATGGAAACCAGGCAACTTTCCCTTTTCCTTCAAACCCCCCTTGGTCACCTCCGGGCTCAAATAAAGAGCACGAGAAATCTCAGCGATATCAAGCTCCCCCTTAGTGGCATAGAAAGGAATCTGATCTCGGATCTGAATACCCAGGATGCTAGCATAGTCCTCCATCAAGGGTCCCAACAAGTAATCCGGGAAGACGAAACATCTCAAACCAGGGTCGTAAAACTGGAGAAGAGTATGAATGACGCTCCTATCACTGTCTGTGAGCCTGAAAACCAACTTCAGCGTACCACCGTATGCCTCTCGAAACATCCCCACATGGTCAGGTGTAATCAATGCTATCATATCTCTCAACACATCAATCTCTGGGTTGAAGAAACTGTAGACAACATCGTCCTTCAAACCGGTCCTCATGTCTGAGCAAAGAAGTCTCTCCACCAGGATCTCAATTAAAAATGTCCATGCATATGGATAAACATGAGTTAGATGCAGATAAATGCAAAATGTGAATGATGCTGATGAATGAATGCAATGCATTGTGCCATCCTCCAAGTCATCTGAACATCTGTTGCACTGAGTTACAGCCTCTGAACTGATCACCATCATCTGAAGGAACATGTAACCATAAATCCGACTCAGAGAGTTCCAAAATAAACGGAACGGAAAGATACATCACCATCATCATCAGAGGTTCTCTGAACAGATAACCATAACAATCTCTGAACCAGCCCAGGGAATCCTGAAATAAACGGATCCCCACTGATAAATACCACGGACAGAACTCCGGCGTCTTAGAAATAATCGTCCATAAATCCGACTTATAAATAGGACTCTGATCAACGGCTGAACCATTAGTCACCATCAAAGTCGCCATCAGAACATGCATCTGTAAGAATCAACCCTCCCCTCACAGGTGAATTCTAATCAGGTCATCCTAAGGCGGATAATGGTCTCGACAATCGGGCAAAGATACTCAACGGGTTTGCCCTTTCGGGTGTGCCGTTGTAGCTCTCTTTAAGATCATCTAAACCAAAGATCCGGGAAAGATCGGTCACCGAAGTCAATAGCTCAAAAGAGGTAACCCAACCAAGGTGGAAAACCCCACAAAGGAAGAGCACTCTCAAATGAACCTCGTCCGGCTTGTGGTATGTCACGTTGCAACAATATGCTGATAAAGCAAATGAGGAACGTGAGACCACGCTAATCCTAGGTGTATACTCGGGCCTGGGTTTTAGCCCCACTCAGAACACCCACCCCAAGTCATAGGAACCACTTGTACAGAGGACAACAAAATGATAGTATGATGCATGGAAATATTTATGCAAATATATACACAACAGAATAATAAATGTAATAAATAGAGCAACACAAGCAACCTAAACTATCCTAGAACGCTAGGAGAGACTCGCTTAAGGAAGATGGACCAGCAATAGGTCAACTTCTGTAATCCCCAGCAGAGTCGCCAGCTGTCGCATCCGCGAAAAACAACCGGCGGGCTAAAACAAAACAACACAGAGCCGCCACCATGCGTTATTTATCCCAAAAGAGGGAAAGGAAACGCTCGAAGTAAACCTGGAAAAGACATGGTCTCGCGACCAAAGAGATGGGATCGGGAGTCGGTTACTCAACGGGAAGGTATTAGCACCCCTCACGTCCGTCGTACTCGACGGGATCCACGCTCAAAAAGATAGGATAAGGTTGCTAAAACACTGCTCAAAACATCACACACACACACACTGGAAACAACACAGGTGGAAGAAGAGGGGAAATGGCTCGCTAGGATATCGCATCCTATGCCTACGTATCTCATATGGAATGAGAATCAGAGCTACCGTAGTTCGGCTCACGCACGCCGAAACAAAACACACGCCCAGACGCTGAGACGTCAAAACAAACACACAAATAGGCAAACATGGAAACCGAATGCCAATAGCTGGACTTACATCAGACTCCGAACCAAACAAACCCACACTGGAAACCAAATGCCAATTGCTGGGCTTATATTGGACTCCAAGCACACAACAATAGGATACGGAATGTCAATCGCTGGGCTTACATCCATCTCCTAACACACACAAAAAGAAAAAGGGTGCCCGGAGAGATCTCGTACGACCTTTTGCCTACGTACCTCATCTGGTATGAGGATCAGGGCAATGTAGTTCCCCTTAACAGGGGAGAAACTTTCTCCTAACCAGAGACTGGGAAATGACCAACTAGAAGGGAGACTGACTCGAGCCTAATAGTTATCATGTATTCCACAATGGTCCTAGGTTGAGTTTTCTATCTAACTTGCACATGCAGCAAGCTATCTTAAACAGCACAATCAAAACAAAGCAAACATACACACAATTAGCACACACTATATACAAACAAAGTGGGCTCACACAAGGTTAGGCTGTGAAACACAAGCCAACTGGAACCGGGTGATGTTAGCTCTTAACCCTAACATTGAGAGTTAGGGTGAAGCAGATGAAATGGGAAGTGAGGGTAAGACCTCACAACTCTTATCCCTGGTCTGGGAGAGCTTCAGACAAATGAAAGTGTGGGAGTTCAGAAAGTTGGAACTCTTCTCCACATATGACTGACTCAACAAAGATCTTGGGTTAATATCCACAATGCATCAACACAAGGTGTGTGAGCAAAGGGATGACTCAACTGAATAGCAGGAGATGGATTGCACATCTCTTTTATCTGCCAATTGCCTCATAAGAGGACTTTTCCTGCTTGGCACAAAGATAAACAATCACAAGCATTGCCTCTTAAGGAGGACTTCAGACAGGTGCCTGCCCAAGTAACAGGACAGGTCTTCCAGACTACATGAAGTCAGTGAGTTATACCTCAATTGGTTAAGAAACCAAGCAACTGCAAAAGCAAGTTCAAAGAACTTAAGCAACTAATGTACCTGAAAACAATCTAATTCAATCAGTATACAACTCAAAAAGCCAAACAGACACTGGTCAACAGTCAACAGTTAACTGTACACAGTCAAACAAACAAACAAGCAATGAGTGCAAGCTCAACTCAAAGGATCTAAAAGCCACCTACAAAACAAGTCAAAATTAGTCAAGATAAACCAAATAGTCAACTCAAGCAATGTGAATCAATTCCCTCATAGCCATATGCTTCTTAACCTGCAAACCAAGCTCAAACATGAGAAGCAAACCACTAGGACAAGGCCTAGGGTCAAAGAGGGAGAAATAATTCAAAACAGAGCATGAAAATTGACAAGACTCAAGCTCAATCAATTAAGAACATCATCCAAGTGGGCTCATATCAATAACATCAACCAATTTCATTTCACAAGACAAATAAGGCAAAGCATGCAAGTTGAAAGCTCATTGAAGCAACCAGAATGAACCAATCCACATCAACTCAAAAGTGATTCAATAAATCTCAAGAAAACTCATGGCTAAACAGCACACATCACATGATCAACATACCAAAAATCAAGGCATTTGGACAATTTTAGACAAGGCAATTAAAATCCACGAGGCAAGGTATGCACAAACAAGCTCAAATGAGGCACAATATCATACATCAACTTAACACAAGCCTAAAACAGAATCCACACATGATAAATGTCTCAAACCAAAGCCACAATAAACTTCAAAGTGTCTAGAATCAATGTGCAAAATCTCAAATCCATATGATAAACATCAAGCATTTCACAAATCATTGAAGTTCATGACTATCCAAAAGTCCACAAATGACAAGCCAGCAAGAAAAATCTCAAACAAATCAGAAATGAAACCAAAAATTCCATAATCATTCATGATCAATCCTAACATCCAGAAGAAACATCATGCAAAAAATCAGATTATTTGGCATTGAATTGGCATGACAAAGAAAATCCACAAGTCAAGCAAGCAAAGGTGTGACTCACATTGTCACACCTATATTAAACAGATCATATCTCCACAACCAGATATTAGAAAAATGCAAACTCTATACCAAAATGACCAGCAAGATGTCTATTTTAAGCATGCAAAATTTCACAATCATTGGATTAAAATCCATCATTTCACAAAGCAAATGGCATGATAGGTCAAGAAAATACACACATGAACAATCCCTAAGCCAAAACAAATTCCATCCGTGCACAATTTCTAGAAAAAATCTCATAAAATATTAGACATGATGAGGAACAAAGTGCAAAAAATCCTAGGCCAATTGGATCACTATTCATGAACTTATGAATTTTCTAAGTGAGTGGAAAAATAGAAATCACATAGATGAATGTACATGAACATGGATGAAGGAAAGGAATAAAATGCAAAAGGAAGTTTGGAAATGTCTAGAGCCAGGATTCGAACCGAGGGAATATTTGAAAGTGGCGCGTTTCATCATGAAATGCACCGTTTCATTAAGCTTATGTGGCCGTGTGAATGAACGAGAGCCAATCATCGTGCCACGCTGGATTTAATGCAGCCAATACATGGCCAGAAACAAGAAAACTCATGCAATCACGCGCTCAAGAGATCTACAGCATTTCTGGAAAGCAAAACCTAACGCGTTCATCATGTTCATCAATATTTTCCAGGTCAAGAACAATTGTTCACAGAAATGCAAAATGAATACACCATTGGATTCATCTTTCAACATACATTAACATGCTAGGCTTGGATTTTGCTAAATCAAACTATATCAAAAGATTCGCATGCAAGAACTTTCATGTGCCAAACTTAGATCTACCATAACTTGCTCATTTCTTAATGAAAATCCACGATACAAAGGTCAGTGTGATCACCAATGAAGGATCTACAACATGCATCCATCAATTTTCAGAATCATGACATGCGAAATCTAACCTTGTTGGAAGTGCAGAACTGGATTTGCTGCTTTCAAGCCTTGTAATGTCCAAACAGGTGATCTAACACTCTTGTACAATGGAATGGATGAAGGTTGATAGCTCAATTGCACTTGATGTTGTTCAAATCCTCGACTGCCATGAATGGATGTGTAAGACCCCAATTTTGGCCCTAAGATCCCCCATGGCCCATATCATATCATTTCATGGCCTCAAGGATCATTGCATGCCTTTGCTTCCCTCCTAGTGGGTAGGTTGCCTTGTGAGTTGGTTCTTGATCACCAAGCATACTTTGCATTTGTATATCTTTGCCTTTCATATGTTTATTAACCAAAAAGTACAAAAATATTGTCAGTCTAACCTTGTTGCTTGCAGATGAAGCCATTAGGTCAAAATCAGCCACAGTCAGTCAAAGCAGTGGATGGTGGCCATTCTTGCAGAATTTGGGCACCATGATCAATAATCAAGAGTTCATATAACTTGGGACATCATTTGGAATCAAGTTCTCAAAGAATTAGGGTTTGGAATTCATCAGAAGTGCTTCAATCATCCAAAACCCTAGAAAAGTCAACAGAAAGTCAAACTTGGTCAACTGTGGATTTAATCAGTGATTTGATGGATAGAATTGATCTGAAGGAGTTCATTCATGCTCATACAAGCCTCATGTATCATGTCAAACCTCATCATGGAAGAATTTAAAGCAAAATCAGAAATTTCCCAAAATAGAAAGTGGACCTGTAATTTCAACTGCCAAAAATGGAAACTTCTTGATCTTAAACTTACATCATGATACAAGCTTCAAATGAATTTTTGCCCAACATGAAAGTTGAAGATCTTGTTCTCCCATTTTCAAAAAGTCCAAGAACTCTCAAATCCCATGGATGGTTTGCAAGATATGATCAATTCAATTTCAAAAATTTGTGAACTTCAACAAGCCATATCTCATGTTTCCTTTGGCCAAATTTGATGGGGTTTTTTCCTACAATCTCCATTTAACCTCCCCTTTCCAAAAATGCAATCATCTTTCACCAAAACCTCACCATGCAAAATGGCATTTTTTGACTTGACTTTATTCAATTCAAGTTTGACCAAAAGTTGACTTTTCAAATTAAAGGTTTTCAGCACATTTGGCCAATTGGGAATTGTTTGGAAGGCTATTTGCAACATGTTCCAAGCCCAAATTCGTGCTCATGCTACTATCATACCACCATTTTGGCCAAAGGTGCAAAATTAGCAATATGGCTTCATTAAAGTAAAACAAGCTTAGCACTTCATGAGCAGACATAAAACAGCAAATATAAGGGTCATTTGCAGCCTGTTTTGAAGCCCAAATTCGTGCACCAGCCACTACACCTCCACATGTGAACCAAAACCACTAATTAGCAAAACTTACCATTTATTCAAACTGTGTTTAGTTCTTAATAAGGCAACCTTAAACAGAGGTATTTAACCTTATTTTCTGTTCATTTCCAACCCTAGAGACCTAGAGCTGCAGCCTCCAAGCACAGAAAAACACTCTCATTCTCTCATTTTGGAATTGGCACGATTTGGGAAATTCTGCTCAAAACTCCAAAACCCTCGAGCTAGCTTTCATTGTTCCATGACCTGACCATCTTTGTGAGTTGTTTACAACCATTAAATCCCAACTGGAACCCCCTCTTGAGTTCTGTTTTTCCAAGCATACAACAATGGAAATTCGAGCTGTGAAGGTTTCCAAGCATCATTGAGCTAACCTACCTCAAGGATTCATCATTTCAAAGCATTATCTTCATCTGTTTCGAGCTGCATCACTCAAAGAACCACTGTTTTACAAATTTCTTCATAACCAAGTAAAATTTCGACTCTCTTCATTCTCTAATCCATGCTATATGTCCAATAGATCTTTACATGCTGAGCATTTTGAGCTTTGATTCACATAAAATGATTAAGTATTGAGTGAATAATTTGTGTTTAAAGATTGATGTTCATTTGATGTTTGGTGTGATTCTTCCATATGAGCTCGATTTGATGCAAATGCTTTTTGGAATCTTGTTGTATTTGATTTGCTGAATCGATTGCCATGCTTGATTGATGTTTCTGGGCTTGTTGGAATTTCACGATGATTGTTGGTTGATGAAGATGAACCCTGTTCCATAAACCCTAGCATTTCCATGTTTAAACCCAGTTTCACGTGTGCATGTTGGCTTGTTACTGTGCATTTCCGTGATAGCCAATTAAAACATTTCCTGGCTTTGGTCTGAAACGGTGCGTTTAGGTTAGTGGCACGCTGAATTACCAAAATGCCATGCTGACCTTGGTTGACCCATTAATCCATGTTATGTATTCATGTTTGTTCCAATTGTTTCATCAACTTGCAAAATTCATTTCTCACTCAATTTAACTCCAAAAATCACGAAATTTTTTCCATCAAGTTCATGAGAATGTCTACTATTTTATCATGATTTTTATTGAATTTTGGTTGGCTGGATTTTAAATGGTATGAGGTTTCTTAACATGTATGCTTAATTGATACCTTTTGCCAATCCTTTTGTGAAATGATCATGTTGCATCCATTTGAGTTGAAATTTTTTATGGTGAATCTACACTCACTCATGTTCATTTTGATGTAAAGTTTGTGCATTTATCATGTGTGGTTTGTGAGATATAAATTTTTGAAGTAAGGTGTGACAATTTGTGTCACACCAATGTTATGCAAGTTCATGATTTTTGTTCACATGCTTCCTGACTTCCAATTAATGTGAAATTTTGCATGAGCCATCTCTTATATGTCTAGTTGATGTGTGATTTTTCCTGGAATTAATTGTGCCATTTCCTATTTGTTTGTGATTTTTCTTCCCTGCCTAGTCAATTGTTGACTTTATGTGATACATGTTGCCAAATCCTTTGGGAAATCCTCATGCCTTATTGTATGATCATGAAATTTCACATGTGCATACTAGACATCTTGAGCTTTGCATTGGTGTTAATCCCATCCATTTCTCATCTGTTTTCAGTTTGTTATGATTTTTTGAAGATGACACATGTTTTGTTGACTTCTTGGTGCATACTTGAAATTGTCTTGACTTCCTGATTTTAATTGACCATCTTCCCATGATCGAATTGAGCTGAAATTTCATATGCATGCTATGTTATGGATTGTGATTGAGTATGAATTATCTCATAATTTTTGGAAATGTTTATGTTTGGTTTTGAGCCAAGTCTTGTTGTTGACCTCTATGTGCTCCCTTTTTGCCATGTTTTGACTTCTTTGGTCTATAAAATGATAATGATGCATGATATGAGCTTGGGACCAATTGTGCTTGCTTCCCAAATATTTGAACTTGACTTTGGTTGACTTTCATTTGCTGTTTTGACTTTTATCATTTATTTTTGACCCTAGGCTTGCCCTAGTGGTCTCTTGGCTTATGTTGAGTTCATTTGTTTCAGGTTAAGCAACAATGCCTCAAAGACCATACAAATTTGATTGAGCTTGATTATACCATGTACTAACCTTTGTTTTGTAGGTGTGACTCATGTGACTTGAGTCTTGTGCTTGGCACATTGGCACCTCTGTTTATTGTTAATTGTTTGTTCCCTTTCTTTCTGATTTAAACTGTTGACTTGTTTACTGATTAGTTTGACTTTTTCAGGTACCCTTTAGTTGCTTTATTTGCTTGCTTTGCTATTTAGAAAATTGCTTTTGAGGTATAAATACTCTCTCTTCATGTAGTCTGGAGACCCGGTCTGTTATTTGACCGGGCAAACTGTCTGAAGTCCTCCTTAAGAGGCAATGCCTGTGTGTGTTTAAAATTGTCCCAAGCAGGAAAAGTCCTTCAAGTAAGGCAATTGGTAGATCAAAGGGATAAGTAGCCTATCCCCTACTATTCAGTGAGTCTTCTCCTTGCTCCCATTACATGGTTGTAGCATTGAGATCCAAACCCAAGATCTATCGAGTCAATAATGTGGAGAGAGTTCCTACTTTCTGAACTCCCACACTTTCTGATATTTAAATGCTCTCTCTGATCAGGGATAAGAGCAATGAGGCACACCCCTCATA
Source organism: Lathyrus oleraceus (assembly GCF_024323335.1). Taxonomy (NCBI): domain Eukaryota; kingdom Viridiplantae; phylum Streptophyta; class Magnoliopsida; order Fabales; family Fabaceae; genus Lathyrus; species Lathyrus oleraceus. The sequence goes on along the minus strand of NC_066580.1, from coordinate 323,276,988 downwards.
TCCTTTCATCTACTTCACCTTAGCCTCTCAATGGCAAGGTTAAGAGCAACTCTTTGACCCTATTCCAGTTGGCCTCAGTGCCAAACCCTCTTGTGTGAGCCTCCTTGTTTGGATATAGAGTGTGCTGTTTGATATTCATTGATTGATTGATCATCTCATATACACATGTTTGCTTTCATGCTTTGTGCACTCATCATCATTAATTGCTCATCAATACATAATCATCTCATTTGTCTTTGTGACATTATCATTGGTGTTTACCCATTGAGGACAATTGTAAGTCCATTTCTTTGGCCTTTGCTCCTATGATATGGAAGGATAGAGTGTAAGACCTCATTGGTCACTCATATCTTCTGTTGCTTTGTTTGTGTGTGAGGTTGCAATTGTAAGTCCCTGTAAGTTGGCATTTGTATTCCTAGGATCATACTGTGGAGGTTAGAGTAAGCCCAGACAGATTGGCATCTGACATCCATGTTTTGCTTTTGTTTGTTTATGTGAGGTTGCAGTTATAAGTCCCTGTAAGTTGGCATCTGCTTTCCTGTGATCATAAGATGTTTTGTCTGTTTGATTGTGAGGTTGCAATTGTAAGTCCCTGTAAGTTGGCATTTGTTTTCCTATGATCATGTGTTGCTTCTGTTCTGGTATGTGAGGATCCATTGTAAGTCCCTGTAATGTGGCATTGGTTTTCCTATGAGCATATGTGGAGTTAACCTAAGTCCAGATAGATTGGCAGTTGACTTCCATATTTCATCTTCGTTTTCTTTTGAGGAGATTAGTGTAAGACCATTGAGTGGCCTCTGATATCCATTTCTGTTTTAGGAGACTGGTGTAAATCCATCTATTGGTATCCGGTATCCACCTTTTACTTCTTTGTTTGAGGAGATTAGTGTAAGACCATTGAGTGGCATCTGATATCCATTTTTATTTTAGGAGATTGGTATAAGCCCGGTGATTGGCATCCGATATCCGCTTTTGTTGACTTTCTTGTTTGATTGCTATTATCCATTGCTTATTCCAAAGGACACACTTGAATCATCTCCCATATGATTTCAAGAAGTGAACCTTCTAAGAAGTTTACTTTCCACCTTCATCCATTCATCCTCATTATGTCCTAAACCTTTTCACACTTTGATTTCAAACTTGACATAGATATTGTGCAAACATCTTCATGTTTTCAAACTAAAAACCTGGACCCAAGTCCTTGACTTTTTTTCAAACTCCATTTCATAATACTTCTTTTGAATTAATCTTAATCATACTTTGACTTCACTTCCATAATCACAATCAATTAACTTCACTCATTCAATTGTTTTGGCTTTGTCCATTGTTAATCTTTTCATGCATTAGCCATAGGTTTCAATTATCATTGTGGTTGATGTAAATCTTGCCTATCCTTAGTGAGTCGACAGTAAGACTTCCGTACTGAAAACAGGGCTAACCCCTCTAGTACGTCGAAGCTATCCTCGCATGGTGGATGTTGGTCTTGGTCGAGTGTTCTCCCATTGATAATGAAAAGCCTCAGTGCTTGTGTTTAAAACTGAATCCACCAACTTTTGGAAATCTTTTAGCCGAACTACGGCGTTTTGATCCTTACCTTTGATGGAAGGTACGTAGGCAGCGGGTTCATCCGTTCGAACACAAAAATAACTAACTTGTACATTCTTTTCTTTTCTCATCATCCCAATCATGTTTGCACAATGTTTATGTCATAACAAATAACAATTTAGTACAACAAGTGTGAAAAGGGCTCCCTAGGAGTACCTAGGACGTATTGGGTGCCTAACACCTTCCCATTGCGTAATTTACCCCTTACCCAGACTCTCTGATCTTTTATTAGTTTTCTACGTGTAAAACTTCTTAGGCTTTTGTTCGCTTTTTAGCCAATCCTTTGGATAAATAAAAGTGCGGTGGCGACTCGAAATTTCATTGTATCTCTTGCTTATGGTTTAATCGATAAATCATATAGCGACGAATACACCGCTACAGAAAAGTGGCGACTCTGCTGGGGATGATCCAAACCAGAATCCTTGGTGGTATTGCCTACTTTTCACCCTTGTTGTGCTATATTATTATTTGTTATATGACATATTTTTGTACAATTTGGGATCACTGTATTGATTGTAATGTGTGAATTGCTTGATATACACTTGCTGTTTGCTTCGGTGATCTGTGAGATGAGTTCTGTACCCGAACTCGAGTGCTCTCTAGGATAGGAGAATGGCATAGTCTTGTTGACTGGTGTGGAGTATTCCTTAGCCAGTTGACTTGCGAGTCCATTCACTTGGTGGAGGTCATGTTGAATTAATAATGTCACACAAGTTATTTGTGGTTAGGCATTATTCTTTCAATCATGTGCCGCAGAAGCCAAGGACCTTAGTTTACCAAACCCATCTTGGCCTATTTTTAGGACCGTAGTGCGGAGGTCGTTCAGATGTCAGTTCTGATACGATTGTTACGCGATACTACACTCATAAGAGTTTCTCTTGAGAATATTCTTGGAATACGAGTATTCGTTCCTCCGATAATATTCGAAAGATGGAACGATGATTATGGGAACCTCTGATAGAACATGTCTGGCAGGTTTAAACCCTAGTACACTCCCTTTGGGTGGTTCTTAACCGAGACTCCGTGCTCGTGACTCTCAACAAACCCGTGATTCGTGGTTGAGTCGTTCAAATATTGTTAATATCAATGGATCCCGGATCAGGTGTAAAACCTAAAATCCACCAAAGCGGCTGGTTGATATTAGGAATGTTAGAGTCGGTTCATGTACCGTTAATATCAATGGAACTTGGGTGTCGATAAGGTGAAAACCTAAATCCACCAAAATGGATGATTGATATTAGGGATACAACGAGCTTTCCCACGACCTTTGTTTGGTGTGCCTTGCTTGATCCTTGAGTGTGATTGTTGCATTCATGCATTCACGCATTCATCTGCATCCATGTCATCAGAAAAAAGAAAATTTTCAAGGAACTCAAAGGAGTTTATTTGCAAAAATTTTCAAAACATGAAAAAAACCGGGAAAATTTTTTCACCTGATATATCTGATGAGATATTCTCATGTACGATCAAAATGCTTAAATATTTCAAAGTTTGCAGATAAAACCCTCGGGTTCCTTTGATATAAAAACAAGCATATGCATAAACACTGCATGCATCATTTGCATAAGCAGGTGTTTTATTCCGGTCTCCCGTCCTGTGGTCTGACCCTGCGATCTTCATTTATTTTGAAGACGCACTTTTCCGGTATTATACCAGAGCCATCTCTGCCAGATTGATGGATCATCCTGAGCAAGAGAATTGTGAACTCAAGGAGGAATTTGCTAGACCAAGTGCTTTTGATGGATTTATTCCTGTTGATGGATTTATTCCTGGTTAACCAATCCCGGGCTGGCATTGGCTATGGTTCTGGGGCATGCAATGAGCAAGGTTTGTTCACAAGTGGAGGATTCATCCATGTTAATCAACCTGAAGCTGCTGCTATCATTGAAGAAGATGCAGAAGACTTGAACAATTTTGTTATTCCTGGTGGTGTCTGCCACAATTGGGTCGCTGTAGATGTTCCTACAGTCATCCATAGATCAGCATGAATTGTTCACTTTGTTTGAAACCCTTCTCCCATGCCAAAAGGAGAAGTGATGACATTGTTGGCAGCATTTAATACAATGATGTTTTCATTCAATTAATGCATTGTTAAACATTTATTTTTCCATTTGTTTTCACTTTTTGCTTTCTGCATGAAATCAGTGATCACAAAAAACCATGAAAAACATAAAAGCAGTCTTTTCATCTGCATAAATGATTTGCTTGTTTAAATATCAAAAGCTTTTCATTATCCAGAATCATTATGCAGGGACTTCTAAACCCATTGAACATAATGATCCAACGCCATCTCCTAATCTTGAAGTCCTTGTATCTGAGGCAGAGGAAGATGATGTTGAAGGGGATTCCTGACGAGATTACCCGTCTTCTTGAACACCAAAGAGAAGCTCATTCAGCTGTATCATGAGAATCAGCAGAACAGTCAAACTGGGGCATTACAAATGCAAAAAAAAAAAAAAAAAAAAAAAAAAAAGAGAAGAGGGTGAAAAAGATGAAAAATCAAAAATCAGCAAAAAATTTTCAAGATTTCTTCAAAAGAAAAAAGAAAAAGTATACCCTCAAGTCCCTAATTGACTGATGCTGAATGGATTCAGAGTCGTTATGACCAACTGAATTTGATTGAAGAAAAGCGTTTAACTGCCATGTGCCATGGTCAGTTATATCAGCAGAAAATGAAGAAAGCATTCGATAAAAAGGTCAAGCCTCGTGTGTTCCGAGAAGGTGACCTCGTGCTCAAGAAAGTTTTGTCTTTCGCGCCCGATTCCAGGGGCAAGTGGACTCCAAACTACGAGGGTCCATATGTTGTCAAGAGAGCCTTTTCAGGCGGAGCTTTGATGCTTACAACAATGGATGGGGAGGATTTCACTCGTCCTGTGAATTCAGATGCAGTTAAGAGATACTTTGCCTAAAAAAAAAAGAGTATATGCAAATGAAAAAAAACAGAATAGCTCGCTAAGTTGAAAACCCGAAAGGGCGGCTTAGGCAAAAATGAGCGTCTCGGTGGAGAACCCGCAAGGGTGATCCAGGCAAAAATTAGAGACTTGAAAAAAAGAATATATTTGCATCCCGCTAGATTGAGTACCTCACCCTGGGGAAATCTAGGCAAAAATTAGGGATTTGGCAAGTAACTGCATCCTGACAAGACTTTCTGGTTTATCAGTCGTCATTTCGTCAGAAGATTCTCGATTCATCGTCAACTGAAGCTTCGGATACATCGAGATTCAAATTGGTAGAGAAAGGATCATTATGTTCAATGTAGCCCTCTTCCAATATATATCACTGATTTCAAATTTGTACAGATCTATGGAGTCTTGCCATTTGCAGACTACCATTCCATCAAATCAATTTGAGCTTTTTATCCAATTATTTGCACTCTTATTTGTTTCAATTCAACAAATGTTTTGCATGTTTTAAATTGATAAAATGTCATTGTTTTAAACAAATCAAATTTTTTCAAAATTGTTGTTTTATACAAAGTGAACATTCACAAGATTGAAAGGATACTCAAGAATATCTCAGTGCTCTCCCGAGGGTGGCATGATTTCCAACAGGTAGGACATTTGTTCATATTCCTGGTTTGGTTGTATCTTCTTTCTTCAGATCTTTGTTGGGGTTGTTCCTCAAACAGAGTTGTTGTTGGGGTTGTTCCCCAGTACAGTCGCAAGCAGAGTGTTGTTGAAGACTTCGTTTTCTCCAGCAGCAGTTTTCCCCAGCATGGGTGTTTTCTTGTAAAAGTTTCGGCGGTTGATGGTTTGTCATCTTGGTGCCCCGTCACTTTCTCCAGTGGGTCGTCTGCCCCAGACTTTATTTGTCTCCTCAGCGCAGTCATGAGTAGAGCTGTTATTGATATCCTCATCGGAGTCGCGAACAGAGTTGTTATCACTCTTCCCGATGCAGTTGCCAGCGGATTTGTCTGTTTCCTCAGCACGATTGTTTTCCTTTTGAAAACTCGGTAAGTCAGTGGTTTGATACCCGGTACTTTACCTTTTCCCCGGCGAAGTCGTCTGCGGAATTGTTGCTATCTCTCCATCAGAGTTATTCTCTTCAGCAGAGCAGGATTTATTTTCCTACTCAGTGGTTGATTCGGGTTGATATCCCAGTATTTCATCCACCTTTTCCTCAGCATAGTCTGCAGAATGTTTGTTGTGGCAGTTCTGCCTGTTGATTGCTCCGTCAATCCCCAGTATGGTCGGATGATGGCTCTAGCCTCCAGTGAACGGATTAATTTCCTGACTGTTTGTGATCCCCAGTAGAGTGGCTTACATTGCAGAATCTACTTGTTGTGATCAGTTTGCTGTGTATTCTCCCCAAGTGGAGTGGTTCGTTGCAGAATCTACTTGTTTGATCTGTCCTCCCTCAGTGGTTTGTTCCCCAAGAGAGTAGCCGACAGTTTTCCCCAGTAGAATTGCTTATGCAGTTAGATTCTATTTGGATGATATCTTTCTCCCTCAGTGGGTTTTTCCCCAGCGGAGTTATGTGGAGTCGCTTCTACAGCAGCAGTTTGTGCTTGTGCAATGCACCCTTTGTTTCTCAGTTGACACTGGGATCCCCTGCAGATACTTTGGGATTTCTCTTGTTCCCCTACAGATTCGTCTTGGTGGCTCTGGCCCGTTGTGACTTTCTGTACCTTGATTGGGTTGTTTCCTGATATCTCTGATTCTCTGCTTCTTCAGCAGTACTCGCAGATCTTTGCTTCTCAGCATGTAGATCTCCGCAGATTGGCTCTCCAGCTGGTTTTTCCCCTGGAAGTATAATACCGGACGCTTTGTTCCTGAACCTGTTTGTGTTAGAATTGTCTGTTTTGTCAGCATTCATCAAACATAAATCACGCATACTCATGCATATTCATAAAACATTCATATATTCATGTTGCATTTCTTGCCATGTATCCTTTGTTTGTCGTGTCTCCTGCTATGGTGATATAGATCCCTTTACAGATCTCCCGAAGCAGATGTCGGGTGTTTATAAATCTCTCCATATAGAGTCAGCCCCATAAGCAGAAATATGTCTGTCTTTCCTTCTGCAGTTCCCCACTGAGATATACCCTCGTGGATGACGGTTTCTTCCGTTTCCTCCCAACACATATATTGGGATGGATTTTCCTATTTGAGTTACATCCTCATTAGGACGTGTCTTGATTCAGTCCGTCTTTTCGGATCATTCCCGAATTGGCTATTTGTCAAATGTCTTGTGCTTCCCAGTGGGTTGTTCCCCAGTGGAGTAGTTTTTGGGCCTCTACCCTCATAACCGGTAGTTATAAGTCCTACTTTTCCTGGCTTTCTTAACAGAATTTATGGTTATACACCTTTTATTCTCCAGCCAGAGTTGTTGGTTTTCTACCTAACACCCGGTAGTTGTAAATCCTATTTTCCTGCTCTTCAGCAGTTTGTGGTTTGTTATAAACCCTATTTTGGTTTCCCGTGCGGATTTGTGATTTGTTCTATCCCCACGTGGAGTTTTTGGTCTTCTACCCCGTATTCGGTAGATGTAAACCCTAATTTCGTGATTATCTTCATTCAATATTTGATGATGATTTTCCTTTGCTTGTATAAGTTGCTCAGATCAGCACTTGTATCCCTAGCAAGTCTTTTGTGGATAATTGCCGTATGCTAGCAATTTTATCCCCAGTGGGTCCTTTCACCGTTTGCTAGTGATTTGTTCCCCAGATCATTGGTTGTATACCAATGCATCCCCAGCTAGTCCCTGTGGATAATTGCCGGATGCTTGCAATTTATCCTCAGCAGATCGCCTTTCATTTACCCTTTTGTTGGTAATGTCTGTGGCTCCTTTTGATTGGTCATCATTATCTACCTATCCTGGTATCCCGATGCCTTTCTTTTCGGATTTTTATCCTATAAACAACCCAGTAACCGGTTCAGGATAATCTTCCTTTCGAGTATATTATTCACGGTCTGCCGGTAATGAATAATATGTCTCATGCGCTCTTTAGTTGGAATCCTTTGTTGATTTTCCCCAGTTGAGCAAGATTCGTATTCTCTGTAGAATCGAATGTCCATCCTTTAACCAGTTTGTGTTTTGGATGATGAGTGTTTTGGAACACACACCAATTCACGCTTTTTTATCCATCCTTTTAACAAGTCTGCTGTTCTAGCTTTCTTCAGGGTGATGAGTGTTTTGGAACACACACCAATTCACGTTTTGTGTCCATCCTTTAAACAAGTCTGCTGTTCTAGCTTTCTTCAGGGTGATGAGTGTTTTGGAACACACACCAATTCACGCTTTTTGTCCATCCTTAAACAAGTCTGCTGTTCTAGCTTTCTTCAGGGTGATGAGTGTTTTGGAACACACACCAATTCACGCTTTTTTGTCCATCCTTAAACAAGTCTGCTGTTCTAGCTTTCTTCAGGGTGATGAGTGTTTTGGAACACACACCAATTCACGTTTTTTTTATCCATCCTTTAACCAGTTTGCGTTTTGGATGATGAGTGTTTTGGAACACACACCAATTCACGTTTTTTATCCATCCTTTTAACAAGTCTGCTGTTCTAGCTTTCTTCAGGGTGATGAGTGTTTTGGAACACACACCAATTCACGTTTTGTGTCTATCCTTTAAACAAGTCTGCTGTTCTAGCTTTCTTCAGGGTGATGAGTGTTTTGGAACACACACCAATTCACGCTTTTTTGTCCATCCTTAAACAAGTCTGCTGTTCTAGCTTTCTTCAGGGTGATGAGTATTTTGGAACACACACCAATTCACGTTTTTTTTATCCATCCTTTAACCAGTTTGCGTTTTGGATGATGAGTGTTTTGGAACACACACCAATTCACGTTTTTTCAGCCATCCTTTAAACAAGTCTGCTGTTCTAGCTTTCTTCAGGGTGATGAGTGTTTTGGAACACACACCAATTCACGTTTTTTGTCCATCCTTTTAACAAGTCTGCTGTTCTAGCTTTCTTCAGGGTGATGAGTGTTTTGGAACACACACCAATCCACGTTTTTGTCCATCCTTTTAACAAGTCTGCTGTTCTAGCTTTCTTCAGGGTGATGAGTGTCTTGGAACACAAACCAATTCACGTCTTCGGACTTTATCCTATAAACAACCCAGTAACCGGTTCAGGATAATTTTCCTTTCGAGTATATTATTCACGGTCTGCCGGTAATGAATAATATGTCTCGTTCACTCTTGGGTCAATCCTTTGTTGCTTTCCCCTCAGAGTAAGATTCGTATTCTTTGTAGAATCGAATATCCATCCTATAAACAAGTTTGCTTTTCTAGCTCTCTTCAGGATGATGAGTGTATTGGAAGTGAAATCCAATTCACGCTTTGGTCGGTCACCTTTTACATACCTACAACCCGGTATCCTTGGTGTTCCTTCCTGAGTTTGTTACCCTTATACCGGTAACATCTTTTCTTTGTTGCTTCCTCAGTGAAGTCTTCTTTTTTGCTTCTCCCCAGGAGTCAGCTTGTGTCTCTCCAATGGATTTATTTTCCATTTGGAAATCTTTTTCCCAGTGTGAGTCCTTCACTCCCCAGTGAGGCTCCCAGTCTGTTTTCTTTTCTTCTAATCAGAGTCGTGTCTTGTTCACGCTGTGTCAGTTTTGTTTATCCCCAACTAGAGTCCTGTCAGAGTCTCCGTTCCTGGTGAGTGTACTACTCCGATGGATCGTCTTTTCTTCTGTGTGAATCATATTCCCCACAGAATTTGTGTTTTTTGCATGCATACATCTGCATCATGAAGTCTCTTAGGGACCAAAATTTGTCTCATTACTGTTATTTAAGCCCATTCTACCGCGTCGAGACGAAGATTTCTAAACTTCACTTCTCCGGCTAGAATGACCTTAAATAGGGGCATCTGTAAGACCCCAATTTTGGCCCTAAGATCCCCCATGGCCCATATCATATCATTTCATGGCCTTAAGGATCATTGCATGCCTTTGCTTCCCTCCTAGTGGGTAGGTTGCCTTGTGAGTTGGTTCTTGATCACCAAGCATACTTTGCATTTGTATATCTTTGCCTTTCATATGTTTATTAACCAAAAAGTACAAAAATATTGTCAGTCTAACCTTGTTGCTTGCAGATGAAGCCATTAGGTCAAAATCAGCCACAGTCAGTCAAAGCAGTGGATGGTGGCCATTCTTGCAGAATTTGGGCACCATGATCAATAATCAAGAGTTCATATAACTTGGGACATCATTTGGAATCAAGTTCTCAAAGAATTAGGGTTTGGAATTCATCAAAAGTGCTTCAATCATCCAAAACCCTAGAAAAGTCAACAGAAAGTCAAACTTGGTCAACTGTGGATTTAATCAGTGATTTGATGGATAGAATTGATCTGAAGGAGTTCATTCATGCTCATACAAGCCTCATGTATCATGTCAAACCTCATCATGGAAGAATTTAAAGCAAAATCAGAAATTTCCCAAAATAGAAAGTGGACCTGTAATTTCAACTGCCAAAAATGGAAACTTCTTGATCTTAAACTTACATCATGATACAAGCTTCAAATGAATTTTTGCCCAACATGAAAGTTGAAGATCTTGTTCTCCCATTTTCAAAAAGTCCAAGAACTCTCAAATCCCATGGATGGTTTGCAAGATATGATCAATTCAATTTCAAAAATTTGTGAACTTCAACAAGCCATATCTCATGTTTCCTTTGGCCAAATTTGATGGGGTTTTTTCCTACAATCTCCATTTAACCTCCCCTTTCCAAAAATGCAATCATCTTTCACCAAAACCTCACCATGCAAAATGGCATTTTTTGACTTGACTTTATTCAATTCAAGTTTGACCAAAAGTTGACTTTTCAAATTAAAGGTTTTCAGCACATTTGGCCAATTGGGAATTGTTTGGAAGGCTATTTGCAACATGTTCCAAGCCCAAATTCGTGCTCATGCTACTATCATACCACCATTTTGGCCAAAGGTGCAAAATTAGCAATATGGCTTCATTAAAGTAAAACAAGCTTAGCACTTCATGAGCAGACATAAAACAACAAATATAAGGGTTATTTGCAGCCTGTTTTGAAGCCCAAATTCGTGCACCAGCCACTACACCTCCACATGTGAACCAAAACCACTAATTAGCAAAACTTACCATTTATTCAAACTGTGTTTAGTTCTTAATAAGGCAACCTTAAACAGAGGTATTTAACCTTATTTTCTGTTCATTTCCAACCCTAGAGACCTAGAGCTGCAGCCTCCAAGCACAGAAAAACACTCTCATTCTCTCATTTTGGAATTGGCACGATTTGGGAAATTCTGCTCAAAACTCCAAAACCCTCGAGCTAGCTTTCATTGTTCCATGACCTGACCATCTTTGTGAGTTGTTTACAACCATTAAATCCCAACTGGAACCCCCTCTTGAGTTCTGTTTTTCCAAGCATACAACAATGGAAATTCGAGCTGTGAAGGTTTCCAAGCATCATTGAGCTAACCTACCTCAAGGATTCATCATTTCAAAGCATTATCTTCATCTGTTTCGAGCTGCATCACTCAAAGAACCACTGTTTTACAAATTTCTTCATAACCAAGTAAAATTTCGACTCTCTTCATTCTCTAATCCATGCTATATGTCCAATAGATCTTTACATGCTGAGCATTTTGAGCTTTGATTCACATAAAATGATTAAGTATTGAGTGAATAATTTGTGTTTAAAGATTGATGTTCATTTGATGTTTGGTGTGATTCTTCCATATGAGCTCGATTTGATGCAAATGCTTTTTGGAATCTTGTTGTATTTGATTTGCTGAATCGATTGCCATGCTTGATTGATGTTTCTGGGCTTGTTGGAATTTCACGATGATTGTTGGTTGATGAAGATGAACCCTGTTCCATAAACCCTAGCATTTCCATGTTTAAACCCAGTTTCACGTGTGCATGTTGGCTTGTTACTGTGCATTTCCGTGATAGCCAATTAAAACATTTCCTGGCTTTGGTCTGAAACGGTGCGTTTAGGTTAGTGGCACGCTGAATTACCAAAATGCCATGCTGACCTTGGTTGACCCATTAATCCATGTTATGTATTCATGTTTGTTCCAATTGTTTCATCAACTTGCAAAATTCATTTCTCACTCAATTTAACTCCAAAAATCACGAAATTTTTTCCATCAAGTTCATGAGAATGTCTACTATTTTATCATGATTTTTATTGAATTTTTGGTTGGCTGGATTTTAAATGGTATGAGGTTTCTTAACATGTATGCTTAATTGATACCTTTTGCCAATCCTTTTGTGAAATGATCATGTTGCATCCATTTGAGTTGAAATTTTTTATGGTGAATCTACACTCACTCATGTTCATTTTGATGTAAAGTTTGTGCATTTATCATGTGTGGTTTGTGAGATATAAATTTTTGAAGTAAGGTGTGACAATTTGTGTCACACCAATGTTATGCAAGTTCATAATTTTTGTTCACATGCTTCCTGACTTCCAATTAATGTGAAATTTTGCATGAGCCATCTCTTATATGTCTAGTTGATGTGTGATTTTTCCTGGAATTAATTGTGCCATTTCCTATTTGTTTGCGATTTTTCTTCCCTGCCTAGTCAATTGTTGACTTTATGTGATACATGTTGCCAAATCCTTTGGGAAATCCTCATGCCTTATTGTATGATCATGAAATTTCACATGTGCATACTAGACATCTTGAGCTTTGCATTGGTGTTAATCCCATCCATTTCTCATCTGTTTTCATTTTGTTATGATTTTTTGAAGATGACACATGTTTTGTTGACTTCTTGGTGCATACTTGAAATTGTCTTGACTTCCTGATTTTAATTGACCATCTTCCCATAATCCAATTGAGCTGAAACTTCATATGCATGCTATGTTATGGATTGTGATTGAGTATGAATTATCTCATAATTTTTGGAAATGTTTATGTTTGGTTTTGAGCCAAGTCTTGCTGTTGACCTCTATGTGCTCCCTTTTTGCCATGTTTTGACTTCTTTGGTCTATAAAATGATAATGATGCATGATATGAGCTTGGGACCAATTGTGCTTGCTTCCCAAATATTTGAACTTGACTTTGGTTGACTTTCATTTGCTGTTTTGACCTTTATCATTTATTTTTGACCCTAGGCTTGCCCTAGTGGTCTCTTGGCTTATGTTGAGTTCATTTGTTTCAGGTTAAGCAACAATGCCTCAAAGACCATACAAATTTGATTGAGCTTGATTATACCATGTACTAACCTTTGTTTTGTAGGTGTGACTCATGTGACTTGAGTCTTGTGCTTGGCACATTGACACCTCTGTTTATTGTTAACTGTTTGTTCCCTTTCTTTCTGATTTAAACTGTTGACTTGTTTACTGATTAGTTTGACTTTTTCAGGTACCCTTTAGTTGCTTTATTTGCTTGCTTTGCTATTTAGCAAATTGCTTTTGAGGTATAAATACTCTCTCTTCATGTAGTCTGGAGACCCGGTCTGTTATTTGACCGGGCAAACTGTCTGAAGTCCTCCTTAAGAGGCAATGCCTGTGTGTGTTTAAAATTGTCCCAAGCAGGAAAAGTCCTTCAAGTAAGGCAATTGGTAGATCAAAGGGATAAGTAGCCTATCCCCTACTATTCAGTGAGTCTTCTCCTTGCTCCCATTACATGGTTGTAGCATTGAGATCCAAACCCAAGATCTATCGAGTCAATAATGTGGAGAGAGTTCCTACTTTCTGAACTCCCACACTTTCTGATATTTAAATGCTCTCCCTGATCAGGGATAAGAGCAATGAGGCACACCCCTCATATCCTTTCATCTACTTCACCTTAGCCTCTCAATGGCAAGGTTAAGAGCAACTCTTTGACCCTATTCCAGTTGGCCTCAGTGCCAAACCCTCTTGTGTGAGCCTCCTTGTTTGGATATAGAGTGTGTTGTTTGATATTCATTGATTGATTGATCATCTCATATACACATGTTTGCTTTCATGCTTTGTGCACTCATCATCATTAATTGCTCATCAATACATAATCATCTCATTTGTCTTTGTGACATTATCATTGGTGTTTACCCATTGAGGACAATTGTAAGTCCATTTCTTTGGCCTTTGCTCCTATGATATGGAAGGATAGAGTGTAAGACCTCATTGGTCACTCATATCTTCTGTTGCTTTGTTTGTGTGTGAGGTTGCAATTGTAAGTCCCTGTAAGTTGGCATTTGTATTCCTAGGATCATACTGTGGAGGTTAGAGTAAGCCCAGACAGATTGGCATCTGACATCCATGTTTTGCTTTTGTTTGTTTATGTGAGGTTGCAGTTATAAGTCCCTGTAAGTTGGCATCTGCTTTCCTGTGATCATAAGATGTTTTGTCTGTTTGATTGTGAGGTTGCAATTGTAAGTCCCTGTAAGTTGGCATTTGCTTTCCTATGATCATGTGTTGCTTCTGTTCTGGTATGTGAGGATCCATTGTAAGTCCCTGTAATGTGGCATTGGTTTTCCTATGAGCATATGTGGAGTTAACCTAAGTCCAGATAGATTGGCAGTTGACTTCCATATTTCATCTTCGTTTTCTTTTGAGGAGATTAGTGTAAGACCATTGAGTGGCCTCTGATATCCATTTCTGTTTTAGGAGACTGGTGTAAATCCATCTATTGGTATCCGGTATCCACCTTTTACTTCTTTGTTTGAGGAGATTAGTGTAAGACCATTGAGTGGCATCTGATATCCATTTTTATTTTAGGAGATTGGTATAAGCCCAGTGATTGGCATCCGATATCCGCTTTTGTTGACTTTCTTGTTTGATTGCTATTATCCATTGCTTATTCCAAAGGACACACTTGAATCATCTCCCATATGATTTCAAGAAGTGAACCTTCTAAGAAGTTTACTTTCCACCTTCATCCATTCATCCTCATTATGTCCTAAACCTTTTCACACTTTGATTTCAAACTTGACATAGATATTGTGCAAACATCTTCATGTTTTCAAACTAAAAACCTGGACCCAAGTCCTTGACTTTTTTTCAAACTCCATTTCATAATACTTCTTTTGAATTAATCTTAATCATACTTTGACTTCACTTCCATAATCACAATCAATTAACTTCACTCATTCAATTGTTTTGGCTTTGTCCATTGTTAATCTTTTCATGCATTAGCCATAGGTTTCAATTATCATTGTGGTTGATGTAAATCTTGCCTATCCTTAGTGAGTCGACAGTAAGACTTCCGTACTGAAAACAGGGCTAACCCCTCTAGTACGTCGAAGCTATCCTCGCATGGTGGATGTTGGTCTTGGTCGAGTGTTCTCCCATTGATAATGAAAAGCCTCAGTGCTTGTGTTTAAAACTGAATCCACCAACTTTTGGAAATCTTTTAGCCGAACTACGGCGTTTTGATCCTTACCTTTGATGGAAGGTACGTAGGCAGCGGGTTCATCCGTTCGAACACAAAAATAACTAACTTGTACATTCTTTTCTCATCATCCCAATCATGTTTGCACAATGTTTATGTCATAACAAATAACAATTTAGTACAACAAGTGTGAAAAGGGCTCCCTAGGAGTACCTAGGACGTATTGGGTGCCTAACACCTTCCCATTGCGTAATTTACCCCTTACCCAGACTCTCTGATCTTTTATTAGTTTTCTACGTGTAAAACTTCTTAGGCTTTTGTTCGCTTTTTAGCCAATCCTTTGGATAAATAAAAGTGCGGTGGCGACTCGAAATTTCATTGTATCTCTTGCTTATGGTTTAATCGATAAATCATATAGCGACGAATACACCGCTACAGGATGCTTGCTTCAACAGTTCCAAAATGTGCACGAAATCCTTGAAATCTTGCTTCAATCTTGTTCAAAAATGCTTGTGGATCATGGATTGATCAAGAACAAGGCAAGGTTTGTGAAGAATTTTGGATGGAAAGTGAGAGAAAAAGTTTGAAGAGATTTGTGCAAATGGATCTAGATCTGAGAATTTGATGTGTTAATCATGAAAACAGTTATGCTTTAGCTTTTATATGAGCTGTTAATGATGTTGGTTAATCACAATTAGGCTAATGCAAGTGGATTAGTGAAAACCAAGTTTTTATGCAAATGTGCAAATTGCCTTATGCATGTCATGACCAATGCTACAGTGCACGATTTCCTTCTTAATTCACTTGGAAATGTTGTGTAGAAGCCAAGGCAAGTGTAAAAATATGAAAACAATGCTTAACTTTTGAATTTGACTTTTCCCTCCAAAATTCAAATAGAAAGTCAAATATTTTTGTGATCAAAATGCATGGCCTATGATGCATGAATTGGATAGAGCATTTCAAAACAAGAATGTTGCAAAAAGAACCACTTCAATTGGCCTTTTGGTTCAAAAGTTATGCACTTGTGAAGTTCAAATTATCTTGACCATGATTGATCCATATTTTCTCAACCATACATGAGAAATTCATGTTCTTGGACTTTTTGGAAAGGTGAGAGCAAGATCTTCAACTTTCATGTTGGACAAAATTTCATTTGAATCATTTTTGATGACATAATCTTGAGGAGAAAACCTTTCCATTTTTGGCAATTTCAAATTACAAGTCACTTTCTATTTTTGGAAAGTTTTGTCCTGACTTTATTTTCTTCAATGTTGATGTTTGAAATGTCAAATGAGACTTGTTTGAACATGAATGAAGTATTTCTAACCACTTCCCACCTCCAAATCCAACAGTTGACTTTTGGTTGACTTTTTCAGCTGATAGATGACTTGGTCATGCACAGATGAATTTGAGCCTCAATCTTCTGATGAAATGGCTCCAAAACGAAACCCTAGCTTTCACAAGCTCCATAAAACCATATGATGATCCCCATCTCATAAAAGACCTCATCTCCTTGAAAAGCCCTGATTGACTCAATTCAACTGATTAGGGTTGACCAAAGGTCAAAACCCTAATCCCAAGGAACTGATCAGGCACAATGAATCTCTTGGTGATGATAAGACCAAGGATGATGGTGATGTACCATTTCAACCAAGATAATACCCAATCTCCTTGAGGAACCAAGAAAACCCTAATTGACGCACAATCCTCAGATGATTAGTGATCAATTCAACAAGACCATCAGGCTTGAATCTTTTAACCTCTTTATCTTCTGAATAAGACTTAGGAGGATGACTTGCTCAATGCTTCCACATGACATGCAAAGATGCAATGACTAATGTCCTAAAAATGAAATGCAATATGCTAAGCTAGTCCCAAGAGAGGAGGGCAAATTTTGAGGTGTTACAGCTGCCCCTATTCAATCCACTGTGAACCTGTCGATATGAACAACCTCGACTTTCAGATGATCAGGGTGAAGAGTGATTGAATACCAAGAACAGACGAACAATTTGCACTCTGATGGGAAAATAATTAACAACGCCTGTCAGAATTGGCGAAGAAGCAATCTTGAAGGAAGAACCCGTCTGGTACGGAGAAAATCGGCCCGAATACCAAAACAGAATGTTGACCGGTACACTAAAATAGATGGTAACACAGGGATAACCATGGCCTGAACACCACCTATCCGCTGGGGATTATTATTTTTTACTTTTCTTGAACCCTAAAACTTTCTGATTGATAATCTTTTTTGTTTTCTTGAACCCCAGAACTTTCTGATTGATAATCTTTTTTGTTTTCTTGAACCCCGAACCAATATTTTCTCGCGTATGATCCCGGATCACCGCAGTTGAACCCCGACAACTTCACAGTAGTCTTGTTTGCCAAATAATGAACCCCGCTTTCCATTTTGAACCCCAGTCGCCTGACGATAACTTGTGATCGCCATTGTGAACCCCGTTCTCCAGAAAACACCCCGTGTCTCCCTTTCTCCATTTGGACCCCGTTCTCCAGAAAATGCCTCGACACTTCCTTTTCTCCATTTGGACCCCGTTCTCCAGAAAATGCCTCAACACTTCCTTTTCTCCATTTGAACCCCGCTCTCCAGAAACTCGTGATAATTCCGCTGACAACATCGGAAATAACACCAAAACACCACTCTGAGGGCGACATATCAGAGGGTACACCTTCACAAAAGGAAGGTAACATGTGCAATTCTTCCTCAGAAGACACCCCTAACGACCTCTGTTGACCTCAGCCAAAGTCTAAGGTGACACATGAACAGAAGATAATCCTGAGGACCTCATCTCGGATATAATCTTCAACTCCAATCTCCATTTGAACCCCATTCTCCAGAAAATGCCTCAACACTTCCCTTTCTCCATTTGAACCCCGTTCTCCAAAAAATGCCGCAACACTTCCTTTTCTCCGATTGAACTGTATTTTCGCGCTGATCGCGTAACGTCCTTTGATTTTATTTCCATCTTCGCCCGACGAAAAAGTTTCCTCCAGTATCGTACTACTGGGGAACATTGCTAACCTGACGTCATGATGTTAAACTCCTCAGAGTAACATCTCTAAATTCTATCTCGCATGACAGAAATTTCCTCCAGTATCGCACTACTGGGGAATATTGTTGACCCAATACCACGATGCTAAACTCCTCAGAGTATCATCTTCACCGACTGGCAAAACCCATTCTCGGATGGTAACCACGGCTTGGGATAACTGATGCTTGCAATGCTGATGTTGATCTTCCAACCAGCGAAACCACTTCTCAAACGGTAATCGCGGCTTGAGTAGCACCTTCACCCACTGGCGAAACCAAATCTCAAACGGTAACCTCGGCTTGAGACTAGCTGATGCTTGCAATGATGATGCATGATGATTTTTAGCGCAATGCTCCATAATTATGGAAATGCTACGCAATTTATTATGCAATATGCTATGATCTCCTAAATGATGCATGCATAAAAAAGTATCCCCCTTAAGGGACTCTTCTGGGGAGCTCGAGGCACTCTGCTGAGGAACTCGCCACTGCTCCAACTTCACCCTGCTGGGGAATAGCATTGCTGCTGGGAGAAAGGACCATCTTTACCAGGGATAACCTCTCCTGCACCCAATCCACTTGGGGACTTCGCTGGGGAAAGAACCACCAACGCACTCTGTGGGGAAACCAACAATCTCTGACTTACTGGGGATACAACAATCCCGACTCTGCTTGGAGAAACCAAAACCAATAGATACCTCCATTGAGAAATAACAACCTTCAGGCCTGGTTGCTGAGGAAACACCAATCTCAAACCTGCTGGGGAGATAACCATCCCGACCCTGCTAGGGAAAACACAGACCTTGAATCTGTTGGGGAGGTAACAACACCCACTCTGCTTGGAGAAACCAGGGAAGTCTGGTACTGAACACCCGTCGACTCGTCGAACTAGGGCATTCACCGTCCAAATCCACTATCAGCTTTCTAATTTTGAGAACTCCCAGACTCGTCTAGACTTTTCTGATTCATCACCTTGTATTCTTGACTGCTCCGTCCTCTACGGAGAACAAACTCCTCAGATTGGTACAAACTTTCTAATCTTCAGACTTTGAAGAGTCTTCTTGATTAATATCCAGGATCGTCGTACGTCTCGCCGTCATCTTTTCACCATTCTTCCATCCATTCTTCCCTGATCGGACTCTACAGGGATCTTTTCGTCAAAAGCTTCCACATCACCACCTGCGAGTGAGTGAAAATATCTAACAGTACCTGCAAAAGAGATCGTTAGATAAAAACGTGCCCCAGGCGTGTCAAGATTTCAACACTTGGGTCGCTCAACCTTCCGAATAAGATTTAAAGCTTTCAATCTTACAAGCATGCATTGGAAGAGACCTGTATGTCTTAAAATGCAAAGATTCTTTATAAAAAATAACTGGATGTTTTTGCAATCAAAGCGGTAAATGAAAAACAAAAACAAAATTATTTGACTGAATATGCATTTTATTGATTGAAAAAGTGTGGCTCAAACTGAGCAATACAAAGGAAGCAATTCCTGAAAAGAGGTAATTGCGCACAAAAGGAAAAATCTATCCTAATGGCAATGTGAAACCCGTGATCTCATCGAGTTCCAACTCGGTTACACCCCATATGTCCTCAGACTCTCCGTGCTTTCTGCCTTCTGAACAAGACGCTTCCGACTGATCCCTGCCGGGGATTATCCATGTCATATCCAAAGTACAAACGCTCATGCCAGACGCAGTTATTCGTTTCAATCCCTCTTTTTCCTGGACCGCCCTTTCGAGTTTTCAGTCCACCGGGATACCCTTTTTTGCCCAAGTCGCCTTTTCAGGTTTTCGACTTGCCGGGTGTACATTTTTTCTTTTTTTGTCCCTAATTTTTGCCCGAACCTTTTCTTTCATTTTTTGGCTCGCCGGGATGCCCATTTTTGCCTGGACTATTTTATTCTTTTCGTCCAGCGGGTCTCTTTATACGAAGTATTTTTTAACTGCGTTCGCATTCACAGGGGATGGAAAATCTTCGCCATCCATGGTCATTAACAACAAGGCTCCACCAGAGAAAACCTTCTTGACCACGAATGGACCTTCATAATTGGGTGTCCATTTGCCCCTACGATCGTTCTGAGGAGGAAGGATCATTTTCAGCACCATATCTCCCACGTGATACACACGAGGTCGCACCTTTCGGTCAAACGAACGCTTCATCCGCTGCTGGTACAACTACCCATGACAGATGGCCGCCAGCCTCTTTTCCTCGATTAGGCTTAACCCCTCGTACCGGGTCCTTACCCATTCAGCCTCTCGCCACTTTACGTCCATCAGGACTCTCAAAGAGGGAATTTGAACCTCAATCGGTAGCACCGCTTCCATTCCATATACCAGCGAGAAAGGCGTTGCCCCAGTAGACGTACGCACCGAAGATCAATACCCAGGATACAAACTTCGTACTCAGCCACCATTATTGGTGCATTCAAATGTTATCCGAGCAACAAAAGGAATGTGGGATCCTTTCGGCATAACCCAAGCAGCACTAACTCCGCTATCATTTACACTAACAACCCCGTCAGACATCAGAATCCGTTCGAATTCGGGGTCAGGCCCCTCCTCCGAGATCGGTTACTCTCAATCTTTCGATTTGAGCACCTCGAGATGTCCTCATCAGGGAACTCAAACTTCATCGGTTGATAATCCTCAATGGGTTGTCGGGCGAGGTAATCAAACAATACACTCCCCTTGATTACCTTTTGAGAGGTATACTGAATATCGAAATCAGTCAAAATCGTCTATCCTCTCGCAACTCGTCCGATCAATGCTGGCTTCTCAAACATATACTTGATCGGATCCATCTTGGAAATCCACAAAGTGGTATGAACCAGCATATACTGTCTCAGTCGGCGAGCAGCCTATGCCAAAGTACCGCAAGTTTTCTCGAACAGTGAATGTATTGTTTCACAGTCGGTAAACTTTTTGCTAAGGTAAATTGCATGCTCTTTTCGACAAGACTCGTCATGCTGACCCAGTACACCTCGTAGACCCCTCAAAGGCCGTCAAGTACCAGATTAACAATTGCTCCTTCCACAGGAGGCATCAGAATCAGAGGCTCCTGCAACTTATTCTTTTATTTTTCAATGCCCCTTGGCAATCATTATTTCACCTGACCGTTTGATCTTTTATCCTTGTTTTCGGTTCAGGCGTTTCTTGTTTTTTTTTTTTAACAGGATCAACCTCGATTCCTTTTTTCCGCTCACAATAAGCCCCAGCAACTTACCGGACCGCACTCTGATAGTGCACTTATTCGAATTCAACCTCAGTCTGAATTGTCTCAACCTGTCAAATAGCTTGACCAGATCTGCCATATGCCCCTCTTCTGTTTGGGACTTTGCTATCATGTCATCAACATAGCATTCGATTTCATGATGAATCATCTCATGAAACAAAGTCACCATGGCTCTCTGATAAGTAGCACCGGTGTTCTGCTTCTCTAGAGGACAGTCTTCTCTCCAGGGTAGCTTGTGCACAATGACACCGGTATCCGACCCTGGCATATCCTGACACGACCAAGCGAAGGTATCCACATGCTCTTTCAACAGGGCTACCATTCTGCTCTCGACTCGCCTCTGAAGCGGCCCCAATTTTCACTTCCTTTCTGACCTCGGCGACGCTTGGAATAACAATCTTGCATCGCTCCTCGTGCGATTAATTCACCTTCTCCTCTTATTTCAACAACCTGGCTAATCTTCCAGCAGATCACAATCTTCTTCGCCTTCTTCTTCGGCATTATAGATCAGATTGTCGAAGTCATATGAGGTGTAACCAAATTGTTATCAATGAGATCCGGAGAATTACTTTTCGAAGTCGGAACGAGACAAATTAAAAAGGGGAAAAAATGAAAACAAACATTGCCATTTTTATTATTATTTTTTTTCAAAACTGCAAAAATAATTGAAAAACAGGGAACACCGCTTTTAATGTGAAAAACATCCATTTATTTATGATGCAAATTTTGCAAAATGAAACATGAGGTGGCCCTTACAATGAACCATCACTTTTCGGGCAAAACGTATGGCTTCCATGCAAATAGAAATTGAAGAACAAGAAACATTACTCTTCAGGATGAGTGATAGTGATGATCTTTTAGGCCTTCCAGTTCCCTGGTACACACGATTTTATCCATTGATCAATCTCGCAGTCACTGTCAGCTTCTTTACCCACCGCACCGGCGTGACATGGATCCAGCATTCCAGCCCTGATGAACGTGAACAGTGGACGACGTCCTCTGTTTTGCTCAGACGAGTCTTGGCCTTCCTGATAGCCAACCCCGAACCTATCAGCTTTTACCACAATATCTATGATCCTTCCCCAGCCTTGGACCTCTCTGTTCTTCACCACTTCTAGGGCTTGTTTATAAGAAGAAATGGACAGCTTTTTCTCCTTCTCAACACCAATGGCATTTTCCACCTTGACGGTTTCAACTGCCAGACTGGGTGCTTTACATCTTACATCGTCCATTTCTACTTTCATCATTCTCTGGATCGTTTCCCCCATCACTACACACCCCTTTGGGGCGACGGCCGCACAACAATTATCAACACGAGGGAATGCTCCACTTTTCGTCAGATGTTTTGAGACCACAAACATTGGTATTTTTAACTGATCCTCCTCAGTCACCTCTATCCCTCTCTTGTCCTTCGACATCATTTTCACTTTTACAGGACCATGCCTTGGTACGGGGTTAGCGTTAACATCTGTCGTTGGTGCAAAATTAATGGCTTTAGAATCCACCAAATCTTGAACGACATGCTTAAAAGCTTTACACCCCTCAATGTGATGTCCGAGTGCCCCAGAATGAAACTCGCATCTGACGTTCTCATCATAACTTGCAAGCCTCTGATCCGGTCTCCCTGGAACCAACGTCCTCGGCTGAACCAACCCAAGCTCCTCCAACCTCTTAAACAGAAAGGCATAAGTCACGGGTGGCCTATCGAACTGACGATCCGTCATCCTTCTTCTCACTTGGCCCCCTGCTCTTTGTGTTCTCTGTTGAGGTGACGGTTGTTGCTGTGGTGCAGGTGATTTACCAACAGGAGTGGTCACAATGGCAGCATAAGGGTGGTAACGATCCTTACCGCGTTCTTTTTTTGCCTGCACACCACCTGATTCAACCTCCGTCCTGAGTTGACCACTGCCAGGGGTTTCTTTACTACGGATGACGGGGCCCTTCCCTGAACTTTCTCTGTTATCAGCCATTTCTCAATCTTCTCCACCCTCTCAGCAATTGCTTTCTGCCCCAAGGCGAGCCCTTGCACGACTTTGAACAACTCTCTCATCATCTCTTTCAGTTCGAGAATGTCGGCGTTGGGTGGATTCATCATTCCTGTGTCAATCAAACATGTTAGAGACTGACACCTGCAAAATAGAAGACAAGTTATTATGATTATGCATGAATGCAATGTCTATCCATATGAGGAACACTCTGTCTTTCGATCCTGGCTTCATCGAGACAGATAATAATCCGGCAGCAATATTCTGACATTCATCATTTGATTTCATCATACAGATCAGAGATATATGATTTGGCAAAATACCACCCAACCATGTGTGTGCAGTGTGAGTGCATACAGGAAAGCAAATAAAGCTTGAAGATCGATTACTGAATGAAAATAACCATCGCATATCAAATGCGCACAATAAGCGCCATAGTCATACATCTAAGCTGATACAAATCAAGTACCAATCTCCAAAATCAGAAAGGACTATACAAGCAAGTGAATTCCGTCAACAGGCCTGACGGTAATCCACACAAATGATAACAAAAGACTACACTGAATAAGGCCCCACAGACGACTCTGCATCATCTACCATCTTGGCAAACTCTGCGGCGAACCTGAGCTCGGTGTTCTCCTGCTGCAATCTCCCCACCTCCTTCTGGTGAATCTTCATCTGTCTGAAGTAATGATCTCTCTCAGCAAGATAATGATCTCTCTCAGCAATGATCTTCATGTTCTCTGCTTCCTTAGTCTTCAGCTTTGCTTCCCATTCGGCGATAAGGATTCTGACTCTGTCTTCCCTCTGATCCCTCACAAGGATTTTCCTCCTCTTCTCATCTTCAATGACCCTCAAGGCTCTGGCCAGCTTCTCCTTAGTGATATCATGCTCTTTTGTAGACGACTCCAACGCTTGGCTGATCTTCCGGTAATAGGCAGTGTCTATCTCAAAGCGCTTCGCTTCCAAGGCATGTCGCTTATCCTGATTTCCATCCTTACTCCGATCTCCTGATTAGACACCTGAATCCGAGCAACACTCATCTCTAATTCAGTCTTCTCCGCCTGCAACTGATCTCAGGCTTTCTTCATCTCGAGGAATTCTTCCATACTGACAGAAGAACGTGGACCCTCAATCAAAGGACACCAAGGATCACCTCCGGGAAATGGTAGATGTGTGAGCTCAATCCTCTTCCTAAGCCAGTCATCAAATGGAGGAAAAGACATGCTGTTAACCTTGCCAAAACGACCCTTGCCCTTTCTCTGAATATTACGCCATGCCCCAGACACTTGCTTCAACCGTGGCAGATTACCCTCAGCCGGGAAATAGAATGACTCCTGAATCTCACGCTCGAGAGGAGGAACCTCCATAGCGAATCCCATTTGTCTCTTAAGAAGTGTCGGGTTATAATTAATGCAACCCTGAACCCCTATGAGAGGCACATTGGGAAGACTCCCACAACTGCAAATGAAATCTCGCCCAGCCATACCGTTGTGAGTCCAAGCTATATCCTGAGCCCGCAAACCCATCAACCTGACTGACCACTTGACAGTAGGATCAAGAGCGACAAAAGCACCTTTGGAAGGCAAATACCCCATGAACCATTTGTACAGCAGCTGAGCATAACATCGGATCAGTCCCCCACGCCGTTTCTCATTCCGATTATGGACCGAGTAATACACATCTCCAACCAGGGTAGGAATAGGATTCCTCTGCATAAACAATCTGATAGCATTAATGTCCACAAAATTCTTCTGATTAGGAAACAGAATGATCCCATAAATGCTCGCAAAAATCAAGGCACAAACGGTCTTCCAATTACCCACAACAACATGCTCCTTGGCTTTAGCCTCCAAGAAACTCAAATGGAAACCAGGCAACTTTCCCTTTTCCTTCAAACCCCCCTTGGTCACCTCCGGGCTCAAATAAAGAGCACGAGAAATCTCAGCGATATCAAGCTCCCCCTTAGTGGCATAGAAAGGAATCTGATCTCGGATCTGAATACCCAGGATGCTAGCATAGTCCTCCATCAAGGGTCCCAACAAGTAATCCGGGAAGACGAAACATCTCAAACCAGGGTCGTAAAACTGGAGAAGAGTATGAATGGCGCTCCTATCACTGTCTGTGAGCCTGAAAACCAACTTCAGCGTACCACCGTATGCCTCTCGAAACATCCCCACATGGTCAGGTGTAATCAATGCTATCATATCTCTCAACACATCAATCTCTGGGTTGAAGAAACTGTAGACAACATCGTCCTTCAAACCGGTCCTCATGTCTGAGCAAAGAAGTCTCTCCACCAGGATCTCAATCAAAAATGTCCCTGCATATGGATAAACATGAGTTAGATGCAGATAAATGCAAAATGTGAATGATGCTGATGAATGAATGCAATGCATTGTGCCATCCTCCAAGTCATCTGAACATCTGTTGCACTGAGTTACAGCCTCTGAACTGATCACCATCATCTGAAGGAACATGTAACCACAAATCCGACTCAGAGAGTTCCAAAATAAACGGAACGGAAAGATACATCACCATCATCACCAGAGGTTCTCTGAACAGATAACCATAACAATCTCTGAATCAGCCCAGGGAATCCTGAAATAAACGGATCCCCACTGATAAATACCACGGACAGAAATCCGGCGTCTTAGAAATAATCGTCCATAAATCCGACTTATAAATAGGACTCTGATCAACGGCTGAACCATTAGTCACCATCAAAGTCGCCATCAGAACATGCATCTGTAAGAATCAACCCTCCCCTCACAGGTGAATTCTAATCAGGTCATCCTAAGGCGGATAATGGTCTCGACAATCGGGCAAAGATACTCAACGGGTTTGCCCTTTCGGGTGTGCCGTTGTAGCTCTCTTTAAGATCATCTAAACCAAAGATCCGGGAAAGATCGGTCACCGAAGTCAATATGTCAAAAGAGGTAACCCAACCAAGGTGGAAAACCCTACAAAGGAAGAGCACTCTCAAATGAACCTCGTCCGGCTTGTGGTATGTCACGTTGCAACAATATGCTGATAAAGCAAATGAGGAACGTGAGACCACGCTAATCCTAGGTGTATACTCGGGCCTGGGTTTTAGCCCCACTCAGAACACCCACCCCAAGTCATAGGAACCACCTGTACAGAGGACAGCAAAATGATAGTATGATGCATGCAAATATTTATGCAAATATATACACAACAGAATAATAAATGCAATAAATAGAGCAACACAAGCAACCTAAACTATCCTAGAACGCTAGGAGAGACTCGCTTAAGGAAGATGGACCAACAATAGGTCAACTTCTGTAATCCCCAGCAGAGTCGCCAGTTGTCGCATCCGCGAAAAACAACCGGCGGGCTAAAACAAAACAACACAGAGCCGCCACCGTGCGTTATTTATCCCAAAAGAGGGAAAGGAAATGCTCGAAGTAAACCTGGAAAAGACATGGTCTCGCGACCAAAGAGATGGGATCGGGAGTCGGTTACTCAAGGGGAAGGTATTAGCACCCCTCACGTCCGTCGTACTCGACGGGATCCACGCTCAAAAAGATAGGATAAGGTTGCTAAAACACTGCTCAAAACATCACACACACACACACACTGGAAACAACACAGGTGGAAGAAGAGGGGAAAGGGCTCGCTAGGATATCGCATCCTATGCCTACGTATCTCATATGGAATGAGAATCAGAGCTACCGTAGTTCGGCTCACGCACGCCGAAACAAAACACACGCCCAGACGCTGAGACGTCAAAACAAACACACAAACAGGCAAACATGGAAACCGAATGCCAATAGTTGGACTTACATCAGACTCCGAACCAAACAAACCCACACTGGAAACCAAATGCCAATTGCTGGGCTTATATTGGACTCCAAGCACACAACAATAGGATACGGAATGCCAATCGCTGGGCTTACATCCATCTCCTAACACACACAAAAAGAAAAAGGGTGCCCGGAGAGATCTCGTACGACCTTTTGCCTACGTACCTCATCTGGTATGAGGATCAGGGCAACGTAGTTCCCCTTAACAGGGGAGAAACTTTCTCCTAACCAGAGACTGGGAAATGACCAACTAGAAGGGAGACTGACTCGAGCCTAATAGTTATCATGTATTCCACCATGGTCCTAGGTTGAGTTTTCTATCTAACTTGCACAGGCAGCAAGCTATCTTAAATAGCACAATCAAAACAAAGCAAACATACACACAATTAGCACACACTATATACAAACAAAGTGGGCTCACACAAGGTTAGGCTGTGAAACACAAGCCAACTGGAACCGGGTGATGTTAGCTCTTAACCTTAACATTGAGAGTTAGGGTGAAGCAGATGAAATGGGAAGTGAGGGTAAGACCTCACAGCTCTTATCCCTGGCCTGGGAGAGCTTCAGACAAATGAAAGTTTGGGAGTTCAGAAAGTTGGAACTCTTCTCCACATATGACTGACTCAACAAAGATCTTGGGTTAATATCCACAATGCATCAACACAAGGTGTGTGAGCAAAGGGATGAATCAACTGAATAGCAGGAGATGGATTGCACATCTCTTTTATCTGCCAATTGCCTCATAAGAGGACTTTTCCTGCTTGGCACAAAGATAAACAATCACAAGCATTGCCTCTTAAGGAGGACTTCAGACAGGTGCCTGCCCAAGTAACAGGACAGGTCTTCCAGACTACATGAAGTCAGTGAGTTATACCTCAATTGGTTAAGAAACCAAGCAACTGCAAAAGCAAGTTCAAAGAACTTAAGCAACTAATGTACCTGAAAACAATCTAATTCAATCAGTATACAACTCAAAAAGCCAAACAGACAATGGTCAACAGTCAACAGTTAACTGTACACAGTCAAACAAACAAACAACCAATGAGTGCAAGCTCATCTCAAAGGATCTAAAAGCCACCTACAAAACAAGTCAAAATTAGTCAAGATAAACCAAATAGTCAACTCAAGCAATGTGAATCAATTCCCTCATAGCCATATGCTTCTTAACCTGCAAACCAAGCTCAAACATGAGAAGCAAACCACTAGGACAAGGCCTAGGGTCAAAGAGGGAGAAATAATTCAAAACAGAGCATGAAAATTGACAAGACTCAAGCTCAATCAATTAAGAACATCATCCAAGTGGGCTCATATCAATAACATCAACCAATTTCATTTCACAAGACAAATAAGGCAAAGCATGCAAGTTGAAAGCTCATTGAAGCAACCAGAATGAACCAATCCACATCAACTCAAAAGTGATTCAATAAATCTCAAGAAAAATCATGGCTAAACAGCACACATCACATGATCAACATACCAAAAATCAAGGCATTTGGACAAGTTTAGACAAGGCAATTAAAATCCATGAGGCAAGGTATGCACAAACAAGCTCAAATGAGGCACAATTTCATACATCAACTTAACACAAGCCTAAAACAGAATCCACACATGATAAATGTCTCAAACCAAAGCCACAATAAACTTCAAAGTGTCTAGAATCAATGTGCAAAATCTCAAATCCATATGATAAACATCAAGCATTTCACAAATCATTGAAGTTCATGACTATCCAAAAGTCCACAAATGACAAGCCAGCAAGAAAAATCTCAAACAAATCAGAAATGAATCCAAAAATTCCATAATCATTCATGATCAATCCTAACATCCAGAAGAAACATCATGCAAAAAATCAGATTATTTGGCATTGAATTGGCATGGCAAAGAAAATCCACAAGTCAAGCAAGCAAAGGTGTGACTCACATTGTCACACCTATATTAAACAGATCATATCTCCACAACCAGAAATTAGAAAAATGCAAACTCTATACCAAAATGACCAGCAAGATGTCTATTTTAAGCATGCAAAATTTCACAATCATTAGATTAAAATCCATCATTTCACAAAGCAAATGGCATGATAGGCCAAGAAAATACACACATGAACAATCCCTAAGCCAAAACAAATTCCATCCATGCACAATTTCTAGAAAAAATCTCATAAAATACTAGACATGATGAGGAACAAAGTGCAAAAAATCCCAGGCCAATTGGATCACTATTCATGAACTTATGAATTTTCTAAGTGAGTGGAAAAATAGAAATCACATAGATGAATGTACATGAACATGGATGAAGGAAAGGAATAAAATGCAAAAGGAAGTTTGGAAATGTCTAGAGCCAGGATTCGAACCGAGGGAATATTTGAAAGTGGCGCGTTTCATCATGAAACGCACCGTTTCATTAAGCTTATGTGGCCGTGTGAATGAACGAGAGCCAATCATCGTGCCACGCTGGATTTAATGCAGCCAATACATGGCCAGAAACAAGAAAACTCATGCAATCACGCGCTCAAGAGATCTACAGCATTTCTGGAAAGCAAAACCTAACGCGTTCATCATGTTCATCAATATTTTCCAGGTCAAGAACAATTGTTCACAGAAATGCAAAATGAATACACCATTGGATTCATCTTTCAACATACATTAACATGCTAGGCTTGGATTTTGCTAAATCAAACTATATCAAAAGATTCGCATGCAAGAACTTTCATGTGCCAAACTTAGATCTACCATAACTTGCTCATTTCTTAATGAAAATCCACGATACAAAGGTCAGTGTGATCACCAATGAAGGATCTACAACATGCATCCATCAATTTTAAGAATCATGACATGCGAAATCTAACCTTGTTGGAAGTGCAGAACTGGATTTGCTGCTTTCAAGCCTTGTAATGTCCAAACAGGTGATCTAACACTCTTGTACAATGGAATGGATGAAGGTTGATAGCTCAATTGCACTTGATGTTGTTCAAATCCTCGACTGCCATGAAAGGATGCTTGCTTCAACAGTTCCAAAATGTGCACGAAATCCTTGAAATCTTGCTTCAATCTTGTTCAAAAATGCTTGTGGATCATGGATTGATCAAGAACAAGGCAAGGTTTGTGAAGAATTTTGGATGAAAAGTGAGAGAAAAAGTTTGAAGAGATTTGTGCAAATGGATCTAGATCTGAGAATTTGATGTGTTAATCATGAAAACAGTTATGCTTTAGCTTTTATATGAGCTGTTAATGATGTTGGTTAATCACAATTAGGCTAATGCAAGTGGATTAGTGAAAACCAAGTTTTTATGCAAATGTGAAAATTGCCTTATGCATGTCATGACCAATGCTACAGTGCACGATTTCCTTCTTAATTCACTTGGAAATGTTGTGTAGAAGCCAAGGCAAGTGTAAAAATATGAAAACAATGCTTAACTTTTGAATTTGACTTTTCCCTCCAAAATTCAAATAGAAAGTCAAATATTTTTGTGATCAAAATGCATGGCCTATGATGCATGAATTGGATAGAGCATGTCAAAACAAGAATGTTGCAAAAAGAACCACTTCAATTGGCCTTTTGGTTCAAAAGTTATGCACTTGTGAAGTTCAAATTATCTTGACCATGATTGATCCATATTTTCTCAACCATACATGAGAAATTCATGTTCTTGGACTTTTTGGAAAGGTGAGAGCAAGATCTTCAACTTTCATGTTGTACAAAATTTCATTTGAAGCATTTTTGATGACATAATCTTGAGGAGAAAACCTTTCCATTTTTGGCAATTTCAAATTACAAGTCACTTTCTATTTTTGGAAAGTTTTGTCCTGACTTTATTTTCTTCAATGTTGATGTTTGAAATGTCAAATGAGACTTGTTTGAACATGAATGAAGTATTTCTAACCACTTCCCACCTCCAAATCCAACAGTTGACTTTTGGTTGACTTTTTCAGCTGATAGATGACTTGGTCATGCACAGATGAATTTGAGCCTCAATCTTCTGATGAAATGGCTCCAAAACGAAACCCTAGATTTCACAAGCTCCATAAAACCATATGATGATCCCCATCTCATAAAAGACCTCATCTCCTTGAAAAGCCCTGATTGACTCAATTCAACTGATTAGGGTTGACCAGAGGTCAAAACCCTAATCCCAAGGAACTGATCAGGCACAATGAATCTCTTGGTGATGATAAGACCAAGGATGATGGTGATGTACCATTTCAACCAAGATAATACCCAATCTCCTTGAGGAACCAAGAAAACCCTAATTGACGCACAATCCTCAGATGATTAGTGATCAATTCAACAAGACCATCAGGCTTGAATCTTTTAACCTCTTTATCTTCTGAATAAGACTTAGGAGGATGACTTGCTCAATGCTTCCACATGACATGCAAAGATGCAATGACTAATGTCCTAAAAATGAAATGCAATATGCTAAGCTAGTCCCAAGAGAGGAGGGCAAATTTTGAGGTGTTACAGTTGCATTATGGGTGCGGTGATTAAAGATGTTTTTAATTGGTTGAACAATGTTAAACATTTTTCATCAAAGATAAAATCAGCATCTTTCATTAATAAACCCATAAGTGGCTTGGTAATTTTCGAGAAATCTTTGATAAAACGTCGGTAGAAACCGGCGTGTCCTAAAAAGCTTCGTATTTCTCGTACGGTTTTCGGAGGTTGAAGGTTCTCTATGATTTCGATCTTAACTTTGTCTACTTCAATTCCTTTATCAGACACTACGTGACCTAACACGATTCCTTGTTGGACCATGAAATGACATTTCTCCCAGTTCAAAACGAGATTTACTTTCATGCATCTTTCAAGTACCATTTCAAGGTTTGATAGACATCCTTCAAAGCTTTGCCCACAAACAGAGAAGTCGTCCATAAAAACTTCCATAATGTCGTCTACAAAATCAACGAAGATCGACATCATGCATCTTTGGAATGTTGCGGGAGCGTTGCATAATCCGAATGGCATTCGTCGGTAAGCGAATGTACCATAAGGGCATGTGAAGGTTGTCTTTTCTTGGTCGTCAAGATGGATTGGGATTTGAAAGAATCCTGAATAACCGTCTAGGTAGCAGAAGTGAGAATGCTTAGCCAATCGTTCAAGCGTTTGGTCAATGAAGGGCAGAGGAAAATGATCTTTCCGAGTGGCTTTGTTTAGTTTTCTATAATCGATGCACATTCTACTTCCGGTCACAACTCTTTGTGCTATGGATTCACCTTTCTCGTTCTTAACAACTGTAACACCCCCTTTTTTGGGTACTACATGAACGGGGCTAACCCATTGACTATCGGAGATCGGGTATATGATTCCAGCATCTAGTAACTTTTTTACTTCATCCTTGACTACCGTACTTAAGATTGGGTTGATCCTTCTCTGGTGTTCTCTAGAGGTTTTACAATCTTCCTCCAGCATAATGTGATGCATACAGATAGAAGGGCTTATCCATTTTAGGTCGACGACGTTATATCCTAACGCAGTTGGATATTTTCTTAAGACATCTAGTAACTTTTCAGTTTCCATCTGTCCCAAGTCAGCGTTGACTATTACTGGTCTTTTGAGTTCAGTGTCTAGGAATTCGTATCTTAGGTTCTTTGGTAGTGCTTTTAATTCCAAGTCAGGTTTCTTTGGGCATGGCATGTGGTTGGGCGTAAGTGCTAAGCATTCGCTTAGATTGTCATTTTGGTATGGTTCATGCCAATTATCGTCTTCAAAGATTGGAGGGATTTGGATTTTCATTATATCAGAGTATTTGGTTTCTTGCATCTCCATCTCTCTCACGCACTCGTCTATGACATCAAGTAGATAACAGGTATCGTCTATAGCTGGCGCTTGTAAGAATTGGGTCAAGATGAATTCAACCTTTTCATCTCTAGCTTCGAATGTTAACTTACCTCTCTTTACGTCTATTATGGCTCCGGCGGTAGCCAAGAATGGCCTTCCTAGTATAATAGGTGTACTGGGGACATTCTCTAGTATGCCGACAGGATATTTGATTGAGCGGTCAGCTAATTGAATAGACATCTTGGTTGGTCTTAGTTCTCCCATACTGAGCCTTTTACAGATGGTTAAGGGCATTACACTGATGTTGGCTCCTAGATCGCATAGAGCTTTGTCTATGACGAATTTTCCAATGACACAGGGTATGGAAAAACTACCTGGGTCTTTTAGTTTGGGAGGCATGTTATTTTGGATTATTGTGCTACACTCGACAGTAAGTGCAACTGTTTCGTTATCCTCAATCTTTTTCTTATTGGATAAGATTTCCTTAAGAAATTTGGCATATGATGGAATTTGTGTGATGGCTTCTGTAAAGGGAATTGTAATGTTTAGTTGCTTCAGAAGTTCAACAAATTTCCTAAATTGACTTGCGGATTTAGAACTTGCAAGTCTTTAAGGATACATAATGGATGGTTTATAAGGAGGTGGAGGCACATAAGGTTTTTCTTTTTCTTCGGCCTCTTGGGTATTATCTTCTATTTCCTTTGGTTCATTTACCTGCTCAGTTGAGGTTTTGTCTGGTTTTTGGTACATGGCAGGGTTTGGAGTCTCGGATCTACGGGTCCGTCTATTTCTTTTCCACTCCTCAGTATAACGACATTTGCATGTCCTTTTGGATTAGGTTGCGGCTGTCCAGGAAATGTTCCAGCAGGAGCGGTTGTAGATGCTTGTTGTTGAGCCACTTGTGAAATCTGTGTTTCAAGCATTTTATTGTGGGTGGCTAAGGTGTCTACTTTGCTCGCTAGTTGTTTAAGTTGCTCGCTAGTATGTATGTTTTGGTTCAAGAAGTCTTTGTTTGTCTGAGCTTGGGTAGCTATGACGCTTTCCATCATTAATTCGAGGTTTGACTTCCTAGGCATGTTAGGAGCATTATTAGCTGGCTTTTGATATCCAGGCGGAACAACTGGTGCTTGGCCAGGTGCATACAGGGTATTGTTATTCTTATACGAAAAATTAGGATGGTTTTTCCAACCTGGGTTGTAGGTATTCGAATAGGGATTTCCTTGTGCGTAATTCACTTGATCGGTTGGGACTCCTGCTAATATCTGACATTCTTATGCAGTGTGTCCAGGGTTTCCACATAACTCACAGTTTGGAGTTACAGCAGCCACAGTGGCTGCGGGTGGTATGGTCAAGTTGTCTAATTTTTGAACAAGGGCTTCTACCTTGGCATGAATATGGTCAAGGCTACTGATTTGGTACATTCCACTCTTTGTTTGGGACTTTTCTACTATAGTTCTTTCACCTCCCCATTGGCAATGGTTTTGGGCCATGTTTTCAATGAGTTGATAGGCTTCGTTGTATGGCTTGTCCATAAGTGCACCGCCCGCGACAGCGTCTACTGCCAGTCTTGTGTTATACAGAAACCCATTGTAAAATGTGTGAATGATCACCCAGTCTTCGAGACCATGATGTGTACATATCCTCATCATGTCTTTGTACCTCTCCCACGCGTCGTAGAGAGATTCTACATCTTTTTGTCGGAATCCGTTGATTTGAGCTCTCAGAATAGCAGTTTTGCTCGGCGGAAAATATTGGGATAAGAAAATGTTCTTCAGTTCTTCCCATGTTGTAACTGAGTTGGATGGCAAGGATTGCAACCAAGCCCAAGCTCTGTCTCTTAGTGAGAAAGGAAAGAGGCATAGTCTTATCGCATCTTGAGATACACCATTCGCCTTTACAGTGTTTGCGTACTGCACAAACTTGGTCAGGTGTTCATTAGGGTCGTCCGTAGGATTTCCGGAAAATTGTTGTTGTTGGATGGCTGATAATAGTGAGGGTTTTAGCTCGAAATCGTTTTGATTGATAGCCAGAGCAGCAATGCTGCTGTGAGGTTCTTATTGGGACGGGGTAGCGCAGAATTTAAGAGGACGATTCTGTGGTACTTCGTCAGTCATGGTTGGCTTATCGTCTTGTTTAGTAGGTAAGAAGATATCGGGAATATCGTACCTTTATTGGTACTCTAGTATTCAGCGTCTTATATATAAGAAACGCTCTAGTTCTGGATTGGCGGTGCTAAGTTATCGCCTTGTGAGCCAGTACTTGGCATACAATCGGGGAAATAAGGGAGAGTAAATTAGTTTTTATTTTTACCTTAGTCTATACCGTGCAACGAAAGAATCGCACTATTCGACTAAAACAGGTCCCCGACAACGGCGCCAGAAACTTGATACGTTCGTGACTATATATAAAATATAGTATATCGGGTACTTGACTGCAAGTGCACAGTCCAGTCGTTTTAGTTTTAAAAGATATCGAACCCACAGGGACCTATGGTCAAACTAGTGCTACTAACGTCACTATGTTTAGCTAAGGGAATGATTTATAGATGTTCGGGTGCAGAATATTAAATCTAAGAGAAATTTAGTTCTAAGAAAGAATTGATGAAAGGAATCAGTATACAACGCATTAATCGTCAGGGATTCGATAAGTCACCGGTGAATAGTTTAAATACCAAATATCTTTCAGTAGAAAATATTTATTTAAAAGGCTTTATCTCACACTCTCGTGATTGTTGACTCGACCTATAGCTTTAAGTCAGAATGTACGCTCTCGCTGTCCCATTTGAAGTTAAAAATACATTTTAAAGATAAATAAGTTCTAATTTCTTTTAAAGTGCTCTCACTGTTTTTAAACTCAATGCCTAGTTTTTACTATCCAGCTCGAGCATCACGCTCTCGCGATTGTTGGTTCTCACCTTAGTTAATTTCCCACTCTCGGGAAAAATCGTATTAAATAGCTTCTCACTTTTGTGACAAAGTTAATTAAATTTAAATTAAAAACCTCAGCCTAAAAGATTGTTTGAGAAAAATAGTTTTCGCCGATTATTATTAAATCCCATCCAATTAAGTTATTACATACCGATACCGGTAGTTTAGCCGAACATGTTAAATAGCGCAAACACAGAGCATAAACAGATTAACAGTGCAGCAAACATAATTATAACAATAACAAAACAATGATAATGATAATTGAATAAAAACCTGGAAATTGGATTAACAGAGTACGACAAATCTTGGAGTACTTGAACAGTCCTCCACAGGTCGGTAGGATTCTGCTTCTTCAATACAATTGCTTACTAAATTAAATAAAGTGTAGTAGTTCCCCAGTGTAGGAAACTACTACTTTGGCTAACTGGTAAACGGAAAGGACAGGAGAAAACTGGAATTCTAAAGGGAGTGGTAAATGAATTACAGTAATGGAAACAAAGTTGCTGAAAGAAAATAACTCTAAAAAAGCTAGAATGCTGTAGAAAATAAATTGCAAAACGGAAGTGTAGACGTTCCCTTTTTTTCCAACTTTTGTCCTTTATATATTCCTTTGGTAGGTCTTGGCAGTTGAGAAAATTAAGGAAGACTGGTTGAGTGAGGAATCCACGGTGAAGTCATTCTGTTGGAGAGAATTTAGGCACGTTTTGGTTGCCTCTGATGACTGCTTCAAGCGTAAAATATGGTCGTGTGACGCTCGTCATGGGCCTGTGACGGTCGTCACAGGCTGGGTCGTGTCGGTCGTCATGCACCTTGTGACGGTCGTCACATCAACAATTTATGTATTCTGGTTTTTCTGGTTTTTCTGCTGCTTTCTCATCAGTTTCTTCTTCTTTTTCTTCCTTTTCTACATTTTGCTCATCAATGCCTGGAGATTGAAATACCTGCAAAAGTAACTCGAATACTTGCGGAATAATCGGAATATAAATTAAAGTGGTATGATCTTTGAGTGTAAATCAAGGCAAATATCTGATGTATTTTCGCGTTATCAATGACGAGCCAAAGCAGGGTTGTAGTTGATTCCTCCTTGTGTACCAATGAGAGGCACAATAGAGAATTCACCGCAACAATCAATCATATTCAAGCCATCGTATACAAAATTATACCAATTAATATCATCATTAGCGAGAGACAAAAGTCTCTGGGACCACCATAGACATTGCTTGTTCTCTTGGAAGATTGGTGTCTGAGGCAAGTGCAAAATAAACCACTTGTACAGAAGAAGGATGCAACACACAATGGTTCCACTACCCTTAGAATTTCTTAGATGTAGGGAGAAATACATGTCACCCAACAAAGTTGGAATATGATTCCCAATCAAAAAGATTCTAATGGTATTAATATCGACAAAGTTGTCAATGTTAGGGAACTAGCTAGACCATGGATAAGCAATACGAAGATAGCCTCGAAGATGTCCATACTACCGGCTTGAGAAAAAGTGGTAGTTCTCCCAATCAGAAACTCAGAAGTCAGACCACAAATACCTCATTTCTTTGTCATATTTTCATCAATCTCATACTTCTTCAAATGAAGAGCATCGGTTATGACTTGAGATTTTAGAATCTCCTCTGATCCACTAAAAGGAACCTTGTCAGATACGGGTATACCCAAGAGATATGCATACTCCTCCAACGTAGGTATAAGCTGATAATCAAGAAAGGTGAAGCACCAGTAGAGAGGATTATAGAACTGAACCAACACACTCAAGAGTCCTTCAACAACCTCGGTAGACAGCACATGCAGAAGCTTCTCATACCGTTCTTTGAAATCAAAGGGATCAATTACAAAGGATGTTAGCTTCCTTAACTCTTTCAAATCTAAACATCTAAAACCGTATTTCTTAGTGTTCCTTCGCCCATAATCCATGGTCTGAAAATATTGGCAAACACGACCTTAGTTCCTTGAAATTTATTTTTATGATGAATGATATGATGTGCATGTATGCATGAATGCAACAATCACACACAAGGGATCATACACAAGGTAAACACAAACAAAGGTCAAGGGATGGATCAAGTCTTCGTCAAGATCAATCATCCATTTTGGTGGATTAGGGTTTTTTTTCCTCATTAACACCCAAGATCCATTGATATTGATGGTTACTGATCCGATCAACCAAGAATCAATGAGTTTGTTGCGAGTCATGAGCATGGAGTCGGGTTAAGAACCATCCAAAAGGAGTGTACTAAGGATAAAAACTTACAGAGCATGTTCTATAAAGTTCCCAGAGTCGTGATCCTATCTATCAGATACTATAGGTTTGGATGACTGACTCATCGACCCATAGTATTCTCAAGAGAAACTCGTTTGAGTGTAGTATTACGTAACAACTGTTATCAAGTCTACACTTGAACAGTTTTTGCACTACATCCTAAATAGGCCAAGTCGGGTTAAATGTTTTATGGTTCTCTACTTCTCGGACTCCCATGCCGGAGAAAGTAATGCCTATCCACGACTTACTCGTGTGGCACCGGTAACTCCAAAGGGGTCTCCAATGAGTGGGTGGATTCTCAAGCCAACTCACTAAGGACTACTCCACATGAGTCGAACATGACTATACCATCCTCTTATCTTAGATTGCACTCAAGTTCGGGTATTAACTTATCTCACCACACAGAGATCACCAAGCACAACAAACAAAAGATATCATACATACAATATATACAAACATACAAACATCAATCAACAAATATAATACACACACAAAAATTAGGCTAACCCCACTGAGGACTACTCCCCAACAGAGTTACCACTTTTTTTTCTATAACGGTAAATTCATGACCACTGAGCTATTGGTTACCTCAACGTCAATAAAACTAGAGTCGCCGCCGTGCTTTTATTATTCCCAAAGGAAAAGGGAGGAAGCACGAACAAAACCCAAAGAAAAGAAGTTTTCAAATCAAAACTAATAAAATGTCAGAGATTATAGGTAAGGGGGTTGGTTACACAGAGGGAAGGTATTAGTACCCAAAGTGTCCCAGGTACTCCTAGGGAGCCCTTTTTGTGTGTACTTATTTTGGTTGAAAATATGTTTGTTTTAAAATAGAACGAGGGGATAAGAAAAGAATTCATCATTTACATTTTTTATGTTTGATAAGACTTTGGGTCTTATGCCTACGTACCAACATAAATGAGGGATCAAAACCTCGTAGTTCGTGGTAAAAATTTCAAAGATGGGTGGATTGATTTTAACAAAAGCTTAAAGATCTTTTGTTATCAATGTGAGAATACCCAACTAAACATCCACCGATAATAAGGGCTTTACAACACTTAAGAGGGAGGGCTCCAACTCGGATTAAATCAACAAGTATGCCTCTAACCCCTAGTAAATGGAAAGTCTTACACTCAACATATCATGGAATGGAAGAATTACATCTCAACCAAGGATAACTCAAATCTAAATGCTTTCTTTTTTAAAAGCTTAAAAGGAAAAAGGCACCAGGTGGCCAAAATGATTAGATGAGGTTATTAGTTCTTTTTGGTCTTTTTGAAAATAAAGTCAATATGATTAAGTCTTCTTACAAGTTTGATTAAGAAAATAGTTTGAAAGTCATTGGCATAAGGCCAAGGTTTCTACTCATTAAAACAAGTCCAAGTTTAAAACAACAAGAAAAAAGGTTTTGAAAATGAGAAGGATATTTTGAAATTAAAGAAGAAAGAGGTGCAGATGAAGAGGTTATCCTAGACAATATTAAAACTTATGAGTTAAAAAGATCTAACCCATGGGAAGCATCCACAAGACAATAGTGTCAGATAGAAAACCATTTCCTTTGGATTGTCAAGCAAACAACAAAGCCATAATCATCCAAGCAACTAATAAGAAAATCAATGGTATCAAATAAATATAACCAATCATCCAATCTAGCACTCCAAAGCAAGCAATCTTCAATGTCCTTTATGTGTATCAAATGAAAAATCCCTTGAAACATACTCAAAGAGAAAACATCAAATGATAACAATAGGATCAAAATAACAATTTAGACAAAGAGAAAGAGTGTATAAGATAAATCCAAGGGAGTCTCTCAAGCTTGTATCGGATGAATGGCATTGGCCATGTTTTTGGTCTCAAATTAATGACATTGTCCAATTTTTTCTTCCATAGCTCGGGAATGTTGCCTACTCTAAGTCTAGAGGTCCAAATTAAGTCACAGAGAAAGATCCAACAGTCCACCAATGTGTTTTTTAGTGTTTTTGTTTTTATTAATTGTTTTAAGGTCATAAGACCACAAAAAAAATATATCACAAGCGTAAAATATATCACAAGCACAAAATATAATGGCTCTAGTGAGCAAAAATGAAAATAACTTAAGCATAAACATAGGCCCAAGTGGGCAAGGAGCAAATGACTGAAGCATAAACAATTTGCATGAATGTAAATGACAAGGAATGATAAAGTGAAAGAATTTAAATTTCATTAAAGTAAATGACAAGAAAATTAAATATTAGTTGTCAAGTTAGTATGTTAATTTGTGCCTTGAGGAAAATTTAGCGTTATGTTTATCAATCGTAAGTAGGCTTATGTAGAAGCCATACCTATCTGAGGCCGGTCAGGCAAGTTAGATGAGGGAGCCCCTGTAGGTCCCCATGTGCTTAATATCATTGGGTATGTGGAGAACCTTGAGAGGTTGGGTCTTACCCTTGGAAAGGAACTTGCGACTGATTTGATCTTGCAATCATTTCCAGAGAGCTTTAGTCAATTTGTCCTTAATTTCAACATGAATGATATGTATAAAACTCTTCCTGAACTGCTAGGCATGTTAAGAACTGTTGAGCAGAATCTGAAGTCAAAAGGGAAGTCCATTATGATGATCGGAAATGGAAAGAAACATAACAAAAGGCCCACCAAGCAGGGTAGTAAAGGGAAAGGCAAGGAAGTTGCCAAACCCAAACCCACTGCTCCTGCTCTAAAGCCTAGTGGAGGCATAACAAAGGATGACACTTACTACCATTGTGGTAAGACCAGACACTGGAAAAGAAACTGCCCAAAGTACCTGGAAGATAAGAAGAATGAAGTAGAGACTTCAACTTCTGGTATTTTTGTTATTGAAATTAATCTTTCTACTTCTACATCATGGGTATTAGATACTAGATGCAGTTCTCACATTTGTACCAAAGTGCAGGGGCTAAAAAGGAGTAGAGATTTGACAAAACGTGAAGTTGACCTACGAGTTGGCAATGGAGCAAAGGTTGTTGCTTTAGCCGTAGAAACTTATGTATTTACTTTACCTAGTGGTTTAGTAATTCAGTTAGAGATTTGTTATTATTTACCTGCAATTAGCAGGAATATTATTTCTGTTTCTTGTTTGGACAAGTTTGTTTTTTCATTCATAATAAAGAACAATTGTTGCTCCATTTATTTGAATGATATATTCTATGCTACTGCACAAATGAACAATGGACTATATGTCCTTGATCTTGAAATGCCTATTTATAACATTAATACTAAAAGGATGAAACCTAATCAGTTAAATCCAACTTGCCTTTGGCATTGTCGATTAGGCCATATAAATGAGAAACACATTTCTAAACTCCATAAAGATGGACTCTTGGATTCTTTTGATTATGAATCATATGATACATGTATATCTTGTTTAATTGGAAAGATGACAAAGTCGGCATTCACAGGAAAAGGTGAAAGAGCTAATGATCTTTTGGCCCTCATACATACTGATGTATATGGACCATTGGACATACCATCCAGAGGAGGTTTTCAGTACTTCATCAAATTTACTGATCATTTCAAAAGATATGGTTATGCATATTTAATGAAACACAAATCAGAGTCCTTTGAAAAGTTCAAGGAATTCAAGAATGAAGTACAAAACAAACCAGGTAAGAATATTAAACCTCTTCGATCAGATCAAGGTGGTGAATATTTAAGCATAGAGTTTGATGACCATCTGAAAGAGTGTGTGATTCTATCCCAACTTACTCCTCCTAGAACACCCTAATGAAACGGTGTATTCGAGAGAAGAAATCGAACCTTGTTAGACATGGTCCGATCCATGATGAGTCACGCTGATCTTCCAAACTCCTTTTGGGGACATGCACTATTGACAACAACTTACACACTTAACTATGTTCCATCCAAAAAGGTTGAGAAGACACTGTAAGACCTCAATTTTGACCCTAAGATCCCTCATGTTATCTCATCATATGCATTGGCTTTGGGATCACACCTTGGCATCATCCTTACCCCTCATTCATTGGGTTTGCATTAGGAGAGGTCACCAAACACATTTCATTGTATCATAATTTGTTTTTCATTATTTACTAACCAAAATGCCAAAAATATGTCTATGTATGGTTTACTTCTTTTTGTAGGTAGTGTGTGTGTGTTCACGTATGCCTCATCAAGCTCATATATAGGGTTTAAGACTCTCAATGTAAGGAGACTAATCAACATATTGTTCAAATTGACTATATACATCATATATGGATCCCCATGGTCTTCACATATCATTTTGATCAAGAATTCATCAAGAATTTCAAGCTTCTTTGTCTGGAAGCCCTAATTCATCTAGGTATCTTGTGTGACTTCCTCAACAAGTTTCCTCATCATTTGATCAAATATTTCAAGTTATACTTCATATTACATAATCTTATGCATATATTATCCTCCACGAGTCCAAGAGATCAAGAGAAATTTAAGTTTGCAAGATGGTTCATGGTGGTTGACCAGAGAAAGTCAACTGGTCAAAACTGGGGTTCCCTAGACCCTGTCTCCTAGAATTTTTGTCATATGAAAATTATTCCAAGCGAAAATTTACTCCTTATGACATTAAAAACAACTTTCATGTTTAAGTCAAGAGCTAGTTTTTCTTGGAAAATCATTTTTTATGGTGAAAGATTATAGGTCATTTTGTCTGAACCCTAGTTAGGAGGTCAACTTCCAAGGACCCTAACTTGCTCAATATTTCTGAGATGAAATTTGTTCAAGTTTCATGATCAAATTTAAGATTTCCTATCCAACTTTTATTCTTGTAATAAATTCAAATTCAACATGCAAATGCATGTGCCAAGAGGAAACATTATAGGTCATTTTGGGCCATTACCATTGAACACGTGATTTTCCTCAACTTCTAAAATACATAACTCCTTCATGCCAAATCCAAATAAGGTCAAATTTGTGACCAAATTTAAGAGGTTTTAAATATATACAACTTTGATGAAGGAACTGTTTCCATTTGAAGCCCATAGCAAAAGTTATTCAAGGTGGAAGAAGTGAACATTTGACTTGGTACTTAGAAATTTTTCAATTATGTTTGATTTTCCAAACTTCCATCTTGAAATTCATCATGATCCAAGCCTCAAATGGAAAAGTGTTTAATATAAGAGTTGTTCCCCTTGATCTAGCCTTTCCAAAAATTCCAAGATCATATCATTTGGACAAGAATTAAACGACTTGCACATGGGTTCTTCACAAGGCTTCATTTGGATGAATTTCATGTTCACATTCCAATTACCATTGCATAATCACATGACACACTTTCAGCATTGCACATGATGAAATTTGGACCGGGTTACATCATTTAATGGGCCTATCACACGCCCATGCATCCATGCAAGGGTGAATTGCTATTTTTGGAATTTTGAATGAAAGGTGTGAAACCAATTGCATTGCCTATAAATGAAACCCTTCATGCTCAAAATTAAAGAGATATGGCCCAAGCTTTAAACCTGCAATCCTAACCCTCACCGTTAGAAGAAAAACTCGAAGATTTTCAATTGAAAATCGAGTTTCAAATCTCCTTCTGTTTTGAGATTGAAACTCCAAGAATCCAAGCATTTCCTTGATTCAATTCAACTTCTGCAAGCTTCTGAAGTTAGGCCAAGGCCAATTGGAAGCAAGATCAAGCAAGTTTCAAGCTCCCTCAAAGGTGATTTTCCATAATTTTCATCTCTTCGATTCTCTTTCAATTCTCCTCCATTCTCTTTGATTTTTGGTTGGGTGAAGTCCTACCAATGTAGGCAACAAGATTGAGTTGCTTTGAGGTCAAATTGAAGCAACTCAGTTCATGATCCTCAAAATTCAAATCCCTGTATCTTTTTGTATACTTGGAATTGGATAAAATTGAGGCCAAATTCGTAATCCTGAGCATTTTCTCTTTGAAATAGTGTCCTTGTTTTTCATTTTCCATTGAGATGAAGTTGGACCAGTCCGGTGGAGGTCACTAGAGAAGATGACCGGAGCCCTAGCTCCGGTGGTGTGTTGGCACACCTCCTGGCCATTTGATCATGTTTGGATGTTCTATTTTGGACCTTTGATTTGAATTACCATGCGTACAACACGTTGGCTCAAGACCACCACGGGACGCGCGTGTGTGGCCATCAGATCTGCCACCTTAATTAATGAGGGAGATCTGATGGCCCTTGTTTTTTCTTATTTTATTTTAATTTCTGATTTTATGTTTAATCCTTTTATTTTGTTTAATTCATATTAATTTCATTTTTTATCCAAAAAGTATGGGACTTTCACCAAAAATCTTTAAATATTTTTCTCTTTCATATTCTGAATTAAAATCATTTTTTGGATTAATTTTGATATTTTTCATGAATTAAATATTTTTGTGCATATTTTTAATTATTTAAAAATATTTCTGACTTTTCAAAAATCATGAAATTTTTTGTATAAGGTTCTTTGACCTTGTTTGACCTAGGATAAAT
Source organism: Lathyrus oleraceus (assembly GCF_024323335.1). Classification (NCBI taxonomy): domain Eukaryota; kingdom Viridiplantae; phylum Streptophyta; class Magnoliopsida; order Fabales; family Fabaceae; genus Lathyrus; species Lathyrus oleraceus. The sequence continues at coordinate 323,232,621 of NC_066580.1, read as the reverse complement.
CAGCTGACCATTTATTTGGTGTTTTGAATAGATTTTAGGTTTTTGACCAAATTAAAATGTATTTTAATTCATTTTAAATTGATTTTTAATTGTTTAATTGTGTAAAAATTATATTGAGCCATTTTTATGGTCTTGTGATGTTTGACTTTCTGTTTGGGCCTTGGTCAAGGTTGATTTGACTTTTGTTGGATCAAAACCATTGGATTTAGGGGATTGATGAAATATACATTTCATCTCCCAAAATGAATGCATGGTTTTGATTTGATGAAATCCTCCCTTGGTTAATTTGTGTTTCTATCTTCCCCTCCCTCTTCATCTCCATCCCTATTCTTTCCCATTCCCTCATTTGACCAATGAAATCTCTAATGTCTTAAGGCTAATTGGTTCATCAATGACCTTGTGTCAGATGAACCAATACAAGTATGATTGAGATAGGTCCCTCACCCTTGATCTTTTCTTTTAGTGTGTGACATGTTTTAGGAGTTTGGTTCTTCATACCAAATCTCTACATAAGTCCAATTACAATTGCTTAACATGGAGCTATATTTGACCCTAATGGCATAACATTCTAGTAAGTGAGATTATAAGTCTCCCATTCTTCATGGTATTATGTGGAGACTTGACATTTTTCCTTTCATCAGAGCTAGTGGCATACTTGTTGAATTATCCAAGTTGTAGCCCTTCTCGTGGAAGATGTCTTGGTTTAAGGATTCATACTTGTGAAAGAATGGTTGAGTGTTCTCCAAAGAATGACTTAATCAATTAAAAACCACCACTAGCACTTGACTAACCTTTGACCAATTCTTGTTAATATTGCTTTACTTTCAAGTCATTTACTTTATGCAATCTAAATTTCAGTCATTTATCATTCATTGTCATTTACATTTCATTTAACTTGTTTATGTTTATGTCATTTTCACTTTGCTCATTTGAGCCATATCTTCTGATTGTATATATTGTTTGTACATTTTGTTTTGTTTGTGGTCTTAGGACCTTAAAATACTTAATAACAACAAAACCCTAAAAAACATCTGGTGGACTGTTGATCTTGATCTGAACTTTTGGACTTAGAACTAGGCAACATTCCATGTGCTAAATGACTTGGGAAATGCCAACATTTTGAGACCAAGCTATTGGGAACTGAACCTTCATCTGATGCAAGTTTTGGGATTTGTTTGAATTCATCTGCAACTTTATCTTTGTACTGATTGTTATTTTGATCTTGTGTTTGATGCTTTGTTATGAGTTGATTAAGGAATATTTAATTTGATACATAAGAAGACAAAGTAGACTGATAGTTATGGGAATTGCTTGCTTGGATGTGGCTATCTTTATTTGATGCCTTGATCTTAATAATGTCTGGATATTGCTAATTTCTCATTGATTATTGCTTGATTCAAAGTCCAAAGGGAAAATGGGTTTTCTATATGACATTCATGTCTGTTGGATTGCATCTCATTGGTCAGATCTTTTCAATTATGAACTTTTAAATTTGTGCTTAGGATAGTCTCTTCATCTCCTCCCATTTCTTAAATTTCAAAATCTCTCCCCCTTTTTAAAAACTTTCTTTGCTTGTAATTTCAAACTTAGACATTGTTTCAATGATTAGAAACTTTGGCCTTATGCCATTGAATTTTCAAACTCTTTCTTAAATCAAATTTGTAAATAAAATTAATCATATTGACTTAAAGTTTCAAAAGAAAAAAAGAACTAACAACTCTATTTAAACTTTTGGCCCTTTGTGCCTTCTCATTTAAACTTTTGTTAAAAGCAATTCACCAACTTTGAATTTTTTACCACGAACTACGAGGTTTTGATCCCTCATTTTTATGTTGGTACATAGACACAAGTACGAAAGTCTTGTCAAACACAAAAATATAATCAATGAATCCTTTTCTCATCCCCACACTCTATTTTTTATCAAACATCTTTTATACCAAACACATATGCACATATACAAAAGGGCTCCCTAGGAGTACCTAGGACACTTTTGGTGCTAACACCTTCCCTCTTGTAATACCCCAAAATTTACCCTTTATTTTTCATGGAAGCATGGGATTTTGTTTTACACTCCATTAGCATCCTACTAGGTCATACTCATTGCATACTGCATTAATGATTAGGAAATCAGGTTTCGATTGATCACTCCTTAACAGTAAGAGCCCATACAAAGCAAGATTGAGAATTGGACTTCATTCTCTAAGTATACAAGTCTCAAGGGTCTCAGGTGGCTCTAGGTATCTTATTTTGTTCCTCAGTTCATCAGTGAAAGATTCAGAGCTATCAGAGTGCTCATCTGGATTTAATTAGAAATTAGGGTTTCATGGCTACCTGCAATAGGAAATGTTTGGTTGGAAGTAGAGGGGCTCATCCATGTCATGATTAGAGAGGCATCTTGGCCTAGGAAGATTCACAATTATCTCAGAAAGATCAATTGGCAAGCAGTGCAATCAATTCCCGATCAATTTTGCCCTAAAACTAGTGTTTGGTATAAAATCAGTTTATTTCTGATTCTTTGGGTGAAACTCTTTTCCATGGACCTCCATATGTCCATAAGGGTCTACATACAAAATATCAGCTTTTTATTTGAGCCAAAAGTGCTTCAATTGATCAATGGAATCAAGAATCAGACAATTTGAGAAAAGTCAACCGTAGGGCCAGAAAAGTCAACTCCTAATATTTTGAGAGTGGAATCTCAAAATTCATGCCTAAGGGAGCCTACATGTGAAATTTGATCAAGGTTGGGTCATGGATTCATCATTTAATCAGGAATTGGAAAAGTTACTTAATTTGAAAATGGTTGACTTTCCATTTAGGGCAAGTTTTCATGATTGTTGCACTCACTTTAAGCCCATTTTCCATCAAGATAAAAGCTCCATTTGAAAATTTCTCCAACAAGAAAGTTGTTCCGCTTATTCCAAGCTTTCTAGAGATATAAAGTTGGCTCCATTTGGATTAAAATTTAGAAAGTTATGCTTAGTCAAAGTGAGACATTTTTTTAGGACACTTAGAAAAATTTCTAAGTCCAAAATCTTCAAAGTTTGTCAAGACTTCTTGGCCAGTTTACTTGCACTTCAAGGCATCAATGGAAAATGTTTTCTTCACAACAATTGTACCTTGCCATGTCCTCTTTCACATCCTTTTGGAATCATCTCATTTGGATCCATGGTTTGAGAGGTACATTCACCTAAAATGGGCACCATGACATGACTTTCTATGCAGATTTTAGGCCAAACTGGCCCAGCCAGTTCTGCATGATGAAACCTGAACTTGAGGCCCATTTTTCACCTTCTTCCATTCATCATTTCAACTTGTGCTCAACATGAAATTTGCTAATCTCCATAATATCTTGCCACTGTTTGCATTATTTCTCCAATTTGTGACTTGAGCATCAAGTTACATGGCCATAAAGTCACCATCTTGGACTGTTTTCTTACTTGCCAAGCCATGCATAAAATCAGCACACGTTTTTTCCTCATGTGGCCATGCTTCGGATATTTAATCACTTAAGTTTGGCCCAAAATAATAACATTTCACATGCCATACCTAATACACCTCACTTTGCATTATGGACAACATGGATTTCAGCCCATTAGACACTTGCTTCATCATATTTAAGCACAAGAAACCCTAAACCTAAAGAGAACAGTGGGATTTCGTGGCAAGTAAGAAAGTTCCATCACATAGCAGCTTCCTTTCTCTCACTCAAGGTCTCTTGAAGCACCAAGAAGGCAACCTCATATCCTTCCATTCCTTTCCACAATCAAAGAGGCATTGGATCAAGCCTCCACTAGGTACCCTCTATCACTCATCTTCCATGGCCATGAATGGTATTCCTATGCTTATTATTGTTCACCATGCTATGCTTATTATTGTTCACCATGTTATGCTTATTATTGTTTATCATGCTCATCATCGTGCTCATCTATGATCATCATTGTGTGCCAGGCCAAATCATATGCATGTGTTCTTCATGTTATGCATGCTGGATTTTTGTCCATTACGCCGTGTCCATGTTGACCTCTTGTGGTCAACCTTTCTCCATGATTAAGCCATTATTTTTACTAAAACAAGTCACCATGATAATCTACACATTTCATACTTGAATTTCTGTTTTTATTTCATCTCATTTGGTGCCCTATGGTGGTTGTAATCTTGAGTGGAAGTGGAAGAAAAATCATTGCATGACTGCGTTTTTATGCACGGGATTAGGGTTTCTTGTCTTCATGAGGAAGACGGTGACGTGTCACTGTAGGAGCCATTGGATCTAGCATTCATGTGTTAATCCTGGCCGTGCTTCTTATTTTGTCATTTAGTCACTTAAAGTACTTGACCAATTGATAGCCATGTCATATGAATTTTCTTAATAAAATGTTATTTAGTTGTGTCACATGCTGAATATTTGAGCTGGACCATGGGCCTTGCGTTGTTGCTTTTCCCACCCCACACTTCCTGGCCCATTAACACTAACACATGTCCACTTTTATTTTCTTTTTTTAATTCTTATTTAATTTATGTTTTGCTTTTAATTATTTTAAAATACTTTCTTTATTCATAAAATTACCCAAAAATATTTTTCACTTTTCTTAATGTCTTATTTAATTTTATATAATTTTTATTTTCGTATTTATTTAATATTAATATTTTTATTTTAATTATTTATTCTAAATGGACCATTTTAACACACTTTTTTTATTGATTTTATTTTCATGACTTAAAATTATTTTTAGCTTTTTAGTTTTGGGATGAAGGTTGACCACTGTCTCATGGTCAACCTAACCTTTTCTTGGAATTTTATTTCATATTTTCCATTTACTTTGGATTTATTTTTAACCTAGTTTGGTTGGTTGACTTTTAATTTGACTTCTGTTTTATTTTAATTAATTTATGTACTAATTTTCATTATTTTTAAAATATTTTTGGGGGATGATGATGTCCTGACCTCACCTAACTTAGTTTAATTTTTCATAATTTTCTTGATTAATTTTCTATTTATTTGATAATTTTTAAGTTGACTCGAATTTTCAGTTGACTTTTCTATGATTGATGTTTGACTTAGGGATTGCTTATGGAAATTGAAGATATCTTTTGATCCTCCCTTGTTCATCTCATATGCCATGTATTAGAGGCCTTTTACCTTGATTTTATTTGATCCTTACCTCATTTCCCGATTAAATTATTCAGTGATCCTTTGTGTGCATAATTTCATTTGTCTGATTCATCTGTCATCTGCTACACTTGTTTCTTTCATCCATATTCACTATTGTTTGATTGTTTAACATGTTCATACTTCCATGCATTGTTTAATACTCCATTATTTGATTCTTTGACTTGATCATACACTTGTTTACTAATCTTATTGTTTGATTAACTGTTGCCTACTTGTATGATGTATGAGGCATATATTCTTATTGTTTGATTGCCATGAACAATCCCCATTCATAACAAATGTACCCCCATCCCATAAAGTGTATAATATTTATTCTTTCATTCTTTATTCATCTGTTAACACAAGAATTAAAACGAACATTCGATAATCATTTCAAAACAATATGAAAAGCTCGATCCAACATCGAGTAATCATTTTCAAAACTTAACAGAACCAACACGTATTCATCCATCCTTTTGTAAGTCGATTGCTTCATGCATCGCCATCTACCTATAAGTCGATTTCCTCAGGCATTGCCATCTACCCTTATCCGTGGTTCCTCTCCTTGCTCCATCCGTCGACTCTTGTTTCGTTTAGGTAGCACCCATTAGGTAGAACCCTTTGTATGATAACATAGGTAGAATTCCCTTATTCTTCGCATGCTAACATTAGGTAGATGTTCCCATTTGTAAATCCTAACACATAGGTCCATATTGCATGACAACTCTAGGGCAGAGCTTCCCCATTTTTAGACCTTCCGTGCGTCTCGGATCTTGTGGTATGTCAATCCGTTCTATTGCAAAGAGGTAACTGCCTAAGACTCGATTCAGCGAGCTGCGACACCTACTGCTAGGACGTTGAACACATTGCCCACTTTCCTTTAACACAGCTGGTGTCCTCTTTTGTAAGTCCATGTTCAGATGGCAATCCTCAATCCCTAGTTAGGCGAACTACGACAACTCTGATTCTCATGCTCAGATGAGATACGTAGGCACAAGATGCGATGTCTTGCCGAGTTTTGAGTGATGACTAACAACTAATCTTTGTTTGCTTTCGCCCTTGTTGCGATTCTTTTCTATCGCCCTCGTTGTGATCGAGACCTTCCCTTTCTCTTGCCCTAGTTGCAATCGAGATCCTTGTTCCCATAGTTAGCTGAACTACGTTTTGCTCTGATTCTCATTCCAGATGAGATACGTAGGTATAAGATGCGATGTCTTAGCGAGCACACTTCTCTTTAACCCATAGGTAGACGAGCTACGAAGACTCTGATTCTCATATTCAGATGAGATACGTAGGCAGTGGATGCGACATCCTTGCGAGTCATTTTCATTCTCTTTTAACTTTCTTTTAGCAGATAGTACTTTAGATATACCAACACCCTTTAGACTAGAACAACAAGAGTGGATCCCATAGAGTACTACGGATGCGTAGGGGTGCTAATACCTTCCCTTTGCATAATCGACTCCCGAACCCAATATTTGGTTGCGAGACCTCGTTTTTTCCTTTCTTCAAGTTTTCTTCGGTCGTTTCCTTTCCCTCCTTTGGGATAAATAACGAACGGTGGCGACTCTTCTGTTTTCTTTTTTCGCTGGTTGTTTTTTTTGCACCAGTTGCGACAGCTGGCGACTCTGCTGGGGGACCCTGGTTTCCCTATGCGAGTCCTTCCTAGCTTTTGTGAGTTTCTTGTTGGGTGTTTATTCTTTTGTACAGTTATTTACTCGCAGCCTTTATATGCTTTATCTTATTGCATTGTGTACATATGATTGCTATATCTGTTGAATCTGGTTGGTTGTTTGTTGGGATGGGTTGTTCTATGAGAGATAAGCCCACTACCCAAGCTTGAGCGTACACACAGGTTTTAGAGTGGATAGTCATGAGGCTTGTGTAGTATGTTGCTACATTAAGTCGTTCATGAAGACCCACACCCAGACGAGGTTTGTTTTAGATATATTCTGTCCTACGGGTGTTCCGTAACGACATTATGTTCCTCTAGAAATTGTCGACTCTGGTGACCATTTCCCGAGGACTCAGTCGAGGCCTCTCCTTCGAGACGCGGTTATGTTAGCTTTGGTGGGCGCATTCTCGCTGCTCAATCCGAGGACCCCGAGGCTGGGAACTTGCTTTTAGGATGTCCGGTTGAGGGGAGTCAATGGAGGTCTTTTGTCTCGTAATAATGCCAAACCTTCAGTGGTAAACGTATTATTCTCGACTGAAGGGCTAGAAGCTGACGAACTTCTGTTCTTAGAACCTACCAGTGAGGGGCGGGCTAAATTCAGGAAACCTTAACCTTCAACCAACCCGATTTTCTGGTATTCTTGTTGGAGCAGAATTGTGATCTCTTATATGTTCCTCAGTGGGTTTCTCTTCAGACAGTGCGACCTGACAATTGTTCAAGCAGATGCAGCAATCCTGATTCCCATGTCACTGCATTGCATCACATCATTTTGCATTCATATCATTTAACACATGTTTATCTATTCCCAGGGGTTTATATCTTCTTCTTGATTCTAGTCGGGGTTTTCTGGTTCTCCTAAGATGGATATTGGTAGAAAAAGACATGTCGCCTACAAATTTCCTGTGGTTTGTTTGGATCCCATTCAACAACTGATGAGGTTAATGGATCACGATTCTCTAGAAGGATACCGGAAGGATTACGGGTTGATTCTAAGTTTCGTTACGGTTCTTTCCAAAGATCAACACGATGCTCTCTTTACATTGCTGCAGTTCTATGACCCTCCATTGAGGTGTTTTACATTCCCAGATTATATCTTGGTCCCTACTTTGGAGGAGGTTGCCAGTTCTCTCAGAGTTCCTATCAAGTCACAGTCGCTATTCTACAGTTCTGAGTTTCTGCCCGATTTCAGCATGGTTGCTTCAGCCACATATTTGGGGAAATCAGTCTTGGAGTCTAATGTGTGTCAGAAGGGAGGAGTCAGTGGTTTTCATTTGAGTTTTTTAGTGGGAGAAGCCAAGAAGAAGCTTGAAGATGGTGATTGGAGGTGTTTCAATACTGTGTTGGCTCTTTGTGTATACGGGATTGTCCTGTTCCCTAATGTTGCAAAATTTGTGGACATAGACGCATTACGCCTCTTCGTGTTGGGAAATCCAGTGCCGACCTTGTTGGGAGATTTCTTTCATTCAGTGCATCACAGGAATGAGAATAGAAAAGGAGGATTGGTGAATTGTTGTGCACCCTTGTTTTATAAGGGGTTCAGTTCTCACCTGCCCAAGTCAGGAGCGCTCGTTGATTTCAAGGACTCGTTGAGTTGGTCGAAGAGGTTGATGGGGATAAGAGCTAAAGATATTTCTTGGTGGTCTGACCAGAACTTGCTTCGGGCGTATATCATTCATAGTTGTGGGAACTTCCCGAATGTACCGTTGGTAGGAAAAAGAGGAGGAATCAACTATAATCCTTCTCTAGCAGTCAGACAGTTTGGGTATGCTTTAAGAACTCCGCCTTTGGAAAAAGATGTGGAAGAATCTCTGTTTTTCCATTCTTCATCTGATCTGACTGTATCCCGTAAGGCAGCTGAGGCATGGCTTAAGGTAATCAAGAGAGGAAGGACTGTGCTTGGAAGAGGGGATTGCAGGACTTATCCTCAATATGAAGATTGGCTTCAGGGAAGAGTCGAAGAGTTTAGTCTGCCCTTTCCTATTGAAGAACCTTTGTATCCATATACTCCTGAGCAGTCAACAATGGTGAGCCGAGAGGAGTATGAAAAATTGAAGAGTGCCATGGAGGAACTTCAAACTGAGAACTCAGAGTTGAGTGTGAAGTTGCAAGACTTTATGCGTCTATACCAGGAGGAAGAATATCAGAAGGGGGAAACCGTCAGATTGCAAGAGGAAGCAGAGAAGAAATTGGCTATGAAGGTGAACTTCTTCAGGAAGACTGACAAAGCCTTGGGGTCATCGGGTTCTGAGTTGAGGCGAGTCAAGCACCAGTCAACAGATGCCCATGGCAAGTTAGCTGGGTGGCAAGAACAATGGGATGCATTTTCAGCTTCTCAGAAGGCAAAGGAGGAGGAGATGGTGGTCCAATTGACTGGTCAGATGGAGAAGTTGAAGATTCTGCTGAAGGAGAAGAACAATGAGCTCCTGTGTGCCCGTACAACTAATGGTTACATCACAGATCAACTCGACAAGGCTCAAGAACAAATTGAAGAACTCAAAGTGTTGGTGGGTTTGAAGAAATCTAGACTTGAAGAGGTATTCGGGGAGGATGATGAGGATTATTACATAGAGCACATCAAAGAACTGGATGGAATTATTCACAAGAGAAATTTGCTTATCCGGCGTTTGACAGAATCTCCAGATCATCCTGACACGGTGGCACTGCTGGCTGAAGTTAGGAGCAGTCCTTATGGGTTGTATACAGGAGGCTGATTCCTGATTTTTGTTCCTCTTTTTGCTTGTTGTGTTTCTTTGTTGCTTTGTAGTGATGATCCACAGGCTTGTTCTGGAGATCCTCTTTTGATGTACTGTTGGATAAGGCCCTTCTCTTTGAACTCATTTGTATGAAAGTTTTTCTTTATTGCATCTTGGTCTCCGAAGTTTATCCACGACTCGATCTTCTTACACTGTTTATCTATTGAGAGACTGGAATCAACGGGTAGAATACCCTTTGGAATTGATAAATATGTCATTGCATTTGCATATTCATTAGCATGTCTTGCATAACAAGTACCGCCGCAGTGTTCTCATTTTGTTTGGTGTTCCACTAGCAGGATAGCTGACTCAGGCATTCACCGATACGGCACCCGAAGAAATCAACAAAGAGCAATAGAAGGTCTACAAGAAGAGCTCGTTGAGATGAGGATTCGCATGAATCAGTTCATGGAAGTGGTCCAAGGAGTGGCTCAGGGACAACAGGAGCTTATATTGTTGGTATAGAAGGATCCCCTTACCACTCAACCAGAGGTTGTGGCTGATCCTCCAGCTGGAGAGGCTAATGGACCCAATGGACCGGGGCCTATCCCGATCCCACATGTCAACCTTGATCAACAACCCATCCATGATGATCAGGAGGATCAGTTCCCCCTGCTTCAGGAGGACTTTGGCATGGGCCATGGTATGGACCCTATCTTTCGGAGACTGGTGTCGCATTACGCGAAAAACCGGCGGGAAACGAAAACAACAGAGCCGCCACCGTGCGTTATTTATCCCAAAAGAGGGAAAGGAAACGCTCAGAGTAAACCTGGAAAAAGCATGGTCTCGCGACCAAAGAGAATGGGATCAGGAGTCGGTTATGCGAAGGGAAGGTATTAGCACCCCTACGCATCCGTCGTACTCGACGGGATCCACGCACAATAGGAAGGAAAATGGTTGCTAAAACACTGCTCAAACACACAAATACTGGCTGAAAGAGACACAAGAAAACAAACAAGACTGACTCGGCAGGATATCGCATCCTGGGCCTACTTAGTCTATCAGACATAGACATCAGAGTCGAAGTAGTTCGGACCGGGGAAAAACACATGCTCGCTAGGATGTCGCATCCTATGCATACGTATCTTCTTGGACGAAGAAGAATCAGAGCATTCGTAGCTCGGCTCACGCACACAAAACACAACAGACACAGGAAATCGACTGCCAATCGCTGGGCTTACGTCAAACTCCACACAAAAATGGGCAAACATGGAACCCGAGTGCCAATCGCTGGACTTACATCAGCTTCCGAACCAAACACACTCACACTGGAAACCAGATGCCACTTGCTGGACTTATACCGGACTCCAAGCACACAACAAGAGGATGTGGAATGCCAATCGCTGGGCTTACATCCATCTCCTGACACACACAACACAATACAAAAAGGGCGCCCAGAGAGATTTGCTCATCTCCTGCCTACGTACCTCATCTGGTATGAGGATCAGGGCGACGTAGTTCCCCTACGGAGGGACACAGGACTAGCCTAACCAGATAACAAAGGGAGACACAACTAGGGAGACTACGACTCGAGCCTAGATGTTATCATGCAAAATCATCCCTAAGTTAAGGTTTCTAGCTAACTTGCATAGGAAGCAAGCTATCCTAAACATGACTTGCACAGGAAGCAAGCCAAACTAAACCTAACTTGCACAGGAATCAAGCTAAAACATACACACAAGCACAAATAGCACACACTATATGCAATCAGTTGGCTCAATCAAGGTTAGGTTTTAGTCGAGGGGTCATGTCAACCTCGACAAACAAACCACTGTAACAGGGTGAGGTTAGCTCTTAACCTTGACATTGAGAGTCAAGGTGAAGCAGATGAAAGGTGAGTGAAGATGAGACTTCACAGCTCTTATCCCTGGCCTGGGAGAGCTTAAGACATGAATGTGTGGGTTCAGAAGGTGGGAACCCTTCTACACATATGACTGACACAATGTACAATGATCTTGGGCTAGTATCTGCAATGCATCAACACAGTAGTGTGAGCAAAGAAGATGACACACAGAATAGCAGGGGATGGATTACACATCCCTGGTATCTGCCAATGCCTCTTCACTTATGAGGTCTTTGGATATGTACAAGGACAAATATAAACAAAGACAAACATTGCCTCTTAAGGAGGACTTCAGACAGGTGCCTGGCCAAGTAACAGGCCAGGTCTTCCAGACTACATGGAGTTAGGATGTTATACCTCAATGCAAATTCTCTTAAGCAAAGCAAAGCAAGTTCTCAATGGAACTAAAGCAACTAATGTACCTGAAATCAATCAAATACAATCAGTACTCAGACAAACCAAAACCAAACAGCAAAGATCAACAGTTAATCTGTACAGGCAAACAATAATCACAATGCACAAAGGGTGCAAGCCATATGGCACAAACTCAAGTTTTAAAACCTACAAAACAAAGTCAAAGTTAGTCATGAACAAGCAACAAGTCAACTCCAATTGAGTAAGCATCATCAAGCATAGGCCATTGTGCTATTAACCTGAAACACAACTCAAATGTGAGAGCACAAACCATTAGTACAAGACTAGGGTCAAAATGATATCAAAAGGTCAAAACAGAACATGAAACTTATCCAAAATCAAGATCAAACAATTAGGAAACAAATCCAAGTGGTTTCACATTCATATCACTCATCATTATCATTTCATGAACCAAAGAGTACCAAACATGCAATTTAGAACCTCAAAGAAGCAAACAGAAAGATTCAACTCAAACCAATTCATAAACATTTCAATAAATCCCCAAAAAATTTCATTGTCAAACAGCATTCATAACATGACAATCATACCAAATTTCAGCTCAATTGGACCAAGGGAAACAAGTCAATGAAATTCATAAAGTCAACACAAGTTCAAGCAAGCTTATACAAGGCATCAAAACATGCATCCACTTCAATTAATCACAAAACAGAAACAAAACATGATAAATGAGTGGGAATAAAACCATGGCAAACTTCAAGATGTCTAAAATACTCATGCCAAATTTCAAGTCCATCCAATTAAGCATCAGAATTTCACAAATCAAATGAAAACATGTCTCACAAGAAGTCAACAATTGGTCAAACAGGGGAGAAATTATCCAACAAATAGGAAATGCACTCAAAATTTCCAGAAAAATTCACAAGCATTCTCAACATTCATAAGTGTCAACATGCAAAAATTCAAGTCATTTGGAGTTCAATAGGCATGGCAACAAAAATCATCAATTTGGACAAGAATGGTGTGACACAAATTGTCAAACCTCTATTCAAAAAAATCATATCTCATCAACCAGCAATGATAAAATCACAAACTCTATACCAAAATGACCATGAACATGTCTAGTTTAAGCACAAAAACTTTTCAGCCTCATTGGATTAAACATCATCATTTCACAAGCAAAATGGCATGGCATACACAAATTGGACACACATGAACAAACCCTAGACAATTTAAAAATCCATACGTGCATAAATTCTGGAAAAATCACCATAAAATACTAGAGGTCATGAGGAACAAGGTGCAAAAAATCCCATATTATTTGGACAAATATTGAATGATTTATGATTTTTCTAAGATCAGCATGTGAAATGAAATAAAAATTGAAAAAAGAAAATGATTTAATTGAATTAAATGGCTGCAGTGGAAAACTCGTAAATAAGACACTCACTTAATGAAACGCACCGTTTCATTAAGTGAGGTGGCATGCTGGGATTCGTTTCATGGCTGATAAACGCGCTAACACATGCAAACAGCAATAACAAAGATCTACACGAGTTCTGGCCTGGAAAAATTAGGGTTCACGAACATCTTCAACGTGTTCATCATCATGATGAACTTTTTTCTCAGAAATTAACAACCCATATACCGTTGTGTTCGTCTCATCATGCATAACAACAATATAATAATGATTTTCCCTAATTCTAATCATGTCAACCGGATCGAGCAAAAGAAGATTTACATGTCAAAGTTCAAAACAACATAACTCTGTCAATTCTTGATGAAATTCGATGGTTCAAGTTGCAAACTACTCTACAATCAAAGACCTACAGGATGCATATCACAATTTAAGCAATGGCTATGGTCGAAATCTTACCTCCAAATGAGGACAGTAGTGAATTCGTGATTCCTTGGCCAAGACAAGTCGAAACAGATGGAGCTTAATGATGCAGTAGATGAATGAAGGTGAAACTTTAGCTCAACTGTTCTTGAATTAGCTCCAATTAACGTTTGCCATGGAAGAAGCTTAATGGAACAGTGCTGTTCTAGCTGAAACAGTGATGAAACTTTGCTCCAATTCACTTCCAACGTGCTTGTGGATGTGAATCAATGAGGAATTCGTGTTGTTCTAAGGAAATTTTTGCAGAAAAATCAAGAGGAAAAGTTGAGAGAGTTTTTATTTTTTAGATCTAGATCTCAGTAAGAGTGAATGTTAATCCCTTTTTCTGTTAGAATTATCCATATATACCAGCTGTTAATGAACTTTGTTAATTAAACTTAAGCCAAACCAAAGGGATTAATGAATGTAAGTGTTATGTGCAAATTGCTAAATCACCTCCATGTGCATGGAGTGAATGCTACAGTGCACGAAAATGGGCCTAAGCAAACTCCAAATATCATTTTCAGTCAGATGCAATTGGTAGAATGTGTAGAAAATGCTTAAATTGAAAGTCACTTTTTTACCCCTCCTTTTTTAAATTCAAGCCACTTGAAAAATGCCATTTTGATTGGATGATTTTTGATGGGATGTGATGAAGGAATTGGATAGAACATGTCAAATGTGACTTGTAGCAAAAAACCTCACTCAATTTGGCCAAATGGTTTGAAAGTTATGCCACTTTGAAGTTCAAAAATTCTTGACAATGATTTGATCATAACTTGCCAACCACAACTGAGAAATGAGTGTTCTTGGACTTTTTGGAAAGATGAGAGCAAGATATTAAACTTTCATGTTTGACAAAATTTCATTTGAAGCTTGTATGATGATATAAATTTGAGGAGAAGAACTTTCCATTTTTGGCAGTTTCCAATTACAGGTCACCTGCTATTTTTGGAAACTTTTGATCTGACTTTATTTTCTCCAATCTTGATCTTTGAAATGTCAAATGAGACTTGTATGGATATGAATGAAGCCTTTCAAACCATCTCCCACCTTCAAATCCTTGATTTCAGGCACAGTTGACCACAGTTGACCTTTTAGGGTTTCTGATGAAATTCAGCCTGACTGTTGAGCTTTGGTCATCCAATCTTTGGCCAAACCACTTCACAATGATCACATAATCATATGAACTTGATGAACCAACCCCTAGGGCTTTGTCTCAATGGAAAATGCACTAGCTTGCTTGACTGATCCTCCTAACCAGTTGACCTAATCTGTCTGATGGCTTGCACTTGGGCAAAGGACAATGCAATGCTATGCAGTGGACTATGTTATGTCATGACCTAATATGAAAATGTATGTACAAAATTGTAGGTGCAAATTTGAGGTGCTACAGCTGCCCCTATTCAATCAACTGGGAACCCGAACGGATGAGAGCAACGGCTGTCAGACTTTCAGGGTAAACAGGGATTGAATACCGAAGAACCGTAGAAATTTGCACAATGCTGGGATCTACCAACGGAAACGTCCACTGGGGTCTGCTATTTATTACTAGGTATTTGATTTTTTCTTTCTCAAGGGTACCACCACCTCCAGACATCACAACGACGATGAATGGGAACAGAAATCACAACTAGATGCCAACGGACAACTAGGAAAAACTCGACGTTTACCAAAACCAACGGAGAGGTAACCAATCATTAATGAATGACTGGGAAAGAGATACAACCACATGTCAGCGGACATAGTGGGAAAAACTCAACGTTTACCAAAACCAACGGAGAGGTAACCAACTGGGGACGACCAGGAAAAACTCGACGTTTACCAAAACCAACGGAGAGGTAACTCTACTGGAGACGACCAGGAAAAACTCGACGTTTACCAAAACCAACGGAGAGGTAACCAACTGGGGATGACCAGGAAAAACTCGACGTTTACCAAGACCAACGGAGAGGTAACCAGACATCAACGGACGACGGATGAACTGGGAAGACTCGACCAGACGTCAACGGACGAAAGGGAGAAGCTCGACGTTTATCGACACCAACGGAGAAGGAGACCAGACATCAACGGACGACGGATGAACTGGGATGACTTGACCAGACGTCAACGGACGAAAGGGAGAAGCTCGACGTTTATCGACACCAACGGAGAAGGAGACCAGACATCAACGGACGACGGATGAACTGGGAAGAAAGCAATACATCTAGATGTCAACGGACAACTAGGAAAAACTCGACGTTTATCGACACCAACGGAGAGGAGGAGCCACTTCACTAAGGAAGGGATATAACAACCGAAAACCGAATAGGACGTCACCGACGACTCTACTGGGGAATCTGGTTGGGAATTAACCAGACATTAACGAATGACTGGGGAATAGGATATACAATCAGACGTCAACGAACGACTGAGAAAAACTCAACGTTTACCGAGACCAACGGAGAGGTAACTCTGCATGGGGAAAGATACAACTAGACGCCATAGGACGACTAGGAAAAACTCGACGTTTATCGACACCAACGGAGAGGAGGAAACTCTGAGGGGAATCATCTGGTATTACCAAATGATCTGTGGGGAATAAGCAACTACACGTCAACGGACGCATAGGAATAACTCGACGTTTATCGACACCAACAGAGAGGAGGAATCTTCTAGGGAGAGAGAACAAGACTCAACCAAACGTCAACGGACGATTGGGAAAAACTCGACGTTTATCGACACCAACAGAGAGGAGGAAACTTCTGGGAAAGATGCACAACTATACGTCAACGGACGAATAGGCAAAAACTCGACGTTTATCGACACCAACGGAGAGGAGGAATGCTTCAATAGGGAAGGAGAACGACGTTACGGACATCGAAAAATGACGTTTACCGACACCAAAGAAGACCAGACACTTACGCATGACTGGGAACGCACCGAAAGATGGTGTTTACCGACACCAAAGAAGACTAGACACTACGCATGATTGGGAAATCACCGAAAGATGGTGTTTACCGACACCAAGGAAGACCAGACACTTACGCATGACTGGGAAAGCACCGAAAGATGGTGTTTACCGACACCAAGGAAGACCAGACACTTACGCATGACTGGGAAAGCACCGAAAGATGGTGTTTACCGACACCAAGGAAACAACACGTGCGGGTGCTGACAGGACGACATCTACATATGTCAAGGCAAGGCTACACACTTGCTGGGGTCTCACTGGGGATCAAGGTCACGACAGCGAGCAAACAGGAAGGAACACCAAGGATACCGGGTGGTAGGCATGAAAACCGGTGACCGACCAAAGCGTGGATTGGTTTGTGTTCCAAAACACTCATCATCCTGAAGAGGGCTAGAAAAGCAGTCTTGTTAGAGGATGGACATTCGACTCCACAAGGAATACGAATCTTACTCGACTGGGGAGGACAAAACTTCGACCCAAGAGCGCATGAGACATATTATCTATGGCCGTCAAAACGTAGATAACACACTCGCATGGAAGATTATCCATAACCGGGTTGTAGGTTGTTACATGGATAAACCGACCGAAGCTGAAAGGCATCGGGATACCAGGACTAGGTATGCAAAGATGACCAATCAAAAGGGGAAACCACAAACATTACCAGCAAACGGTGAATGAAAGAGGACCCACTGGGGATAAAGTTGCTGACTCGGAGCAAATATCCGAAAGGATGGGAATATCAATTCTAACTGGACAATGATAACCACAAAGAGGGGATTACATCTACCGGTTAGTAGGTAGAAAACCACGGAAACAGTAACCGTCATCAACTAGGATGAGCACAAAAGGTTAACTCCACCAAGGGGAGGAAAGAGGATTCACATCTACCGGTTAGTAGGTAGAAGACCGCAAAGGTAGGACTTACAACTGCTGGTTTGTAGGCAGAGGCCAACAAATTCCGCTGAGGATAAGATGAATGAGTGCCGGTTAGTGAGCAACTATTCATTTATACCACAGGGAAGCACAGGAGACAGCCAATAGGAAGCCAATTCAAGATCGATCCAAAAAGGCAGACTGAATCAAGACATCCTAATGAGGACAGAACTCAATAGGGAAAACCCATCCCAAGGGAAGGGAACAGAAACAACCGTCATCCACGAGGATATAACTCAGTGGGGAAATGCAGAAGGAAATGACAGACAATTTCTGCTTAAGGGGTCGACTCTATATGGAGAGATCAGACACACCCACATCTGCTAGGGGAAAAGATCCAAGCTGGCAAGATGCTACCACTTGGGGAGTAACAATGCTGGGGATACCCACTTGACTAAAGAGTCACTTGTTGGGGAAACACTTCTCTCAACCCTGCTGGGGAACCCAATTCTGAAATCGATCCAAGCGAGGCTAAACTCTTTCCAACAACCCAATCTTGGTCACCACGGCCTAGGGCTAATGGATATGCTTGCAATGCAGATGCATGAGTTTTTTTTTTAGCGCAATGCCCCATGATCATGGAAATGCCATGCACTAGTGATGCAATATGCTATACTTATCTACATGATGAATGCATAAAAACACATCTCCTTCAGAGACAACACCGGAGAGCTCCAGGAACTGCGCTGAAGCTTTCATTACCACGTCCATTTCCACCCTGCTGAGGAAAGACAACCTTTGCTGGGGTGAACTCCATCGAACCCAAACTGCTTAAGGATTACTCTGCTATAGGAGGAAACCAATCCTTACCTCTACTGGGGATAGCCCCGCCGAACCCGATCCTCTTGCTGGGGGAAAACCATCAACATAACCTCTGCTGGGAAGACATCTTCAGACTTGGAAAACAATCATAACTCCGCTGGGGATATGGTAACCTTCAGGCTTGCTGAGGAGGCACCGATCTCGAATCTGCCAGGGAGATGACACTCTCAAACCCATTGGGGGAATACGGCCTATCGGACACGGGCCGCCCTTCGACTCGTCGAACACTGACATTCATCTTCCAACCACAGTGTTGACTTTCCACTTTTGAGAACTCCCAGACTCATCTGGACTTTTCTGATTCATCACCTTGTATTCCCGACTCCTCCGTACTCCACGGGGATCGAACTCCTGGGATTCATACAAACTTCCCAGTCCTCAGACTTTGAAGAGTCTTCTTGATTAACTTTCCAGGATCGTCGTCGTAATCTTTCACCGTCCTTCTATCCCTTGCCCCTGATCGGGCTCTGCAGGGATCTCTTTTTCAAAAGGCTTCATATCACCACCTGCCAGCGAATGAAGACATCTAACAGCACCTGCACCAGAGATTGTTAGATAAAAGCGTTCCCCAGGCGTGCCAACACTTCAACATCTTGGTCACTCAAACTTCAGAATAAGATCACGCTTTCAACTTTGTAAGCATGCATCGGAAGGGATCTCCATGTTTCAAAATGCAAATATCCTTATCAAAATAAACGGATGTTTTCGTAATCAAAGCGGTAATGAAAACAAAAACAAAACTATTTGACTGAACACGTATTTATTGACTGAAACAAAAAAGGTGGCTCAGAACTGAGCAACACACAGGAGGCAAACCCTGGAAAGAGGTGATCGCGCACAAAAGGAAAAATCTATCCTAGTGGCAATGTGAAACCGTGATCTCATCGGGTTCCAACTTGGTTACGCCCCATATGTCCTCAAGACTTTCCGCACTTTCTGTCTTCTGAACAAGACGCTTCCGATCGATCTCTGTCGGAGCTTATCCAAGTCATATCTCAAGCACAAACGATCATGTTGGACGCAGTTGTTCGTTTCAATCCCTCTTTTGCCTGGACCGCCCTTTCGGGCTTCAGTCCACCGGGATACCCTTTTTTGCCCAAGCCGCCCTTGTGGGGTCTTCGACTTGCCGGGTGTACAATTCTTTTCTTTTATTATCCCTAACTTTTGCCCGAACCTTTTCTCTTTTTTTTTGGTTCGCCGGGATGCCCCTTTTTTCCTGGACTTTTTTCTTTTTTGTCCAGCGGGTCAATTTTTCACGAAGTATCTTCTAACTGCGTCCGCATTCACAGGGGATGGAAAATCTTCGTCATCCGTGGTCGTCGACGACAAAGCTTTGTCAGAGAAACCTTTTTGACCACGAATGGACATCCATAACTGTGTGTCCACTTGCCCCACGACCGTTGAGGAGGAAGGATCCTTTTCAACACCATACTCATGATACCCACGAGGTCGCATTTCTTGGTTAACAACACGCTTCATTCACTGGGTACAACTGCCCCATGACGAGTAACCGCCAGCCTCTTTTTCCTCAATCAGGCTCAACGCGTCATACCGAGTCCTCATCTACTCAGCCTTCTCTAATTTCATCCATCAGGGCTCTTCACAATGGGACCTAGACTTCAGTAGATAATATCAGTAGGTAATATCACTTCCAGCCCATACTGAATGAGAAAGACGTTGCCCCAGTAGATGCACGCACCGCGGTTCGGTACCCAGGATGCCAACTTCGTACTCAGCCACCATCGTTGGTGCATTCAAATGTTATCGGGGAAGCACTAACTCATTCACTTTAAACTCTCCCCATCAGACATCAGAATCCGTTCGGATTCAGGGTCAGGCCCCTCCTCCGGGATCGGTCACTCTCAATCTTTCGATTTGAGTACCTCGAGATGTCCTCATCAGGGAACTCAAACTTCCTGGGTTGATAATCATCAATGGGCTGTATATCATGAATCGATCAGAAGTATTTTCCATCTCGCAACCCATCCAGTCGATGCTAGCTTCTCAAGCACATACTCGATCAGATCCATCCTGGACATCCACAAAGTGGTATGAACCAGCATACTGTCTCAGTCGGCGAGCAGCCTATGACGAAGTACATCAAGTTTTTTTCGAGCAGTGAGTGTATTGTTTCACAGTCGATAAACTTTTTGCTAAGGTAAATTGCATGCTCTTTTCGACTCGTCATGCTGACACAATATGCACCTCATAGACCCCTCGAGGGCTGTCCAGTACCAGATTAACAGAATCAAAGGTTCCTGCAACTTATTCTTTTTCCAATGCCCTTTTGGCAATATCCACCTGACCGTTTGCTCCTTTTTTTTTTCGGTTTAGGCGTTTCTTGCATTGCTTTCTTCTTTCTTTCTTTTTTTTTTTTTAGCAGGATCGACCTCGATTCCTCTTTCGTTCACAATAAGCCTTGGCAACTTACCGGATAGCACTCCACAAGTGCACTGATTCGGACTCAACCTCAGTCTGAGTTGTTTCGACTGGTCCAACAGCTTGGCCAGGATCCACCAGATGCCCCTCTTCTGCTTGGGACTTTGCTATCATGTCATCAACATAGCATTTGATTCTACGATGAATCATATCATGAAACAAAGTCACTCTGATACGTGGCACTAGCGTTCTGTTTCACTAGAGGGCAGTCTTCTCTCCATGGTAGCTTGTGCACAACGACAACAGTATCCGACCCTGGCATATCCTGATACGACCAGGCGAAAGTATCCACAAGCTCCTGCAACAGGGCTACCATTCTGCTCTCGACTCGCCTCTGAAGCGGCCTCAATTTTCACTTTCTGACCTCGGCGGTGTCTGGAGTATCAATCTTGAACCTCTCCTCGTGCGGTTGAATCACCTTCTCCTCTTGTCTCAACAACCTGGCTAATTCCAGCAGATCACAATCTTCTTCGCCTTATTCTTCGGCATGATAGATCGGATTGTCGAAGTCATACAAAGGTGTAACCGAATTATTGTCAATGAGATCAGGAGAATAATCACTTTTGAGGTCGGAACAAGACAAATCAAAAGGAAAAAAAAAATGAAAATAAACATTGCCATTTTTTATTTTTTTAAAACTGCAAAATAATTGAAAAACAGAGAACACCGCTTTTAATTACAAAAACATCCATTCATTACTGATGCAAAAATGTTGCATAATGAAACACATGAGATGGCCCTTACAATGGACCATTACGTTTCGGGCAAAACGTATGGCTTTCATGCAAACAAAAATTGAAAAACAGAAATACTACTCTTCAGGATGAGTGACAGTGGCGATCTTGGAGGCCTTCCAATTTCCTGGTACGCACGACCTTACCCACGAGTCCAGCTCGCGGTCACTGTCAATCTCTTCACCTACTGTACATGCGTGACCAGGATCCAACATTCCTGCACTTACGAAAGTGTACGGTGGACGGCATCCTCTGCTTTGTCTAGACAAGTCTTGATCCGGCTGATAACCGACCCCAAACATGTCTGCTTTTACCACGATGTCAATGATCCTTCCCCAGCCTTGGGCCTCTCTGTTCTTCACCACTTCCAGGGCTTGTTTATAAGAAGAAATGGACAGCTTCTTCTGTAACACCCTTCTAAAATACCCCGAGTATATAATTAAAATAACACATATCAATCAGAGTAAATATGCAATCAAGGGTGTCACACAACATTTCACACCATAATAACTGTCATGCTCTTTATTAAATCAAAATAACATATTTTGCATAATTCGCAGCGGATATAAATCAACCAACCATTCAAAACATATAACATATTACAGGTAAAAAGGTTCAACAACCAACAATAAAACAATTAAAACATCCCGTCCCGATGTTACATCTATCAGAGCATGACCCACTAAAGCGACTACACTAGACTCCAAGCATTAGCTTCTACTCAATCACTGCTCGTTACCTGAAAAATAGTTGTAAGGGTGAGTTCCTCAATCGATATAATAAACATTATAAAATATCATGTCATGTTAAGTAATTTAACACATTAATCACCCTAATCGTATCACACATTCAGTAACGGTACATCAACTCCAATATCATACTCAATTCCAACACAAACATCACTTTTCAACTAAGTTAAACACCCATACAACAAACCAACAAAATGCAACTCTAATGAGACTCGACTCGTCATGCATGTGGTACCATTCGGAGTAAAACTCCCAACTTAAATCATTGCCATTTTAGTGGGCATCAAGGCATAAGCCTTCAACTTTCAACTTAAAATTTGCCAATCTAGGCCAACGTGGTGTGAGCAAAGCTCCGACTTAATGCATATGAATGTACATGGCATACACGACTTTAAACTGTCGACAACATAATAATAATAGCAACACAACAATGTTTTCAACAAAATCAACTTATAATCAACTTTGGCTCACCAAGCCTACAACTCAGTATTTTCAACAACTTTATCACAACTTATCAACATATTTGTATCAACACTTCATAACATAAACTCAACAAAATTACTCATCAAAAGTAACTATAATAGGTCAATCACCAATTATGTTCACAACATTAAAATATCAATTTTTCCAATTTCCAACAGTGTTAACCGGTTAACGCCCTGGGTTAACCGGTTAACGCAGGCAAAACACACTTTCTGGCAAAACGCAACAGTGTTAACCGGTTAACGCCCTGGGTTAACCGGTTAACGCAGGCAAAACAACACATTTTCACAAAATATAACAGTGTTAACCGGTTAACGCCCTGGGTTAACCGGTTAACGCAGACAAAACAGCAGTTCCTGCGCTAACACAAGGCAGAATGCAGAGTTCTCCGCATTTTCCGCCGTTGGAGGACTTCCGGACCTCCGATTCAACTTCCGTAAAAAGCTACATTATCGGAAAATCACGACACATACAATTATCGATTCAATTTCAGTTTCCTACAACTTATTCATCACAATTTTCTCAGCATTCTAAATCTCAATTAGGGTCAATTCGACGGTTTATCACTACCCATGACATGTTAATCTATAATACCCATTAAACGACGATAAACCCCCCTTACCTGAATTAATCCGGCAATCTCTAAGCTTCACGCTCTTCTCTTCTTCAACCTTTTGCTCTCTTGCTCCACTTTTCACCTTTCAGCCGCTTCTCTGTTTCACGTGAAAACTCTACCAAAAATGAAAACCCTTTTCTCTTATTCCAACTTATATATTTTCCACTAATTATTATTCCAAATAATAATAATAATAATAATCCAATAATTCAATTTATTTAATTAAATTAATAAATATATTATTAACTTAATTTAAATAATTCTCTTATTTTATTCGGGGTGTTACAACTCTCCCCCACTAAAAGAGTTTTCGTCCTCGAAAACATACCTCAAGCAAATAACTCTGGGTAAGACTCCTTCATCTGACTCTCCAGTTCCCAAGTCACATTTCCACCTGCTGGTCCTCCCCAAGCCACTTTCACTAAGGCAATCTCTTTACCCCGCAACTGCTTCAACTCTCGATCCTCAATCCTCATAGGCGATATTTCAACAGTCAGGTTATCTCTCACCTGTACATCATCTACTTGGATCACATGCGACGGATCATGAATATACCTCCTCAACTGAGACACATGAAAAACCTCATGCAAATTCGCAAGTGACGGCGGTAAAGCGATACGATAGGCTACCTCTCCTATCCTCTCCAAAATCTGATAAGGACCAATAAATCGAGGTGTCAACTTCTTTGACTTCAAAGCTCGACCAACCCCAGTTATCGGAGTAACACGAAGAAACACGTGATCTCCCTCTCGGAACTCAAGTGACTTCCTCCTCTTGTCATGATAACTCTTCTGACGACTCTGAGCAATTCTCATCTTCTCCTGAATCATCTTAATCTTTTCCGTAGTTTGTTGAACAATCTCCGGTCCAACCGCAGCACTCTCACCGGACTCATACCAACATAACGGTGTCCGACATCTCCTACCATACAAAGCTTCAAACGGCGCCATACCAATGCTCGAATGAAAACTATTGTTGTAGGTAAACTCAATCAAAGGCAAATAACAATCCCAAGTACCTCCCTTTTCCAAAACACAAGCTCTCAAAAGATCCTCCAATGACTGAATCGTCCTCTCAGTCTGACCATCAGTCTGCGGATGATATGCAGAACTCAATCTCAGCTTAGTTCCCAAAGCCCTCTGCAAACCTTCCCAGAACTTCGATGTAAATCTAGGATCTCTGTCCGAAACAATACTCGACGGAATACCATGCAAACTTACAATCTTCTCAATATACAGCTCAGCTAATTTCTCTAACGGATAGTCCATTCTGATCGGAATGAAATGAGCCGACTTTGTCAATCTGTCAACAATCACCCAAATAGCTTCAAAATTCTTAATTGTTCTCGGTAAACCAGAAACAAAATCCATACTGATACTATCCCACTTCCACTCTGGAATAGCCAACGGTTGCATTAGCCCAGACGGCTTCTGATGCTCAACCTTTGACTTCTGACAAGTCAAACAAGAATAAACAAAACTCACAATTTCTCTTTTCATTCCCGGCCACCAAAATAACTTTTTCAAATCATGATACATCTTCGTAGCTCCAGGATGAATACTCAACCCACTACGATGTCCTTCTTCAAGAATACTCTTCTTAAGTTCGGTAACATCCGGAATACACACCCGACTACCAAATCTCAAAACACCATTCTCATCAACTCTGAATTCGCCACCTTGACCTTGATTCACTAGAGTCAACTTATCAACCAAAAGCACATCGGATTTTTGACCCTCTCTGATCTCATCCAGAATACCACTTGTTAACTTCAACATTCCCAATTTAACACTATTGTGAGTACTCTCACACACCAAACTCAAGTCTCTAAACTGCTCAATTAAATCCAATTCCTTAACCATTAGCATAGACATATGTAATGATTTCCGACTCAATGCATCAGCCACTACGTTTGCTTTACCCGGATGGTAATTCAAACCAAAGTCATAATCCTTCAGAAACTCTAACCATCTTCTCTGTCTCATATTCAGCTCTTTCTGATCAAACAAATACTTTAAACTTTTATGGTCACTGAAAACCTCAAATCTTGACCCGTACAAGTAATGCCTCCATAACTTCAGAACAAATACCACAGCTGCCAACTCTAAATCGTGCGTCGGGTAGTTCCTCTCATGAACCCTCAGCTGTCTTGAAGCATAGGCTATAACCTGCTTATTCTGCATCAACACGCCACCCAAACCCAACAATGAAGCATCACAGTAAACTTCAAATGATTCCGACGAACTCGGTAATATCAGAATAGGAGCAGTAGTTAACCTTCTCTTTAACTCTTGGAAACCTCCTTCACATTTTGAGTCCCAAACAAACGCTTGCCCCTTTCTAGTCAACATCGTCAATGGTAACGCCAACTTAGAAAATCCTTCAATGAACTTCCTATAATAACCAGCCAAACCAAGGAAACTTCGAATCTCAGCAACAGACTTCGGAGCTTCCCACTTAGATACCGCTTCTATCTTAGAAGGATCAACAGCAACACCGCCTCTTGAAATCACATGACCAAGAAAAATCACTTCTTCTAACCAAAATTCACACTTGGATAGTTTAGCAAATAACTTCTTTTCTCGTAGAACTCCCAAAACCACTCTCAAATGTTCAGCATGCTCTTCTTCAGATTTCGAATACACCAAGATATCATCAATAAACACTACAACAAACTTGTCTAGGTACGGATGGAAAATCCTATTCATATACTCCATAAATACTCCAGGCGCATTAGTCACACCAAAAGGCATTACAGAATACTCATAATGTCCATACCTTGTCCTGAAAGCAGTCTTCTGAATATCCTCAGTTTTCACCCGAATCTGATGATACCCAGATCTCAAATCTATTTTGCTGAACACACTTGCACCAACCAACTGATCCATCAAATCATCAATCCTTGGCAAAGGATACCGATTCTTGATCGTTACTTTATTCAGTTGCCTGTAGTCCACACACAACCTCATAGTACCTTCTTTCTTCTTAACCAATAGCACTGGTGCACCCCACGGTGACACACTCGGACGAATAAATTTCTTATCCAACAGATCTTCCAACTGACTCTTCAATTCAGTTAACTCAACAGCAGACATACGGTACGGAGCCATCGATATCGACCTAGTACCAGGTACCAAATCAATCGAGAACTCCACTTCGCGCTCTGGCGGCAATTCATTCACCTCTTCCGGAAACACATCAGGAAAATCACACACCACGGCTAGATCTCCAATCACCAGTTTATCTTTAGCCTCCAAAGTCGCTAACAGCATAAACAACTCTGCCCCATCAGCTACTGCCTCATTCACTTGCCTTGCTGATAGAAACAAACTCTTTCCTTCCTCAATCTCAGGAAAGACCACCGTCTTATCAAAACAATTGATAGAAACTCGGTTAAACACCAACCAGTTCATACCCAGAATAACATCAATCTGCACTAGTGGAAGACACACTAGGTCCATCCCAAAGTCTCTACCAAAAATACTCAAAGGACAATTTAAACAAACCGAAGTAGTAGTCACTGAACCCTTCGCAGGAGTATCAATTACCATACTACCAAACATCTCAGATATCTCTAACTTAAGTTTCACAGCACAATCCAAAGATATAAAGGAATGAGTCGCACCTGTGTCAATAATAGCTACAAGAGGAAAGCCATTAATATAACACGTACCTCGGATAAGTCTGTCCTCACTGGAGGTTTGAGTTCCGGTCAATGCGAACACCTTCCCAGTCCAAGATTTCTTTGGCTTCTGACACTGACTTCCAATATGCCCTTCTTCGCCACAATTAAAACAAATCATTTCCTTGTGCTTGCAATCAGCTATTGCATGACCAGTCTTACCACAACGAAAACACCTCTTTACTTCAGCAGTGCATACATTACTCTTATGACCAGCCTGACCACATTTGAAGCAAACTATACCAGCAGGAGCACCTCCCCCACTAGCTCTCTGAGCCGGAGCAGCTCTTTGCTTCCCTTTTCCAGCTGGAGCATCATACGGCTTGCCACGGTTTTGATGTTGCTTGCCTCTGCGATCACTGACAACCTTGTAATGAGCATTATTGTCTTCTTCAAATATCCTGCAGCTATCAACCAATTCAGTAAAAATGCGTATCTTCTGATACCCAACAGCCTTCTTAATTTCAGAGCGCAATCCGTTTTCAAACTTGATGCACTTTGAAAATTCAGCACCAGCACCAGTGTAATGAGGATAAAATTTGGACAGCTCCACAAATTTCGCAGCATAATCAGTGACAGACATGTTTCCTTGCTTCAGCTCAAGGAACTCAATTTCCTTCTTACCACGAACATCTTCCGGATAATACTTTCTCATGAATTCCCCACGGAATACATCCCAAGTAATGACTTCACCTGCCACGGTCAACCTCTCGTGAGTCTCTAGCCACCAGTCATCAGCTTCGACTGCTAGCATGTGAGTACCATACCGAACCTTCTGAGCTGGAGTGCAATCCATAACACGGAAGATTCTCTCAATCTCTTTCAACCATCCCAAGGCTGCATCTGGATCATGCTTCCCTTTAAACACCGGCGGATTCTCTCTCTGAAAAGTCGCCAAGCTACGTGATCCAGCATCTCCACCAGCATTTGGCAAGTTCTGCACAGCTTGTGCCATCGCTTGCATTGCGGCAGCCATTGCAGCATCATTCCTTCCAGCCATTTCAACTTATCAATACAACACAACTTAAAGTTAGATTGGTAACAATACACAATTGTTAGACAGTAACGACACGACAACTGGCCGGACAGACCGACCTGCTCTGATACCACTAATGTAACACCCTTCTAAAATACCCCGAGTATATAATTAAAATAACACATATCAATCAGAGTAAATATGCAATCAAGGGTGTCACACAACATTTCAAACCATAATAACTATCATGCTCTTTATTAAATCAAAATAACATATTTTGCATAATTCGCAGCGGATATAAATCAACCAACCATTCAAAACATATAACATATTACAGGTAAAAAGGTTCAACAACCAACAATAAAACAATTAAAACATCCCGTCCCGATGTTACATCTATCAGAGCATGACCCACTAAAGCGACTACACTAGACTCCAAGCATTAGCTTCTACTCAATCACTGCTCGTTACCTGAAAAATAGTTGTAAGGGTGAGTTCCTCAATCGATATAATAAACATTATAAAATATCATGTCATGTTAAGTAATTTAACACATTAATCACCCTAATCGTATCACACATTCAGTAACGGTACATCAACTCCAATATCATACTCAATTCCAACACAAACATCACTTTTCAACTAAGTTAAACACCCATACAACAAACCAACAAAATGCAACTCTAATGAGACTCGACTCGTCATGCATGTGGTACCATTCGGAGTAAAACTCCCAACTTAAATCATTGCCATTTTAGTGGGCATCAAGGCATAAGCCTTCAACTTTCAACTTAAAATTTGCCAATCTAGGCCAACGTGGTGTGAGCAAAGCTCCGACTTAATGCATATGAATGTACATGGCATACACGACTTTAAACTGTCGACAACATAATAATAATAGCAACACAACAATGTTTTCAACAAAATCAACTTATAATCAACTTTGGCTCACCAAGCCTACAACTCAGTATTTTCAACAACTTTATCACAACTTATCAACATATTTGTATCAACACTTCATAACATAAACTCAACAAAATTACTCATCAAAAGTAACTATAATAGGTCAATCACCAATTATGTTCACAACATTAAAATATCAATTTTTCCAATTTCCAACAGTGTTAACCGGTTAACGCCCTGGGTTAACCGGTTAACGCAGGCAAAACACACTTTCTGGCAAAACGCAACAGTGTTAACCGGTTAACGCCCTGGGTTAACCGGTTAACGCAGGCAAAACAACACATTTTCACAAAATATAACAGTGTTAACCGGTTAACGCCCTGGGTTAACCGGTTAACGCAGACAAAACAGCAGTTCCTGCGCTAACACAAGGCAGAATGCAGAGTTCTCCGCATTTTCCGCCGTTGGAGGACTTCCGGACCTCCGATTCAACTTCCGTAAAAATCTACATTATCGGAAAATCACGACACATACAATTATCGATTCAATTTCAGTTTCCTACAACTTATTCATCACAATTTTCTCAGCATTCTAAATCTCAATTAGGGTCAATTCGACGGTTCATCACTACCCATGACATGTTAATCTATAATACCCATTAAACGACGATAAACCCCCCTTACCTGAATTAATCCGGCAATCTCTAAGCTTCACGCTCTTCTCTTCTTCAACCTTTTGCTCTCTTACTCCACTTTTCACCTTTCAGCCGCTTCTCTGTTTCACGTGAAAACTCTACCAAAAATGAAAACCCTTTTCTCTTATTCCAACTTATATATTTTCCACTAATTATTATTCCAAATAATAATAATAATAATAATCCAATAATTCAATTTATTTAATTAAATTAATAAATATATTATTAACTTAATTTAAATAATTCTCTTATTTTATTCGGGGTGTTACATCTTCTCTTTCTCAGCAACAAGGGCATTCTCCACCTGGACGGTTTCAACTGCCAGACTGGGTGCTTTAAATCTTACATCGTCCATTTCTACTTCCGACATCTTTTGAGTCGTCTCCCTCATCATTGCACACTCACTTGTGGCGACAGCCGAACAACAGTTATCAATACTAGGGAAAGCTCCACTCTTCATCTGATGTTTTGAGACCACAGACACTGAGGTTTTTAACTGATCCCCCTCAGTCACCTATGTTCCTCTCTTGTCCTTTGACACCACTTTCACCCCCACGGAACCTGGCACGGGGTTAGGGTTAACATTCAGTGTTGGCGCCAAACTGATGGCCTTTGAATCCACCATGTCTTGGATGACGTGCTTGAAAGCTCTACAACCCTCAATGTTATGTCCGGGCGCCTCAGAATGGAACTCACACCTGGCATTCTCATCGTAACTTGCAGGCCTCCGATGCGGTTCTAGAGGAATCAATACTCTCGGCCGGACTAACCCCAGATCCCTCAACCTTTTGAACAGAAGGGTATAAGTCACGGGTGGCTCCTCAAACTGACGATCCGACTTCCCCTTCTTGACTTGACTCTTAGCTTTCGGTGCTTTCTGTTGAGGCGGCGGTTGTCGCTGTGGTACAGGTGGATTACCGACAGGAGTGGTTGCAACGACAACATACGGGTGATACCGATCTTTACTGTGCTCCTTTCGGACAGGCACACCACCTGATTCGACCTTCTTAGGCTGCCTATCGCCAGAGGATTTCTGTACCACAGATGACGGAGCATCCCCCTGAACTTTCTCCTTTGTCATCCAGCTTTCAATCCTATCCAACCTCTCAGCAATCGCCTTCTGCCCCAAGGCGAGCCCCTGCACGGCTTTGAACAAATCCCCTATCATTTCTTTCAACTCGAAGATATCGGCGTTGGGAGGATCCATTAGTCTGAGCTATTTGAACGGAAGAGCTATGCGCACCAATTAGTCACTGACACCTACAAAACAGCAAAAATGTTAGTATGACTCACGCATGCAATGTTTACCCGTACTAGGAATATTCTGTCCTTTGATTCTGGCTTCATTGAGACGGATAATATTCCATTAACAACATTTTGACATCTGGATGTCTCTCCACCAGAATCTTAATCAAAAAATGGACCCCGAGTACGGATAGACATGGGTTGAATGCAGATGAATGCGAAATGATAATGATGCAAATGCATGAATGCAGGTCACTGTGCCACCAAGTCATCTGAAGACCCATCAAATCTCTGGACCAGTCACAGTCATTCGAGGGACTAAGTCACCATAAATCCGACTTGGGGAGTTCCGAAATAAACGGAACTGGAGATTATATCACTATCATCACAGGAACATCCACCGAACGGATGACAGCCAGATCCTCTGAATAGGTGCTCTCAAATTCAACCCGGGGATCCGAAATAAACGGAACCCGCTGACAAACACTACGCCAAAAATGACTTTTAACAGCGCATCTTAGACAGCGCTTTTAAAAGAAAGCGCTGTCTAAGGTTAAATTTAAAATAAAACACGGAAAATGTTCCAAAAAAATAATGAAAGCGCTGTCTAAGGGGGGGTCTTAGACAGCGCTTTCTAAAAGCGCTGTCTAAGACCCCCCCTTAGACAGCGCTTTTAGAAAGCGCTTTTAAATATAGACCTTAGTCAGCGCTTTTGATAAAGCGCTGTCTAAAGTCTTTAAATTAAAAAAAAAATTAAAACCAAAAGCGCTGTCTAAGGCGGGGTTTAGAAAGCGCTTTTAAATAAAATGTGTTTGAAGAATCAATCAATCCATCTATCTTTCTATCTATCCTTGATTTTAATTTAATTTAATTTATTTCTGTTTTTCTTCTAATGAAAAAAAAATCAAGTTAACCCACAAAATAACATTGGGGGAAGATAACACTTGGATTCATCTTTGCCGGAGCTTCGTCGCCTTCTTCTTGTGTTTCTCTTTCCCCTCCTTTGGTGACTTCATCTATCTCACTTTAATTTTTTTCTCAATTTCGAATTTCAAACCCTAATTTTATCTCCACCCCACACCAAATAACTTAAATTTGTTGGAATTTGTTGCTCCTTCAAGATGACGACAATTCGTAGGTTTTGCTGCAACGACCTTCTTCGTTTTACCAATGTCAATCTAGATCATCTCACTGAAACTGTAACTTTTCTCTTTCTCTCCGGTCCATCAACTCAATCTAGTGCATTTCACTTTGTGCGTTCTTAACTTTCTTGTTTGTTTCAGTTTAACATGTCATTCTACATGACGTATTTAGCGCGATGGCCCGACTATTTCCATGTCGCCGAAGGCCCTGGGAACCGAATTATGGGTTACAGTAAGTCTTTGCCCTCTCTGCTTTCTTTTTCTAAAGTCCAACTTCAAATGTTTTTTGGTGTTTATGGTTCAGGGGTTTACTTTTTTTGTGTTTTTTTTAATGTTTGTTGTTAGGTTGAGGAATCTAGATTTAAGTTTGAAGCTAAGACTATACAGAGAATGGAGCTTTTGGTGTTGTCTACTTTGAAATGGAGGATGCATCCGGTGACTCCAATTTCCTTCTTTGAACACATTGTTAGAAGGCTTGGTTTGAAGAGCCGTTTGCACTGGGAGTTTATGTGGCGTTGTGAGAGGGTTCTTCTTCATGTCATTGCTGGTAAGTAATTATGCAAATTTAGTTGAAACCTTTTTAGCTTTCATCATTAATGCAAATAAATTAGGTACTGGTACTAGTTATTATTCATGTTAAACTGAATCAGAGGCATAGCATTAAGAGTGATTGTACTCATGATTATTCAATGTTACAATTGTTGTCAGATTCAAAGGTTATGATGAGTTATCTTCCTTCTACATTGGCCGCTGCTACAATGATCCATGTAATTAAAGAGATTGAACCATTTAATGCAACTGAGTACATTAATCAGCTATTGGATTTACTAAAGATTAGTGAGGTTTGTGCATTTAATTTAAATGTTTTTCCTCTCTCTACATTGCCAATCATGCTGTTGTTTTGATGAATCAGTGAAAATCTTGGTTTTGATTTTACAGGAACAAGTGAACCAATGCTACAAGCTTATGCTGAAGCTATTAGTTTCCGATGATGGCATTTATAGTCTTCACCAGAAACGGAAGCGAGTATCTGAACCAAGTAGCCCGGGTGGTGTCATTGACGCTTCTTTCAGCTGTGATAGCTCAAATGATTCATGGACCGTGGCATCGTCTGTTTCTCTTTCAGTGCAGCCGATGTTTAAGAGGAGCAGAGCTCAGGACCAGCAGATGCGACTTCCTTCTGTGAATCGTGTGTCTATCGATGTCCTTAATAGCCCTCGTTAATAATGAACGATCTTAGTATTTTTACTTCAAATGTGGTAGTTCTCTTTCACATAATTCTGGTGGCAGTTATGTTATTGATTCCAATTACATTATGTTCTAATTACCATATACATTTCTAGCCAAACATTTGAAAATGAATGGAATGAGGCAGAAGCTGAGATTCCTTCATCCACTTTGTCTATTAAGGTGGAGCAGGGGATCTGATACTGAGTAGAAAGATGAGTTATGAACTTGTAATTCTACCTGTGAGTTATTATCAACTTCAACTTTTACTCATCTTACACATTTTTCGTCAATAAGCACAATTGCTTATTACTCATGTCAATCTCTGTTCATGAAGAATAGGAATTGCAGATAGGTCAAATGTCTCAAGTAAATAATGATACTCTTATACAATGTCAAAACCTAACCCAATAAGAAAAATATGTTGTCCTCTAGTTACATTAGATAAAATATAATACTTCAGATAACATTTCAATCTTCTCTTCCACTTCCCTAAATCCTGTACCTCATGGTAACTGCGTGACGCGGTTATTGATTTCGATGGCACAATCTCGATCAACTGTTTAAGTTGTTTAAAACTGATTTATTGTATTGCACTGCATTTATAAACTTCTGCAGGTAAAAAATATTGAAATTTGAAGTGTGTATTGAATGACAATTATAGGTTGTTATGGTCAAATGACTCAATTTTGCAGTTTGACATAAAGTATGACATTGGACTTTATAAAATTTTTGTTATAAAGTTTATGATATTTATTTGAATTTACAGATTGAGAATGAGTATGGACCTGTGGAATGGGAGATTGGCGCTCCTGGAAAGGCTTACACAAGTTGGGCTGCTCAAATGGCGGTAGGTCTAGACACCGGCGTACCTTGGGATATGTGCAAGCAAGAAGACGCCCCTGATCCCGTTGTAAGATTTTCTCCCGTAATCATGATCATCTGTATTCACACATTTAGAAAATCGATAGTCGTTTGATCAAGATCAGACGATCTGAAAATGAGGATTTTAATATTATTTATCGACTATGTTGTAGATTGACACTTGCAATGGATATTATTGTGAAAACTTCACTCCCAATGAGAACAATAAACCCAAAATGTGGACCGAGAATTGGTCCGGATGGTAAGTCATGCTCATACAAATGCTACCATTAATATAAAGCTAGAAGCATTTCATTTGGGATCAAATGTTTAATTTTTTGTTACATGTTCTACAGGTACACTGATTTTGGTAGCGGTATATCTCATAGACCGATCGAAGATTTGGCATACTCAGTTGCAAGATTCATACAAAATCGCGGCTCCTTTGTTAACTACTACATGGTATATGTTACATCTAAGTTTATGTTATAGAAACTTTGATTTTTGTCTGATATCTTATATTTGAATGCAGTATCATGGAGGGACTAATTTTGGTCGAACATCGAGTGGTTTTTTCATTGCAACAAGCTATGATTATGATGCTCCTATTGACGAATATGGTACGCGTTAAGGTTTAAATTGTTTGCGTGTTTTGAGTTATAACAGTTAGAAACATTTTAAAGTGTTACAAAATGTTAGGACTTGTGAATGAACCAAAATGGGGACATTTGAGAGACTTGCATAAGGCAATAAAACAGTGTGAGCCAGCTTTGATTGCTGTGGATCCTACGGTCACATATTTGGGGAAAACCTCGAGGTAAATTCTATTATCTAGTTCATGATAAAATTAAGGTTCAAAATTATTACTGTGTTGAAGATTTGTTTTGTTAATTTGATCTTATAGGCACATGTGTACTACATAAGTAGTAGTGTTTGTGTTGCATTTCTTGCAAATTATGACACGAAATCGGCTGCAACGGTTACGTTTGGAAATAGCCATCATGACCTTCCACCTTGGTCTGTCAGCATTCTTCCTGATTGCAAAACCGAAGTTTTCAACACTGCAAAGGTAAGTAACGCAAGATAACCGAATATGTTGAATAAATTTTGTTTAGTAAAGGTATAACTGATGGACAAACCGGACTCTGATACTAAAATGTAGGTTGGTGTGCAAAGCATCATAAAAACGATGACTCCGACAAACATTACATTTGATTGGCAATCATATACCGAAGATCCCGCCTTCTCTAGTGAAGACGATTCTGTCACAGCAGAAGCACTTTGGGAGCAGATCAACGTTACTCGCGATTCTTCAGATTATTTGTGGTATTTGTTAGAGTAAGAATTTTTGAACTTTCCTAACTTGTCAAACACATTAAAAAATCGGAATACCAATTCTTGAGTCTTGATACTAATTCTATCGTTGATCCATTCTCAGTGTCAAAATTAGTCCTAATGAAAGTTTTATAAAGAACGGTCCGTCTCCTATTCTGACCGCAAACTCAGCAGGTCATGTTCTACATGTTTTTGTTAATGGACAACTTTCAGGTCAGTATGCTTTTTCTTGGAAATTTTTTCATGATAAATTTCATTTTTATATATTTTTAAATTAACATATGTTATATGAATGTAGGAACTGTATATGGAGGATTGGATAATCCTAAGTTAACATTTAGTGAAAGTGTGAACCTAAAAGTTGGCAATAACAAGATTTCTTTACTTAGTGTTGCCGTCGGTCTTCCGGTTAGTATTTTTTTTTTTTATGTCTATGTTTTAGGTGACAATTGACATTTTCAATTTGATGATAAGTAATATTTTAATTTTGTCTGCATTCAAATTAAAACCAGAACGTTGGCTTGCACTTTGAAACATGGAATGTTGGAGTGTTAGGACCTGTAACATTGAAGGGTCTAAACGAAGGGACTCGCGAATTGTCGTGGCAGAAATGGTCTTACAAGGTTTGATATAGCGAATAACTTTTTTGCAGGGACTAAAATTTTATTATAATGTACATTGTTGAGACGAGTTTGATTTTGTTGGACAGGTTGGACTAAAAGGCGAATCATTGAGCCTTCATACCATAACTGGAAGTTCCTCTGTTGAGTGGACACAAGGATCATCATTGGCTAAAAAACAACCTTTGACTTGGTACAAGGTAAGAATATTTTTACTACAAAGGGAACAATTGTGTCATTGTTACATATGATCATCTTCAGTTGCATGAAATCTGAGTCATTTTACTCTTCAATCTTGTTAGACAACGTTTAACGCGCCGAGTGGCAATGATCCGTTGGCTCTAGATATGAGTAGCACCCGCGACCGTCAACTTAGGTTTAATCTTAAGTAGACCGGATACCGTGACGGAGTACGTTCTTCGGATCCTTAATTCATGATAGAGCTCAATGTTTGTTCATAAATTTGTGTAATTAATGTGTATATTTGTAGTATATGTAATGACTTGTAAATGTGTACATAAATTTGTATATATTTTGATACATTTAAGGCAAAATTGGTTTGAATTGGTATATATATATATATTTGTTAGCCAAAAATTGGTAGAAAAAAAGGCCAAAATGGCATATATAAAACGTGATAATTGTCTGTCAAAATCTGGTTGAAAACAGGTAGAAATTCTGATTTATAAACCTGGAAAAAATGTGGTTTAAAACAAAAGATTCAAAAATTTTCGTATACCTTAGACAGCGCTTTTGTAAAAAGCGCTGTCTAAGGGGGGGATTAGAAAGCGCTTTAGGCAAAAGCGCTGTCTAAGGGGGGGGATTAGACAGCGCTTTTTGAAAAGCGCTGTCTAAGGTATACCTAAAAAAATTAAAATAGGAGGGTCTTAGAAAGCGCTTTTGGCCAAAGCGCTGTCTAAGGGGGTGGGGCTTAGACAGCGCTTTTCAAAAGCGCTGTCTAAGGTATACCTAAAAAATTTAAAATAAGAGGGTCTTATAAAGCGCTTTTGGCCAAAGCGCTGTCTAAGGGGGGGGGGGGGCTTAGACAGCGCTTTTAAGATTTAAAAAAGCGTTGTCTAAACCTTTAGCAGCGGAGGTTTAGACAGCGCTTTAAAGCGCTGTCTAAGGCTAAAAAAAGCGTTGTCTAAGGTCTTGTTTGTTGTAGTGAAACCACGGACAGAACTCCGGCGTGACAGAAGTAGGTACTCACAAGCTCATCTGAACCAACGTCACCATCAGTACCCAGAGTCACCAACAAGTCCACAACAAGTCAGCAACAGTACCTGTAAAAATGATCAATCCCTCCCCACTCACGGGTGTCGTCTAGGCCAGGGTAAGGTCGAGAGAAACGCAGCATAAATAACCTTTCGCAGAATATCATCATATACACACCCGAAGTATGCGACGATAATATCCCACCAGGGTCTGAACTGCTCGTGATATCAATGTTCCGCTAAGTGGTGCAATACCACCCGCTTCCCATGAATCACTCTATTCCTAAGTATCTAGATTTCACTCATGGCCTGGGTATATGGCCTTTTACCTCAGGTAACTCCCACCCCAACAGAGAGAAACAGACAACCAGCCAGCCAGATGAACAATGAATATGAATGAATGCAAACATAAATGCAAACATATACAAATGAATGCAATAAATACAACAGCAAACAACAACCAAAACCCTATCCTAGAGAGCGCTAGGAGAGACTCGCTTAGGGAAGATGGACCAGCAAGAGGTCAACTTCACTTACTCCCCAGCAGAGTCGCCAGCTGTCGCATTACGCGAAAAAACGGCGGGAAACGAAAACAACAGAGCCGCCACCGTGCGTTATTTATCCCAAAAGAGGGAAAGGAAACGCTCAGAGTAAACCTGGAAAAAGCATGGTCTCGCGACCAAAGAGAATGGGATCAGGAGTCGGTTATGCGAAGGGAAGGTATTAGCACCCCTACGCATCCGTCGTACTCGACGGGATCCACGCACAATAGGAAGGAAAATGGTTGCTAAAACACTGCTCAAACACACAAATACTGGCTGAAAGAGACACAAGAAAACAAACAAGACTGACTCGGCAGGATATCGCATCCTGGGCCTACTTAGTCTATCAGACATAGACATCAGAGTCGAAGTAGTTCGAACTGGGGAAAAACACATGCTCGCTAGGATGTCGCATCCTATGCATACGTATCTTCTTGGACGAAGAAGAATCAGAGCATTCGTAGCTCGGCTCACGCACACAAAACACAACAGACACAGGAAATCGACTGCCAATCGCTGGGCTTACGTCAAACTCCACACAAAAATGGGCAAACATGGAACCCGAGTGCCAATCGCTGGACTTACATCAGCTTCCGAACCAAACACACTCACACTGGAAACCAGATGCCACTTGCTGGACTTATACCGGACTCCAAGCACACAACAAGAGGATGTGGAATGCCAATCGCTGGGCTTACATCCATCTCCTGACACACACAACACAAAACAAAAAGGGCGCCCAGAGAGATTTGCTCATCTCCTGCCTACGTACCTCATCTGGTATGAGGATCAGGGCGACGTAGTTCCCCTACGGAGGGACACAGGACTAGCCTAACCAGATAACAGAGGGAGACACAACTAGGGAGACTATGACTCGAGCCTAGATGTTATCATGCAAAATCATCCCTAAGTTAAGGTTTCTAGCTAACTTGCACAGGAAGCAAGTTATCCTAAACATGACTTGCACAGGAAGCAAGCCAAACTAAACCTAACTTGCACAGGAAGCAAGCTAAAACAAACACACAAGCACAAATAGCACACACTATATGCAATCAGTTGGCTCAATCAAGCTTAGGTTTTAGTCGAGGGGTCATGTCAACCTCGACAAACAAACCACTGTAACAGGGTGAGGTTAGCTCTTAACCTTGACATTGAGAGTCAAGGTGAAGCAGATGAAAGGTGAGTGAAGATGAGACTTCACAGCTCTTATCCCTGGCCTGGGAGAGCTTAAGACATGAATGTGTGGGTTCAGAAGGTGGGAACCCTTCTACACATATGACTGACACAATGTATAATGATCTTGGGCTAGTATCTGCAATGCATCAACACAAGAGTGTGAGCAAAGCAGATGACACACAGAATAGTAGGGGATGGATTGCACATCCCTGGTATCTGCCAATGCCTCTTCACTTATGAGGTCTTTGGATATGTACAAGGACAAATATAAACAAAGACAAACATTGCCTCTTAAAGAGGACTTCAGACAGGTGCCTGGCCAAGTAACAGGCCAGGTCTTCCAGACTACATGGAGGTAGGATGTTATACCTCAATGCAAATGCTCTTAAGCAAAGCAAAGCAAGTTCTCAATGGAACTAAAGCAACTAATGTACCTGAAATCAATCAAATACAATCAGTACTCAGACAAACCAAAACCAAACAGCAAAGATCAACAGTTAATCTGTACAGGCAAACAATAATCACAATGCACAAAGGGTGCAAGCCATATGGCACAAACTCAAGTTTTAAAACCTACAAAACAAAGTCAAAGTTAGTCATGAACAAGCAACAAGTCAACTCCAATTGAGTAAACATCATCAAGCATAGGCCATTGTGCTATTAACCTGAAACACAACTCAAATGTGAGAGCACAAACCACTAGTACAAGACTAGGGTCAAAATGATATCAAAAGGTCAAAACAGAACATGAAACTTATCCAAAATCAAGATCAAACAATTGGGAAACAAATCCAAGTGGTTTCACATTCATATCACAAATCATTATCATTTCATGAACCAAAGAGTACCAAACATGCAATTTAGAACCTCAAAGAAGCAAACAGAAAGATTCAACTCAAACCAATTCATAAACATTTCAATAAATCCCCAAAAAATTTCATGGTCAAACAGCATTCATAACATGACAATCATACCAAATTTCAGCTCAATTGGACCAAGGGAAACAAGTCAATGAAATTCATAAAGTCAACACAAGTTCAAGCAAGCTTATACAAGGCATCAAAACATGCATCCACTTCAATTAATCACAAAACAGAAACAAAACATGATAAATGAGTGGGATTAAAACCATGGCAAACTTCAAGATGTCTAAAATACTCATGCCAAATTTCAAGTCCATCCAATTAAGCATCAGAATTTCACAAATCAAATGAAAACATGTCTCACAAGAAGTCAACAATTGGTCAAACAGGGGAGAAATTATCCAACAAATAGGAAATGCACTCAAAATTTCCAGAAAAATTCACAAGCATTCTCAACATTTATAAGTGTCAACATGCAAAAGTTCAAGTCATTTGGAGTTCAATAGGCATGGCAACAAAAATCATCAATTTGGACAAGAATGGTGTGACACAAATTGTCAAACCTCTATTCAAAAAAATCATATCTCATCAACCAGCAATGATAAAATCACAAACTCTATACCAAAATGACCATGAACATGTCTAGTTTAAGCACAAAAACTTTTCAGCCTCATTGGATTAAACATCATCATTTCACAAGCAAAATGGCATGGCATACACAAATTGGACACACATGAACAAACCCTAGACAATTTAAAAATCCATACGTGCATAAATTCTGGAAAAATCACCATAAAATACTAGAGGTCATGAGGAACAAGGTGCAAAAAATCCCATATTATTTGGACAAATATTGAATGATTTATGATTTTTCTAAGATCAGCATGTGAAATGAAATAAAAATTGAAAAAAGAAAATGATTTAATTGAATTAAATGGCTGCAGTGGAAAACTCGTAAATAAGACACTCACTTAATGAAACGCACCGTTTCATTAAGTGAGGTGGCGTGCTGGGATTCGTTTCATGGCTGATAAACGCGCTAACACATGCAAACAGCAATAACAAAGATCTACACGAGTTCTGGCCTGGAAAAATTAGGGTTCACGAACATCTTCAACGTGTTCATCATCATGATGAACTTTTTTCTCAGAAATTAACAACCCATATACCGTTGTGTTCGTCTCATCATGCATAACAACAAGATAATAATGATTTTCCCTAATTCTAATCATGTCAACCGGATCGAGCAAAAGAAGATTTACATGTCAAAGTTCAAAACAACATAACTCTGTCAATTCTTGATGAAATTCGATGGTTCAAGTTGCAAACTACTCTACAATCAAAGACCTACAGGATGCATATCACAATTTAAGCAATGGTTATGGTCGAAATCTTACCTCCAAATGAGGACAGTAGTGAATTCGTGATTCCTTGGCCAAGACAAGTCGAAACAGATGGAGCTTAATGATGCAGTAGATGAATGAAGGTGAAACTTTAGCTCAACTGTTCTTGAATCAGCTCCAATTAACGTTTGCCATGGAAGAAGCTTAATGGAACAATGTTGTTCTAGCTAAAACAGTGATGAAACTTTGCTCCAATTCACTTCCAACGTGCTTGTGGATGTGAATCAATGAGGAATTCGTGCTGTTCTAAGGAAATTTTTGCAGAAAAATCAAGAGGAAAAGTTGAGAGAGTTTTTATTTTCTAGATCTAGATCTCAGTAAGAGTGAATGTTAATCCCTTTTTCTGTTAGAATTATCCATATATACCAGCTGTTAATGAACTTTATTAATTAAACTTAAGCCAAACCAAAGGGATTAATGAATGTAAGTGTTATGTGCAAATTGCTAAATCACCTCCATGTGCATGGAGTGCATGCTACAGTGCACGAAAATGGGCCTAAGCAAACTCCAAATATCATTTTCAGTCAGATGCAATTGGTAGAATGTGTAGAAAATGCTTAAATTGAAAGTCACTTTTTTACCCCTCCTTTTTTAAATTCAAGCCACTTGAAAAATGCCATTTTGATTGGATGATTTTTGATGGGATGTGATGAAGGAATTGGATAGAACATGTCAAATGTGACTTGTAGCAAAAAACCTCACTCAATTTGGCCAAATGGTTTGAAAGTTATGCCACTTTGAAGTTCAAAAATTCTTGACAATGATTTGATCATAACTTGCCAACCACAACTGGGAAATGAGTGTTCTTGGACTTTTTGGAAAGGTGAGAGCAAGATCTTCAACTTTCATGTTTTACAAAATTTCATTTGAAGCTTGTATGATGATATAAATTTGAGGAGAAGAACTTTCCATTTTTGGCAGTTTCCAATTACAGGTCACCTGCTATTTTTGGAAATTTTTGATCTGACTTTATTTTCTCCAATCTTGATCTTTGAAATGTCAAATGAGACTTGTATGGATATGAATGAAGCCTTTCAAACCATCTCCCACCTTCAAATCCTTGATTTCAGGCACAGTTGACCACAGTTGACCACAGTTGACCTTCTAGGGTTTCTGATGAAATTCAGCCTGACTGTTGAGCTTTGGTCATCCAATCTTTGGCCAAACCACTTCACAATGATCACATAATCATATGAACTTGATGAACCAACCCCTAGGGCTTTGTCTCAATGGAAAATGCACTTGCTTGCTTGACTGATCCTCCTAACCAGTTGACCTAATCTGTCTGATGGCTTGCACTTGGGCAAAGGACAATGCAATGCTATGTAGTGGACTATGTTATGTCATGACCTAATATGAAAATGTATGTACAAAATGGTAGGTGCAAATTTGAGGTGCTACAACTGGAAGAGAGGTTGAAAGCTGTGGAAGGGCAGAATGCTCTAGGTGTGGATGTTGCTGACTTGGGGCTGGTCCCAGGTGTGAGAGTTCCACCAAAGTTCAGAGTCCCTGTTTTTGATAAGTACAATGGCAACTCTTGCCCGAAGACTTACGTACAAGCTTACTTCCGCAAGATGGTTGCGTATTCTGATGATGAGAAACTGCTCATGTACTTCTTCCAGGACAGCCTAGCGGGGGCATCCTTGGAGTGGTATATGAGGCTAGATAGAGCCCATATTCGCTGTTGGAGAGACTTAGCCGAGGCCTTTGTGAAGAAATATCAGTACAATGCGGATATGGCACCTGACAGGACTCAACTCCAGAATCTGTCTCTTAAGAGCAACGAGTGCTTCAAAGAGTACGCTCAACGCTGGAGAGAGATGGCTTCCCGTGTTCAGGCTCCGATGTTGGAAAAAGAGATGGCCAACATGTTTATGAACACACTGCCTGGATCTTATTTGGAGCGTCTGGTGGGTTACAACGCCTCGAATTTCGCTGATGTGGTCTCTACCGGTGAGAGGGTGGAGAACTACTTGAAAACGTGTAAGATCCAAAATGGGGTTGGATCATCATCGGGGGAAAAGAAGTCGTTCTTAGGAGGACAGAGGAGGAGAGAAGGGGATGCAAATGCCATATCTTCTTATCAGAGCAGAGGTAACCGAAGGAACAATTTTTAGAATTACCATCAACAACCTTATGTTGCAGTTGTGACCATTCCGGATGCAGCACCAGTGCAACAACAACAACCTCAACGTCAACAAAATCAATACCAACAACAACAGGGTAACAGACCTGCTTATCAACAGAGACAGAGGATGATGGATAGGTGTTTCGACAGACTTCCGATGTCGTATGCCCAATTACTTCCCAACCTTCAACAATTGCAACTTG
Source organism: Lathyrus oleraceus (assembly GCF_024323335.1). Classification (NCBI taxonomy): domain Eukaryota; kingdom Viridiplantae; phylum Streptophyta; class Magnoliopsida; order Fabales; family Fabaceae; genus Lathyrus; species Lathyrus oleraceus. The sequence continues at coordinate 323,189,004 of NC_066580.1, read as the reverse complement.
TGCAGTTACGCACTTTGGCTCCTCCTGTTGGCAGGCTTCCAGTGGGTTATGATGCCAATGCTAGGTGTAATTTCCACTCTGGGGCACCTGGCCACACTATTGAGAACTGCAAAGCTTTTAAGCACATAGTTCAGGACCTTATTGATTCAAAGGCCATTAACTTTGTGTCGGCTCCTAATGTTGTCAACAATCCCATGCCGCAACATGGTAGAGCAAATGTTAACATGGTGGAAGGAGAAGTCAAATCAGTCAAAGATGTGTTAAAGTTGAAGACTCCGCTGTTAGAAATCAAAGAATACTTGCTAAAGACAGATGTTTTCCCCGATTGTGGGAGCGGTTGTTTGGGTTGTACTGCACAGAATGGGGGTTGTGTGAAGCTACAGCAGGGTATCCAGGCCTTGCTTGACGATGGTATCCTTCAAGCTAAAGACCTATTTGCCCAAAAGTCTATTGAAGGGGTTGCTGAAGAGGTGTTTGAAGATGCTGTTGAAGAATTCACAAATGTTGTTCCTGCTGATTTTGTAATTCCCAATGGTATAATTAATTTTTCTGATGCTGTTGCTGATATTCCAAACATTATGGTTGATTCTGATGTACTTGTTGAACTTGATTCCGATGTTTCGGATGTTTGTGTTTCAATAAATGAGATTTCTGAGTATGACTAGGATGTTGCCACTATCAAAATTTTCTACCCGACCGCTCAAATCAGTGTGCCAGTAGCGCAACCGGTACCACCAGTGCGACCGCGTCAATCCACTATGACCATCACGACCCCTGGTCCTTTAGCTTTCACCAGCGAAAGGGTCATTCCTTGGCATTACGGGGGGAGTGTGTACATGCACGATAATAGAGTGGAGCAGCCACTGAAAATAGAAGAGGTGCAATATCAGAAGTCTGAACCTGGAGTTGAGTTAAAAGATCCCGCAGTGGACAATGTTGGTGGAATCGGGCGATTCACCAGAAGTGGTAGGCTGTTCTCACCACCAGTTACCCAATCGGATAGTGCTGACGCCGCGGCGAAGGCCAAAGGCAAGCAAGTTGTGAATGAGGGTACCTCTGCACCACAGGCTGGCTCTGAGCCTACTTTCGCGAAGGATGTGGACGAGCTTTTGAGAATTATAAAGAAAAGCGACTACAAGGTAGTCGATCAGTTGATTCAGACACCGTCCAAGATATCTATTCTCTCACTCCTGCTGTGTTCGGAGGCACACGGGGAGGCACTTCTGAAGGTCCTTAATGTTGCATATGTGCCTCAGGAGATCTCAGTGAACCAACTAGAAGGGATCGTTGCAAATGTTCATGTAAGCAATGGGTTGGGTTTTACTGATTCTGACTTGACGCCAACTGGACGTGATCATAACAAGGCTTTGCACATTTCGATGGAGTGTAAAAACACTGTGTTATCCCATGTTCTGGTGGATACATGTTCCTCTCTCAATGTGCTACCCAAGAGAGCCCTGTCAAAGTTAGATGTAGAAGGTTTGATCTTGAAGCCTTCCGATCTTGTGGTGAGAGCCTTCGATGGTTCTAAGAGGTCGGTGTTCGGAGAGGTAGAATTGCCAATTCAGATTGGATCACAAACCTTCAACACCGTCTTCTGTGTGATGGATATCAGTCCTTTGTATAGCTGCTTGCTGGGTCGTCCTTGGATCCACAACGCCAGGGCAGTCTCCTCAAACTTGCATCAGAAGATCAAGTTCCCGGTCAACGGAAGAATTATCATTGTCTGTTGTGAGGAGGATATTCTAGTCAGCGACCTGTCTACATTCAAGTATGTAGAGGTAGAAGGTGAGATTCATGAGACCCTGTGTCAGGCCTTTGAGGTAGTTCAAGTCAAGGATGCAGCTCCAGTGGAAGAGGTTGAAGCAGGTGGCTCTATTTCGTCCTTCAAGCAGGCACAGGCCTTGGTAAATTCAGGTGTTGCTCCCGGTTGGGGACGTCTGTTGGATTTACCTATGAAGGAAGATAAGTTTGGGATTGGGTATCATCCAGCATTGACTTCTACAACTTCAACGCCTCAGACTCGTCAGGGGCCGATTACTTTCTCCAGTACTGGCATCATTCAGTACGGCCAGATCTCTGCAATCAACGAAGAAGATGAGGATAGTGATTGCGACATTGACAACTGGGTGCGTCCAAGGGTCCCGGGTGAAGTTCTCCGCAATTGGTCTTCTGAAGAGATTATCTAAGCCACTCTTCTTGAAGAGTAATTTTCTTTGTTTATTCATGCATATCGAAGTCTTACGTTCCGCCCAGGGCGTAATGACTCATTGTAGGGCTCATTTATGTGGATACCTGCATTTTTTATCATAAATAAAGGACGTATTTTTGCATTCAAATATTTTGTTCACTGTCTTTCCATTTTTGCAGTTTTCAAAAAAAAAAATCAAAAAATATATTTGGCAATGTTTTGTTTAGTTTTCACTCCTGGTTCACACTCATAAGCATATACCATCACTCATGCAGATACACGTCACCGGATCCTATTGATAACGGTTCTGCTATGGCTCGCTTCGACTTTGAAAATCCAATCTTTCAAGCTGAAGAAGAAGGTGATGAAGATTGTGAACTCCCTGAAGAACTTGCCAGGTTGTTAAAACAGGAGGAAAGGGTCATTCAACCGCATCAAGAGTCTATTGAAGTGATTAATCTCGGCACTGAGGACGTCAAGAGAGAAATCAAGATAGGGGTTGCTTTGGAAGATAATGTGAAGAAGGGGCTGATTGAATTGCTGCAAGAGTATGTTGACATCTTCGCTTGGTCTTATCAGGACATGCCAGGGCTTGACACAAACATTGTGGTACATCGTTTGCCTCTCAAAGAAGGTTGTCCTCCGGTCAAGCAGAAGCTCAGAATAACAAGACCAGAGATGACTGTCAAGATAAAGGAAGAAGTGCAAAAACAGTTGGATGCAGGGTTTCTAGCGGTTACAAATTATCCGTCATGGGTTGCAAATATCGTTCCGGTACCTAAGAAGGATGGAAAGGTACGGATGTGTGTTGACTACCGGGATCTGAACAGAGCTAGTCCTAAAGACGATTTCCCATTACCTCACATTGACGTTTTGGTGGATAACACGGCTCAGTTCTCGGTATTCTCCTTTATGGATGGCTTTTCTGGCTATAACCAAATTAAGATGGCACTAGAAGACATGGAGAAAACAACTTTCATAACCCCATGGGGCACCTTCTGCTACAAGGTGATGCCGTTTGGTCTGAAGAATGATGGGGAAACATATCAACGAGCTATGGTGACTCTTTTCCATGATATGATTCATCATGAAATCGAGGTTTATGTTGATGATATGATTGCCAAATCTCAGACGGAAGAAGAGCATTTGGTGAATTTGCAGAAACTGTTTGAGCGTTTCAGGAAATTCAAGCTGAGGCTTAATCCGAACAAGTGTACTTTCGGGGTGAGATCTGGAAAACTGGTGGGTTTTATTTTAGCGAAAAAGGGATTGAGGCGGATCCTGCTAAAGTGAAAGCGATACAAGAAATGCCTGAGCCAAGACCAGAGAAACAAGTCTGTGGTTTCTTAGGGAGGTTGAACTACATTGCAAGGTTTATCTCTCACCTAACAGCCACGTGTGAGCCAATATTCAAGTTGTTAAGAAAAGATCAGGCTATCAGGTGGAATGATGATTGCCAAAGGGCTTTTGAAAAGATAAAAGAGTATTTGCAGAATCCTCCAATCCTTATGCCTCTAGTCCCAGGGAGACCGCTGATTATGTATTTGATAGTATTGGATAATTCCATGGGTTGTGTTCTCGGTCAACATGACGAGACAAGTAGGAAGGAGCATGCCATCTACTACCTGAGTAAAAAATTCACAGATTGCGAGTCGAGATACTCAATGCTTGAAAAGACATGTTATGCACTTGCATGGGCTGCTAAGCGATTGAGGCAATACATGCTGACTCACACAACCTTATTGATCTCTAAGATGGATCAGTCAAGTATATATTCGAGAAGCTAGCTCTCACCGAAAGGGTTGCTCGTTGGCAAATGGTACTGACAGAGTATGACATCCAGCATACATCCCAGAAAGCCATCAAAGGGAGTATTCTGTCAGACTATCTTGCTCAGCATCCGATTGATGATTATGAGCCGACGAAGTTTGATTTTCCAGATGAAGACATCATGTTCCTCAAGATGAAAGACTGTGAAGAGCCAGTTGTTGAGGAGGGACCTGATCCAGATGAAAAGTGGACTTTAATGTTTGATGAGGCCGTCAATGCCAAAGGAAGTGGAATTGGTGCTGTCATTACCACTCCGAAAGGTGCCCGCATGCCTTTCACCGCTCGTTTGAATTTTGAGTGCACCAATAATGAAGCTGAGTATGAAGCATGTATCTTGGGTATTGAGCAAGCCATTGATTTGAAAATCAAGACTCTGGACATCTTCGGAGATTCAACTCTAGTGATCAATCAAGTGAATGGTGAATGGAATACTCTCCAGCCTAATCTGGTCCCCTATAGAGATTACACGAGAAGACTGTTGACTTTCTTCATAACAGTAAAGATGTATCATATACCTCGTGATGAGAACCATATGGCATATGCTCTTTCTACTCTATCCTCCATGATCAAGGTGATTAGGTGGAACTATGTTCCCAGGATCGATGTTATGCGCCTCGATAGGGCCGCGTATGTGTTTGCTGCTGAACTGGTAGTTGATGATAAGCCCTGGTACCAAGACATCAAGTGCTTTCTGAAGAATCAAGAGTACCTTGCAGGGGCATCCAACAATGATAGAAAGACTTTGAGAAAATTGGTAGGCAGTTTCTTTTTGAACAAAGACGATGTGCTGTATAAGAGGAACTTCGACATGGTCTTGCTCAGATGCGTGGACAGACACGAAGCGAACATGTTAATGCAGGAAGTTCATGAAGGCTCCGTCGGTACTCATGCCGGCGGACATGCAATGGGTAAGAAATTGTTGAGAGCAGGTTATTACTGGATGACCATGGAATTTGATTGTTTTAAATATGCTCGGAAGTGTCATAAATGCAAGATTTATGCTGATAAGGTGCATGTGCCGCCAAATCCTCTGAATGTGATGTCTTCGCTGTGGCCGTTTTCTATGTGGGGCATTGATATGATTGGAAAGATTAAGCCGACTTCTTCCAATGTGCATCGCTTCATCCTTGTTGCCATCGACTATTTCACCAAGTAGGTCGAAGCGGCGTCATTTGCAAAGGTCACCAGAGACGTGGTTGCCCGATTCATTAAGAAAGAAATCATTTGTCATTATGGGATTCCCGAAAGAATCATTACTGATAATGGTTCTAATCTCAATAACAAAATGATGAAGGAGTTGTGCAAGAACTTCAACATTCAACATCACAATTCTTCCCCTTATCGTCCTAAGATGAACGGTGTTGTTGAGGCAGCAAATAAGAACATAAAGAAGATTGTGCAGAAGATGGTCGTTACGTACAGAGATTGGCATGAGATGCTACCCTTCGCCTTGCATGGGTACCGTACTTCAGTACGTACATCGACCGGGGCAACGCCTTACTCCCTGGTGTATGGTATGGAATCAGTCCTACCTGTTGAAGAGGAGATTCCATCTCTAAGAGTCCTGCTGGATGTCAAGTTTGACGAAGCTGAATGGATTCAGACAAGGTTCAATGAGTTGAGTCTTATCGAAGAGAAGCGGATGGCAGCCATTTGTCATGGGCAGGTGTATCAAAGTCGGATGAAGAGAGCCTTTGATCGGAAAGTGCGTCCTCGATGCTTCTAAGTCGGAGATTTGGTGTTGAAAAGGATCCTTCCTCCTCAGACAGATCATAGGGGCAAATGGACTCCTAAATATGATGGACCATATATTGTCACCAAGATTTTTGATGGTGGAGCCTTAATGCTTGCAACTATGGACGGTGAAGACTTCACTTCTCCTGTGAACTCAGACGCAATTAAAAAATACTTCGCATAAAATAAACCCGCTGGACAATAAAAAGAATAGTCCAGGCAAAAAATGGGCATCCCGGTGAACCAAGAAAATGAAAAAGGTTCGGGCAAAAGTTAGGGATTAAAAATGAAAAGATCGTACACCTGATAAGTTGAAAGCCTAAAAAGGCAACTTAGGCAAAAATGGGTATCCCGGTGGATTGAAAACCCGAAAGGGCGATCCAGGCAAAAGTTAGGGATTTAGCGAATGACTGCGTTCTGAGTAGTTCTGAATCTCATCTCATGTCGATAACTGGAAACTTTCGAAGGATAGGAAACAGTCCAATCACCTTTTTCAGAAAGCTGATCATCTGGAGGATCTTGAAGACGAGCGAGTCATAGCAGAATTGGAACCCGATAGAAATCCATTTCACATTGCCATTAGATCAATTTCTGTTTTTATATTTTGTGCAATTACCTCTTTCCAAGGATTGCTTCCTGATGTAAATGCCCATTTAGAGGCCATTCAATCAATAAAATCATGTTATTCAGTATATCTCTGTTTTCATTTTTTATTTTACTGTTTTGTTTGCAAAAATGACGTCCGAATATTTGATAAACATTGCATCATGAAACATAAGAGCTTTACAGGTACATGCTTAATAAACATTTAAAATTGCTGTAAATTTTAAGTGCTTTGGATCGTCTATTCAGAACAGGTACACTCGGGGCATTTCCTTAAGGTTCCCAGCAAACGATCGCGGATGTTTTCTTCAACAGTTGGTATCTTATCCCTGCAGAGCTGATCCGAGCATTGGATTCTTCAATCCCCAACAGGTTCTCGCTACTGTACTTCCCCAAGCATGTGTTTCAGATTATACACTCCCCAGTAGAGTCGATAGTGCCAGACTGTATATCCCCAGCGGAGTCAACACTGCCAGACTGTATATCCCCAGTGGAGTTGACAGTGCCAAACTGTATCTTCCCAGTAGAAGCGGCTGCTCCTCAGAGTTCGATGCCAGATTGATGATCTCGACGCTAGATCCATGGTCTCTTTCCTTGAAGTAGAATCTCGGTACCGTATCGGTGTTGGCTTCCCCTGCTGAGTCGTCTCTCTCGCAGATTATGGTTGCCAGAACCACTGTCACTTTCCTCAGCAGCAAGCTTTCAGTACCATTCTCTCCCCAGTCGGAGTCTCGGTATTTTATTATCGCCAGAACACCGTGTGGCCGGTCATTTCCCCACAGAGTTCATTGTGCTATGTATCTCCAACAACATTGCCAGGGTCCAGAAGATTGGGATCATTTCCCCAGAAGAATTCCTTGCCTCGGCTTGGTGTTCTCTCTAACCTAACATTTCGCATCCCTTCATGTAGAATCATATTGCATTGCATCCTCCCAATTCGCGTAGCATTTCCATTTTCATGGAGCATTACGCCATTGAAAAATTCAAACATACGCATGTAAAACATAAGACATTCTCGGTATCCCAAGTGATAAGCCTGAAATTTGTTTCCAGTACTCAGACTGAAGTTGTTCATGACTTATCCTTTATTATTCCCAGCAGGGATCGTTGGCCCACGCGTCGCCTCAATTATTATTTTCCCTATTTCTGTCGATACTGACAGGCATGAAAGTTCCCGGTATTCAGACCGAAGTGGCGTTCAGGCCAGTTTTCCGATGTTCAGATTGAAGAAGTTTCCGACGTTCAGGTCAACGCAACTTGTGGCATTCAGGCCAATTTCCGGTGTTCAGACCGAAGTGGTATTCAAGCCAGTTTTCCGATGTTCAGATCGAAGAAGTTTCCGACATTCAGGTCGACGCAACTTGTGGCATTCAGGCCAATTTCCGGTGTTCAGACCGAAGTGGCATTCAGGCCAGTTTTCCGATGTTCAGATCGAAAAAGTTTCCGACGTTCAGGTCGATGCAACTTGTGGCATTCAGGCCAGTTTTCGGTATTCAGACCGAAGTGGCATTCAGGCTAGTTTTCCGATGTTCAAATCGAAGAAGTTTCCGACGTTCAGGTCGATGCAACTTGTGGCATTCAAGTCAGTTTTCCAGTATTCAGAAGTGGCGCTCAGGCCAGTTTCCCGGTGTTCAGACCGATGTTTGATAATCTCATATCTTCCGATGCTCAGATCGAAGTCATTTCCAGTATTCAGATTGACAAACGGCATTCAGGCCATGGTTATTTCCGTGTTACCATTTATTTTGGTATTCAAGCTAACATTCTTTTTCGGTGTTCAGACCGACTCTCGCCGTACCAGACGGGTTCTTCTTTCAAGACCACCTCTCTGCCGATCCTGACAGGCATTATCACTTCATTTTTTCACTTCAGTGTAAATTTTCGGGCTTTTATCGTATTCAATCACTTGATACCTCGAAAGTGCGAAAGTCGTTGCTATCTTCATTTCGGGTCTCTAGTTGATTGAATAGGGGCAGCTGTAATACCCCAAAATTTACCCTTCATTTTTCATGGAAGCATGGGATTTTGTTTTACACTCCATTAGCATCCTACTAGGTCATACTCATTGCATACTGCATTAATGATTGGGAAATCAAGTTTCGATTGATCACTCCTTAACAGTAAGAGCCCACACAAAGCAAGATTGAGAATTGGACTTCATTCTCTAAGTATACAAGTCTCAAGGGTCTCAGGTGGCTCTAGGTATCTTATTTTGTTCCTCAGTTCATCAGTGAAAGATTCAGAGCTATCAGAGTGCTCATCTGGATTTAATTAGAAATTAGGGTTTCATGGCTACCTGCAACAGGCAATGTTTGGTTAGAAGTAGAGGGGCTCATCCATGTCATGATTAGAGAGGCATCTTGGCCTAAGAAGATTCACAATTATCTCTGAAAGATCCATTGGCAAGCAGTGCAATCAATTCCCGATCAATTTTGTCATAAAACTAGGGTTTGGTATAAAATCAGTTTATTTCTGATTCTTTGGGTGAAACTATTTTCCATGGCCCTCCATATGTCCATAAGGGTCTACATACAAAAAATAAGCTTTTTATTTGAGCCAGAAGTGCTTCAATTGATCAATGGAATCGGGAATAAGACAGTTTAGGAAAAGTCAACCGTAGGGCCAGAAAAGTCAACTCCTGACATTTTGAGAGTGAAATCTCAAAATTCATGCCTAAGGGAGCCTACATGTGAAATTTGATCAAGATTGGGTCATGGATTCATCATTTAATCAGGAATTGGAAAAGTTACTTAATTTGGAAATGGTTGACTTTCCATTTAGGGCAAGTTTTCATGATTGTTGCACTCATTTTAAGCCCATTTTCCATCATGATAAAAGCTCCATTTGAAAATTTCTCCAACATGAAAGTTGTTCCTCTTGTTCCAAGCTTTCTAGAGATATAAAGTTTGCTCCATTTAGATTAAAATTGAGAAAGTTATGCTTAGTCAAAGTGAGACAATTTTTTAGGACACTTAGAAAAATTTCTAAGTCCAAAATCTTCAAAGTTTGTCAAGACTTCTTGGCCAGTTTACTTGCACTTCAAGGCATCAATGGAAAATGTTTTCTTCATAATAATTGTACCTTACTATGTCCTCTTTCACACACTTTTGGAATTATCTCATTTGGATCCATGGTTTGAGAGATACGTTCACCTAAAGTGGGCACCGTGACATGACTTTCTATGCAGATTTTAGGCCAAACTGGCCCAGCTAGTTCTGCATGATGAAACCTGAACTTGATCCCCATTTTTCACCTTCTTCCATTCATCATTTCAACTTGTGCTCAACATGAAATTTTCTAATCTCCAAGATATCTTGCTACTGTTTGCATTATTTCTCCAATTGGTGGCTTGAGCATCAAGTTGCATGGCCATAAAGTCACCATCTTGGACTGTTTTCTTACTTGCCAAGCCATGCATAAAATCAGCACACATTTTTTCCTCATGTGGCCGTGCTTTGGATATTTAATCACTTAAGTTTGGCCCAAAATAATAACATTTCACATTCCATACCTAATACACCTCACTTTGCATTATGGACAACATGGATTTCAGCCCATTAGACACTTGTTTCATCATATTTAAGCACAAGAAACCCTAAACCTAAAGAGAGCAGTGGGATTTCGTGGCAAGTAAGAAAGTTCCATCACATAGCAGCTTCCTTTCTCTCACTCAAGGTCTCTTGAAGCACCAAGAAGGCAGCCTCATATCCTTCCATTCCTTTCCACAATCAAAGAGGCATTGGATCAAGCCTCCACTAGGTACCCTCTACCACTCATCTTCCATGGCCATGAATGGTATACCTATGCTTATTATTGTTCACCATGCTATGCTTATTATTGTTCACCATGCTATGCTTATTATTGTTCACCATGCTATGCTTATTATTGTTTATCATGCTCATCATCGTGTTCACTATGATCATCATTGTGTACCATGCCAAATCATATGCATGTGTTCTTCATGTTATGCATGTTGATTTTTTTTCCATTATGCCGTGTCCATGTTGACCTCTTGTGGTCAACTTTTCTCCATGATTAAGCCATTATTTTTACTAAATCAAGTCACCATGATAATCTACACATTTCATACTTGAATTTTGGTTTTTATTTCATCTCATTTGGTGCCCTATGGTGGTTGTAATCTTGAGTGGAAGTGGAAGAAAAATCATTGCATGGCTGCGTTTTTCTGCATGGGATTAGGGTTTCTTGTATTCATGAGGAAGACGGTGACGTGTCACTGTAGGAGCCATTGGATCTAGCATTCATGTTTTAATCCTGGTCGTGCTTCTTATTTTGTCATTTAGTCACTTAAAGTACTTGACCAATTGATAGCCATGTCACATGAATTTTCTTAATAAAATGTTATTTAGTTGTGTCACATGCTGAATATTTGAGCTGGACCATGGGCCTTGCGCTGTTGCTTTTCCCACCCCACACTTCCTGGCCCATTAACACTAACACATGTCCACTTTTATTTTCTTTTTTTAATTCTTATTTAATTTATGTTTTGCTTTTAATTATTTTAAAATATTTTCTTTATTCATAAAATTACCCAAAAATATTTTTCACTTTTCTTTATGTCTTATTTAATTTTATATAATTTTTATTTTCTTAGTTATTTAATATTAATATTTTTATTTTAATTATTTATTTTAAAAGGTCCATTTTAACACACTTTTTTTATTGATTTTATTTTCATGACTTAAAATGATTTTTAGCTTTTGATTTTTGGGATGAAGGTTGACCACTGTCTCATGGTCTACCTGACCTTTTCTTGGAATTTTATTACTTATTTTCCATTTATTTTGAATTTATTTTTGACCTAGTTTGGTTGGTTGACTTTTAATTTGACTTCTGTTTTATTTTAATTAATTTATGTACCAATTTTCATTATTTTAAAAATATTTTTGGAGGATGATGATGTCCTGACCTCACCTAACTTAGTTTAATTTTTCATAATTTTCTTGATTAATTTGCTATTTATTTGATGATTTTAAAGTTGACTCGAATTTTCAGTTGACTTTTCTATGATTGATGTTTGACTTAGGGATTGCTTATGGCAATTGAAGAGATCTTTTAATCCTCCATTGTTCATCTCATATGCCATGTATTAGAGTCCTTTTACCTTGATTTTATTTGATCCTTACTTCATTTCCCGATTAAATTATTCAGTGATCCTTTGTGTGCATAGTTTCATCTGTCTGATTCATCTGTCATCTACTACACTTGTTTCTTTCATCCATATTCACTATTGTTTGATTGTTTAACATGTTCATACTTCCATGCATTATTTAATACTCCATTATTTGATTCTTTGACTTGATCATACACTTGTTTACTCATCTTATTGTTTGATTAACTGTTGCCTACTTGTATGATGTATGAGGCATATATTCTTATTGTTTGATTGCCATGAACAATCCCCATTCATAACAAATGTACCCCCATCCCATAAAGTGTATAATATTTATTCTTTCATTCTTTATTCATCTGTTAACATAAGAATTAAAACGAACATTCGATAATCATTTCAAAACAATATGACAAGCTCGATCCAACATCGAGTAATCATTTTCAAAACTTAACAGAACCAGCACGTATTCATCCATCCTTTTGTAAGTCGATTGCTTCATGCATCGCCATCTACCTATAAGTCGATTGCCTCAGGCATCACCATCTACCCTTATCCGTGGTTCCTCTCCTTGCTCTATCCGTTGACTCTTGTTCCGTTTAGGTAGCACCCATTAGGTAGAACCCTTTGTATGATAACATAGGTAGAATTCCCTTATTCTTCGCATGCTAACATTAGGTAGATGTTCCCATTTGTAAATCCTAACACATAGGTCCACATTCATGACAACTCTAGGGCAGAGCTTTCCACTTTTAGACCTTCCGTGCGTCTCCGATCTTGTGGCATGTCAATCCGTTCTATTGCAAAGAGGTAACTGCCTAAGACTCGATTCAGCGAGCTGCGACACCTACTGCTAGGACGTTGAACACATTGCCCATTTTCCTTTGACACAGTTGGTGTCCTCTTTTGTAAGTCCATGCTCAGATGGCAATCCTCAACCCCTAGTTAGGCGAACTACGACAACTCTGATTCTCATGCTCAGATGAGATACGTAGGCACGAGATGCGATGTCTTGCCGAGTTTTGACTGACGACTAACAACTAATCTTTGTTTGCTTTCTCCCTTGTTGCGATTCTTTTCTCTCGCCCTCATTGCGATCGAGACCTTCCTTTTCTCTTGCCCTAGTTGCAATCGAGACCCTTGTTCCCATAGTTAGCTGAACTACGTTTTGCTCTGATTCTCATTCCAGATGAGATACGTAGGCATAAGACACGATGTCTTAGCGAGCACACTTCTCTTTAACCCATAGGTAGTCGAGCTACGAAGACTCTGATTCTCATATTCAGATGAGATACGTAGGTAGTGGATGCGACATCCTTGCGAGTCATTTTCATTCTCTTTTAACTTTCTTTTAGCAAATAGTACTTTAGATATACCAACACCCTTTAGACTAGAACAACAAGAGTGGATCCCGTAGAGCGCCCCTTGAGAAATTTGATCAATTGGTGAGATAGCTTGTTGGAGAAGTTACTCAAGATACCCAGTCAAACTAGGGTTTTCAAGGCAAATCACCCTCAAACTTTTGAAGAAAACTTGATCAATATAACATGTAGTAATCAATGGAACTTATATATGGTGCTCATAACCATTCTTGGATTAATTCATGGTTGCGCTCTTTGTCATGAGGGTCTCAAACCCTAGATATGAACTTGATAGATCGATGGAGATCATGCCCTACCTACAAAAGTGTTAGGAAAATGCAAAGACATATTTTTGGTATTTTGGTTAGTAAAATGATAAAATACAAGTATGATACAATCACAAAGTTCTTGGTGATCTCTCCCAAAACAAACCCAATGAAAGAGGGGTAAGGAGGATGCCTAGGTATGATCCGAATGCTAATGCTTATGAGGAAATTGCATGAGGGATCTTAGGGTCAAAATTAGGGTCTTACAGTTGCCCCTATTTAAGGACATTCTAACTGAGGAGGCGAAGGTTAAAATCTTCATGTCGACTCAGTAGAATGGGCTTAAATAACAACATATATAAACAAATTTTGGTCCCTAAGAGACCTCGTGATGTGTATGTTATGAATGTAACAGTTAATGCCCTGTGGGAAAATATCGCCACAAAGGGAAAAGAAATCAAAGAGACCGAAAGTCCGCAGGAGTACAATGTATTCCGTAAGGAACACTCACTGGGGAGATAGAGACTCTGGGGGATAAAGGGTTATGCGCAGGCCAGGCTATGACTTAAAACTACTAGGGGACTCGACGGATTCCATACAAACATGGAAAAGACTCAGTCGGGGAACTGACAACATCTGCATGGGATACGAGTAAGTCAGGATAAAACTGAAGTACTTGAATCATGCAGGAAAAGCAATCTCACTAAGGAAATACGCACTCATCTCAACTGGGGAGAAATAAATTTCAACACAGGATGAGCATAAATCTATTATCTACTACCTGTTACTGGGTAAGGAGATAGTAAACATCTGACAGAGAGGACATCCGTCACCGATTAGGATGAACATATCAAGGATGACTCGTTGGGAAACAACAGAAGGAAATTCATTACTGGTTATTGGGCAAGAATAACCTTGTTGGGGAAAACTGCATAAAATAGGATTTACAACTACCGACTACTGGGCAGAAGACCAAGGGGTGAGAGTATCCGTCATCGGTTAGGATGAACATATCAAGGATAAACTCAAGAGGGAAGAAAATCCGTCATCGATTAGGATGAACATATCAAGGATAGACTTGCCTGGGATTGTCAAGGAGGATACCCGTCATCGGTTAAGATGAACATATCAAGGATAAACTAACTGAACAAAAAGTAGGAATTACATCTATCGAATGCTGGATAGAATACCGCCAAAGAGAAAATCCGTCATCGGTTAAGATGAACATATCAAGGGTAGACTCTGTGAGGAGATAAAAATAGGAATTACATCTATAAGTTACTGGACAGAATACCACCAAAGAGAATATCCGTCACCGATTAAGATGAGCATATCAAGGATCTGTAGAGGGAACAAAAGCAGAATTTACAACTACCGGTTACTGGGTAGAAGATCGCAAAGAGAAGGAAACCCGTCATCGGTTAGGATGAACATATCAAGGATTAACTCTCTGGGAAACAAGAATAGGGATTACAACTACCTTTTTTACTGGGTAGAATACCAAAAAGAGAATATCCGTCATCGGTTAGGATGAACATATCAAGGATAGACTCAAGTAGGAGAGAGAAATATATCCGTCACCGGTTAAGGTGAACATATCAAGGATATACTTCCTAGGGAATCAGATCCATTGGGGACTCTACTGCTGGGACACTTTTGTCGGGTATTGGGCAAGAAGTAACAAACTGCAAACTAAGAAGAATATTACCAGTTACTGGGCAATAGACTCTTAGGGAATTCAAAGTATCTATCTAGGTAGGAGCTAGAAAGAAACAGTCAATCAAGACTCAACCCAATGAGGACATAACTCAAGGGGAGTGGTTCCATCCAGATAAACAACTAGGGAGGAAACTGAAGTAATAATCATCTACGAGGAAACAACTCAATAGGGAAGAGGAGAAAGGTTAAAGTATTTCTGCCTAAGGGGATAACGCTCTACAATTGAGGGAGGACAAACACCGAAATTTGTATGGGGATAAAGTACTGTCATATAGGGAATGAGAAGCTCAAATCAACAATTTAATCAGATATGCGAATATGCAAATATGAAATTATATGAATGTATATGTATATGATGATTATGCTGACAAAAACGATCACAAAGGATACAAAGGTGTCGCAAAGAAATTGAATCATCGGTATAATCCCTGGTCAATCCACAAAATATGGAGACAACTGCTGGAGAAAAGAGAGATCAACAATCCAAAAAGGCTCAACCCTAACTGGGGAAGGAGGCGATCTGCTGAGGAAAGAGAAATATCACCAAGCCTGTGGGGAATTTTAAGTCAACACCATAAAAATGGGAGACAACCCTACAGGGAAAAAAAACTGCTCAGAACCAGGAGGAAACTCTGACTGGGGAGCAAGTCGACTGGCGATTGGCGGGGAAACCAATGCGATCTACTAGGGAGATCAACCATTTCTGCTGAAGGAAACCAAACTCCACTGGGGAAGGCAGAAACTCTGTCGAGGGAGACAAGTCGCAGGGTACCTGAATCAACCAACTCAGCTAAGAAAAAGGAATGAAGCTCTACTGGGGAATCATAAATTCCGCCGAGGAACTAAATCAACACAACCGTCTAGAGATACCCGAAGGGTTAACTGCTTGGGGAACCTCTGATGTTTCACACTCAAAGATTTGTTATCCATTGGAATGCTGTTGATATTTCTTTCAATTGCTTTGGAAAATTCTTGCTTTTATATGTTTTTAAGAAATAGAGATTTTGATTAAAAAAATATAAATTTTCAAAAATGATCATAATAAAATTTAAACTATTGGCTGAAATAAATAAGAGTAGAAACAATTGGATCAAAGCTCAACTTTATTTGATAGAATGGTGGTCAATAAATGACAAGACCCATAGATTTTTACAAAGCTGAAAATGGTAATTTACATGGAAAAGGGTTACATTGAGTACAAATGATCCTTAATCCTTCTACCAACTTTTGATATCCGCTGTGCTCCTGACTGCTGCTGGGGTGATGAATTGATGTCAACCCTTGTGCTTAATCAAGTCTTCAAAACATTGAAGATCAGCAAAATGCAGTTACTTGCCATAATCCCTAATTTTTGCATAAGTTGCCCCAGGGTGGGGTACTCAACTTATCGGGAAATTCTTTCTGTTTTATGTCTCTAATTTTTGCCTGGACCGCCCTTTCGAGTTTCAATCAACCTAGATGCTCTTTTTTGCCTAAGCCGCCCTTTCGGGTTTTTAACTTAGCGAGCTGTTCTTT
Source organism: Lathyrus oleraceus (assembly GCF_024323335.1). Classification (NCBI taxonomy): domain Eukaryota; kingdom Viridiplantae; phylum Streptophyta; class Magnoliopsida; order Fabales; family Fabaceae; genus Lathyrus; species Lathyrus oleraceus. The sequence goes on along the minus strand of NC_066580.1, from coordinate 323,172,654 downwards.
TTTTTTAGGCGAAGTATTTCCTGACTCCATCTGCGTTCACATGACGAGCGAACTCTTCACCATCCATAGTTGTAAGTATCAAAGCACCGCCTGAAAAGGCTCTCTTAACAACATATGTGCCTTCATAATTAGGAGTCCATTTCCCTCTAGAATCTGGTTTGAATGATAAAATCTTCTTGAGCACAAGGTCACCTTCTCTGAACACACGAGGTCTGACCTTCTTATCAAAAACTTTCTTCATCCTTTGCTGATACAACTGACCATGACACATGGCAGTCAATCTCTTCTCTTCAATCAAATTCAACTGATCAAACCTGGTCTGACACCATTCAGCTTCAGTCAACTTGGCTTCCATAAGCACACACAATGAAGGAATATCAACCTCTACGGGGAGTACTGCTTCCATACCATACACAAGAGAGAAGGGGGTTGCCCCTGTTGAAGTGCAGACAGATGTACGATACCCATGCAAAGCAAACGGGAGCATCTCATGCCAATCCTTGTATGTGACAACCATCTTCTGAATAATCTTCTTGATGTTCTTGTTTGCAGCTTCAACAAACCCATTCATCTTGGGTCTGTAGGGAGAAGAATTATAATGTGAAATCTTGAAGTCTTTGCAAAGAACTTCCATCATATTTTTATTCAAGTTCGATCCATTGTCAGTAATGATCTTACTTGGCACACCATAACAACATATAATCTGATTCTTGATAAACCTTACAACAACTTGCTTGGTTACATTCGCATACAATGCCGCTTCGACCCATTTTGTGAAGTAGTCAATTGCCACCAAAATGAAACGATGTCCATTCGAAGCTTTGGGCTCAATCATCCCAATCATATCAATTCCCCACATGGAGAAGGGCCATGGGGAAGAGATAACATTCAATAGTGTTGGAGGAACATGAATCTTATCAGCATAACTTTGACACTTGTGGCACTTCTTCACAAATTTGCAACAGTCAGATTCCATTGTCAGCCAATAGTAACTTGCTCGCAACATCTTCTTTGCCATTTCATGTCCATTGGAATGAGTACCAAAGGAACCTTCATGCACTTCAGTCATCAACAAGTTTGCTTCGTGTCTATCCATGCATCCAAGCAAAACCATGTTGAAGTTTCTCTTGTATAGTACATCACCATTCAAGTAGAAATTACCGGCTAATCTTCTCAAAGTCTATTTATCTTTCAAAGATGCCCCAAACGGGTAAATTTGACTTTGGAGGAAACATTTGATGTCGTAATACCACGACTTCTCATCTTTGACCTCTTCCACAACAAACACATGAGCTGGCTTATCAAGACGCGTTACAGATAAATTAGGAACTTCATTCCAATACTTTACTATAATCATTGATGCCAACGTTACAAGAGCATCTGCCATTCGGTTTTCATCTCGAGGGATATGATGAAACTCAACCTTTGTAAAGAAAGTTGAAATCCTCCTCGCATAATCTCTATATGGTATTAAACCGGGTTAATTTGTCTCCTATTCTCCTTTGATATGATTCACAACCAAAGCCGAATCACCGAAGACATCCAAATACTTGATTCTGAGATTCATGGCCTCTTCAAGCCCCATAATGCAAGCTTCATATTTTGCCATGTTGTTTGTACACTTGAAAGTCAATCTAGCTGTAAATGGTAGATGCGTGCCTTGAGGAGTAATAATCACTGCCCCAATGCCATTTCCATATTGATTAACATCTCCATCAAATACCATGCCCCAACAGGAACCAGGTTCTGGCCCTTCTTCAAGCAATGGTTCATCGCAATATTTCATTTTCAAGTACAAAATCTCTTCGTCAGGAAAGTCATACTGCACTGACTGATAATCTTCAATTGGTTGGTGAGCCAAATGGTCAGCCAAGATACTACCTTTGATCGCTTTCTGAGATCGGTATTCGATATCATACTCTGATAACAACATCTACCAACGAGCAATTCTCCTATTTAAAGCAGGCTTCTCAAATATATACTTGATTGGATCCATTTTGGATATCAACCAAGTGGTATGATTCAACATATATTGGCGCAGACGTTTAGCAGCCCAAGCCAATGCGCAATAAGTCTTCTCTAGCATAGAATACCGGGTCTCACAGTCGGTGAACTTCTTACTGAGGTAGTAAATTGAAAATTCTTTCTTTCCAGTCTCATCTTGCTGGCCAAGAACACAACCCATACTATCTTCGAGCACAGTCAAATACATGATCAACGATCTTCCTTCACCAGGTGGAGACAAAATCGGAGGCTCAAGTAAATATTCCTTGATACTGTCAAAAGCTTTCAGGAAATCTTCGGTCCAATCATAAGACTGATCTTTTCGAAGAAGCTTGAATATAGACGCATATGTGGCAACCATGTGGGAAATGAATATGGAAATATAATTCAAGCGGCCGAGAAAACCTCTGACTTGATTCTCAATTTTGGGCGCAAGCATCTCTTGTATTGCTTTGACCTTGGCAGGATCAACCTCAATACCCTTCTCGCTGACAATAAATCCCAACAACTTACCAGACCGAACACCAAAAATACACTTATTGGGATTCAAGCGGAGTTTATATTTCCTCAAACGTTGGAATAACTTCAACAAATGCTCAACATGTTCCTCTTCATTAATTGATTTAGTAATCATGTCATCTACATAAACTTCAATCTCTTTATGCATCATATCATGAAAAATAGTAGTCATTTCTCTTTGGTAAGTTGCACCATCATTCTTTAAACCGAAAGGCATCACTCTATAACAGAATATTCCCCAAGGTGTAATGAATGTGGTCTTCTCCATATCTTCGGGTGCCATCTTGATTTGATTATATTCGGAAAATCCATCCATAAACGAAAAGACTTTGAATTTAGTAGTATTGTCTACCAATATATCAATGTGTGGCAGAGGGAAATCATCTTTTGGATTGGCTTTATTCAAATCTCTCTAGTTGACACACGTGCGAACTTTTCCATCTTTCTTCGGCACTGGCATAATATTGGCCACCCATTATGGATACTCAGCAGTTACATGGAAACCGACATCAATCTGCTTCTGCACTTCCTCTTTAATCTTCACAGCCATATCAGGATGTGTTCTTCTCAACTTCTGCTTGACTGGCGGGCATTCTGGCTTCAACGACAATCTATGCTCCACATCTCAGAATCCAAACCAGGAATGTCTTGATAGGACCAAGCAAACATATCTGAATACTCTCGAAGAAGATCAATCAACCCCTTCTTGACTTCTGGACACAATCGAGACCCAATCTTGACTTCCTTCACATCATCCTCGGAACCCAAATTGACTAACTCGATCTGCTCTTTGAACGATTGAATGGTCTTTTCATCTTGCTCAAGAAGACGAGACAATTCATCACTCACTTCTACATCACTTTCCTCCTCGGCCTCAAACACACGGAATTCAAAATTTTGAGAAGGAGAAGGATCATTGTATTCAATGGGGTTAGGAACCAACTTGCATAATGATTTGATATTTTGATTTTAGAGAAGTGAATTCGTGACCAAATATTATGCAGATGAACAATTATATTTTTTATTTACGTTTTTTGTGATTACCATTTTCAGAATAAAGCAAAAAGTAAAAACAAACATCATAGATGTGGATGAATATAATTAATTTTATTGATGATCAATTTGAAAATGCCCAGACAATGTTCACTTCTCCCTTAGGCATAGGAGAAGGATTTTAAAACATATAAAAGCAATTACTTAGATCGATACAAAATAACAGGAATATCAACAGCAGTCCAATTGTTGCAAGCCTTTCCATGCGTCACAAAATTGGTGCAGTCTTCCTCTTCGTCATCCTCTAGCACAACAACTAAGTGTTGTTCATTGCCATGAATGAACCCTCCGCTACGGAATCTAAGTTGCATATCTTCAGACCTTGCAGTTGATGAACTTTTCGGGAACCCCAAACCAGTTCTGCCTTTATTCTCGGAGACCTCTACCATGCGCCCCCATTGATCGACATTGCCTTCTTCCACAATCTTTTGAGCATCTTTCAATGAGGACATAGGTGCCCCAACTCTCTTCTCAGCAACAATAGATAAGGCTTGGAACGGAGTTCCAACCCCATCCTCAGCTTCCACATAAGAGAAAGATGACAAATGGCTAACCAACAATGCCTTCTCTCCACCAACAATCACTAGCTTGCCATTCTTCACAAATTTGAGCTTCTGGTGCAAAGTGGAAGTAACAGCTCCTGCCTCATGGATCCATGGCCTTCCCAATAAGCAACTGTAGGCCGGGTGGATATCCATTACTTGAAAATTAATTTGAAAATCACTCGGACCTATCTTAACTGGAAGGGCCACTTCACCAATAACTGTTTTGCGCGAACCATCGATAGCCTTGACAATTACACCACTATACCTCATGGGCTCTCCTTGGTAAGATAGCTTTGACAAAGTTGACTTCGGAAGCACATTTAGTGACGAACCGGTGTCAACAAGCACATTTGACAAAGCATCCTCTTTGCAATTCATCGAGATGTGCAAAGCCAAATTATGATTCCTGCCCTCCTCATGGAGTTCTTCATCACAGAAGTTGAGATTATTGCAAGAAGTGATGTTAGCCACAATATGATCGAATTGATCCACTATAACATCATGTTCTACAAAAGCTTGCTCTAGAATTCTCTGCAGTGCTTCTCTGTACGCTTCAGAATTCATGAGCAGAGACAACACTGAGATCTTTGAGGGGGTTTGAAGCAGCTGCTCTACCACATTAAACTCGTTTCTTTTGATCAAACGGAGTACCTTATCATCATCATTGGTTTTCAAGTTGCTGGATTCACCAGACTTATCTTTTGAACAACCAACTGGGCTTTCAACAGGCACTTCCACCTTCTTACTCACAACTGCTTCTTCTTTATCCTTTGGGAACACCGACCCAAACACTCGGCCATTGCGGGTCACCTTAGTAACATCAACAATGCTCACCACTGAACTAGTCGTAGGTAACAAGACCTCTTGACCATCCTTCATCATTGTAGAATTATACTGATATGACACAACTTTATCATATGAATACGGGATTGGGCCCGCTAACCGTATTACCAACGACGATACTGATCTTTGACTGTTGTTGTTACTGGAGTCATACTGGATTACCAACTTCTCAGGTTACTTGAAAATAGGCACTATGACATTAACATCATCATCTACATGACGGGATTGAACAATTTGGATCATGTCTTCATCCATCAGACGTTGGATGTCCCTTTTCACAACTTCACAACCCCTCGGGTTAACACTACAGATAGTACAACCATCATGGTTGTGCTCACATTCACTTACCGAACAAACATCCTTATGCATCTGCACCAAGGACCTCCTAATAAAACGCACATCAAAAACTTTAAATTCCCCAGGACAACCATCCACCATATTCACATAAAAGTTCCCATGAGTGGGGAACGGGTTTGCTTTAGCATTCGGCGCACAGTCCTCAAAGGACACCATACCACTCTTCATCAATTTCTAAACCTCATACTTGAGCAGATAACAATTTTCGATATCATGTGCGGGTGCTCCTTGATGAAAAGCACAACGGAGCTCAGGTTTATACCACCAAGGAAGTGGTTCTGGAATCTGTGGCGGGTTTCTTGGTTGGATCAGGTTCTTGAGAACCAAGGATGGATAAAGCTTTGCGTAAGACATATGAATCGGGTCAAAAGAGACCTTCTTCCTCTCGAAGTTTTGTTGATGATGATTGTTGTTGGTATTGTTGTTGTTGTAGGTGTTCGTTCGCTATTGCGGTTGTTATTGTTGACGTTGTTGTTGTTGAACTAGTCTTTTTTGTTGATTAGAAAACACCGGGATAACGAAAGATACTTGATGATGATGATGATTTTGATGGGATGTTGGATTCCTTCTGATCTGAGGCCTCCTCTGCCTCCAACTGCTTATTGCATTCGTCTCACTGTCTTTCTTCTTACCGAAATTACTGCCATACTTCTTGCTTGTTGACGCCTCATCTCTTGACAAACGTCCCTCTCGGACTCCTTCCTCAAGCCCCATCCCCATGTTTACCATTTCGGTAAAGTCACTAGGGGCGCTAGCAATCATTCGTTCATAGTAAAATGAACTCAAAGTTTTCAAGAAGATCTTTGTCATTTCTTTTTCCTCCAAAGGTGGAGTGATCTGGGCAGCCAACTCCCTCCATCGTTGCGCATACTCTTTAAATGTCTCTTGATCCTTCTGAGACATAGACCTCAGCTGGTCTCTATCCGGCTCCATATCCATATTATACTTATACTGCTTGACAAAAGCCTTCCCTAAGTCATTGAAAGTGCGAATGCTGGCACTGTCTAATCCCATGTACCAACGAAGCGCGGCGCCGGTCAGACTATCTTGGAAGTAGTGAATAAGCAATTGATCATTGTCGGTCTGAGTAGACATTGTAAGACCCTAATTTTGTCCCTAAGATCCCTCATGGCATCATAACATTGCATTTGCATTGCCTCAAGGATCATTAGCATCTTGGTTCCCTTTGCCTTTGGGTGGGACTTCTTGAGAGTGGTTTGAGATCACCAAGCATGATTGAATTGTATATCATTGCTTTTCTTATTTTTTTCACTAACCAAAAGCACAAAAATATGTCACTAACATCTTTTGTTTGTAGCTTGAGCAATCACAAGGTCCAAAGCTTCAAGGAGATCCTTTGTATGGAGATATGGCCAAGAGGAGATGATAGCAAGCATGGTAATGGTTCCCAAAGCTCTCATTCATCAAATATGCCTCCCTAGTATCTCAATTCATCATTTTGATCAAAGCAAGTCAAAGGATTTGAGGTTGGGTCCCCAAAGAAACCCTAATTCATCTGTGCACCACAATGCCTTACTCATGAAGCAACCTCAGCCCATGATCAAATGCAATCAAGGGAAGTTCTTTAATTCATCATTTCATGCATATTTTAACTTATTTGAGTATCCTCAATCATCAATTCATCAATATATGAGTCATGGACTTGAGAAGTTGATCAGTCAATTCATCTGACTATTTTGAAATGCACTGAGACCTAACTTTTTATGTGTTGGTCAAATGGAGATGGTTCCAAACGCAAAAATGTTTTTAAGGACAATATGAACAACTTTCATGTTCATCAAAAATTTATTTGAAGCTTGGAAGGCCATCTCCCATTCCAATACATTATAGGTCATTTTGACTGAGACCCTAATTTTAGGTCAACTTCCCAAGGACATAACTCATTCGTGTTTTATGATTTTGAGGTGGGATCAAATTCATTGGAAAGCTTAATATGTCTAATTCAAATGTTATGTTGAACAAAATTTCAAAATATCAAAGGAAATACATGTGATAATGCAAGACATTATAGGTCCTTTTGGGTCAAATGCATTAAAAGGCAAAAAAGTCCAACTTCAAGTGCTCATAACTCTTTCATAAAAAATCCAAATGATGCAAAATTTAAGTCCATTTTGATTGTCTTGAAAATATCTACAACTTTAGTGTTGGAGGTTTTTTCATTTGAGGCCTGCATCATCAAAACAGAGGGGCTTGAAAATTGGCCAAATTTAGAAACCTTGCATTGACATTTTTTTGCACACCACACTTTAAACTCAAAATTCACTAATTTCCACACTTCAAATGAGTTTTTGTCCAACATAACATTTGTTCCTTATACAAAGACCTTTCCAACCATTACCCACATGATTATGTTTGGATTTTCTAATTGGCATTTTCGAAGAGGTGAATGTTTAGGTTCAATTATGGAATTCATGTTGAAATCTTGATGCACAAGCAAATTCAAAGCAAACTACACGTCCATTTCATTCCAGACTGAGCTCAGCTTGCAATTGGCATTGTTTTTGGGCCTTGTGCATGATCATGCAAGCCCATGCAAGGATTGTCCATGTTCATGCACACGGATTGGATCATGATTTCCTTGCCACTCACTCTATAAATAGAGACCTCATTCCATTCAAAAGGGATCCCTGATTTAACCTGTTATGCTGCACAAATCTCTCCATAGCCATTACTAAAGGAATTTCAATTTTCTTCTAAAAAATTCAGATCTGAATTTCAACTTCCTTGGTTGATTTTCAGACCTATAATTCCTCAGCCTTGCTTCCTCTTCATCACTAGATCTCATTGCAAGCTTTGGTTGTGAAAGATCGTGCTCTCCATACATGCATTTCAAAGGTGGATATCAGAACTTTTTCTCTTCGAAACTCTTTGATCCTTGCTTATTTCTTGAGTTCCTTGGTTCTGCTGAAGTCCTCTCAATAGAGGCATTTGATTTGTGCTTTCAATTTTGTAAAAACATGAAGTTCATGATGAACACCATCATACTTCCATCACTGATTTCTCCATTTATAGAAATCTAGAGTGTAACTGAATGGTATAGGAGTGATGTACATCACTTCCTCTTTCGATTGATGCCTGGATCACGTGTTTTGGCGCACATTTGCTCTTCTGCAAATTTGAGCTCTCACCGGAGCTAGCCGGAGAAGACGGTGGCGCTGGCCACCGTCCCAACTCCGGATCCAATCGTGGCCGTCCGTTTCTATTTCCAGATCTAATCCTGGCTGTCCAAACTTATGACTTATTTAAATACCACGTGTGGTTGCATTGACTGTGGAACACATTGGACGCGCGCCTCTGGATGCTTGGATCTGCCAGCTCAATTAATGAGCTCAGATCTAAGGGCTCTCGTTTTTTGCCATTTCTAATTTCTGATTTCTATTTTCTTTATTTCTTTTAATTCCAATTATTTTCAAAAATCAATATCTCTCTCATTTTTAATCCAAAAATTATGGGACCAATTGCATTAGTCTCCAAATAAATTCTAGTTTCCATTTCTGATTTTTAATAATTTTTATTTTGTCATTTGATATTTTTTGTGAATTTTCTCTTTTCTGGTGGTTTTTAATTCTTTTTAAATAGTTTTTGATATTCAAAAAATACAAAAATATTTTCCTAACCTATTTGAATGATGATGGATCTCTGAAAAATATGATTTGAGATTTATTTGAGATTTTAGTTCAATTAGGTTATTTTTATTCATTTTTAATTGATTAAAAATAGTTTCTGACTTTTAAAAATGCTGAAATTTTTTGTCAAACTTTGTTTGACCTTGTCGAACTTGGGATAAATCACTTGGACCTTTCAAGGTTGATTTGAAGTGATTTTGAAGTTTGATCTTTCTTTTATTTTTAATTCAAGTTTATTTTAATATTAAAAATGCCAAAAAAATATCTTGCTTATGGTTTGACCTCCAATCTTCATCTCATTTATGATTTGTCATTGTTTGACTTTGACTTTCAATGTCATTTGGTCAATATATATGGATTGGTACATCTTATTTCACTTTATGCATTTTGATCTTTCCATTTTCATTATCCATTCTCCATCTCCTTCTTCTTATTATTATTTTCTTTTTGATCAATGAGTTGAAGGTTGACAAGTTAGCATTGATTAGGGAGACTTAATCTTCCTTGATTCAAATCTAATTCATCCTGATCAATTGATCAAGTGAATGGCTTTGCATTAAGGATAGGTTGTTTCCTAAATCATGCAAAAGGCTTAAACCAATACAAGATCATTTCTCTTTTCTCTTTTTGGCATGGCAAGTTGTTGGGACTTGGTTCACTAATCAAGACTCCTAACTTGTGTTTGTTGCCTACATTATTTTGACCGGCCTCAGATAGTTGTGACTTCTACATAAGTCCAATTACGATTGCTTAACATAGCGCTAAATTTGCCTTATGGCACACTAACTACTAACACTAACCATTAACAACTAACATTTACTTTTTGCTCTTTACTTTTATGCAAATTACTATTCTTGCACATATTATCCATTTGCTTTTCTCTTTGCTCACTTGAGCACATGTTTATGTTAATGCCATTTGCCTTTTGCTCACTTGAGCACATGTTTATGTTAATGCCATTTGCCTTTTGCTCACTTGAGCACATAATTGTGTATATACTATTGTGCTTGTGTTTTTGTTTTGATTGTTGTGGACCAAAATGCAAATAAATGGACTTAGTCTCTAGGACCTTCCCTATGCAAAGAATGGATAAATGGACTTAGATCTTAGGACTTTCCTTGTGCAAAATTGGAGTAAATGGACCTTAATGATGAAGATGGAAGAGGGACCAAATCTCTAAACTCACTCTTGTCCATTCTTGATTTACTTCATGGAACTTTTGATGTGTGTGCTTTTGTGCTAGGAATTTTACTTGAGCTTAATTGGAGGACCATTGCCATGTTCATCCAAAATGAAAGATCCAAGACACATTGAGGATCTCTTAGGAGACTTGTTTGATTGCTTATGCTTTTTGTGATTGCCTATTCCAAAGGATGGGAGCTACTTGGATCATCAATATGATCTCAAGAGAGGAACTCCATTGTGGTTTTGTTTCTTCATCCTTTCTCTTTTTGCTTTACTTAGGGCTTAGCCATTCTTCTTCTTCTCTCCACTCTAACCCAAGCCAAACCTTTTTGTGCAAACATTTAACATTTGTTTTCAACATTAGAAACCTAAGCCTTATGCTTTTGATTTTCAAACTTTCTTTTCATAACACTTATTTTGAATTGAACCTAAATCAACTTTGACCAATTTTGTATATACTTCTAATTGATAAATATAACCCATTCAAATTTCTTTTTGTGGTTCCAATGACCATTTTCTTAATCAAAATCTTTCATAACCTTTAGCTATTAGGTTTGAGTTATCCTTGTGGTAGATGTAATACTCACCTATATCCTTAGTGATGGACAATGAGTCTTCCATGCTTATTATAGGGTTAACCCCTCACTAGCATGTAGAAGCTATCCTCACATGGTAGATTTGTGGTTTGGTTGAGTTTTCTCCCTTTGATAACAAAAGACCTTAAGGCTTTTGGACCAATCAATTCACCAACTCATTTTTTGAGATTTTTACCCCGAACTACGAGGTTTTGATCCTAATCTTTTTAAGATGGTACGTAGGCAATGGGCTTATCCATCCAAACACAAAATGTAAATAAACTTGTACATTCTCCTCTCATCTCTTCAATCAGGTTTGCATAAACAAAATTTTCACAAAAACAACAACCTTTACAACAAGTATGAAAGGGCTCCCTAGGAGTACCTAGGATATTTTGGGTGCCTAACACCTTCCCATTGCATAACCAACCCCCTTACCCAGATCTCTGTTTCTTTTACTAGTTTTTGTTAAAACTATTAGGTTTTTGTTCGCTTTCTAACCATTCCTTTGGATAAATAGAAGTGCGGTGGCGACTCGACTTGTATGATTTACCTTGGATTTAGTCAATATCTCTAATGGTAACAAGTACCCCGCTACAGAAAAGTGGCGACTTTGCTGGGGAATATCACATTTGCCTAGTGGGTTTTGCCTACTTTTCATGCTTGTTGTATTTGTATTGTTTTGTGACATATTTTTGTGCAATTTGGGATTACTGTATTGTATGTAATGATTGAATTGCTTGATATTAGTTCCTTGTATGCTTGGTGATCTTTGTGAGATGAGTTTTGTACCCGGACTCGAGTGCACTTAGGATAGGAGAATGACGTAGTCTTGTTGAGTTGTGTGGAGTTATTCCTTAGCAAGTTGACTTGCAAGTCCATTCACTTGGTGGAGGTCATGTTGGGATCAATAATGTCACACAAGTAAGTTGTGGTTAGACATTACGCTTTCCAATATAGACCTTAGAATCCAAGGACCTTAGTTAACCAAGCCCATCTTGGCCTATTCTTAGGATGTAGTGCGAAAGTCATTCAAGTGTAAGATTTGATACGATTATTACGCGATACTACACTCATAAGAGTCCCTCTTGAGAATATTTTTGGAACAACGAGTAATCGTTTCTCCGATAATATCCGAAAGATGGGATGATGACTATGGGAACCTCTTGTAGAACATGTTTGGCAGGTTTAAACCCTAGTACACTCCCTTTGGGTGGTTCTTAACCGAAACTCCATGCTCGTGACTCGCAACAAACCCTTGATTCATGGTTGATCCGTTCATGTATCCTTAATATCAATGGAACTTGGGTGTTGATAAGGTGTAAACCATAATCCACCAAAATGGATGATTGATATTAAGGATGATATGATCCATCCCATGACCTTTGTTTGGTGTGCTTTGCTTGATCCTTGAGTGTGATTGTTGCATTCATGCATTCATGCATCCATTTGCATCCATATCATCATTAATGAAGAAAATTTTCAAGGAACTTAAAGGGGTTTATTTGCAAATTTTTAGACATGGAAAGACAAAGAAGGAATACAAAGAAGTACAGTTTCAGACAACCAGATTTGAAAGGGGTTTATTTGCAAATTTTTAGACATGGAAAGACAAAGAAGGAATACAAAGAAGTACAGTTTCAGACAACCAGATTTGAAAGAGTTAAGGAATCTGACATCCTATGTATTAAATCCTTTGGGTTTCAAGGCTCGTTTTGGGAAGCTTCTGCCTCTTCTGACTACTCAGGTGGATGAAGGGTTGATGAGCGTATTGGTGCAGTTCTATGATCCCTTGTACCGTTGTTTCACGTTTCCGGATTTCCAGCTTTTACCTACACTTGAGGAGTATGCCTACCTTGTGGGTATACCGATTCTAGACCAGTTGTCGTTCAGTGGCTTGGAGAGTATTCCTACTTCTCAAGAGATAGCAGACATGTTGCACATAGATGAATCTTTGGTTGGTGCTCATATGACTACCAAAGGTGGAATTCAAGGTCTCCCTTCCGAGTTCCTCATTGCTCAAGCTACTGTATATGGGAAGGCCATGAGTGAGGATGCCTTTGAAGCCATATTTGTACTTCTCATTTATGGGTTAGTATTGTTCCCCAACATCGACAAGTTTGTGGATGTGAACGCTATTAGGATTTTCTCTACTCTTAATCCCGTTCCGACTCTGTTGGGTGATACCTATTTCTCTTTGCATATGAGGAATGCAAAGGGTGGCGGTGCCATTGTGTGTTGTTTGCCTCTGTTGTATAAGTGGTTTATTTCTCACTTACCGCAAACGGTCGCCTTCAAGGAAAACAAGGGATGTCTACAGTGGTCCACGGGACTTATGTCTCTCACTAATGATGATATCTCTTGGTACAACCGTGTGTATGATGGTGTGCAGATTATTGACTCTTGTGGTGAATTCTCCAATGTACCTCTTCTTGGTACATGTGGTGGGATTAACTACAACCCGGTTTTAGCACGTCGTCAGCCTGGGTTCCCCCTAAAGGATAAACCTAATAACATTCTGTTAGAGGGTGTGTTTTTTCAGGAGGGTAAAGATCCCCAAGGCTTGAAGGGCAGAATGGTCCATGCTTGGCGCAAGATTCATAGGAAGGGAAGGAAAGAGTTGGGTCCTAAGAATTGTGTTGCTATGGAACCTTACACTGCTTGGGTTAGGAAGAGAGCGTCTGAGTATCTCATGCCTTACGAGTATCCGAGATCTACACCTTTGGTTATGGCTGGGCCTTCAACCCTCCCTAACCAAGGAGTAGAGGAGTTGAGAGACGAAGACCGATCACGTGCTTGGATCCGTGAAAGGGAAGAGTTGCTTCAGCAGATCAAGGAGAAGGACGCTTTGATAGAGTTCCTCGAACACCAGGTTATTGATGATCCTGATGATGCATGGACTTCTCTACTTCCTCAGTTTTCCAAGTTTTGGAAAAGGAAGTACGATCGACTCGCCAAGGAGAAGGCAGATATGGAGGCAGCCTACGAGAGGGAGGTGAAGAGGCTTCGTGCATCCTATCTCCCTGTGTCCCGAGCTTTAGATGATTATTTCTAGGGATCCATAGGATAATTATTTTCCTTTTCTCTTGTATATGATTGACAATGATGTACTTCTTTTCCCCGATATTATTTGATAAAATATTTCCATATGTGATAAATGCTTAATATTTCCAAAAATTTGCAAATAGAACCCTAAAGTTCCTTTGAAAATAAAAATAAAAATAATATGCACGAGCATTGCATGCATCATGTGCATAAACAGGTTTTGTTCCCGGTTTCTTGTCATGTGGTCTAACTCTGTGTTCTTCATTTATTTTGAAGACAAGCTGACTCACCGGTACTACACCAGAGCCAACATTTCAAGACTGATGGATCATCTGGAACAAGAAAACCGCGAGCTGAAAGAGGAAGTGGCCAGATTGAGTGCCTTGATGGAATCATTCTTGGCTGCCCAGAGCCAGTCTTCTCCGACACCTTCAACTCCTCCCCCAGAGGAAAGTCATCTCTGAGATTGTCTCCTAAACTGTGCGTGCAGCCAGTGCACACTTTCCTCCGACGACCATGCCAGCCGGATTCCCGTGGGGGATGCCTCCCAATTTCATGCCCGAGGGTCCTGCTCCCACCTTTGCTTCTATGCCGGCATCTAGCCCGATCCTTGCTGTTCCTCCTCCTGTCGTGCATACTATACCCAGGGTAGACGACACCATCTATCATTCTGAGCCATCTGAAGGCCCAGATGTCTATGAGAAGATGGACGCTATGAACGATCAATTTCTTGAGCTCCGCAAGGAATTGAAAACTCTCAGAGGAAAGGATCTTTTCGGCAAGTCTGCTGCCGAACTCTGCTTGGTTCCTAATGTGAAGATCCCTGTGAAATTCAAGGTCCCTGACTTTGAAAAATACAAAGGAAATACTTGTCCTCTCAGCCACCTGGTCATGTATGCCAGGAAGATGTCAACTCAGACCGACAACGACCAATTGCTCATTCATTACTTTCAGGACAGTCTATCCGGTGCCGCTCTGCGTTGGTATATGGGTTTAGACAGTGCGAACATCCGATCCTTCAACGATCTTGGCGAGGCCTTCGTCAAGCAGTACAAGTATAATGTGGATATGGCTCCCGATAGGGATCAATTGAGGGCCATGTCCCAAAACGACCTTAAGTTCTTTTTATTATGAGCGGATGATTGCTAGCGCTCCTTCTGACTTCACCGAAATGGTAAATATGGGGATGCGTCTAGAAGAAGGGGTTAGAGAAGGACGTCTAACCAGAGAAGAAGGCTCTTCTGCCAAACGATATGGGGCGTTTGCAAAGAAGAAAGATGGAGAGGCACATGCTGTGACCTCCCATGTGAAACCAAGAAGACCCTCTGTGAGGAGGAAGACCGTGCGTCCCGCTGGTAACCAGCACCAGGTGGCTCATATAGCACCTGTCTTCAGAGATAATCAACAGTATCAGCATCATAACAACAATCAACAACCACATCCGCAATATCAACATCAGCAGCACCGACCGCAGCAGCAGGCCTACCCGCCTCGAAACAGTAATCAAACCAACACGAGTTACGAGAGGAAAAGGGTCACCTTCGATCCTATTCTAATGACGCATGCAGAGTTATATCCCTCTTTGATAGAGAGGAAGTTGATTACTCCGAGAGACCCACCGGCTATACCTGCTAACCCCCAGTGGTGGTATAAGCCCGAATTACACTGTGTTTACCACTCCGGTGCTCCTGGCCACGACGTGGAGAATTGTTACCCTTTGAAGACCAAGGTTCAAGACCTTGTGAGGTGTGGAATTCTGTGTTTTGAGGACGTAGGTCCTAACGTGAAGAAGAACCCATTACCCGAGCATGGGAAATCTGTCAACATGGTCCAGGGCTGCCCTGGCAAGTACAAAGTCAAATATGTCAGTCATATTCGACAATCGCTGGTCGAGATGCATCGTTTGCTATGTGAGTATAGTCATTATGAGCATGACCATGACAGATGCCGAGTTTGTTCTGTCAATCAAAGAGGTTGTCGTCAGGTGGGCAAAGATGTTCAAGAAATGCTGGATGAAGGAGTCATTGAGATCCTTCAGAATAGAAATGTTGACGAAGATGAGCCCGAAGTCAATGTTATTTCTCCAGTGTTTCGGATCCCCGAGCCTGTTATCATCAGGTATGATGGTAGCAAGCAGAAGGTTTCTCCCGCATTAACCATCAAGCTAATCGGACCAGTACCATACTCTTCCGAAAAGGCGATTCCTGTAAGACCCCAATTTTGGCCCTAAGATCCCTCATGGCCCATATCATATCATATCATGGCCTCAAGGATCATTGCATGCCCTAGCTTCCCTCCTAGTGGGTAGGTTGCCTTGTGAGTTGGTTCTTGATCACCAAGCATGTCTTGCATTTGTATATCTTTGCTTTTCATATGTTTATTAACCAAAAGTACAAAAATATTGTCATTCTAACCATGTTGCTTGCAGATGAAGCCAATTAGGTCAAAATCAGTCAAAGTCAGTCATTGCAGTGGATGATGGCCATTCTTGCAGAATTTGGGCACCATGATCAATCACCAAGAGTTCTTATATGTTGTGACATCATTTGGAATCAAGATCTCAAGGAATTAGGGTTTGGAATTCACCAGAACATGGCCCAGTCATCCAAAACCCTAGAAAAGTCAACTGAAGTCAAACTTGGTCAACTGTCCATTTAATCAGTGATTTGATGGTGGGATTTGGTCTGAGAGGTCTCATTCATGTCTATACAAGCCTCATATAACATGTCAAGCATCCACAGTGAAGAAAATAAAGTCAGACAAGAAATTTCCAAAAATAGAAAGTTGACCTATAATTGGAATTTGCCAAAAATGGAAACTTCTTGATCCTCAACTTACATCATCATACAAGCTTCAAATGAATTTTTGCCCAACATGAAAGTTGAAGATCTTGTTCTCCCATTTCCAAAAAGTCCAAGAACACTCAATTCCCATGTATGGTTGGCAAGTTATGATCAATTCATTCTCAAAATGTTTTGAACTTCAAAAGGCCATATCTCTCAAACCATTTGGCCAAATTGGGTGGGGTTTTTTGCAACAAGTCACATTTGATCCCCTCTTTCCAAAATTGTCATCATCATTCACCAAAACATTACAAATCAAAATGGCATTTTTGGACTAGCATGATTTAATTTCAAGTGAGGTGAAAAAGTGAATCTTCAAATTAACCACTTCCAACCAATCCTACCAATCAAATAAGTTCTGAAATGTTGTTTAAGACATGTTGGAAGGCCCAATTCGAGCTGCAGCCACCATGCACCTCACCACTTAAGTGAAATGGACCAAATTAGCAAAACATTTGATTTTAACGAAATTTGAATTACCACTTGGACTAATCATGCTTAGCAACATAAACAGCATATATATTGTTCATTTTCTGCTCAAAGGAACCCTAGCAGCCAACATTCTAAATCAGAAAATCACTCTCTCTCATTTGGCTCATTTTTTCCATTTTGAAACTTTACTGAAAATTTGCAAAAGGAGCACGAGCCCTGGTTCTTGGTTTCCTCATTTACAATCATCTTGGACTTTTTACAAACATCAAATCCCAGCTGGAAGCAAGGAATCCCCAACTGTCTTAACACCCTTCATCCATGGCAGAATTAGTTTGGAGTTCTCTCAAGGACTGTTGAGTTAAATTTCCTTGTGCATCCATCAATACAAGCTTGAAGCAACATCTGTTTTGCCCTTTTACAACCAGAAAACCGCGAATCATCATTGTTCTTCAAATCTGGTAAGGTTTTCGACTCTCACCATTTTCAAAACTATGATATGCTTATGATAGATCTCCTTTCCATGATTATAGTGAACTTTGAATCAGTGAAAATGGTTGCCTATGCTGAAAGAAATGTTGAGTTGAATTTTGATGTCCAAACTTGCTTTTGCTCTTTGTTTCTTTGTTAGCTCGATTTAGGATAATTGGCTTTTGGAATGTTGATGTGCATTGTTTGCTTGTTCGATTGATGTATTTGTTACTCATTTCTGGGCATAAAATTTTGGCACGATTGTTAGAGGTGAAGATGACGATACTGTAGACACAAACCCTAAATTGCATTGTTGCCCAGAATTCTGTTCATTCACGTTGCATGCGTTTGCTACTATTCCATTAGCTTGGCCAATCACAACATTTCCTCCTCATGTGCAATACGCCGCGTTTCATTAACCGGCTCCAATATTTACTAAATTGCCATCGTGCCCAATTAAACCATTATTTCATGTTTTTGTTTCAATATTTATTCCACTTTGTTGCATCAACTTACAAAAATCATAGCATCTTCATTGTTAATCCAAAATTCATGAAAATTTTTGCATTGTGTTCATCTGGATCTCTAGTATTTAATCATGATTTTTCCTGATTTTTTTTGATAAGTGAATTTTAATTGGTGCTAGGGTTTTGTTCATGTGCTCATATTTTGTACCTTTTGCCAAAACATTTGTGAAATGGTGATGCATTATCCAATGGCCTTGAAATTCATTGTGCATAAACTAGACACGTCCATGGTGATTTTGGTATAGAGTTTGTGAATTTATCATCTCTGTTCATTGAGTTATGATTTTTTGAAGTAGGGTGTGACAATTTGTGTCACACCATTGATGTGAAACTTCTTGATTTTTGATACCATGCTTCTTGACCTCAAATTGCTTTGAATTTTTGCATGAATGTACTCTTGGATGTCCAGTTTACATGGTAATTTTTGTGGAATTATTTGTGGCATTTCCTAATTGTTTGAGATTTTCTCCCCTGTTTAGTCATATGTTGACTTTTTGTGACACATGTTCCCATTTCATTTGTGAAATTCTCATGCTTTATTGGATGAACATGAAATTTGATATGTGATTAGTAGACATCTTACACTTTGTCATGGATTTGATCCCATTCATTTCTCATATGTTGTCACTGATTTATGATTTTTTGAAGTTGATACATGTTTGGTTGACTTCTTTGAGCATGCTTAAACTTGCCTTGACTTTCTGATTTTCATTGACCATCTTCCCATGATCCAAATGAGCTGAAATTTTATATGCATGTCATGTTATGGATTATGATTGATCATGAATTATTTGATAATTTTTTGAATTGTTTATGATTGGTTTTGAATTGAGTCTTGCTGTTGACTTCTATGAGCTTTCATTTGCCATGCTTTGACTTCTTTTGCTTATGAAATCATGATGATGAATGATATGAATGTGGGACCAATTGAGTTTGCTTCTTGATTATTTAAACTTGATTTTGATTGGATGTCACTTGCTGTTTTGGCTTTCTCATCCCCTTTTGACCCTAGGCTTGTCCTAGTGGTCCTGTTACTCATGTTTGAGTTCATGTTTTCAGGTTAAGCAACAAATGCTTCAAAGAGAAAAATGCAAATTGATTGAGCTTGATTTGTTTATCATGAGCTAACCTCTTTGTTTTGTAGGTTGCTTGGCTCACATGCCTTGTATCTTGTGCTTTGCACATTTATCTGTTTGTTTTGACTGTTGATTCCTACCTCCTTTTGCATTCACCTTTGAGTTGTGTACTGATTCTGTTTGACTATTTCAGGTACCTTTAGTTGCTTAGTTCTTTAAGAACTTGCTTTGCTTTGCTTTATAGCAATTTGCATTGAGGTATAATCCATTTTCTTCATGTAGTCTGGAAGACCTGGCCTGTTACTTGGCCAGGCAACTGTCTGAAGTCCTCCTTAAGAGGCAATGCTTGTGTGTGTTTACATTTGTCCCAAGCAGGAAAAGTCCTTTTAATAAGGCAATTGGTAGATCAAAGAGATATGTAGCCTATCTCCTACTATTCTGTGAGTCTTCTCCTTGCTCCCATTACATGGTTGTAGCATTGAGATCCAAACCCAAGATCTATAGAGTCTAATCTGTGGAGAGAGTTCCTACTTTCTGAACTCCCACACCTTCTGATATTCAAAT
Organism: Lathyrus oleraceus; assembly: GCF_024323335.1. NCBI lineage: Eukaryota > Viridiplantae > Streptophyta > Magnoliopsida > Fabales > Fabaceae > Lathyrus > Lathyrus oleraceus. The sequence goes on along the minus strand of NC_066580.1, from coordinate 323,152,971 downwards.
GCTCTCCCTGACCAGGGATAAGAGCAATGAGGCACACCCCTCATATCTTTTCATCTGCTTCACCTTAGCCCCTCAATGGCAAGGTTAAGAGCACCAGTGACCCTATTCCAGTTGGCTTCAATGCCTAACCTTTTTGTATGAGCCTCCTTGTTTGATTATAGTGTGTGCTGAATGCTTTCATTGATTGATTGTTTGCTTCATATGCACATGTTTGCTTGTATGCTTTATGCATTTATCATCATTAATTGCTCATTAGTGCATGATCATCTCATTTGTCTTTGTGACATTATCATTGTTGTTTGCCCATTGAGGACAATTGTAAGACCATTCATTGGCTATTGTTCCTATGATATGGAAGTGAGTATAAGACCATTTCATTGGCCACTCATTTTATCTTTGCTTGATGCATTTGTTTGATTGTATGTGAGGATGCAATTATAAGTCCCTGTAAGTTGGCATTTGTTTTCCTATGATCATATGTTACTTTGTTTGATTGTATGTGAGGATGCAATTATAAGTCCCTGTAAGTTGGCATTTGCTTTCCTATGATCACATGTTCCTTTGCTTGTTTGTATGTGAGGATACAATTGTAAGTCCGTGTAATTTGGCATTTGTTTTCCTATGATCATATGTTGGAGGTTTGTATAAGCCCAGATAAATTGGCATCTGACATCCAAAGGTTGTCTTTGTTGTTGGAGATTGGTATAAGCCCAGTAATTGGCATCCGGTATCCACTTTTATTTCTTTGCTTGAGGAGATTAGTATAAGTCCATAGAGTGGCCTCTGATATCCAGTTCTGTTTTAGGAGATTGGTATAAGCCCAGTGATTGGCATCCGCTATCCGCTTTCGTTGACTTTCTTCTTTGTTTGTTTGTTATTATCCATTGCCCATTCCAAAGGACACACTTGAATCATCTTCTATATGATTTCAAGAGGTGAACCTTCTAAAAAGTTTTACAATTCATCCTCCATCATTCATCCTCATTATGTCCTAAACCTTTTCACACATTACTTTTCAAACTTGACATAGATATTGTGCAAACATCTTCATGCTTTCAAATTAAAAACCTGGACCCCAAGTCCTTGACTTTTTTCAAACTCCATTTCATAATACTTCTTTGAATTAATCTTAATCATACTTTGACTCTACTTTCATAATCATAATCAATTAACTCCACCCATTCAATTGTTTTGGCTTTGTCCATTGTTAATCTCTTCATACATGAGTTATAGGTTTGATTTATCCTAGTTGGTTGATGTCAATCTCACCTATTTGTCCTTAGTTGATTGAATTGTAAGTCTTCCTTGCTTATTATAGGGTTAACCCCTCACTAGCAAGTTGAAGCTGTTCTCACATGGTGGACTTGTTGTTTGTATAAGGTTGAGTTTTCTCCCGTGGATAACGTAAGACCTTAGGGCTTGTGTTTAAAATTGAATCCACTAATCTTTTGGAAATCTTTTAGCCGAACTACGGCGTTTTGATCCTTACCTTTGATGGAAGGTACGTAGGCAACGGGTTCATCCGTTCGAACACAAAAATAATAAAATTGTACATTCTTTTCTCATCATCCCAATCATATTTGCACAATATTTATGTCATAACAAATAACAATTTTATACAACAAGTGTGAAAAGGGCTCCCTAGGAGTACCTAGGACGTAGTGGGTGCCTAACACCTTCCCATTGCGTAATTTACCCCTTACCCAGACTCTCTGATCTTTTTATTAGTTTTCTACGTGTAAAACTTCTTAGGCTTTTGTTCGCTTTTTAGCCAGTCCTTTGGATAAATAAAAGTGCGGTGGCGACTCGAAATTTCATTGTATGCTTTGCTTATGGTTTAATCGATAAATCATATAGCGACGAATACACCGCTACAGAAAAGTGGCGACTCTGCTGGGGACACATCGATCCTTGGTGGTATTGCCTACTTTTCACCCTTGTTGTGCTATATTGTTATTTGTTATTTGACATTTTTTGTACAATTTGGGATCACTGTATTGATTGTAATGTTTGAATTGCTTGATATACAATTGCTGTTTGCTTTGGTGATCTGTGAGATGAGTTCTATACCCGAACTCGAGTGCACTCTAGGATAGGAGAATGGCATAGTCTTGTTGACTGGTGTGGAGTATTCCTTAGCCAGTTGACTTGCGAGTCCATTCACTTGGTGGAGGTCATGTTGGATTAATAATGTCACACAAGTTATTTGTGGTTAGACATTATTCTTTCAATCATGTGCCGCAGAAGCCAAGGACCTTAGTTTACCAAACCCATCTTGGCCTATTTTTAGGACCGTAGTGCGGAGGTCGTTCAGATGTAAGTTCTGATGCGATTGTTACGCGATACTACACTCATAAGAGTTTCTCTTGAGAATATTCTTGGAATACGAGTATTCGTTCCTCCGATAATATTCGAAAGATGGAACGATGATTATGGGAACCTCTGGTAGAACATGGCTGGCAGGTTTAAACCCTAGTACACTCCCTTTGGGTGGTTCTTAACCGAGACTCCATGCTCGTGACTCTCAACAAACCCGTGATTCGTGGTTGAGTCGTTCAAACATTGTTAATATCAATGGATCCCGGATCAGGTGTAAAACCTAAAATCCACCAAAGCGGCTGGTTGATATTAAGGATGTTTGAGCCGGTTCATGTACCGTTAATATCAATGGAACTTGGGTGTCGATAAGGTGAAAACCTAAATCCACCATAATGGATGATTGATATTAGGGATACATAGAGCTTTCCCACGACCTTTGTTTGGTGTGCCTTGCTTGATCCTTGAGTGTGTTTGTTGCATTCATGCATTCACGCATTCATCCGCATTCATGTCATCATCAGAGAAAGAGAAAATTTTCAAGGAACTTAAAGGGTTTATTTGCAAAATTTTCAGACATGGAAAGACCAAAAAGGCATACAAAGAAGTACAGCTTCAAACAGCCCGATGTAAAAGAGTTAAGGAATCTGACATCGTATGTATTAGATCCCTTGGGTTTCAAAGTTCGCTATGGGAAGCTTCTACCTCTGCTGACTACTCAGGTTAACGAAGGGCTGATGAGTACCTTGGCTCAGTTCTACGATCCGTTGTATCACTGCTTCTTATTTCCGGACTTCCAACTGTTGCCGACTTTGGAGGAGTATTCTCATCTCATTGGGATTCTGATTCTGGATCGAGTGCCGTTCAGTGGCCTAGAGAGTATTCCATCTGCTCGAGAGATTGCAAGCTTGTTGCACATAGATGAAGATCTGATTAGAGCTAATCTGACTACCAAAGGCGGAATTCAGGGTTTTCCTTCCGAGTTCCTCATTGCCCAAGCTACCTTTTATGGGAAGGCCATGAGTGAGGATGCCTTTGAGGCTCTATTTGTGCTGCTCATCTATGGATTGGTGCTGTTTCCCAACTTCGACAAGTTCGTGGACATGAACGCCATTAGGATCTTCTCAGTCCTTAATCCAGTTCCGACTTTGTTGGGCGATGCTTATGTCTCTTTGCACCTAAGGAATATGAAAGGTGGAGGAGTCATTGTCTGCTGTTTACCCCTGTTGTACAAGTGGTTTATTTCGCACTTGCCGCAGACAGTTGCTTTCAAGGAGAACAAGGGATGTCTACGGTGGTCTCAGAGACTCATGTCTCTCACCAATGATGATATCACCTGGTATGATCGCGTGTATGATACCGTTCAGATCATCGATTATTGTGGTGAATTCCCTAATGTGCCTCTTCTTGGCACATGTGGTGGGATTACCTACAATCCTATTCTTGCACGTCGTCAGCTTGGGTTCCCCCTGAAGGATAAACCTAATAGCATTCTGTTAGAAGGTGTGTTTTTCCAGGAGGGTAAAGATCCTCAAGGCCTGAAAGCCAGATTTGTCCATGCTTGGCGCAGTATTCACAAGAAGAGTAGGAACGAGTTGGGTCCAAAGAACTGCATTGCTTTGGAGCCATACACCTCTTGGGTCAGACAGAGAGCTGCCACCTACTTGATGTCGTATGATCATCCGAGACCTACACTGTTGGATGTGGCTGGGCCTTCAACCCTCCCTACCCAACGTGTAGAGGAGTTGAGAGAAGAAGACCTTTCGCGTGCTTGGATCCGTGAAAGAGAGGAATTGCTGCAGCAGCTCAAGGAGAAGGACGCTATGATCGAGTTTCTCGAGCACCGAGTGATCGACGATCCGAACGACACTTGGACTTCTCTACTTCCTCAGTCATCCAAATTCTGGAAGAGGAGGTATGATCGACTTGCAAAGGAGAAAGCTGATATGGAGGCTGCCCATGAGAGAAAGATCAAGAAGTTGTGTACTTCTCGTCTTCCAGCATCCCGAGCTTCTAGGGATCCATAGGATGTCATTTCCCTTTTCTCTTTGTAATAATCAAAAATGCTGTACTTCTTTGTTTCAATATATTGAATGAAATATTTTCCATGAGCAATTAAAATGTTTAAATATTCAAAATATTGCAAATAATACCCTAAGGGTTCCTTGAAAAACAAAGCATCTGCACAAGCATTTCATGCATCATTTTTGCATAAACAGGTACCCTTTGTTTCTGGTCTTCTTGTCCTAACCTCTGTTCTTCATTTATTTTGAAGACAAGCTGACTCACCGGTATTATACGCGGGTCAACTCTGCAAGGGTCATGGAACAACTTGAACAAGAGAACCGAGAATTGAAGGAAGAGGTCGCCAGACTTGGCGCTTTGATGGAGCAACTCCTTGCTGCTCAGAATCAGCCTGCTCAACAGCCAGCAACTCCTGCTCAGAGGACGGTTATTTCGAAAGTCTCTACTTCAACGGTGCCAGTCAGCGCCCATCAGCCCAATGCTATGCCTCCCGGTTTTCCTTGGGGGGTGCCTCCAGGCTTTATGCCTGATCTGCCAGCTCCAACATTTGCTCATATGCCGGCATCTAGCCCGGTCCCTGTTCCCGCTCCTCCTGTCGTGCATACCATGCCCAGGGTAGACGACACCATCTATCACTCTGAGCCGTCTGAGGGCTCAGACGTTCATGAAAAGATGGATGCCATGAACGACCAATTCCTTGAGCTGAGAAAGGAATTGAGGACTCTTCGAGGCAAAGACCTATTCGGCAAGTCTGCAGCCGAACTCTGCTTAGTTCCCGGTGTCAAGATACCGATCAAATTCAAGGTCCCGGACTTTGAAAAATACAAGGGGAACACCTGTCCACTCGCTCACCTGGTCATGTACGCCAGGAAGATGTCAACTCAGACAGATAATGATCAACTCCTGATTCATTATTTTCAAGATAGTCTATCCGGTGCTGCGCTTAGATGGTACATGAGCCTGGACATTGCCAACATCCGATCTTTCAACGACCTTGGCGAAGCTTTCGTCAAGCAATATAAGTACAACGTCGATATGGCGCCTGACCAAGATCAACTCAGGTCCATGTCGCAGAAAGACAAGGAATCGTTCAAGGAGTACGCCCAGAGATGGCGAGAGCTGGCAGCTCAGATCACTCCACCGCTGGAAGAGAAGGAAATGACCAAGATCTTTCTGAAGACTCTTGGCTTATTTTATTATGAGCGGATGGTAGCAAGCGCTCCCTCTGATTTCACCGAGATGGTGAACATGGGGATGCGTCTCGAAGAAGGTGTCCGTGAAGGAAGGTTGACCAAGGATGATGGTTCTTCTTCTAAACGATATGGGGCGTTTAAGAGGAAAGAAGGGGAAGCACATGCCGTGCAATCTCAGCCAAAACATAGAAGACCCTCTGTTCAGAGGAAGCTTGCACGTCGTGCCGGTCATCAGCACCAGGTGGCTCATATAGCACCTGTTTTCAAAGATAATGCTCAGCAATATCAACATCAACAATATCAGCATCAGCAGCAATATCAACAACCGCAGTACCAACAACAACAATCTCGTCCACAACAACAGGCTTACCAGCCTCGTGGGAGTACGAGTAATCAAGCAAACATGGGTTATGAAAGGAAGAAGATCAGTTTTGATCCGATTCCTATGTCGTACGCAGAATTATATCCCTCTCTAATAGAGCGGAAATTGGTTTCTCCAAGAGATCCTCCGGCTATACCGGTCAACCCTCAGTGGTGGTATAAGCCCAATCTGCACTGTGTCTATCACTCTGGCGCTCCGGGCCATGACATCGAAAATTGCTTCCAGCTGAAGACTAAGGTTCAAGACCTTATGAGAAGTGGAATTCTGAGTTTTGAGGACTCAAGCCCGAACGTCACCAGGAACCCATTGCCTGCGCATGGGAAATCTGTGAATATGATTCAGGAATGCCTTGGGAAGTACAAGGTCAGATATATCAGCCATATCAGGCAGTCGTTGATTGATTTACACCGTATGCTGTGTCAGTACAGCTACTTGGAGCATAACCACGACAAGTGCCGCGTCTGCTCAGTTAATCGCTTGGGTTGCGACCAGGTCCGCAGAGAACTTCAGAAGTTGTTGAATGAGGGTACCATTGAGATTCTCCAGAATCGCAATGTTGATATAGTTGAGCCTGAGGTGAACGTCATTTCTCCAGTGTTCAAGCTGCCTGAGCCCGTTGTTATTCGTTACAATAGCAACAAGTCGAAGGCTTCCCCTTCTTTGATTATTAAACCAGCAGGCCCTGTGCCCTATTCATCTGATCGAGCTGTGCCATTCAGATATAATCCTGTTGCTGTGCAAGATGGGGTCGATACCTTTGCCTTCCACTTCCGTAACTACTATTGCTGATGTCAGTGGGTTGACCCGAAGTGGTCGTGTGTTTTCCGTACCTGCTAAGGCTATTGTTTCTGATTCTGTCGAACATCCTGTGGGGACAGCTGTGAGCATTCAGAATCCGGCACTTGATGTTGCCAAACCATCCTCCTCCGTACAAAAGACTCTTGTTTCTTCAGTTGGCCCAAGTGGCATTGTTGATGAAGAATCTGATGAGATGCTGAGGCTCATCAGAAAGAGTGAGTACAACATTGTAGACCAGCTTCTACACACGCCCTCCAAGATTTCCATTCTTTCTCTATTGCTGAATTCAGAACCCCATAGGGAGTCTCTGCAGAAAGTCTTGGATCTGGCGTATGTTGATCACGACGTCACCCTTGAGCAGTTTGATAGCATCGTTGCAAACATTACCGCTTGCAACACTTTGAGCTTTTGTGACGCTGATCTCCCTGAGGAGGGAAGGGACCACAACATGGCTTTACATATCTCCATGAACTGCAAATTTGATGCAATGTCCAATGTGTTGGTGGACACTGAATCATCTCTTAATGTATTGCCAAAAACCACACTCTCCAGATTGTCATATCAAGGTCCTCCTATGAGGCAGAGTGGGGATGTTGTGAAAGCATTCGATGGGTCGCGCAAGACCGTGATTGGGGAAGTTGATCTCCCAATCAAGATAGGACCAAGTGATTTCCAAGTTACTTTCCAAGTAATGGACATCCACCCATCTTATAGCTGTCTCTTAGGCAGACCATGGATTCACGAGGCTGGCGCCGTGACATCCACCCTACACCAGAAGCTAAAGTTTGTCAAAAACAAGAAACTGGTTGTAGTAGGGGGAGAAAAGGCTCTCCTGGTTAGCCATCTGTCTTCTTTCTCGTACATTGACGCAGAGGATGAAGTTGGAACTTCATTCCAAGCTTTATCTATTGATGAACCAATCGAGAAGAAGTCTCCTTCATTCACTTCCTACCATGATGCGAAGCTGGCCATTGAATGTGGTGCAGTTGCTGGTTTAGGGAAAGTGATTGAACTTGAAGATAACAGATCCCGGGCTGGCATTGGCTATGGTTCTAGGGCATTCAATGAGCAAGGTTTGTTCACAAGTGGAGGATTCATCCATGACGATCAACCTGAAGAAGAGGAAGCTGCTGCTATCTTGGAAGAAGATACAGAAGACTTGAACAATTTTGTTATTCCTGGTGGTGTCTGCCACAATTGGGTCGCTGTAGATGTTCCTACAGTCATCCATAGATCAGAGTAAATTGTTCACTTTGTTTAAAACCCTTCTCCCATGCCAAAAGGAGAAGTGATGACATTGTTGGCAAAGCATATATACAATGATGTTTTTATTCAATTAATTGCATTGTTTAACATTTGTTTTTCCTTTGTTTTCACTTTTTGCTTTTCTGCATGAAATCAGTGATCACAAAAAACCCATAAAGAAAAAAAAGAATAAAAGCAAACATTTTTTTCATCTGCATAATGATTTGCTTGTTTAAATTCTAAAGTTTTTTCATTAACCAAAATCATTATGCAGGTTGATCCTAAAACCCATTGAACATAATGATCCAACGCCATCTCCCAATTTTGAATTCCCTGTATTTGAGGCAGAGGAAGATGACGTTGAAGAGATTCCTGATGAGATCACCCGTTTCCTTGAGCACGAAGAGAAGATCATTCAGCCGCATCTCGAAGACTTGGAAACAGTCAACTTGGGGTCTGAGGATTGTGTTCGTCTGGTGAAGATTGGGGCACTTCTTGAAGAGTCTGTCAAGGAAGATTTGATCAGCTTGCTACGAGAATATTCAGATATCTTTGCTTGGTCCTATGAAGATATGCCGGGTTTAGATACAGATATTGTGCAACATTTCCTGCCTTTAAAGCCTGAGTGCGTGCCTGTGAAGCAGAAGCTCAGAAGAACTCATCCAGATATGGCAGTGAAGATCAAAGAGGAAGTTCAGAAGCAAATTGATGTGGGGTTTCTGGTGACTTCTACATATCCTCAATGGGTGGCCAATATTGTGCCTGTTCCTAAGAAGGACGGAAAAGTCCGTATGTGCGTTGATTACAGAGATCTGAATAAGGCTAGCCCAAAAGACGATTTTCCTCTACCACACATTGACATGTTGGTAGACAATACAGCTAAATTCAAAGTCTTTTCCTTTATGGACGGATTTTCCGGATATAATCAAATCAAGATGGCACCAGAGGATATGGAGAAGACAACATTCATCACACCTTGGGGAACATTCTGTTATCGAGTGATGCCCTTCGGTTTGAAGAACGCCGGAGCCACGTATCAACGAGCTATGACTACCTTGTTTCATGACATGATGCACAAGGAGATAGAAGTCTATGTTGATGATATGATCGCTAAGTCCCGAACGGAAGTTGAGCATATTGAGCATTTGTTGAAGCTTTTTCAGCGTTTGAGGAAGTTCAAACTTCGCCTGAATCCGAACAAATGTACTTTTGAAGTCCGTTCCGGCAAGTTGTTGGGTTTTGTGGTAAGTGAAAGAGGTATTGAGGTTGATCCTGCAAAGGTCAAAGCAATACAAGAAATGCCCGCACCCAAAACTGAGAAGCAAGTCCGAGGTTTTCTTGGCCGCTTGAACTATATTTCCAGATTTATATCCCACATGACTGCCACATGTGCGCCGATATTCAAGCTCCTCCGGAAAGATCAGTCTCATGATTGGACCGAGGATTGCCAGAAAGCTTTCGACAGTATCAAAGATTATCTGTCCGAACCTCCGATTTTGTCTCCGTCTGTGGAAGGAAGACCTCTGATTATGTACTTAACAGTTCTTGAAGACTCGATGGGTTGTGTACTCGGTCAACAAGATGAATCAGGGAAGAAGGAGTTTGCTATATACTACCTCAGTAAGAAGTTTACTGATTGTGAGTCTCGGTACTCTACGCTTGAGAAGACGTGTTGTGCTTTGGCTTGGGCTGCTAAGCGTTTGCGCCAGTACATGATAAATCATACAACTTGGTTGATATCCAGAATGGATCCAATTAAGTATATCTTCGAGAAGCCTGCTTTAACTGGGAGGATTGCCCGTTGGCAGATGTTGTTGTCTGAGTATGATATTGAGTATCGAGCTCAGAAAGCTATCAAAGGTAGTATCTTGGCTGACCATTTAGCGCACCAACCGATTGAAGATCATCAGTCTGTTCAGTATGACTTCCCTGACGAGGAAATTCTGTATTTGAAGATGAAAGATTGCGATGAGCCTACACTTGATGAAGGTCCGGAACCTGGGTCCAGATGGACGATGGTGTTTGATGGCGCTGTTAATCAATATGGAAATGGAATTGGGGCAGTGATCATTACTCCTCAAGGTTCACACATTCCATTTACAGCAAGGCTAACTTTCAAATGCACGAATAACATGGCGGAGTACGAAGCCTGTATTATGGGACTTGAAGAATGCATTGATTTGAGAATCAAGTATCTTGATGTCTATGGTGATTCGGCCCTGGTTGTCAATCAGATCAAGGGTGAATGGGAGACGAATCAACTTGGTCTCATTCTGTACAGAGATTATGCAAGGAGAATTTCAACTTTCTTCACAGAAGTTGAATTTTATCACATTCCTCGAGAGGATAACCGGATGGCAGATGCTCTTGCTACGCTTGCTTCCATGATTGTAGTCAGATGGTGGAATGATGTCCCCAATATTACTGTGATGCGCTTGGACAAACCCGCTCACATATTTGCAATCGAAGAAGTAAAAGATGACAAGCCTTGGTATTTTGATATCAAGAATTTCCTCCAAAACCAGGTCTACCCGCCTGGGGCATCTGTGAAAGATAGGAAAACTTTGAGAAGGTTGTCAGGCAGTTTCTACCTCAGTGGTGAAGTGTTGTACAAGAGAAATTTTGATATGGTTTTGCTCAGATGCGTGGATAGACACGAAGCAAACCTATTGATGACTGAGGTCCATGAGGGTTCATTTGGTACTCATTCCAATGGACATGCCATGGCTAAGAAAATGTTGAGAGCAGGCTACTATTGGCTGACAATGGAGTCTGACTGTTGCAAGTATGTGAAGAAATGTCACAAGTGTCAAATTTATGCGGATAAGATTCATATTCCTCCGACACTCCTGAATGTGATTTCATCACCATGGCCTTTCTCTATGTGGGGAATCGACATGATCGGCATGATTGAGCCGAAAGCGTCCAACGGACATCGGTTTATTCTCGTAGCAATTGATTACTTCACAAAATGGGTTGAAGCCGCTTCGTATGCGAATGTAACCAGACAGGTGGTTGTGAAGTTTATCAAGAACCAGCTGATTTGCCGTTATGGTGTGCCAGAAAGGATCATTACTGATAATGGATCCAATCTGAACAATAAGATGATGGACGAGTTGTGCGTTGAATTCAAGATTGCACACCATAATTCCTCTCCCTACAGACCTAAGATGAATGGGGCTGTTGAAGCTGCTAACAAGAATATCAAGAGGATTATCCAGAAGATGACTGTCACGTACAAAGATTGGCATGAGATGCTGCCATTTGCTTTGCATGGATATCGTACGTCTGTACGCACTTCAACAGGGGCAACCCCTTTCTCTCTTGTTTATGGCATGGAAGCCGTTCTCCCAGTAGAGGTGGAGATCCCATCAATGCGAGTCTTGATGGAAGCCAAGTTGACTGATGCTGAATGGATTCAGAGTCGTTACGACCAACTGAATTTGATCGAAGAGAAGCGATTAACTGCCATGTGTCATGGTCAGCTATATCAACAGAGAATGAAGAAAACATTCGATAAGAAGGTCAAGCCTCGTGTGTTCCGAGAAGGTGACCTCGTGCTCAAGAAAGTTTTGTCTTTCGCGCCCGATTCCAGGGGCAAGTGGACTCCAAACTACGAGGGTTCATATGTTGTTAAGAGAGCCTTTTCAGGCGGTGCTTTGATGCTTACAACAATGGATGGGGAGGATTTCACTCGTCCTGTGAATTCAGATGCAGTCAAGAGATACTTTGCCTAAAAAAAAAAAGTATATGCAAATAAAAAAAACAGAATAGCTCGCTAAGTTGAAAACCCGAAAGGGCGACTTAGGCAAAAATGAGCGTCTCGGTGGAGAACCCGCAAGGGTAATCCAGGCAAAAATTAGAGACTTGAAAAAAAAAGAGAGTATTTGCATCCCGCTAGATTGAGTACCTCACCCTGGGGCAATCTAGGCAAAAATTAGGGATTTGGCAAGTAACTGCATCCTGACAAGACTTTCTGTTCACCAGTCGTCATTTCGTCAGAAGATTCTCGATTCGTCGTCAACTGAAGCTTCGGATACATCGAGATTCAAATTGGTAGAGAAAAGATCATTATGTTCAATGTAGCCCTCTTCCAATATATATCGCTGATTTCAAATTTGTACAGATCTATGGAGTCTTGCCATTTGCAGGCTACCATTCCATCAAATAAATTTGAGCTTTTTATCCAATTATTTGCACTCTTATTTGTTTCAAATCAACAAATGTTTTGCATGTTTTAAATTGATAAAATGTCATTGTTTTAAACAAAATAAAATTTTCAAAAATATTGTTTTAAACAAAGTGAACATTCACAATATTGAAAGGATACTCAAGAATATCTCAGTGCTCCCGAGGGTGGCATGATTTCCAACAGGTAAGACATTCGTTCATATTCCTGGTTTGGTTGTATCTTCTTTCTTCAGATCTTTGTTGAGGTTGTTCCTCAAACAAAATTTGTTGTTGGGGTTGTTCCCCAGTATAGTCGCAAGCAGAATGTTGTTGAAGACTTCGTTTTCTCCAGCAGCAGTTTTCCCCAGCATGGGTGTTTCCTTGTGAGTTTCGGCGGTTGATTGGTTTGTCATCTTGGTGCCCCGTCACTTTCTCCAGTGGGTCGCCTGCCCCAGACTTCATTTGTCTCCTCAGCACAGTCATGAGTAGAGCTGTTATTGATATCCCCATCGGATTCGCGAGTAGAGTTGTTGTCACTCTTCCCAGTGCAGTTGCCAGCGGGATTGTCTGTTTCCTCAGCACGATCGCTTTCTTTTTGAAGACTCGGTAAGTCAGCGGTTTGATACCCGGTACTTTACCTTTTCCCCGGCGAGGTCGTCTGTGGAATTGTTGATATCTCTCCATCAGAGTTTTTCTCTTCAGCAGAGCAGGATTTATTTTCCTACTCAGTGGTTGATTGGGTTGACATCCCAGTATTTCAACCATCTTTTCCTCAGCGTAGTCTGCAGAGCGTTTGTTGTGGCAGTTTTGCCTGTTGAATACTCCTTCAATCCCCAGTATGGTCGGATGATGGCTCTAGCCTCCAGAGAACGGATTGATTTCCTGACTGTTTGTGATCCCCAGTAGAGTGGCTTATATTGCAGAATCTACTTGTTGTGATCAGTTTGCTTTGTGTATTCTCCCCAAATAGAGTGGTTCGTTGCAGAATCTACTTGTTTGATCTGTCCTCCCTCAGTGGTTTGTTCCCCAAGAGAGTAGCCGACAGTTTTCCCCAGTAGAGTTGCTTATGCAGTTAGATTCTATTTGGATGATATCATTCTCCCTCGGTGGGTTGTTCCCTAGCGGAGTTATGTGGAGTTGCTTCTACAGCAGTTTGTGTTTGTACAACGCACCCTTTGTTTCTCAGTTGACACTGGGATCCCCTGCAGATATCTTGGGTTTTCTCTTGTTCCCCAACAGATTCGTCTTGGTGGCTGCTTTGCCCGTTGTGACTTTCTGTACCCTGATTGGGTTGCTTCCTGATATCTCTGATTCTCTGCTTCTCCAGCAGTACCCACAGATCTTTGCTTTACAGCATATAGATCTCCCAGATTGGCTCTCCAGCTGTTTTTTCCCCTGGAAGTATAATACCGGGCGTTTGATTCCTGGACCTGTTGTGTTAGAACTGTCTGTTTTGTCAGCATTCATCAAACATAAATCACGCATATTCATGCATATTCATAAAACATTCAGATATTCATGTTGCATTTCTTGCCATGTATCCTTTGTTTGTTGTTCCCTGCTTTTGGGTGATGTAGATCTCTTTACAAATCTCCCCAAGCAGATGTCGGGTGTTATAAATCTCTCCATATAGAGTCAGCCCCATAAGCAGAAAATGTTGTCTTTCCTTCTGCAGTTCCCCACTGAGATATATCCTCGTGGATGACGGTTTCTTCCGTTTCCTCCCAACACATATATTGGGATGGATTTTCCTATTTGAGTTATATCCTCATTAGGACGTGTCTTGATTCAGTCTGTCTTTTCGGATTATTCCCGAATTGGCTATTTGTCGAATGTCTTGTGCTTCCCAGTGGGTTGTTCCCCAGCGGAGTAGTTTTGGGCCTCTACCCTCATACCGGTAGTTATAAGTCCTATTTTTCCTGGCTTTCTTGGCAGAATTTGTGGTTATACACCTTTTATTCTCCAGCCAGAGTTGTTAGTTTTCTACCTCATACCGGTAGTTGTAAATCCTACTTTCCTGCTCTCCAGCAGTTTGTGGTTTGTTATAAACCCTATCTTGGTTTCCCGTGCGGATTTGTGATTTGTTCTATCCCCACGCGGAGTTGTTGGTCTTCTACCCCGTATTCGGTAGATGTAAACCCTAATTTTGTGGTCACCTCCACCCTTTTGGCCTTCTGCCTACAAACCAGCAGTCGTAAGTCCTATCTTTGCGGTTTTTTCTACCTACGAACAAGTAGTTGTAAACCCTGTTTTCTCCACTTGCAGAGTTAACTTTGTTGTTCATCTCAACCGATGACAATTTCCCCCTTGTGGTTATCTTCATCTAGTTCTTGATGTTGATTTTCCTTTGCTTGGATAAGTTGCTCAGATCAGCACTTATATCCCCAGCAAGTTTTTGTGGATAATTGCCGTATGCTAGCAATTTTATCCCCAGCGGGTCCTTTCACCTTTTGTCAGTGATTGTGTTCCCCGAATCATTGATTTTCATCAATGCATCCCAGCGAGTCTTCTTTCATTTACCCCCTTTGTTGGTAATGTCTGTTGCTCCCTTTGATTGGTTATCATTATATACCTAGTTTGGTATCCCGATGCCTTTCTTTTCGGTTGATTTATCCTTTATTAACCCAGTAACCGGTTGTGGATAATCTTCCATGCGAGTATATTATTCACGGTCTGCCGGTAATGAATAATATATCTCATGCACTCTTCAGTCGAAGCCTTTTGTGTTTTCTTTGTTGAGTAAGATTCACTATTTCCCTTTGTGGAATCGAATATTTCTTTGTTGTCGGATAATTGTCGGATGCTTGCAATTTATCCCTTTGAGTTGTCTTTCGTTTACCCGGATGCTTGGTATCGATTGTCTCTCTTTTTGGTTAGTCACCTATTATATACTTCGGTATCTCTGGTGTCTTTTCCTTTCGAGGATATTATTCACGGTCTGCCGGTAATGAATAATATATCTCATGCGCTCTTTAGTTGGAATCCTTTGTTGATTTTCCCCAGCTGAGCAAGATTCGTATTCTTTGTAGATTCGAATGTCCATCCTTGAACCAGTTTGTGTTTTGGATGATGAGTGTTTTGGCATATATACCAATTCACGTTTGCGGTAGATCACCTATTATATGCTTCGGTATCTCTGGTGTTTCTTACCATGCGAGTTTATTTATCTACGTTCTGACGGTAATAGATAATAAATCTCATGCGAGTATTCTTATTCACGGTCTGCCGGTAATGAATAATATATCTCATGCGCTCTTTAGTTAGAATCCTTTGTTGATTTTCCCCAGCTGAGCAAGATTCGTATTCTTTGTAGATTCGAATGTCCATCCTTGGACCAGTTTGTGTTTTGGATGATGAGTGTTTTGGCATATATACCAATTCACGTTTGCGGTAGATCACCTATTATATGCTTCGGTATCTCTGGTGTTTCTTACCATGCGAGTTTATTTATCTACGTTCTGACGGTAATAGATAATATATCTCATGCGAGTATTCTTATCCACGGTCTGCCGGTAATGGATATTGTATCTCATGCACTCTTTGGGTTTGTGTCCCCAGTTGAGTAAGATTCGTTTTCCCGTTGTGGATTCGAATGTCCATCCTGTAAGTCGATTTGCTTTTTCAAGCCCTCCTTTCAGATGATGAGTGTTTTGGCATATATACCAATTCACGTCTTTGGTTAGTCACCTATTATATACTTCGGTATCTCTGGTGTCTTTTCCTTTCGAGTATATTATTCACGGTCTGCCGGTAATGAATAGTATGTCTCATGCACTCTTGGATTAATCTTTTGATTGTTTTCTCCGCAGAGTAAGATTCATATTCCTTGTGGAATTGAATATCCATCCTATAAACAAGTCTGCTGTTCTAGCTTTCTTCAGGATGATGCGTGTCTTGGCATATATACCAATTCACGTTTCGGTCGGTCACCTATTATATACCTCGGTATCTCTGGTGCTCCTCCCTTTCTGCTCCCTATTATGACCTTGGTCCCTTGTGGAGTCAGATTTTCCTGAGTTTATGTACCTTTTTCAGGTCTTTCTCAGATGTTTGGTTGATTGATATCTCTCACCCTTATACCGGTCTTAGATATTCATTCTTCCTGAGTTTGTTACCCTTATACCGGTAACACCTCGTTCTTTGGTGCTTCCTCAGTGAAGTTTTTCTTGTTGCTTCTCCCCCAGGAGTCAGCTTGTGTCTTTCCAATGGATTTATTTTCCTTTGGAATTCTTTTCCCCAGTGTGAGTCCTTCACTCCCCAGTGAGATCTCCAGTCTGATTTCTGTTATCCCCTAATCAGAGTCGTGTATTGTTCACGCTATATCAGTTTTGTTTATCCCCAACAAGAGTCTTGTTAGAGTCTCTGTTCCTGGTGAGTGTATTACTCCGATGGATCGTCTTTTCTTCTGTGTGAATCATATTCCCCACAGAATTTGTGTCTTTTGCATACATACATTTGCATCATGAGGTCTCTTAGGGACCAAAATTCGTCTCATTACTGTTATTTAAGCCCATTCTACCGCGTCGAGATGAAGACTTCTAAACTTCACTTCTCCGGCTAGAATGACCTTAAATAGGGGCATCTGTAAGAACCCAATTTTGGCCCTAAGATCCCTCATGGCCCATATCATATCATATCATGGCCTCAAGGATCATTGCATGCCCTAGCTTCCCTCCTAGTGGGTAGGTTGCCTTGTGAGTTGGTTCTTGATCACCAAGCATGTCTTGCATTTGTATATCTTTGCTTTTCATATGTTTATTAACCAAAAGTACAAAAATATTGTCATTCTAACCATGTTGCTTGCAGATGAAGCCAATTAGGTCAAAATCAGTCAAAGTCAGTCATTGCAGTGGATGATGACCATTCTTGCAGAATTTGGGCACCATGATCAATCACCAAGAGTTCTTATATGTTGTGACATCATTTGGAATCAAGATCTCAAGGAATTAGGGTTTGGAATTCACCAGAACATGGCCCAGTCATCCAAAACCCTAGAAAAGTCAACTGAAGTCAAACTTGGTCAACTGTCCATTTAATCAGTGATTTGATGGTGGGATTTGGTCTGAGAGGTCTCATTCATGTCTATACAAGCCTCATATAACATGTCAAGCATCCACAGTGAAGAAAATAAAGTCAGACAAGAAATTTCCAGAAATAGAAAGTTGACCTGTAATTGGAATTTGCCAAAAATGGAAACTTCTTGATCCTCAACTTACATCATCATAAAAGCTTCAAATGAATTTTCGCCCAACATGAAAGTTGAAGGTCTTGTTCTCCCATTTCCAAAAAGTCCAAGAACACTCAATTCCCATGTATGGTTGGCAAGTTATGATCAATTCATTCTCAAAATTGTTTGAACTTTAAAAGGCCATATCTCTCAAACCATTTGGCCAAATTGGGTGGGGTTTTTTGAAACAAGTCACATTTGATCCCCTCTTTCCAAAAATGTCATCATCATTCACCAAAACATTACAAATCAAAATGGCATTTTTGGACTAGCATGATTTAATTTCAAGTGAGGTGAAAAAGTGAATCTTCAAATTAACCACTTCCAACCAATCCTACCAATCAAATAAGTTCTGAAATGTTGTTTAAGACATGTTGGAAGGCCCAATTCGAGCTGCAGCCACCATGCACCTCACCACTTAAGTGAAATGGACCAAATTAGCAAAACATTTGATTTTAACGAAATTTGAATTACCACTTGGACTAATCATGCTTAGCAACATAAACAACATATATATTGTTCATTTTCTGCTCAAAGGAACCCTAGCAGCCAACATTCTAAATCAGAAAATCACTCTCTCTCATTTGGCTCATTTTTTCCATTTTGAAACTTTACTGAAAATTTGCAAAAGGAGCACGAGCCCTGGTTCTTGGTTTCCTCATTTACAATCATCTTGGACTTTTTACAAACATCAAATCCCAGCTGGAAGCAAGGAATCCCCAACTGTCTTAACACCCTTCATCCATGGCAGAATTAGTTTGGAGTTCTCTCAAGGACTGTTGAGTTAAATTTCCTTGTGCATCCATCAATACAAGCTTGAAGCAACATCTGTTTTGCCCTTTTACAACCAGAAAACCGCGAATCATCATTGTTCTTCAAATCTGGTAAGGTTTTCGACTCTCACCATTTTCAAAACTATGATATGCTTATGATAGATCTCCTTTCCATGATTATAGTGAACTTTGAATCAGTGAAAATGGTTGCCTATGCTGAAAGAAATGTTGAGTTGAATTTTGATGTCCAAACTTGCTTTTGCTCTTTGTTTCTTTGTTAGCTCGATTTAGGATAATTGGCTTTTGGAATGTTGATGTGCATTGTTTTCTTGTTCGATTGATGTATTTGTTACTCATTTCTGGGCATAAAATTTTGGCACGATTGTTAGAGGTGAAGATGACGATACTGTAGACACAAACCCTAAATTGCATTGTTGCCCAGAATTCTGTTCATTCACGTTGCATGCGTTTTCTACTGTTCCATTAGCCTGGCCAATCACAACATTTCCTCCTCATGTGCAATACTCCGCGTTTCATTAACCGGCTCCAATATTTACTAAACTGCCATCGTGCCCAATTAAACCATTATTTCATGTTTTTGTTTCAATATTTATTCCACTTTGTTGCATCAACTTACAAAATCATAGCATCTTCATTGTTAATCCAAAATTCATGAAATTTTTTGCATTGTGTTCATCTGGATCTCTATTATTTAATCATGATTTTTCCTGATTTTTTTTGATAAGTGAATTTTAATTGGTGCTAGGGTTTTGTTCATGTGCTCATATTTTGTACCTTTTGCCAAAACATTTGTGAAATGGTGATGCATTATCCAATGGCCTTGAAATTGTTTGTGCATAAACTAGACACATTCATGGTGATTTTGGTATAGAGTTTGTGAATTTATCATCTCTGGTCATTGAGTTATGATTTTTTGAAGTAGGGTGTGACAATTTGTGTCACACCTTTGATGTGCAACTTCTTGATTTTTGATACCATGCTTCTTGACCTCAAATTGCTTTGAATTTTTGCATGAATGTACTCTTGGATGTCTAGTTTACATGGGATTTGTTGTGGAATTATGTGTGGCATTTCCTAATTGTTTGAGATTTTCTCCCCTGTTTAGTCATATGTTGACTTTTTGTGACACATGTTCCCATTTCATTTGTGAAATTCTCATACTTTATTGGATGAACATGAAATTTGATATGTGATTAGTAGATATCTTAAGCTTTGTCATGGTTTTGATCCCATTCATTTCTCATATGTTGTCACTGATATATGATTTTTTGAAGTTGATACATGTTTGGTTGACTTCTTTGAGCATGCTTAAACTTGCCTTGACTTTCTGATTTTCATTGACCATCTTCCCATGATCCAAATGAGCTGAAATTTTATATGCATGTCATGTTATGGATTATGATTGATCATGAATTATTTGATAATTTTTTGAATTGTTTATGATTGGTTTTGAATTGAGTCTTGCTGTTGACTTCTATGAGCTTTCATTTGCCATGCTTTGACTTCTTTTGCTTATGAAATCATGATGATGAATGATATGAATGTGGGACCAATTGAGTTTGCTTCTTTATTATTTAAACTTGATTTTGATTGGATGTCACTTGCTGTTTTGACTTTCTCATCCCCTTTTGACCCTAGGCTTGTCCTAGTGGTCCTGTTACTCATGTTTGAGTTCATGTTTTCAGGTTAAGCAACAAATGCTTCAAAGAGAACAATACAAATTGATTGAGCTTGATTTGTTTATCATGAGCTAACCTCTTTGTTTTGTAGGTTGCTTGGCTCACATGCCTTGTATCTTGTGCTTTGCACATTTATCTGTTTGTTTTGACTGTTGATTCCTACCTCCTTTTGCTTTCACCTTTGAGTTGTGTACTGATTCTGTTTGACTATTTCAGGTACCTTTAGTTGCTTAGTTCTTTAAGAACTTGCTTTGCTTTGCTTTATAGCAATTCGCATTGAGGTATAATCCCTTTTCTTCATGTAGTCTGGAAGACCTGGCCTGTTACTTGGCCAGGCAACTGTCTGAAGTCCTCCTTAAGAGGCAATGCTTGTGTGTGTTTACATTTGTCCCAAGCAGGAAAAGTCCTTTTAATAAGGCAATTGGTAGATCAAAGAGATATGTAGCCTATCTCCTACTATTCTGTGAGTCTTCTCCTTGCTCCCATTACATGGTTGTAGCATTGAGATCCAAACCCAAGATCTATAGAGTCTAATCTGTGGAGAGAGTTCCTACTTTCTGAACTCCCACACCTTCTGATATTCAAATGCTCTCCCTGACCAGGGATAAGAGCAATGAGGCACACCCCTCATATCTTTTCATCTGCTTCACCTTAGCCCCTCAATGGCAAGGTTAAGAGCACCAGTGACCCTATTCCAGTTGGCTTCAATGCCTAACCTTTTTGTATGAGCCTCCTTGTTTGATTATAGTGTGTGCTGAATGCTTTCATTGATTGATTGTTTGCTTCATATGCACATGTTTGCTTGTATGCTTTATGCATTTATCATCATTAATTGCTCATTAGTGCATGATCATCTCATTTGTCTTTGTGACATTATCATTGTTGTTTGCCCATTGAGGACAATTGTAAGACCATTCATTGGCTATTGTTCCTATGATATGGAAGTGAGTATAAGACCATTTCATTGGCCACTCATTTTATCTTTGCTTGATGCATTTGTTTGATTGTATGTGAGGATGCAATTATAAGTCCCTGTAAGTTGGCATTTGTTTTCCTATGATCATATGTTACTTTGTTTGATTGTATGTGAGGATGCAATTATAAGTCCCTGTAAGTTGGCATTTGCTTTCCTATGATCACATGTTCCTTTGCTTGTTTGTATGTGAGGATACAATTGTAAGTCCGTGTAATTTGGCATTTGTTTTCCTATGATCATATGTTGGAGGTTGGTATAAGCCCAGATAAATTGGCATCTGACATCCAAAGGTTGTCTTTGTTGTTGGAGATTGGTATAAGCCCAGTAATTGGCATCCGGTATCCACTTTTATTTCTTTGCTTGAGGAGATTAGTATAAGTCCATAGAGTGGCCTCTGATATCCAGTTCTGTTTTAGGAGATTGGTATAAGCCCAGTGATTGGCATCCGGTATCCGCTTTCGTTGACTTTCTTCTTTGTTTGTTTGTTATTATCCATTGCCCATTCCAAAGGACACACTTGAATCATCTTCTATATGATTTCAAGAGGTGAACCTTCTAAGAAGTTTTACAATTCATCCTCCATCATTCATCCTCATTATGTCCTAAACCTTTTCACACATTACTTTTCAAACTTGACATAGATATTGTGCAAACATCTTCATGCTTTCAAATTAAAAACCTGGACCCCAAGTCCTTGACTTTTTTCAAACTCCATTTCATAATACTTCTTTGAATTAATCTTAATCATACTTTGACTCTACTTTCATAATCATAATCAATTAACTCCACCCATTCAATTGTTTTGGCTTTGTCCATTGTTAATCTCTTCATACATGAGTTATAGGTTTGATTTATCCTAGTTGGTTGATGTCAATCTCACCTATTTGTCCTTAGTTGATTGAATTGTAAGTCTTCCTTGCTTATTATAGGGTTAACCCCTCACTAGCAAGTTGAAGCTGTTCTCACATGGTGGACTTGTTGTTTGTATAAGGTTGAGTTTTCTCCCGTGGATAACGTAAGACCTTAGGGCTTGTGTTTAAAATTGAATCCACTAATCTTTTGGAAATCTTTTAGCCGAACTACGGCGTTTTGATCCTTACCTTTGATGGAAGGTACGTAGGCAACAGGTTCATCCGTTCGAACACAAAAATAATAAAATTGTACATTCTTTTCTCATCATCCCAATCATGTTTGCACAATATTTATGTCATAACAAATAATAATTTTATACAACAAGTGTGAAAAGGGCTCCCTAGGAGTACCTAGGACGTAGTGGGTGCCTAACACCTTCCCATTGCATAATTTACCCCTTACCCAGACTCTCTGATCTTTTTATTAGTTTTCTACGTGTAAAACTTCTTAGGCTTTTGTTCGCTTTTTAGCCAGTCCTTTGGATAAATAAAAGTGCGGTGGCGACTCGAAATTTCATTGTATGCTTTGCTTATGGTTTAATCGATAAATCATATAGCGACGAATACACCGCTACAATTCCCTATCGCTACAATGCTGTCGCGGTAGAAAATGGGAAAGAGGTGTCCTTGCCATCCTCCTATGTTGTTAATATTGCAGATGTTAGTGGTTTGACCCGCAGCGGTCGAGTGTTTTCAGCACCTCCAAAGCCCCAAGTTAGTACTGATTCTGTTGAACGCCCGATGAGGAATGCAGTGAGCACTCCGAATCTGGCACCTATTGTTAAGCCCTCCTCTACATTTGGAACTCCTGCTTCTGTTGGCCCTAGCGGCAATGTGAGAGAAGACTGTGATGAGATGCTGAGGCTCATCAAGAGAAGCGAGTACAATGTTGTAGACCAGCTTCTACAAACGCCATCCAAAATATCGGTGTTATCCTTGCTTTTGAATTCAGAACCACGCCGAGAGGCTCTGCAGAAGGTTTTGGATGTGGCATATGTGGATCACGATGTCACGATAGAACAATTCGATAGCATTGTTGCAAACATTACTGCTTGTAACAACTTGAGTTTCTGTGAATCTGATCTCCCCGAGGAGGGAAGAGACCACAACTTGGCATTACACATATCTATGGGTTGCAAAGACGACGCCATGTCCAATGTGCTGGTGGACACTGGGTCATCACTAAACGTATTGCCAAAAACCACTCTTTCAAAACTGTCATATCAAGGGCCTCCCATGAGGCAGAGTGGAATTGTTGTGAAGGCTTTCGATGGGTCTCGCAAAACTGTGATTGGGGAAGTTGATCTCCCAATCAAGATCGGACCGAGTGATTTCCAGATTACCTTCCAGGTTATGGACATTCACCCATCGTATAGTTTTCTCTTAGGTAGACCATGGATTCACGAGGCAGGCGCCGTGACATCCACCCTACACCAAAAATTGAAATTCGTGAAGAATAAGAAGCTGGTGGTGGTAGGGGGAGAAAAGGCTCTCCTGGTTAGCCATTTGTCTTCTTTCTCATATATAGATGCTGAAGATGAAGTTGGAACTCCTTTCCAAGCTTTGTCTATTGATGAGCCTATTGAGAAGAAAACTCCTTCATTTGCTTCCTATAAAGATGCAAAGTTGGTCATTGAGTGTGGTGCAACTGCTGGTTTAGGAAAAATGATTGAGCTAGAAGACAACAAGTCTCAGGCTGGCATAGGCTTTTCTTCTGGGGTGTTCAACGCGCAAGGGTTGTTCAAGAGTGGAGGATTCATCCACACCAGTCAAGGCGAGGAAGCTGCTGCCATTCTGGAAGAGGACGAAAAGGATTCTGGCAACTTCGTCATCCCTGGGGGAATCTGCAATAATTGGGTCGCTGTGGATATTCCAACAGTAATCCATAAGTCAAAGTAATGTTCATTGTGTTTAAAAACCCTCCCCCCATGCCAAAAGGAGGAGTGATAACATTGTTGGCGCATTAATACAATGATATTTTCATTCAATAAATTCATGTTAAATGTTTGTTTTTCCAATTATTTTCCCTTTTCGCTTTTTTTGCATGAAATTGGTGATCACATAAAACAAAACAAAATAGAATAAAATCAATCTTTTCATCTGCATAATGATTGCCTTGTTTGAATTCTGAAGCTTTTCATATCCAAAATTATTATGCAGGTTAATCAAACCCATTGAACATAATGATCCAACACCATCTCCCAATTTTGAATTCCCTGTATTTGAAGCGGAAGAGGATGATGTTGAAGAGATTCCTGATGAGATCACCCGTTTACTTGAGCATGAAGAGAAGATCATTCAGCCGCATCTTGAGAATCTGGAAACGGTCAACTTGGGGTCCGAGGATTGTGTGCGAGAAGTGAAGATTGGGGCACTCCTGGAAGAGTCTGTTAAGAAGGGGTTGATTGAATTGCTACGAGAATATGTTGATGTCTTTTCATGGTCATATGAAGACATGCCAGGTCTAGATGCTGATATTGTGCAACATTTCCTACCCTTGAAGCCTGAGTGTGTTCCTGTGAAGCAGAAGCTCAGAAGAACTCATCCTGACATGGCAGTGAAGATCAAAGAGGAGGTTCAGAAGCAAATTGATGCAGGGTTTCTGGTGACTTCTACATATCCTCAATGGGTGGCCAATATCGTGCCCGTGCCTAAGAAAGATGGAAAAGTCCGGATGTGTGTGGACTATAGAGACTTGAATAAAGCTAGTCCGAAAGATGATTTTCCTCTACCACACATTGATATGTTGGTAGACAATACAGCTAAATTCAATGTCTTTTCATTTATGGATGGATTTTCCGGATATAATCAGATCAAGATGGCACCCGAGGATATGGAGAAGATAACATTCATCACACCTTGGGGAACATTCTGTTATCGAGTGATGCCCTTCGGTTTGAAGAACGCCGGAGCCACGTATCAATGAGCTATGACCACCTTGTTTCATGATATGGTGCACAAGGAGATTGAGGTGTATGTTGATGATATGATTGCTAAGTCAAGAACGGAAGTTGAACATGTAGAGCACTTGTTGAAGGTTTTTCAGCGTTTGAGGAAGTACGAACTTCGTCTGAATCCCAACAAGTGTACATTTAGAGTCCGTTCCGGCAAGTTATTGGGTTTTATTGTTAGTGAAAGAGGTATTGAGGTTGATCCTGCAAAGGTCAAAGCAATACGAGAGATGCCTGCGCCCAAAACTGAGAAGCAAGTCCGAGGTTTTCTTGGCCGCTTGAATTATATTTCCAGATTCATATCCCACATGACTTCCACATGTGCGCCGATATTCAAGCTCCTCCGGAAAGATCAGTCCCATGATTGGACCGAGGATTGCTAGAAAGCTTTTGACAGTATTAAAGAGTATCTGTCCGAACCTCCGATTCTGTCTCCGTCTGTGGAAGGGAGACCTTTGATTATGTATCTGATTGTTCTTGAAGACTCAATGGGTTGTGTCCTTGGTCAGCAAGACGAATCAGGAAAGAAAGAATATGCTATTTACTACCTGAGCAAGAAGTTCACAGATTGTGAGTCTCGATACTCGATGCTTGAGAAGACATGATGTGCTTTGACTTGGGCTGCTAAGCGCTTACGCCAATATATGATAAATCATATGGCTTGGTTGGTATCCAGAATGGATCCAATTAAGTATTCTTTGAGAAGCCTGCTTTAACAGGGAGGATTGCCCGTTGGCAGATGTTGTTATCTGAGTATGACATTGAGTATCGGGCTCAGAAGGCTATTAAAGGTAGTATCTTGGCTGACCACTTGGCACATCAGCCGATTGAGGATTATCAGTCAGTTCAGTATGACTTCCCAGATGAGGAGATTTTGTATTCGAAAATGAAAGATTGTGATGAGCCTACACTCGATGAAGGGCCAGAGCCTGGTTCCAGATGGAGTATGGTGTTTGATGGCGCTGTAAATCAATATGGAAATGGTATTGGGGCAGTGATTATTACTTCTCAGGGCACACATATTCCTTTTTCAGCAAGGCTAACTTTCAAATGCACGAATAATATGGCTGAGTATGAGGCTTGCATTATGGGATTGGAGGAATGCATTGATCTTAGGATCAAGCATCTTGATGTTTATGGTGATTCGGCCCTCGTTGTCAATCAGATTAAGGGCGAATGGGAAACGAATCAGCCTGGTCTCATTCCATATAGGGATTATGCGAGGAGGATTTCAACGTTCTTTACTGAGGTTGACTTCTATCATATTCCGCGAGAGGAGAATCGGATGGCAGACGCTCTTTCTACACTTGCTTCGATGATTGTGGTAAAGCTTTGGAATGAAGTCCCCAATATCACTGTGATGCGCTTAGACAGACCAGCTCATGTATTTGCAGTAGAAGAAGTGAAAGATGATAAGCCATGGTACATGATATCAAGTGCTTCCTTCAGGACCAGGTTTATCCGCCTGGGGCATCTATGAAAGATAGGAAGACTTTGAGGAGATTATCAGGAAGTTTTTACCTCAATGGTGAGGTACTCTACAAAAGAAATTTTGACATGGTGCTGCTCAGATGCATGGATAGACACGAAGCAGACTTGTTGATGACTGAAGTCCATGAGGGTTCATTTGGCACTCATTCCAATGGACATGCCATGGCTAGAAAGATGTTGAGAGCAGGCTACTATTGGCTGACAATGGAGTCTGACTACTGCAAATATGTGAAGAAATGCCATAAGTGTCAGATCTATGCGGATAAGATCCATATTCCCCCGACACTTTTGAATGTGATCTCATCACCTTGGCCTTTCTCCATGTGGAGAATTGACATGATTGGCATGATAGAGCCGAAAGCGTCCAACGGACACAAATTTATTCTCGTAGCAATTGATTACTTCACCAAGTGGGTTGAAGCGGCCTCGTATGCAAATGTGACCAGGCAGGTGGTTGTGAAGTTTATCAAGAATCAACTTATATGCCGTTATGGTGTGCCAGATAAGATCATTACTGATAATGGATCTAACTTAAACAACAAAATGATGAAAGAGCCGTGTAGTGAGTTCAAGATCGCGCATCATAATTTTTCTCCTTACAGACCCAAGATGAATGGGGTTGTTGAAGCTGCTAATAAGAATATCAAGAAGATTATCCAAAAGATGGTTGTCACATACAAAGATTCGCATGAGATGTTTCCATTTTCTTTGCATGGATATCGTACGTCTGTTCGCACTTCAACAGGGGTAACCCCTTTCTCTCTTGTTTATGGCATGGAGGCTGTACTCCCAGTAGAGGTGGAGATCCCATCAATGAGAGTCTTGATGGAGGCCAAGTTGACTGATGCTAAATGGATTCAGAGTCGTTATGACCAGCTGAATTTGATTGAAGAAAAGAGATTGACTGCCATGTGCCATGGTCAGTTATATCAATAGAGAATGAAGAAAGCTTTTAATAAGAAATTCAAGCCTCGTGTGTTCCAAGAAGGTGACCTTGTGCTCAAGAAAGTCTTATCTTTCGCGCCCGATTCCAAGGGCAAGTGGACTCCAAACTATGAAGGTCCATATGTTGTTAAGAGAGCATTTTCAGGCGGTGCTTTGATGCTTACAACTATGGATGGGGAGGATTTCACTCGTCCTGTGAATTCAGATGCAGTCAAGAAATACTTCGCCTAAAAATAAAAACGGAATAGCTCGCTAAGTTGAAAATCCGAAAGGGCGGCTTAGGCAAAAATAAGCGTCTCGGTGGATTGAAAACCCGAAAGGGCGGTCCAGGAAAAAGTTAGAGACACAAAAAATGAATATACGTATCCCGCTAGATTGAGTACCTCATCCTGGGGCAATCTAGGCAAAAATTAGGGATTTGGCAAGTAACTGCATCCTGACAAGACCTTTGTTCTACAACTGTCATCCGTCGGAGATTCTTGCTCATTCGTCATCAACCGAAGCTTCGAATACATCAGATTCAGAATTGGTGGAGAAATGGTCATTATGTTCAATGTATCCCTTTTCCAATATATATCACCAATTTCAAATTTGTAAAGATCTATGGAGTCTTGCCATTTGCATACCACCATTCCATCAAATAAATTTGAGCCTTTTTATCCAATTGTTTGCACTCTTATTTGTTTCTATTCGACAAATGTTTCGCATGTTTTAAATTGAGAAAATATCATTGTTTTGAATAAACAAATTTTTCATAACCTTTTTTTAAACAAAGTGAACATTCACAATGACGAAAAGATACTTAGGAGATCCTCAGTGCTCTCCCAAGGATGGTATGATCTCCAACAGGGTAAGACAGTTGTTCATATCCGGAGCCTTTCGTGGTTTATCCTGCTGAATGGAACGCTTGTTGAGATATTCACTACTCTCCCCTTTAATGGAGTAGCGGCCTTTCCTCCCCAGCCGATGTGATCTCCTTGGTTGGTACGGTATTTGGTGGTTGACCCCCAGAATCCCTTTACCTCCTCTGATGGATTCTCCAGTAGATTGGCTTATGCGGTAGATTTTATCTGTGCAACAAACTCCGGTCCCCAGTCGGATTGACCGATGATTCATCCCTTGCAGAGTTTTTGTTGTTTCCTGGTATCTCTGATCCCCTGCGGATTGGATACTCTCTGGTGAACCTGGTTTTCTCTCTTGAGATATAGTACCGGATGTTTGTGTGCTTATTCTTTGAAACTGTTCGTGTTAGAAATGTCTGTCTGTCAGCATTCATCATACATAAATCATGCATATGTGCATATGATTTTCAAACATTCGGATATTCATGTTGCATTCTTTGCCATATATCTTTGTTTGTTATTCCCTGCTAGTTGGTAATGCATTTCCCAAGCAGATGTTGGTGTCTGATCCCTCAATGTAGAGTCAGCCCGTTAAGCAGAAAGTGTTTATCTTTCCTTCCGCACTCCCCACTGAGTTATATCCTCGTGGACGACGGTTTGTTTTCGCTTCCCCCCAACACATATATTGGGATGGGTTCCCCTATTGAGTTATATCCTCACTAGGGAAAGTCTTGATTCAGTTTGCCTCTTTGGTTTGATCCTAAATTGGCTTCTTGTGACTGTTTCCTGTGTTTCCCCGTGGTATAAATGAATGATTACTCAGTAATTGATAAGCATTCATCTTATCCCCGGCGGAGTATGTGGTTGTCTACCCTTATACCGGTAGCTGTAAACCCTATTTCCTCCCCTTTGCAGAGTTAACCTTTTTGTTCATCCTAGTTGATGACGGTTACTTTTCCGTGGTTTTCTACCCAGTATCCGGTAGATGTAATCCCCTCCGTGACGGTTATCATTATCCAATATTCGGTGGTGATATTCCCTCATTCTTTTGGATAATTGCTCTGATTAGAAAATTTTATCCCCCACGAGCCCTCTTTCATTTACCGGTTGTCGGTAATGTTGGTTGCTCCCCTTAAATGGTCATCATTATATACCTAGTTTCGGTATCCCGATGCCTTTCTCTTTGTCGGTCGATTTATCCTTTATTAACCCAGTAACCGGTTGTGGATAATCTTCCATGTGAGTATATTATCTATGTTCTGACGGTAATAGATAATATATCTCATGCACTCTTTGGTCGAAGCCTTTTGTTCTTCCCTAGTTGAGTAAGATTCGTATCCCTGTTTTGGAATCGAATGTCCATCCCATAATCGAGTTTGCTTTTTGCCCTCTTTTCGGATGATGAGTGTTTTGGGAATATTCCCCAATTCACGCCACGGTTGGTCACCTATTATATGCCCATTAACCGGCATCCCTGGTGTTCCTTCCTTCTGCTCCCTAATTATGACTTTTTGTCCCCTGTGGAGTCAGATTTTCCTGAGTTGAAATATACCTTTATAGGTCTTCCTCAGTTGATTTGGTTGATTGATATCTCTCACCCTTATACCGGTCTTAGATACTCATTCTTCCCGAGCGTGTTGTTCTCTCACCCTTATACCGGTGTTCAGATCACACGTCTCCTTGAGCTTATTACCCAGTAACCGGTAATACCTCGTCCCGTTGCTCCCCCAGGAGTTTCTGTCGAGATCTTCCTCAGTTGAGTCCTTAGAGGACATCCCCATCTGAGTCCGGATTTTCATCCGAAGTATCCATTACAGATAATTTTTGGCTGTATTGGCATATTCCCCAATACATGCATCTTCGAGTCAGCTCGAGTTCTTCCATTGATTTATTTCATGGATTCTCTCTGTGTCTCTCAGAAAGTCTCAAGTCGTGACCTGCTCACGCATTTTCAGCCCTTTACTCCCCGGAAGAGTTTCTGTCTCCCTAGTGAGTGTATTACTTTTGTGGATTTTTAGTTTCCCCGGATTTCTTTTCTTTTGTGGACGCCTATCCCCACAGAGTTTTACCAATTTTTTTGTATGCATACATCTGCATCATGAGGTCTCTTAGGGACCAAAATTCGTCTCTTTGTTATTATTTAAGCCAATTCTACCCCGTCGAGACGAAGATTTTAACCTTCACTTCTCCGGCTAGAATGACCTTAAATAGGGGCATCTGTAAGACCCTAATTTTATCCCTAAGATCCCTCATGGCATCATAACATTGCATTTGCATTGCCTCAAGGATCATTAGCATCTTGGTTCCCTTTGCCTTTGGGTGGGACTTCCTGAGAGTGGTTTGAGATCACCAAGCATGCTTGAATTGTATATCATTGCTTTTCTTATTTTGTTCACTAACCAAAAGCACAAAAATATGTCACTAACATCTTTTGTTTGTAGCTTGAGCAATCACAAGGTCCAAAGCTTCAAGGAGATCCTTTGTATAGAGATATGGCCAAGAGGAGATGATAGCAAGCATGGTAATGGTTCCCAAAGCTCTCATCCATCAAATATTCCTCCCTAGTATCTCAATTCATCATTTTGATCAAAGCAAGTCAAAGGATTTGAGGTTGGGTCCCCAAAGAAACCCTAATTCATCTGTGCACCACAATGCCTTGCTCATGAAGCAACCTCAGCCCATGATCAAATTCAATCAAGGGAAGTTCTTTAATTCATCATTTCATGCATATTTGAACTTATTTGAGTGTGCTCAATCATCAATTCATCAATATATGAGTCATGGACTTGAGAAGTTGATCAGTCAATTCATTTGACCATTTTGAAATGCACTGAGACCTAACTTTTTATGTGTTGGTCAAATGGAGATGGTTCCAAAATATAAAATGTTCTTAAGGACAATATGAACAACTTTCATGTTCATCAAAAATTGATTTGAAGCTTGGAAGGCCATCTCCCATTCCAATACATTATAGGTCATTTTGACTGAGACCCTAATTTTAGGTCAACTTCCCAAGGACATAACTCATTCATTTTTTATGATTTTTAGGTGGGATCAAATGAATTGGAAAGATTAAG
Organism: Lathyrus oleraceus; assembly: GCF_024323335.1. Classification (NCBI taxonomy): domain Eukaryota; kingdom Viridiplantae; phylum Streptophyta; class Magnoliopsida; order Fabales; family Fabaceae; genus Lathyrus; species Lathyrus oleraceus. Next base: position 323,121,949 of record NC_066580.1, on the reverse strand, counting down.
ATGTATAATTCAAATGTTATGTTGAAAAAAATTTCAAAATCGCAAAGGAAATACATGTGATAATGAAAGACATTATAGGTCCTTTTGGGTCAAATGCATTAAAAGGCAAAAGAGTCCAACTTCAAGTGCCCATAACTCTTTCATAAAAACTCCAAATGATGAAAAATGTAAGTCCATTTTGATTGTCTTGAATAGATCTACAACTTTGATGTTCGAGGTGTTTTCATTTGAGGCATGAATCATCAAAACAGAGGGGCTTGAAAATTGGCCAAATTTAGAAACCTTGCATTGACATTTTTTTGCACACCACACTTTAAACTCAAAATTCACTAATTTCCACACTTCAAATGAGTTTTTGTCCAACATAACATTTGTTCCTTATACAAAGACCTTTCCAACCATTACCCACATGCTTATGTTTGGATTTTCTAATTGGCATTTTCGAAGAGGTGAATGTTTAGGTTCAATTGTGGAATTCATGTTGAAATCTTGATGCACAAGCAAATTCAAAGCAAACTACACGTCCATTTCATTCCAGACTGAGCTCAGCTTGCAATTGGCATTGTTTTTGGGTCTTGTGCATGATCATGCAAGCCCATGCAAGGATTGTCCATGTTCATGCACACGGATTGAATCATGATTTCCTTGCCACTCACTCTATAAATAGAGACCTCATTCCATTCAAAAGGGATCCCTGATTCAACCTGTTATGATGCACAAATCTCTCCATAGCCATTACTAAAGGAATTTCGATTTTCTTCTAAAAAATTCAGATCTGAATTTCAACTTCCTTGGTTGATTTTCAGAGGTGGATATCAGAACTTTTTCTCTTCGAAACTCTTTGATCCTTGCTTATTTTTTGAGTTCCTTGGTCTGGCTGAAGTCCTCTCAATATAGGCATTTGATTTGTGCTTTCAATTTTGTAAAAACATGAAGTTCATGATGAACACCATCATACTTCCATCTCTGATTTCTCCATTTATAGAAATCTAGAGTGTAAGTGAATGGTATAGGAGTGATGTACGTCACTTCCTCTTTCGATTGATGCCTGGATCGCGTGTTTTGGCGCACATTTGCTCTTCTGCAAATTTGAGCTCTCACCGGAGCTAGCCGGAGAAGACGGTGGTGCTGGCCACCGTCCCAACTCCAGATCCAATCGTGGCCGTCCGTTTCTATTTCCAGATCTAATCCTGGCTGTCCAAACTTATGACTTATTTAAATACCATGTGTGGTTGCATTGACTGTGGAACACGTTGGACGCGCGCCTCTGGATGCTTGGATCTTCCAGCTCAATTAATGAGCTCAGATCTAAGGGCTCTCGTTTTTTGCCATTTCTAATTTCTAATTTCTATTTTCTTTATTTCTTTTAATTCCAATTATTTTCAAAAACCAATATCTCTCTCACTTTTAATCCAAAAATTATTGGACCAATTGCATTAGTCTCCAAATAAATTCTAGTTTCCATTTCTGATTTTTAATAATTTTTATTTTGTCATTTGATATTTTTTGTGAATTTTCTCTTTTCTGGTGGTTTTTAATTCTTTTTAAATAGTTTTTGATATTCAAAAAATACAAAAATATTTTCCTAACCTATTTGAATGATGATGGATCTATGAAAAATATTCTCATCAATTTTTAAATTGATTTGAGATTTATTTGAGATTTTAGTTCAATTAGGTTATTTTTATTCATTTTTAATTGATTAAAAATAGTTTCTGACTTTTAAAAATGCTGAAATTTTTTGTCAAACTTTGTTTGACCTTGTCGAACTTGGGATAAATCACTTGGACCTTTCAAGGTTGATTTGAAGTGATTTTGAAGTTTGATCTTTCTTTTATTTTTAATTCAAGTTTATTTTAATATTAAAAATGCCAAAAAAATATCTTGCTTATGGTTTGACCTCCAATCTTCATCTCATTTCTGATTTGTCATTGTTTGACTTTGACTTTCAATGTCATTTGGTCAATATATATGGATTGGTACATCTTATTTCACTTTATGCATTTTTATCTTTCCATATTCATTATCCATTCTCCATCTCCTTCTTCTTCTTATTATTTTCCTTTTGATCAATGAGTTGAAGGTTGATAAGTTAGCATTGATTAGGGAGACTTAATCTTCCTTGATTCAAATCTAATTCATCTTGATCAATTGATCAAGTGAATGGCTTTGCATTAAGGATAGGTTGTTTCCTAAATCATGCAAAAGGCTTAAACCAATACAAGATCATTTCTCTTTTCTCTTTTTGGCATGGCAAGTTGTTGGGACTTGGTTCACTAATCAAGACTCCTAACTTGTGTTTGTTGCCTACATTATTATTGGTCGGCCTCAGATAGTTGTGACTTCTACATAAGTCCAATTACGATTGCTTAACATAGCGCTAAATTTGCCTTATGGCACACTAACTACTAACACTAACCATTAACAACTAACATTTACTTTTTGCTCTTTACTTTTATGCAATTTACTATTCTTGCACATATTATCCATTTGCTTTTCTCTTTGCTCACTTGAGCACATGTTTATGTTAATGCCATTTTCCTTTTGCTCACTTGAGCACATAATTGTGTATATACTATTGTGCTTGTGTTTTTGTTTTGATTGTTGTGGACCAAAATTCGAATAAATGGACTTAGTCTCTAGGACCTTCCCTATGCAAAGAATGGAGAAATGGACTTAGATCTTAGGACTTTCCTTGTGCAAAATTGGAGTAAATGGACCTTAATGATGAAGATGGAAGAGGGACCAAATCTCTAAACTCACTCTTGTCCATTCTTGATTTACTTCATGGAACTTTTGATGTGTGTGCTTTTGTGCTAGGGAATTCTACTTGAGCTTAATTGGAGGACCATTGCCATGTTCATCCAAAATGAAAGATACAAGACACATTGAGGATCTCTTAGGAGACTTGTTTGATTGCTTATGCTTTTTGTGATTTCCTATTCCAAAGGATGGGAGCTAATTGGATCATCAATATGATCTCAAGAGAGGAACTCCATTGTGGTTTTGTTTCTTCATCCTTTCTCTTTTTGCTTTACTTAGAGCTTAGCCATTCTTCTTCTTCTCTCCACTCTAACCCAAGCCAAAACTTTTTGTGCAAACATTTAACATTTGTTTTCAACATTAGAAACCTAAGCCTTATGCTTTTGATTTTCAAACTTTCTTTTCATAACACTTATTTTGAATTGAACCTAAATCAACTTTGACCACTTTTGTATATACTTCTAATTGATAAATATAACCCATTCAAATTTCTTTTTGTGGTTCCAATGGCCACTTTCTTAATCAAAATCTTTCATAACCTTTAGCTATTAGGTTTGAGTTATCCTTGTGGTAGATGTAATACTCACCTATATCCTTAGTGATGGACAATGAGTCTTCCATGCTTATTATAGGGTTAACCCCTCACTAGCATGTTGAAGTTATCCTCACATGGTGGATTTGTGGTTTGGTTGAGTTTTCTCCCTTTGATAACAAAAGACCTTAAGGCTTTTGGACCAATCAATTCACCAACTCATTTTTTGAGATTTTTACCCCGAACTACGAGGTTTTAATCCTAATCTTTTTAAGATGGTACGTAGGCAATGGGTTTATCCATCCAAACACAAAATGTAAATAAACTTGTACATTCTCCTCTCATCTCTTCAATCAGGTTTGCACAAACAAAATTTTCACAAAAACAACAACCTTTACAACAAGTATGAAAGGGCTCCCTAGGAGTTCCTAGGATGTTTTGGGTGCCTAACACCTTCCCATTGCATAACCAACCCCCTTACCCAGATCTCTATTTCTTTTACTAGTTTTTGTTAAAACTATTAGGTTTTTGTTCGCTTTCTAACCATTCCTTTGGATAAATAGAAGTGCGGTGGCGACTCGACTTGTATGATTTACCTTGGATTTAGTCAATATCTCTAATGGTAACGAATACCCCGCTACAGACATCTTGCGAACATACATCACAAGATTGCTGAGCGGACAAGAATTCCCCTTATACTTTTCAAAGTCAGGTACTTTGAACTTCACCGGGATCTTGACGTTGGGCACCAAACACAACTCGGCAACACTCTTCCCAAATAGATCTTTACCTCTCAGCGTCTTCAATTCCTTGCGCAACTCAAGAAACTGATCTTTCATTTCATCCATCTTCTCATAAACATTCGGACCCTCAGATGGCTCGGAGTGATAAATGGTAACCTCTACGCGAGGCAAAGTATGCACAACGGGAGGTGGCACGGACATGACCGGGCTACATGCCGGCATGGAAGCAAAGGTAGGCGCAAAGCCTTTGGGAAAAAAGTTGGACGACATTCCCCACGGGAATCCGACAGGCATAGCTGGCGTGAAATGGGCGGCAGCATCAGGCATGGTAGAGTTAGCCACCTCTGAAATAACAGTCCTCGCAGGAGGAGTTGCGGGCGTTGGAGAATATTGACTTTGAGCGGCAAGAACTGACTCCATCATGGCAGTCAGGCGGGCGATCTCGTCCTTCAGCTCTCTGTTCTCTTGCTCTAGATGCTCCATGATTCTTAGATGATTGGCTCGGGTATTGTACCGGTGAGTCAGCTTGGCTAAAGCACAAAATAAACACCAATCAGACATCTGGTGAAAACCTGCTTATGCAAATGATGCATGAGATGCAATGCTTGATTGTTTTTATTTTTGTTTTCAAGGAACTTACTATATTATTTGCAAACATATATATTTAAATAGCAATTGCAACAATTTGATATGACCAAAAATCTCTTTTTATTTATATAAATTGGAAAGATTACACTGAGTACAATTTCAGAAACCAAATGAAAAATATAAGAGAAAAGGAGACTAGTCATCCTAAGGATCCCTAATAACAATGTCAGAAGATCTGGTTGTATGCGCCTACTTCCTTCGATTGCGACGAATCTCGGTCTCAAAAGAAGCTTTCATCTGAGTCTTCTCGAGGACAAGCTGATCAACAATCTTCTTCCAAGCAACGGAAGGCTGAGGCATGCTAGAAGATGAAACCTCTAACTCTCTCTGTCTCTTCGTCACTCGGTCTTCAAGTAGCTCAATAAGCGCATCTTTGTCCTTAGACTCCAACTGCAACTCTTCATGCTTTTTGCTCAAAGCACGGAAACGCTCATCCCACATGTCCTTATCTTGCTTCATCTTGACGAACGCGTCTTCCAAATCCTCTACATCTTGGTTAGGGAGAGTTAATGGCTCAACCACAACCATAGACATAGGTCTTTCACAAGGATAAGGCATCTTCAACTCCAAAGCTCTCTTCTTCACCCAAAGAGTGTAAGCTTCCAAAGCTACACAATTTCATGGACCAAGCTCGGATCTTCCTTTCCTATGCACATTATGCCAAGCATGCACAATCTTCTGCTTCAAATGTTGGGGATGTTTTCCCTCTTGATAGAAAAGACCTTCTAACAAAGTGTTATTAGGTTTGTCTCTCAAGGGGAACCCAAGTTGACGACGAGCCAAAGCAGGGTTGTAATTAATTCCTCTTTGTGTACCAATGAGAGGCACATTAGAGAATTCACCACAACTATCAATAATCTCCAAACTGCTCAAAGATGGGTCATACCAAACTATATCATCATTAGTGAGAGACATATGTCTCTGAGACCACCGTAGACATTGTTTGTTCTCAGCAGGTGTCTGAGGCAAGTGCGAAATAAACCACTTGTACAGAAGAGGAATGCAACAGACAATCGTTCCACCACCCTTAGATATCCTTAGATGCACAGAGAAATACATACTACCCAACAAAGTAGGCACATGATTCCCAATCAAGAAAAGTCTAATGGCGTTAACATTAATAAAACCGTCAATGTTAGGGAACAAAGTTAATCCATAGATGAGCAACACAAAGATAGCTTCAAAAGCGTCCACACTACCGACTTGAGAAAAAGCAGTAGCTTCCTTGATGAGGAAATCAGATGGAAACCCAAACAACCCTCATTTCTTCACCCAATGAGCCTCTATCTCAGACTTCTTCAAGTGAAGAGCTTCAACAATAAGATTAGATCGGGGAATCTCCTCCAATCCACTAAAAGGCACCCTACTAGAAATAGGTATCCCCAAAAGATGAGAATACTCCTCCAATGTAGGCACAAGTTGAAAATCTGGGAAAGTGAAACAACGGTAGAGAGGATCATAGAACTACACCAATACACTCAAGAGTCCTTCAACCACATCAGCAAACAAGATAAACAAGAGCTTCCCATGACGTTGTTTGAAGTCCAAGGGATCTAATACAAAAGATGCTAGCTTCATTAACTCTTTCAAGTCGGGACATCTGAAACCGTACTTCTTAGTGTTCCTTCGTCCACAGTCCATGGTCTGAAAATATTTGCAAATAATACCTCAGTTCCCTTGAAATTTTTGTGTGATGAATGTTATGATGCACATGAATTCATGAATGCAACAAGCACAAATAAGGGATCACACACAAGGCAAACAAAGGTCAAGGGATGAATCAAGCCATTGTCAAGATCAATCATCCATTTTGGTGGATTATGGTTTGCACCTTATCAACACCCAAGTTCCATTGATATTGACGAGACTTGATTGGATCAACCAAGAATCAAGGGTTTGTTGTAAGTCACGAGCATGGAGTCTGGGTAAGAACCATCCCAAAGGAGTGAACTAAGGACAAAAACCTGTAGATCATGTTCTAAAAAGTTCCCAGAGTCTTAATTCCATCTATCGGATATTACAGGTTAAGATGACTGACTCATCGACCCATATTATTCTCAAGAGAAACTCGTTTGAGTGTAGTATTGCATAACAACTGTTATCAAGTCTACACTTGAACAGTTTCCGCACTACGTCCTAAATAGGCCAAGAGGGGGTAAATGTTCTACGGTCCTCAGCTTCTCAGACCCAAATTAGAGATAGTAATGCCTAAATACTTGTGTGACATTTCCAAATCCAAAAGAGTCTCCACTGAGCGGATGGATCTCAAGCCAACTTGTTAAGGACTACTCCACACAAGTCGAACATGACTATACCATCCTCCTATCTTAATTGCACTCAAGTTCGAGTTAGAACTTATCTCACCACTCAAAGATCACCAAGCACAACAAACAAATTATATCACACATACATATATACAAACATCACATATATACAAATATATACACACAAAAAGTAGGCTAAACCCACTAGAGACTACTCCCCAGCAAAGTCGCCACTTAATTTCTGTAGCGGTAAATTCATGATCATCAAGCTATGGATAAACTAGAGATCAAATAACAAGAGTCGCCAGCGCGCTTTTATTGTTTCCAAGGGAAAAGGGAAAAAGTACGAACAAAACCCAAAAAGTAAGAAGTTTTCAAATCAAAACTAATAAAATGTCAGAGATTACAGGTAAGGGGGTTGGTTACACAAAGGGAAGGCGTTAGCACCTAAAGTGTCCTAGGTACTCCTAGGGAGCCCTTTTTATGTGCATATGTATTTGGTACAAAGTGATGTTTACAAACAAATAGAATGGGGGGATGAGAAAAGAATTCATTAATTATATTTTTGTGTTTGGCAAGACCTTCGGTCTTGTGCCTACGTACCAACATAAGAATGAGGGATCAAAACTTCGTAGTTCGTGATACAAATTTCAAAGTGGATGCATTGCTTTTTAACAAAAATTAAGTTTGAAAGGCACAAAGGCCTAAAAATCGTTTGAATGAGTTAGTTCTTTTTGGATTTTTGAAAGTTTAAGTCAAGTATATTTAAGTTTATTTACAAATTTGATTTAAGAAAAGAAGTTTGAAAATGCAATGGCATAAGGCCAAAGTTTCTATCTTTTCAAAATGGTCAAAGTTTAGAACAAAATAAGTTCAATCAAAGAAGGTTTTGAAAAAGAGAGGGGGAGATTTCAAAATTAAAGAAAGTGGGGAGAAGATGAAGAGACTATCCTATGTACATAATTAAAAGTTTAGAGCTGAAAAGATCTGACCAAATGGGTAGCAATCCAATAGACAAGAATGTCAATAGAAACCCAGAATTCCCTTGGACTCTTTAGAATCAAGCAACACACCAATGCACAATTATATTATCTTGAAGAGCAAGGCATAAAATAAAGATGGCCACATCCTAAGCTTATCCATTCCATGATCTTCTTCAAGGTAGCCCATGTAACAGATGAATTTCCCAAGTCACGGGTTCAAATAACAGCTCTACAATGATCATGTTGCAGATGAACTTAGAGAGATCTTGAATGATGTATCAGATGAAGTTTCAAATTGCAAGCACTTGGTTTCTCAATAAGTTGGCATAGGCCAAATCCTTTAGCTTAGGAATGTTGCCTAAATTCTAAGTCCATTTGTCCAAGATCAAGCCAACAGTCCACACAAAAGTTTTTTAGGGTTTTTATTGTTATTATGTACATTAATGGTCAAAGACCACACAAACAAGCAAAGTATACACAAACAAAATATATCACACAATATGGTCCAAGTGGACAAAGGAAAAATTGCATTAACATAAACAATTAGAATGATATGAACAATGGCAAATGTATAAAAGCTAGAATTAAATGACATTAAAGTAAAAGGCTTGAAATTAAAAGTTCGTAGTTAATAGGTTAGAAGTTAGTATTGTTTTGCTTTTTGCTTTTCATTCTTAGACATTCTTTGGAAAACACTCAACCCACTTATCACAAGCATGGATCCTTGAACCAAGACATCTTCCAAAGAAAGGAAAAAAGGCCAAGTTTCCACAGAATACCATGAAATAGGGGAGACTTACAATCTCACTAACTAGAATGTTATGCCTTTTATGTCACAAATTTAGCGCTATGTTAAGAAATCATAATTGGACTTATGTAGAAGTCACAACTATTTGAGACCGGGAAATAGAATTTTGGTGTTAATGCATGTTAGAGACATAGTATAATGAACTATGCTCATGAAACATACCACACACAAAAAGAATATGCAAAAGGTATGGCCTAATCTCATCCATACTCATGTTAATTTTTCAATCAACTAGCTTTAGGACTTTGAGATATCATAGGCCAAATGAGATGAATGCATAAAGAAGGGGAATGAGATGAAGAGGGAGAGGAACAGATAAAATCTCAAATTGATCAAAGGAGGACTTTTACCAAATTAATATCATTCATTCATTTTGGGAGATGGAATGTACATTCCATCAATCCCCTAAAACCAATGATATTAATTTGACAAAGTCAAATCAACCTTGACCAAGGCCCAACAACAAGAGTCAAACACCAACAAGTCATCACAACTGGTCAACAAAATTATTTGGCATTTATTCCAATTAAAAATATTAAAATAATGCATTTAAATTAAATACGGTTTGTCAAATTCCTAAAATCTCATCAAAACATCAAATAAGTGGCCATGAGATTTATCATAGGTCAAACAAGGTCAAAGGACCTTGGAGAAATTTTTTCAGAATTTTAAAAGACTTAAAAGTATTTTTAAACAATTAAAAACAAATTAAAAATCAATTAAACCATGAAAAATATTAATAATGATCCAAAAAATAATTTTAACTCGGAATATGAAAGAGGAAAATATTTGAATTTTTTTGGTGAAACTCTCATATTTTTTGGATCAATATTAAAATTAATATGAATTAATAAAAATAAAGCAATTAAAGGGAAATTCAAATAATCAGAAAAATGTGGACCACTTGATCTCTCTCATTAATTGAGGTGGCAGATCAAGTGACCACCAGCGCGCGTTCCATGGTGTGCTTGAGTCAAACGTCCACACGCCTAGTAATTAAAACGTACGCTCATGATTAAAACAATTTAAATGGATCCTATGGTTGGAGACGTGCCAACACACGGTCGGAGCTGTAGCTCCGGTCTTCTTCTCGGTGGACCTCACCGGACTGGTCCACCTTCAACCACCACCAAAATAAAAAAGGAGGACATGATCTGAAAGGAAAAATGGCGTAGATCACGAATATCACCTCAATTTTAACTAACTCCTCACATATAGAAAGATATGAGGAGTTGAATTTTGAGGTATGTCAACTGAGTTGCTTCGATTTGACCTCTAAGCAACTCAATCTTCTTGCCTACATTGGTAGGACTTCAGACAACCAAAGAATCAAGAGAATTGAGAAAGATTGAGAGAGAATTGAAGAGATGAAATTTTCTGGAAAATACCTTCAATGTAGGTCTGGATTCAACTGTTCTTGCCTTGGCTCGTGCTTGATCTCACTCAATGGTATAGGTTAAAAGTGACCTATAATGTAGCCTCATATCACATGCTCATAAAAGTTGAATTGGCTCCCATTCCAAACATAAAAGTTGAAGTAGACGTCTTGAATTTGATTGTGCAACTTGGAAATCTTTTATCTCATAAAAATTGAGCAAGTTATGGCCTTGGGAAGTTGACTTTCAAATTAGGGTTTAGACAAAATGACCTATAATGTTTCAATATAGAAAATGATTTCCAAGAAAAACTAGCTCTAGGTCTCAACATGAAAGTTGTTTGGAATGTCATTTAGAGTAACGTTTCTCTTGGAATAATTCTCATATGGTGAAAATTGTAGGAGATAGGGTCTAGGGAGACCCAATTTTGATCAGATGAATTGATCTGGCCAACCACCATCAACCAACTTGCTAACCTTCAATTCTCTTGACTTTCGAGGCTCATGGTAGATCATATATGCATAAGATGATGAAATTTAAAGTGCCCCTTGAGAAATTTGATCAATTGGTGAGATAGCTTGTTGGAGAAGTTACTCAAGATACTCAGTCAAACTATGGTTTTCAAGGCAAATCACCCTCAAACTTTTGAAGAAAACTTGATCAATATAACATGTAGTAATCAATGGAACTCATATATGGTGCTCATAACCATTCTTGGATTAATTCATGGTTGTGCTCTTTGTCATGAGGGTCTCAAACCCTAGATATGAACTTGATAGATCAATGGAGATCATGCCCTACCTACAAAAGAGTTAGGAAAATGCAAAGACATATTTTTGGTATTTTGGTTAGTAAAATGATAAAATACAAGTATGATACAATCACAAAGCTCTTGGTGATCTCTCCCATAACAAACCCAATGAAAGAGGGGTAAGGAGTATGCCAAGGTATGATCCCAATGCTAATGCTTATGATGAAATTGCATGAGGGATCTTAGGGTCAAAATTGGGGTCTTACAATTACCACAAAAGGGATTTGTCAAATGACATGACATTTTCGTGTATTGGGTAGCAGTGATGTGTTGCTAGATACCGCTCACTATTTATTATGTTAAATACATAATTTAATATAATTGCCAATGTCACGAAAACCTACAGGGTCACACACAAAATGACAAATTAATGAGAGATAGAGTAAATAAGAAACACCGTAAGGTACGGTTCACTTAAGTGAATTGTAGAACATCATAAGATACGGTGCACTGAAGTAGAATACGAAATATGGTAAGGTACCACGCACTTAAGTGTTTTTTGGTATACTATAAGATATGGGCCACATACACGTAAGTGGGCTTTTTAGCTTGTATCCCACATAAGTGGTTATATAAATAGAACCCTTGTGCAGAAGCATTTCACTTGATAAAATTTCATTTCTCTCTCTCTCTCTCTCACTCTCACTCTCTCTCACTCAAAGCCTTCATTCATAGCAGTTAATACTGAGACTGAAGGAATTCGTTCGTGTGGACTGAGTAGAGGCATTGTCACCATTCAACACTCGTGATCACTCCTTAGATCTGCATCAACGGTTTCAATTGTCACAAGAGGTAACAGTTTGTATCATTGATCATGTGCCCATTCGATAGAGGCATTGTCACCATTCAACACTCGTGATCACTCCTTAGGATAAAGAAAAGACAAATTTCATGTGCCCATTCGATACATTTGCTTACATAAGGATGACATTTGGTCTATGCAATGCTTCTGGAACGTTCCAACGATGCATGATTAGTATTTTTGTGGAATTTATTAAAAAATGCATTGAGGTGTTTATGGATGATTTCAATGTTTATGGTTCTCCATTTGATGCACGTTTTAATAGTCTGGATATGATTTTAGAGAGATGCATTGAAACTAACCTTGTATTGAATTATGAGAAATGCCATTTCATGGTTGAACAGGGAATTGTTTTAGGGCATATTGGCTTTGGAAAAGGAATACAGGTGGACTATACTAAGATTGATGTGATTTCTAATATACCTTATATGTTTTTCATTCACGATATTTGTTCTTTTCTTGGTCATGCAGGTTTTTACAGACGCTTGATAAAGGATTTCAACAAGATAACTCTGCCACTGTCAAATTTGTTGAAAAAATATGTCGTTTTAACGTTGACGACGCATGCAAAAAGGCGTTCGATTTCTTGAAGAAAACATTAACCTCCGCTCCCATCATCGAGCCACCCAACTGGACCCTCCCTTTTGAAATCATGTTTGAAGCATCTAATTGTGCAGTGAGAGCGGTCCTAACACAGTATTGACAAGGATGCATATGCTATTTATTATGCTTCTGGGACTTTAGATTTTGCACAGTTAAAATACACGACTACAGAAAAGTACTTTTAGTTGTTGTGTTTGCTCTTGATAAGTTTAGATCATACTTTCTAGGTTCCAAGTTTATTGTCTTTACTGACCATGCAGCTTTGAAGTACCTATTGAACAAACCAAACACAAAGACGAGAGTGATTTAATGGATGTAGTTGCTCTAAGAGTTTGATCTGGAGATTAAAGATAAAAATGGAGTTGAAAATTTAATAGTTGGTCACTTAAGCATAATAGAGCGGGATAAAAACCCTTTTCCCGTTCATGATGACTTTCCTGGTGAGCAGCTTTTACACCTACGTGGGGTAACTCATTGGTACTAAGGATGGAAATTGGCAAGATTTGGGCAGGGTACTTAATATCCATCCCCATACCCGTGAATGAAAAAATTCCATGTACCTGAGTCCATATTCGCTTGGGCATAAACTTTAGCACCTGTACATGTGCCCGGTGGATATGTAAGTACCCATACTCGTATATGTTACCTTCATATCTAATAAAAATGAATAAATCAATTATAAAATATCATCATTTTAAGTTTTTAAGAATATTAAAAAGTTCTCAAATTTTTTTTGTTGAATTATCAAATAAACAAACGCATATATTAAATACATAATGGTTTGACATTGATGCATTTTTTAAAATTTATAGACATACATTTTTATATAATAATATAAATTAAAATGTATAAATATATAGTGTACGAGTATGGAAAGGGGTGGATACTAAGGGAACTATGTCCATACCCATACCCTCTTATTTTAATGGGTAATTACCCGATCCCATATCCCTTTTTGCGAGTTTTTACCCTACCCGTTGTGGGTATTTTTGCGGGTGCCCTTTGGGAATGAGTCAAATTGCCATCCCTACTTGGTATGCTAATATAGTTAATTATCTTGTTGTTGGGTTCCTTCCTACAAATTCATCTAGAGCATAAATTCACAAACTCAAAAGTGATGCAAAATATTATGTGTAGGATGATCTATATCTTTGGAAATTTAGTATTAATCAGGTAATTAGGAGATGTGTTACCGACTATCAGATTGACTATATTTTGCAATTTTCTTATGCATCTCAAGTAGGGGGGACATTTCGGTCCTAAAAGAACTGCAAGAAAAGTCCTAGACTCAGGTTTCTTTTGGCCCACTATTTTTAAGGATGCTTATGATACCTATCACACTTGTAAACAATGTCAAATCACAGGTACAAATATCACTTGTAGGAGTGAAATGCCTCAACAACCTATGCTTTTCTATAAGGTGTATCTTTTGGTTTTTCTTATATTTACTTGTTGTTAATTATGTTTCAAAGTGGTTTGAATCAACCCCCACTAGGACTAATGATTATAAAGTTGTTGCAGATTTTGTTAATTCACATATATTTTGCAGGTTCAGAATACCTTGCAGTATCATAAGTGACCAAGCCACTCATTTATGTAACCGCACCATAGAGGTTTTGCTCTGAAAGTACGAAGTTGTGCATAGGGTCTCTACTTCATATCACCCCCAAACTAATGAGCAGACTGAGGACTCAAACAGGGAAATTAAATAGATTTTGGAAAAAATGGTGCAGTCAAATAGGAATGATTGTAGTCGTCGTCTAGAAGATGCACTTTGAGATCAAAGAATAACTTACAAAATACCAATAGGTATGTCTCCCTATCTACTTTTATTTGATAAGGCATGTCACCTTCCAGTGAAAATTGAGCACCATGCTTATTGGGCGTTCAAGAGTTGTAATTTAGAGATGCATAAATTAGGTATGGAGAGAAAGCTTCAATTATGGCAGCTTGAAGAGCTTATACGAGAAGCATATTAAAACTCCATAATTTATAAGGAGAAAAATAAGTATTTCCATGATAAGATGATTTTTAGGAAGTAATTCTTTGTTGGCTAAAAATTCTTATTGTTTAGTTCCCGCTTGAGAATTATGACTGTGAAACTTTAATCTAAGTGGATTGGCCCTTTTATTGTTACTAATGTTTTCCCTCATGGCGCAGTAGAAATAAAAAAGTGATGGTATTGGAAAAGTTTTCAATATCAATGGACAATGCCTAAAGCTATTCCATGAAAGTTATGTGCTTGAAGATGCAACCATAGAAAAGCTTTCGTTGGAAAGGCCCAGTTACACTACAATCTGATCAGTGAGTCTTTCTTCTTTTGCCTCATTCTTATTTTATATTTGTTTTTTCATTAAGGATAATGTGTGTTTTAAGTGTGGGGGAGAGACGTCATTTACTTTTCTTGTTTTGTTTTCTTCATTTACTTTTCTTGTTTTGTTTTCTTATAAAAAAACAAAAATGCGTGTTTTTTTATTGATTTTGGGGTTGCAAGTATAAATAATTTCTTTGTTCTTTTGACTAAATATTTGTGGTGTGATATGGGTGACATTCTTTGCATTTTTAGTATGATAAGTAGGACTAAATTCTAAAATAATGCATCATTTGTGGTTGATCAATGTCCTTGATGAGAAATTGAGCCTTATAATGGATGACATACAAAAATCCATTTCTTTTTCTTTATTATGGGATTTCGCTCATGTTTGTTAGTCACTTAGAACTTGATTTGACTCTTGTTGAAACTTTTTATATATTGATGAAGGCAATTTGTTTTTTTGGTCTTATTTTTAGTCACTTATCTAAAAAGTCATCCTTGAAATTGTCATCCTTTGTTTGAAACCCCTTTGACCCTATTTATCCCATTTTTTTATTTATAACACATTACAAACCTAAAAGTGGAAAAAAATGTTATGACCCTATTTAAAGGGATGAAGGAGTCTTGTTTGGAGTTGTGTGGGGATATAATTAGTATATTTGTGGTATTTCAACAACTGACAGAAAAAGAAAAAAAGAGTAAAAAAGAAGAAAAAAAGGAGGAATATTCATATCAATATTCCTTATGAAAAAAAAAGAGAAAAACAAACAAAAGAAAAAGAGAAGTGAGAAAATGACTGCAAAAAAGTTGTTTAAAAGTGAATAAAGTGATGATTAGCTCAACTCCCATAGTTCCTTTCAATTCTTTTTTGTCTCTTTAAATTTTAGCTTAGTACCTCTTAGTTCACCCTCACTTTGACCATGTTACAATATAAATAAAGTACTTTTAATCTTTGTGTGCATGTATTTCAAGTGTGAATAATAGAGTATTTTCAAGTTTATGATAGTTGTAACTTTCATGATGTGCTTTGAGTGTTAATAGATAACCCAAACACTTGAGAGTGAGAGAACATTTATATTCCGTGAGGATCTTGCCACTTCTGATGTATTCTTCGGTAAATTGTCCTCTTATTTACTTTGATTGTCATACAAAGTTACTCACTAACACCATATTTCTTGAAGTTTAAAATAAGAATTTTTCTTACCCTTATGTGACCCTGAAAGTCTTTGAAATTTTATGTTCTGTTTTTTTTTTCATTTTTATTCTGTTTTGAATTTTGAAGTTAGAGTTTTGCTCGGAATGCAAAAATTCAAGTGTGAGGGGATTTTTCAGTGTAGTTTAATACTCACTCTTTTACTTTGTGTTTAGACAATTCTATGACTTCTCGCGTTATTTTCATTTCTTTTAATATATTTTTGAAGTTAAGTTTAAATTTGTTATTTATTTTATTTTTGTTGTTTACTTTTGGAATAAATTATATTTTAATACCTTCACACAATGTAAATTATAACTTGATATACATGTTTTCGTTTGACGCTTTCTAATATGAGTTGGAAAGATAAGATAAGAAAAAGAGATACAAACTTCATGTTGCTATCAGAAGCCAACTCGGAGTGCAAATTTGTCAAATTATCAGTTTTAGTTCCAGACTTAAAAAATATATCAGTTAGTCTTTGGGACAAACTTATGTTTTGTGGGCCAATTATAAAAGTCCAATTCTCATTATTACTTAAGTGAATTTGGAGCATTGGGGCAAAAATACACAAATTTTACGAATTAGAATAGGATTTCATGGCCGACTAAGCCCTAAGGTTAATCTATTGTTTTGAGATTTCATAAAGACTTTGAGGTTATTGTTTTGCCTAATTTTTATTCACTTCCTTTTCAATTCTATTTTATGTGCCTTATTTTCTTAATTCGAGTTTCATATAATATGATTGATAAAATTTGATCAATTCATGTTCCTTAATATAATTGCGTGTTAACTTAGCTTATCCGTTAACTTTGTCTAATCTTTAACCATTATGCTTAATGTAGTAAATAAGAATATAATTTGCATGGTGTTGATTGCGCTTGTCTAATCAATATTATAATAGAATAGAAATTGAATACGCTTAGGGAATTTACAATATAATAATCGTTGATAAGTCTAAAATTACCGAATCAATAGATTCGTTAATCATAATTGTATCTCAATTATTTTAATTATTATTGTTTGAAAACTTAAACCCCCAATTATGTTCTTTATTCTGGCTAATTTAAACTTAGAGTCCTCGCGATATAACTTAAGTGTCGCTTTCTAATATTATACTTTATTTACTCATTTCTTACTCGTTGCGATAGCGGATCAGGTTGCTTGAAGTGCCTCATGAACTTCTTAAACTTTCAAACTAATAGATTCATGTCTTCGTCAACATATGAATCATTGGCCTCTACGACTTAGAGTGCGGGATTTTTCTTCTTCTTGTCATCTTCTTCATTTTCAGCCAGCCTTTTTAGTTCCATCTCATATTATTTCTATTTTCCAAACAAGGTATACAAATCCATAGAAGACAAGTCTTGAAATTCATAAATCTTAGTGACTTTAGGTTCCCAATTGCAGTTTAGGTATCTAAGGACTTTGCTAATTAAATATTCTTTTAAGAAAAATTCCTAGAGTTCTTAAGTGATTAACAATGTGAATAAATTGTTTTTTCATGTCGTGAATATTTTTCTCATGTGTCATTCTAAATAATAATTCATAATCATGGGTCAATATGTTCATTCTAGAAATTCTATCTTAGTTGTACCTTCGTAGGTAACTTGAAGGGTGTCTTGCATTTATTTTATAGAATTACAATGAGAAACACAGAAAAAATTATCAATATCGAGAGCGATAATGATAATAATTTTAGTGTTAAAAATGTAATGCACATTTTCTTTGTCCTTCTTGGTCTAAGTTTCTCTAGGTTTGTTTTCCACAACATCATCAACTAGATGTATGGGAATAAAAGAACTATTTTTTACAGCAACCTCTCATACCCTAATTTTTAATCCTAAGATCCCACATATCATTTACATCTTTGCATACAAACAATATCACATCTTGGTCATCTCCCTCTCATTTTTGGGGCTTGCCTTTTGCAAGGATCATCAAGCACCTCTTTATTGATGTTTTTACCTTTGTGTTTATATGTTCATTGCTTATCTAACCACTAATTAAAATAGAAAAAATATGTTTTTTTTTAAGTTTATTGTGCAAGGTAAGGATTTTCAATCAAGAGCATCAAGCATGGATCATCCGTTAGGTTGTTTTTTATTAAGTGTGCTCAACCATTGTTTCTCAAAGGGTTTATCTCTCAAGCATGATCTATAAGGTTCTCAAGCACCTTTCAATCCCATTTGTGATTAAGATTATCTCAAGGTCTTGTGGTTTATTTCTCAAGAAAATTCAAAGTTTCATGTATTTATTTCCATGTCTTCTTCAACAAGTTAAAGTTGGTTTCTTTCTAATACAATAGTTATTCCCGAGCCGAGTCGTTCCCCTGTGGAACTTTATTTGTCCCCATATGGGTTTTCCCCTTTTGGAAACTGCTATTTCCCCTAAGGAATTTCAATATCCTATTTTCTTTGGCAGTTCATTGTCTCTTTGGTGCTATATTCCCCACAAAGATCCTCATATACATTCATATCATATCATAAGCATTTTTACAGCATCTTAGGGCCAAAAATTGGATTTTCTATATTTAAGTCTCATAAATCTCGTCGAGATGAAGATCTCAATATTCATATCTCCGAATCAAATAAACTTAAATAGGGGCGTCTGTCATACCCTAATTTTTAACCCTAGGATCCCACATATCATTTGCATCCTTGCATACAAACAATATCACATATTGATCCTCTCCCTCTCATCTTTGGGGCGTACGTTTTACGGGGATCATCAAGCACCTCTTTATTGATGTTTTTACCTTTGTGTTTATATGTTCATTACTTATTTAACCACTAATCAAAATAGAAAAAATATGTTTTGTTTTTTTAAAGTTTATTATGCAAGGTAGTGCTTTTCAATTAAGAGCATCAAACATGGCTCCTCAGTTAGAGTTTGTTTTGATTCCTCAACAAAGTGTGCTCAACCATTGGTTATCAAAGGGTTTATCTCTCAAGCATGATCTCTAATGTTCTCAAGCACCTTTCAATCTCATTTGTGATTAATAGTATCTCAAATTCTTGTGGTTTATTTCTCACGAAAAGTCAAAGGTTCATGTGTTTATTTCCATGTCTTCTTCAACAAGTTACCTCAAACTTTGAGCAATTTAATCAAAAGACAGGCAAGGAAACCTTATTTTGAGTTCATATGATCATCCATGTACCTTGAAATGAAATAAAAGACCAAGTGCACAAGTTTATTCTAAGAGGTTTGACCAAAAAGTCAACATTTGAAGTCAAGGATCAAAGGATCACAACTCCTTCAATTCTCAACATTTTTGAATGCTTCTTTTTGCATACGAATCTTCTAATTATCCTTTACAACTTCTCTTTACATGACAAGATCCAATTATGCTTGAAGGATCATCAAACATTTGAAGATATTATAGGTCATTTGTGGACTTGGTGAAATTTGACCTATTTTCAAGTGACTTTTCCTAACTTTCAAGGATTATAAATTCTTTGATTTTCAACATTTGAGGCTGATTCATTTTTTAGAATATAATTTGTGATGCCCTCTATAAGTTTGCTTCAAATATCAAAGTCAAATTATGTTTGGAAGACCATGAAATTCATTGAGACATTGCAGGTCATTCTCAATCATTTGGGACTTAGAATTTTCTAAGTTACATGACCAGTTTTTTGTGCCAACTTCAACATGCCACAAATTTGTGCTCAAGCATCCAAATGTAACATTTATTGGAAAATTGTAATATGTGTTATAATATCAACTCATTTCAAAAAGAATGGGATCAAAAAGCCTCTTAAGCAAGATGTCTCATTGAGTTGAACATGGTGACTTGAAACTGAAGAAATCACCATGGTTCGTTTTTTGAACTTCACTAATTCTCAATACAAGCCAAATTACCATAATTTTGGACCTAAACATGTTTAATCAAGTCTACAGAAGTTAATTGACCCTTGAAATGCATGATTTGACTGAGTTTTGATGGATTACAAGTCATATTTTTCACACATTCCGATCAAATTCGTTTTGCATGAATTAAGCTTGATTCCACACGCATTTGGATCCAAACACATTTCCTATAAACATAGAAATCTACTGCATTTATTTCTAAGCTTTTAAGAGCCAAAAAAATCCATACTTCACTCTGAAACTTTTCTAGAAAATTAAACTGTCGTGTTTTGAATTCCAACTTGTTTCAATCCAATTTCTTGATTCCATTAACATTTTCGGTCTTCTCTGAAGCTTTTACAACAATTTCTAAGCTCCAAGACCTTCTAAAATGCTCTAACCAGATCGAGCTTCATCAAATTTTAATCACCATTTGGATAAGGTAGTTTTGAGCATCATTTAAACTCAAACAAGTTACCACAATGTAGTCCTTCACTCCTTGATGTTTCCCTCTAACTTATCTAGTGTTGATTGATCGTGCTTATTATTTAATTTTATTTTTTGTGGCTTGCTTGCTTTTGAAACTTCTTTGAAATTCCCCATACTCAATTTAGATAAATAAATTTGGAGCATGAGTTTGAATTCGTGATGAGGATGCGATCACATTGGTGGTGGTCCCGTGTTCTGAATTTACCAAACGATGAAACTCCGGTGAGGGACCATTGGGGAAGACAACCAGAGTTTATCTCAGGTCATCTGAGTTTGGAGACACGATGTACATTTGAAATATTTTGATTGGTCCAATTTGAATTAGATCCCGTTTTTTATTTTAGTTCATTTCCATTGTGCGCCCCAACCTTATGATTGTTAGATATGCCACGTCAATTAATGAAGTCAGATCCAACGCTCAGTGTTTTTTTTCTGATTTTATTTCTTTTTCTTTTTTTCATTTTAAATTGCATTTTCTTTTAAAATTCATAAAAAAATCATTTTACATAAAAAAATACCAAAAAAATTCTAAAATTCTCTTTTGTTTTTCTTCATCTGATTTTTATTTTTCAACATTTTATTTTTTGATTTTCTATTTTTCTTGAATTTTCTCTTTTATCCTTTGTGTTAATTGGTTTTAAAATACTTTTATGCATTTTTAAATTCTGAAAAAATTATTTTATGCTTCTTATTTTGTTTCTAACCTTCCATAATTTTCTTGGCCATTTATTTGGTGTTTTGAAGGACTTTATAGATTTTCTCTTTTATTTCCCTTTTAAAATTCATTTTAAAAATGTTTTGATGCATTTTATTTTATTTCATTGCATTTTATTATTTGTTTGACCTTTATTGACTTCTGTTGGTCTTGGATTATGGTTGTTTTGATCATCGGTCTCATCAAACTCAATGAATTTTGGGTGTTGATGGGATGAAAACCCTAATCCACCAAAATGGATGACTGGTTTTGATAATGACTTGATCAAACCTTTGATCTAATTTCGGTGTGATCTCTCTTGTCCTCTTCTTTTTCATCTTTTTACTTTCCTCTTAATCAATTGGATAGTTTGTGTCCATCTTGTTCATGATGTGTGGGTTGGTGCTTAATGAACTTTCACCATTTCAAATCTACCTCTTAATTGATCATGGATCATTTAAGGTACTTTGGATTGATGCATAAGCTTTTCCTAAGTACTATGAGGTATGAATTGATGTAATGGACCACTCTCTTAGCCTTTGTGCTTGATCAATTCTTTTTTTTTGTGACATAGCTTCAGAAGAATGATTTGCATATCATTTCTCTAGTATGTATTAACACAAACATTATTATTGACCGATCTAAAATAGTTGTGACTTCTACATAAGTCCAATTACGATTGCTTAACATAGCACTAAATTTTTCCCGAAAGTAAGTCATTTTCATAAGTGAGATTGTAAGTCTCCTACTTCTCATGGTATTGTGTGAAAATATTGATTCCTTTTCACTTATGAGAGCTAGTGGCATATTTGTTGATTTTATCTAAGTTGGATCCCTTCTCATAGGTGATGTAAAGGTTCATACTTTCATGCTTGTGGGTGAATAGTTGAGTGTTCTCCAAAAAATGATGTCATACCCCAAAATTTGCCCATTAATATTTCAAGACATTTTTTCAGGGCACTCCGACTCATTTTTATGACACTGATCTCAAAGGAACGAAGGCCCAGCTCACGAATGGCCCAATCCAGAAAATGGCCCAAACTGGCCTGTTCGCTACACGTTCGCTACACGCTCGCCTAGCGAACGTTCGCTACACGTTCGCTACACGCTCGCCTAGCGAAGCTGACAGATAACAGAAAATTCTGGGCTTCACTCTGAGCCCATTAGGTCATAAAAAAGAGCATTATAAATACCAGCACTTCAGTGACGAAAAGGGAGGGAGGAGAACCCTAACAAGCAAACCCTAACACTAACGGAGGCTAACCCTGAGAATTCCGAGTAACCCTAAAGGAAACCCTGAAGGAAAAGCCGGCGGCAGCAAGGTCACTTCCGCTCAATTCGATCCGATCGGCCAATTCAAGGTTACAATTCGATTACAAACAAGTTGGCATTGCTATTACTACCTTATGTTCTTAATTTGCATATGGCATTATGATTAAATTTATGAAAATATCTTAAGTTTATCATGTGAATTTTAGTGTGTACTTGAATACCTTAAATGATTAACCATATAATTGCTGTAATGAAAGCCATAAGGCATAAAATTGGTTGAAATTGTACTGATGTCAAAACCAGAATCCGCAGTCGCTCGCTAGCACGTCGCTAAGCGAGCATGCAGCGAGTATTCTCTAAGCCTTCGCTAGGCGAGGCAGGCGCGAACCTGACAGTAGCCGACTTTTCTGTTCTGATTTTTCATCCATGTTTTATCATAGCCAGACATTGTTTATCTGATCCTATTACTGTTGTGATTTCTTTTGCGGTGTAATCCTCGATTGCACCCTGATTTGGTGTTCTGACATGTTTTGTTGAGTTTTGTAAAGGTTCACATATCCCAGGAAAAGATTGCTGTTTAGGTCTCCCACTTTATTTGTGGGATACCCTTGTGAAGAGCTGCCTTAAATTGCTTAATTAATTTTAATGTATTAATTTTAATGTATTAATTTTAATGTATTATTTTTAATGTATTGATTTTAATGTGGAGATTCATCCTAATTACCTAATTAACTTTAAAATATGACCTTTGAATATGTGATCTTGGACCTCTCTTTGCTGCCCTACGGTATTACGATATAACGGTCCTGTCCCGCGAATGTGGGGATACACTTAGCAATGGCGCTTCGATTAAATCATCATAAAATAAATCATAGTCCCTCGGGTGTTGCCTTCGAATATATGATTTCGTCCCTCGATGACCCTTCGGTGTAGCCTACGGTTAAATGATGATCGTCCCTTCGAATGCTAAGGTATCCCTACAACTGTTGCCTTCAATGACCTATCGATGACCCTACGATGACCCTTTTACATCCAAAGGATAAAACTACTTACTTCTCAATAGTAAGGACAGTTTTACCCTCATAAGGATAGGAAATGCCCATAACGACCTTAGGAAGGTATAACTCTCAATTACTGGATCATAACCTAAAACATTTTCCACCCCTCACACTTTGCAAGTCCTAGAAAATCACCACTTGGTATACATTCATACTAGAATCATTACCAAGTTATATTTTTCTAAACTGTTTTTCAAAATCAAACGAGATAAACACTTTGTATACATTCATACGAGAATCATTACAAAGTTAAACTCTCTTTTCGAAACATTTTTAAACCATTCACCAACACTTTTCAGACAAAAATATAAGTGATCCAGCAATTAAGAGCCCATGGATAACCATGGATACAAAGGGTGCTAATACCTTCCCTTTGTATAATGTACCTCCCGAACCCAAAATCTATTAAGGTCTTTTCTGTTCTTTTCCACCTTTCCTTATTGGATAAAAGAAAAGTCGGTGGCGACTCTTGCTATCCGCGACATTGCGATAAAAAGCAAAATACCCCAAGTCAGTTCACCGTATGACAGAACTGGCGACTCTGCTGGGGATACTTTAAAAAGAGAGGTTACCTTAAAAACAAGATCACTTATTCCAAATTGTCTGATTTACTTTTAAGGGATTGCTTGGGTATTTTTGAGTGAAAGATCCTACACCCGGATCTAGTGTACCTTAGGTAAGTAGCAATAGATCATCGCGACTATCCGGCGTATACTGGAATGGTTAAAATGATGGCTACGGTTAATGTGACACTTTGGATGTCCTGATGTTCCTCATGTTCACTTGAGGAAAAATTTGGCTTCCGCGTGGTGTCATTAAAGCATTAACCAGACCTTTAGAACCCTAATTGACTCATCCTGGCCATTAGAAAGTAGTGAGATAACTGGCTTCGGTTCCGACTGGAGTTGGTTGATACTCGATACTACACTCTTTGAGATTGGACTTTAGGGAAGCTTCGGTCAACCACTTGGTGTTGCACTGAAGTGGACTTAAAGGAAGGTCAATGATTTGAGATCCTTCTAGAACCCGGTTACTATTCTAGGACAGGTTGAACTAACTAAACTTCAGTGGGGAGGGTACTTACCTATGGAACTCATGCAAGCCTTAAAACCTAGGAATGATGGTTGTGTGACTTGCTTGTGCTTGTTATTTATTTAACCTCATAACATCATAACATCATAACATCATGACATCATAACATTGTACTATCCATTTCAAGGACTTAGGGATTTAACTTTGCTCTGTTTTGTAAAGTTATGGCTCCCAGGAAGACCATCCGGATTAATCTTGTAGCCATCTCTCCTCAACTCAAGAACTTAGTGTCAGAACTTTCCGATCATGCGCAGTTTTCTTCTCAATTTAGTTACCACTGGGTTCAAAGAAGATATGATGAGAGTTTTATTCCAGTTCTTCGACCCTAAACATCATTGCTTCACATTCCCAGATTATCAGTTGGTACCTACACTGGAAGAATTCTCCAGACTGCTTGGGATACCTATCCTTGATCAAATACCTGTCAGTGGTTTAGAAAAGGTTCCGAAGTCTGAAGAAGTTGCCGCAGCTTTACACATGACGAAGTCCGACATTGAAGCTAATTGGGTAACAAGGAGTGGAGTTAAGGGTTTACTTGCCAAATTCCTGACAAATAAGGCCCGAGAATTCTTAAAAGTTATGAATGTTCGTGCTTTCGAAGACATCCTGGCATTGCTAATCTATGGCTTGGTGTTATTCCCTAATCCAGACCAATTCATAGACATGAATGCTATTAAGATATTTCTCACTCATAACCCTGTACCTACCTTGCTGGGAGACATTTTGCATTCCCTCCACACTCGTACCATGAAGAAGCAAGGGACTCTCATGTGCTGCATACCTTTGTTGTCTAGGTGGTTTATTTCACACCTTCCTCAGTCAGCCTTGAAGAATGAGCAGAATTTGAAATGGTCTCAAAGGATAATGTCGCTCTCCCACCCAGACATCTGTTGGTGTCCTCAGTTCAAGGAAAATGTTACCATCATTGACCGTTGTGGTGAGTTCCCTAATGTACCACTCCTAGGAATAAGAGGAGGTATTACTTATAATCCTGCTTTAGCTCTGCGACAGTTTGGTTGTGCTCGAAGAGATGGTCCACATGAAATGATCATCGAAGGCATCATGTTCGACTATGACAACGATTCCCAAGGCCTCCGTCAAAGATTTGTACGAGCTTGGGGCATGGTGAAGAGAGGTACGTTAGGACAGAAAAATGCTATTCCTATGGAACCTTATCTCAGATGGGTACGCGCCAGAGCTCGTGAACTTGTCATGCCATATCTTGCAATCGGACCTCAGATTGTCGAACCTGAAGCTGAAGGAGGTGCTCCTCAGATCATTCCTTATCCAGATATGCCTACCAACGTTGAGGAACTAAAGAGATCCTGGATCTAGTTGAGAGAAGAAAGGGATACTTTCGAGACTCAGTTCGTCGCAGAAAGGAAGAAAGTGTTAGAACTTACCAGTCAGCTTAATGAGGAACGAAGACTCAATGCGTATCTTCGCCCAAAAAGAAGTCGCCCCTGGGAGACTTGAGCTTTCATTGTATTTTTATTATTATTCCTTTTGTAATGGACATTGATCAAAGAAATTAGCAATAAACATTTCTCTCTTGTTGGTGATTTACGCAAAGTTAAATTCCAAAAGTCCTTGAAAACATTTCATGCATTGCATAACATAACATAACACTGCATAACAGGTGTTCTAAAAGATCAATGTTCTCACGGTCTTCCTTCTAAACAGAGAAATGGATCTCGAACAAACTGTCAAAGATCTCCAGACTCAGAATGCTCAATTCAAGGAGATGATGCTAAGCTTATCCAAGGGGCAGGAGGAACTGAAGGCTCTTTTGCTCGAAAAGAAGAAAGACAAGAAAGCTGTGAGTTTCATTAACCCGGGAAGAAGGCGGAAAGGACAGGCCGCAGGAGTCAAGTTTGGAATCCCGAATGGTCCAGAAGAGGGGGCGGAGAATGATTCAGAGGAAGAGAATGCTGATTTCTCCGACCCTGAGGATGACGATGAAGATTATGAAAATGAACAGTACTCTCCAAGAGATGATAAGTACAAGTTGCTGGAAGAACGTATGCTAGCTATGGAGGGTCAGAAGGCGCCCGGTCTGGATTTCAAAAGTTTGGGTCTGATCTCCGATGTGACCATTCCTCGCAAATTCAAAATCCCCACTTTCACTAAGTACGATGGTGCGTCTTGTCCTCAGATGCACCTGAGAGCTTATGTGAGAAAGATTCAGCCGCATACCACTGACAGGAAGCTATGGATCCATTTCTTCCAAGAGAGCCTGTCTGGCACACAGTTGGAATGGTATTATCAGCTCGAGAGCTCTGACATCCGCACCTGGACTGATTTAGCAACAGCTTTCTATAAACAGTACCAGTATAACTCTGAACTAGCACCTACCCGGCTACAGTTGCAGAATATGACTATGGGATCTAAAGAAAGCTTTAAAGAATATGCTCAAAAGTGGAGAGATTTGGCTGGCAGAGTCAAACCCCCTATGACTGACAGAGAATTGGTGGACATGTTCATGGGCACACTGACCGGCCCATCCTACAGCCATCTACTGGGAAGTTCTTCATCAAGTTTCACTGAACTTATATTAACAGGTGAACGTGTTGAAAGCGGCATCCGAAGTGGAAAGATACAGGCGGCTACCTCTGCAAGCACCAAAAGGTCCTATCAGGGGAGGAACGAATCAAATGCTGTATACGGTCAAAAGGGTCGCAACAAGAAAAACCGTGACCACGACATTGGAGCAGTTACGATTGCAGCATCACCATCTCAAAACTTCCAGCCCAAACAAGACAGGCCAAGAAGGCAGTTCACCAGGATCAATATGACCTTGGCACAGGCACTGCAGGGAATGCTAAAGGCAAATTTGATCACCCTTAGAGATCCTCCTACAAATCCCAACACTACCTCTTCCCGTTATAATCCCAATGCCAGGTGTGCATATCACTCCGATAGCCCCGGGCATGATACAAACGATTGCTGGTCATTGAAGAATAAGATTCAGGATATGATCGAAGCTGGAGAAATTGAGTTTGAGCCTCCGGAGACTCCTAATGTCATCACTGCTCCTATGCCTAATCATGACAAGACGGTTAATGCCGTGGATGACGACGATCACGTTTCCAATATGGCGGACTTAACATCTCCTCTCCCGATCATAAAGAGGAATTTATTGCAAGCTGGTTTATTTCCAGGTTGTGCTGAAGATTGCAATCTCTGTATATTCCAACCAAATGATTGTTGGGAATTGAAGAATGGTATTCAACGGCTGATGGATGATCGTACAGTTCTCTTCGAAAAGATTCCTAAGGCGGAAAACCCTATTGAAGAAATATCTGTGATTGCTAGGTCCAAATTTCCAGTGAAGATTACCGCTACTAGGGCGCCTGTGAAGATTACTGTTGAGCCCAGGGTAGCTCCCCTAATCATTACTGCACCTGGCCCGATCCCGTATTCCTCAAGCAAAGCTATTCCGTGGAATTATGGCGGTGATATTTACGTCCATGGCGTAAAGCAAATTGACAATTCCACTAATCCTAATGGCATCGTTGGGACTAGTAAAATTACTCGAAGTGGAAGGATCTTCTCTCCAGAAATCTCACCTCCTGTCCTTGAAACTCGAGGAAAGGAACCAGTCAATCCTTCTCAGTCAGAGACACCGGTCGAAGTTACTCCCGAAGATGTTGCCAAACAAGAAATGGAAGAAGTGCTGAAAATCATTCGCAAAAGTGATTTTGATGTTGTAGAACAGTTGGGGCATACCCCGTCTAAGATCTCGATGTTATCCTTGCTGTTATCTTCTGAACCTCATGCCAATGCATTGATAAAATTCTTGAAGACCGCTCATGTACCTCAGGAGACATCTGTCGATCAGTTCGAACATTATGTTGCTCACTTGGCTATTGACAATGGCCTAGGCTTTTCCGACGCTGATCTAACACCAGCAGGAAAGAATCACAATAAAGCCCTGCATATCTCCATTGAGTGTAGGGGAATCACTTTATCTCATGTGTTGATCGATAATGGCTCTTCCTTGAATGTGTTGTCGACAGCTGTGCTGGATAAGCTGGATTGTAAAAGCATTGAACTGAAACCTAGTGACATTGTGGTACGTGCTTACGATGGTGCGAAGAGTGTTGTCCATGGCGAAGTAGTCCTTCCTATCAAGATAGGACCTCAAGTCTTCAACACTACCTTCCATGTAATGAACATTCGTCCTGCCTATTCCTGCTTTCTGGGACGCCCTTGGATTCATGGGGCAGGCGTTGTAGCCTCGTCTCTCCATCAAAAGTTGAGGTATCCCACAAAGGGCAAAATTGTCACCGTGTGTGGAGAAGAAGAGTACATTGTCAGTAGTGTGCATACCTTCAGATACGTCGAGATGGATGGTGAATTCATTGAGACTCCTTGTCAGTCATTTGAAGTAGTTCCTCCGACCAATCCTGTCCTTAAGCCAACTTCCTGTGTACCCAAGGTTATTCGTGCTCCTCCTGCTATGATTTCTCTGAAGGACGCTCAAGCCGTGGTTGAAGATGGTGGTCGTACTGGCTGGGGTCAATTGATCGACGTACCGTACAAGTCTGACAAATTTGGCCTGGGGTTCAGCTCTGACAAGAGTCAAATTAATGCTGTAGAAGATGCTGACAGCGATTGCGACCTGGATAGCTGGATTTTCCCAACAATTGGTGACAGACTCAATAATTGGAAGGCTGAAGACACTATCCCGATTTCCTTTAGTCAGGAGTAATTGTTATTGTCTATTTTAGTGTTGAAATTTTTTGTTTTTTTTACAATTGAACTTCTCCAAGCGTTGTGTCTATGCCCGGGGCACAATAGCTAATTTGTTAAGGGTTTTGTCATCTTTATAAGCATATTCATATTCAATAAATCAATGGACTTTTTGCATTCAAATATTGTGCTCTTTATCTTTTCTGTCATCTTCCAAACGAGCTATGTTTTCTTACACACACTCACGTAACGAATTGCAGATCCATACCCACTCTGGATCCTGTTGACAATAGTTCTACTACTGTTCATTATGACTTTGAAAATCCGATCTACCAAGCCGAGGATGGAAGTGAGGAAGATTGTGAAGTACCTGGAGAACTTGCCAGACTGTTACTGCAGGAAGAAAGGACTATACAGCCACACGAGGAGTCAGTTGAGACTGTAAATCTAGGTACTGAAGTAAACAAGAAAGAAGTCAAAATAGGAGCAGGCTTGGAAAACAGTGTCAAGAGAAGGTTGACTCAGATGTTACATGACTATGTAGAGATTTTTGCTTGGTCTTATGAAGACATGCCAGGATTGGATACCGATATAGTAGTGCATCGACTGCCAACGAGGGAAGAATGTCGTCCTGTTAAGAAAAAGGTTCGTCACATGCGTCCTGAAATGTCTGAGAAAATCAAAGCCGAGGTGATGAAACAATTTGATACAGGTTTTCTGGTTGTTACTTCTTATCCTCAATGGGTTGCTAATGTGGTACCAGTGCCAAAGAAGGATGGTAAGGTGTGAATGTGTGTAGATTACCGAGACCTGAATAAAGCGAGTCCCAAGGATGACTTTCCACTCCCGCACATTGATGTTCTGGTAGATAACACCGCTCAACACAAGGTGTTCTCATTCATGGATGGATTCTCAGGTTACAACCAGATTAAGATGGTGCCTGAGGACATGGAGAAAACTACGTTTGTGACGCAATGGGGCACGTTCTGTTATAAAGTAATGCCATTTGGTTTAAAGAATGCAGGGGCAACGTACCAGCGTGCTATGGTGGTTTTGTTCCATGATATGATCCATCATGAAATAGAAGTATATGTGGATGACATGATAGCCAGATCTCATACTGAGGAGGAACATCTCGATCATTTATACAAACTGTTCGAGAGGTTGAAGAAATACAAGTTGAGGTTGAACCCGAACAAATGCACCTTTGGGGTAAGGTCCGGCAAACTCCTGGGCTTTATTGTCAGTGGTAAAGGGATTGAGGTTGACCCGGCCAAGGTGAGAGCTATTCAAGAAATGCCAGTTCCCAGTACAGATAAAGAAGTCAGAGGTTTCTTGGGACGCTTGAATTACATTGCCCGATTTATCTCCCATTTGACCGCCACCTGCAAACCCCTCTTCAAGCTACTGAGGAAAAATCAAGAGATGATATGGAATGAGGAATGTCAAGAAGCTTTTGACAAAATCAAGAAGTATCTTCAAGAACCTCCAATTCTGATGCCACCAGTTGAAGGAAGACCTCTAATCATGTATTTAACCGTGTTAGAAAATTCAATGGGGTGCGTGTTGGGACAACATGACGAGTCTGGTCGAAAAGAGCATGCCATATACTACCTTAGCAAAAAGTTTACCGACTGTGAAACAAGATACTCACTGCTCGAGAAAACTTGTTGTGCTTTGGCCTGGGCTGCTCGCCGACTGAGACAGTATATGTTGAATCACACCACTTTATTGATTTCTAAGATGGATCCTATCAAATACATATTTGAGAAACCCGCTCTCTCCGGAAGAATAGCAAGATGGCAGATGATCTTAACAGAGTATGACATCCAGTATACTACTCAGAAAGCAATCAAAGGAAGCGTGCTAGCTGATCATTTGGCTCATCAAGCGGTGGATGATTACCAATCTATGAATTTTGAGTTTCCAGATGAAGATGTCATGTTTGTTACCAATCATGAAGAACATGGACCGGATGAAGGACCCGCACCAGGATCCCGATGGACTATGGTTTTTGACGGATCTTCTAATGCGTTGGGCAACGGTGTTGGTGTCGTAATTATTTCTCCCAGGGGTTGCCATACGCCTTTCACTGCTAGACTATGTTTTGATTGTACCAATAATATGGCTGAGTATGAAGCATGTATTTTGTGACTCAGAGCTGCCATAGACCTAAGGATCAAGTTTTTGAGTGTGTACGGAGACTCAGCATTAGTAATCAGTCAGATCAAAGGAGAATGGGACACTAAACATCCGAATCTCATCCCTTATCGAGAGAAGGTGTTATCACTAATCCCATACTTTGGAGAGATTACATTCGAACATATCCCACGAGAAGAGAATCAGCTGGCAGATGCATTGGCTACCATGTCATCTATGTTCAGAGTCAGATGGGATAATGAAGCTCCCAGGATCACCATTGAACGACTAGATGAACCAGCATATTGTTATGAACTTAACGCTGCTAAAGTAGAAGAGAAACCTTGGTTCCACGAAGTAAAAAGATATTTAGAAGCTCAGGAATATCCTGAAGGGGCGTCCGTCAATGACAGAAAATTTCTGAGGAAGTTCTCCGCTAAATTCTTTTTGAGTAATGGAGTATTATACAAACGTAATCATGATTCAACTTTGCTTCGCTGTGTGGACAAAAAGGAAGCAGAAAAGATTATGGAAGACATACATGACGGTATTTTTGGGACTCATTCTAGCGGACATACGATGGCCAAGAAGATTCTGAGATCAGGGTATTATTGGTCTACCATGGAAGCTGATTGCCACCATCACTCCAGAACCTGTCACAAGTGCCAGATATATGCGGATAAAGTACATGCACCTCCTGCTCCATTGAACGTGTTGACCACACCTTGGCCCTTTGCAATGTGGGGCATTGATATGATTGGGGAGATTAAACCTACTGCTTCTAATGGACATCGCTTCATCCTTGTCTCTATTGATTACTTTACAAAGTGGGTAGAGGCGGCCTCATTTGCTTCTGTCACCAAGAATGTGGTGGCACGGTTTATCAAGAATAGTCTCATTTGTCGGTATGGCATCCCTGAAAGAATTATCACTGACAATGGTACTAATTTGAACAACAAGATGATTACTGAACTCTGCACGCAGTTCAACGTAAAGCACCATAACTCTTCTCCGTACCGGCCAAAGATGAACGGCGCCGTGGAGGCTGCTAATAAGAATATCAAGAAGATCATACAAAAGATGACGGTGACGTACAAAGACTGGTATGAGATGTTACCGTTTGCTCTTCACGGTTATCGCACTTCAGTACGCACTTCGACAGGAGCAACTCCTTTCTCTTTAGTCTACGGAATGGAAGTCGTTTTACCAGTGGAAGTTCAGATTCCCTCTCTAAGAATCATGAAAGAGGCGGGCTTAGATGAAGAGGAATGGATTCAGACTCGACTCGATCAGATAAACTTGATTGATGAGAAGAGACTTGCGGCTGTTTGTCATGGACAGATATATCAGAAGCGCATGACCCAGGCATTTAACAAAAGAGTCAAGAGACAGGTGTATCAAATTGGCGACTTGGTGGTAAAGCGCATCACTCTACCACAAGGTGATCCCAGAGGCAAATGGATTCCCACGTACGAAGGGCCGTTTGTAGTTAAGAAGGTATTCTCTGGTGGAGCCATGATACTAGCTACAATGGACGGCGAAGACTTCCCGCATCCCGTGAACGCAGACATAGTCAAAAAATACTACGCATAAAAGAGACCTGCTAGGTCGACGTACCTAGGCAAAAGTAAGGGCATCCCGGCGAACCAAAAAGGTTCGGGCAAAAATTAGGGATAAACATAAAAAAATGTGCACCCGGCAAGTCGAAAACCTGAAAAGGCGGTTTGGGCAAAAAGGGGTATCCTGGTGGATTGAAAACCTGAAAAGGCGGTCCAGGCAAAAATTAGGGATCAAAGCGTATGACTATGTCCCGTTCTCAGTCAGCTTCATCCAAGTTCAAGGGACTGAACAAGCCAATCACTTCTATCCGACAGCAGGAGATGAGATGCTTGAAGACATAATGGCAGTAGTGGAATTAAAGTCAATAGGACGTTTTCGGCATAACTTTCTCTTTGTTTTCTTGACAATTTCCTCTTACTAGGATTTTTGTCTCCTTGTGCACAAATTGCCTATTTATAGGCCCTCTTTCGAAATCAATATAATTTTAGTTTCAAAAAAAAAATGCTTTTGTTTTACTTTCTCTGTTTTGTTTGCATAAGCGTCCATTGATTTAATTCGAATTAATATATGCATTTGGATATGATCGATGTTCACCAAAAATGCGTGCATAAAATAGAAATAGCGATTACTACTAGGCTTCAGGATCGAGGAGAAGGTCTAATCATGCTTTCCAATGAATCCGTTGCTAATCCTATTCCCCAGCAAAGCCAGTCATTCCCAGAAGAGAGTGGCATTACTAGACAAATGGGTCATCTCTTCCACCCCCAGCCGGGCTTCTGTTGAACATTTCTACCATCAGACAGAAATCAAGCATCCCCGGCTAAGAAAGGGTCATCGATACCAGTATCTCCCAACCAGAAGATTGAGATTTATTTTCCCCAGTAGAGTCCTCAGGAAGAACTTTTCAAACGCATAATTCATTCATTACATCATTTCACAGCATACGCATGCATACATCGTTCGCAGTTATTTTCGAAAGCATAAAACATCTCATGCATCATGACATGGCATGAAGCTAACTTTATTTTTCAGGTTAATTATCTTCCTGATACAGTCCAAAATAGAGAGCCATTCAGACGGACATCTTCATCGATTACGTTCAGATTCAAATACATCTTTCAGATACACTCCATGTCAACATTCATCCTGACGTCCTCCTAGTGATGGCATCTATAAGCCCATCCCAGACATTTATTGCAAATACGACATATACAAATACTATCAGATATAGCCTAGCGTACGGTTCATTCTGATTCAGCTCAACATATGACTCTTTCAACTCAGATGCGATCTAACGTACGATCCATTCCGACCTTCAACAACTCCAATACGGTCTAGCATACGACCCATTTGGACCTTCAAGGCCTCAGATGCTATCTAGCGTACGGTACATTCTGAAGTGTAGTCTGGCGTATGACTACCCCTTTTATTATCAGATGCGGCCTAACGGACGGCTCGTTCTGCTACTCAGATACGATCTAGCATACGATCCATTCTGATCCTTCACCCCCAGTAACGATACAGCCTAACGGACGGCTCGTTCCGCAACTCAGATACGATCTAGCGTACGATCCATTCTGATCCTTTATCCCCAGCAGTGTATGACTCATTCGGATTCTTATCTCATTTTGATTCGGCACAACATATTACTCCCCCAACAAGTCCGATACGGTCTAGCGTACGACCCATTCGGATCTTCATTCCTCAGATACTACCTAGCGTACGGTACATCCCGAGGTGTAGTCTAGCGTACGACTACTTTTCGTCAGATACAGCCTAACAGACGGCCCATTCTCCAACTCAGATACGATCTAGCGTATGATCCATTCTGATCTGTTATCCCCAACAGCGTATGACCCATTCTAACTCCCCAGTGAAGTCGACGGCCTAATGAATGACTCACTATACGGCCTGGTGTATGACCCGGTATGACACCCATGTTTTCAGATATCGTCTAATGTACGACGCACTCTGAACGTCTCCTCATCAAACCTCATGGATGGCATCTTTAAGCCCATCTCCGTCAAGGCTAATTGACAAATGCAAATTTTTGGGGCATTCTAAGTGTTCAATAATCTTCCACCTCCAGACCACGAATGACGTACATACCATTCTAACTCTCTCGGTTCAAGAATATTGAACAGGGGCAGCTGTCATACCCCAAAATTTGCCCATTAATATTTCAAGACATTTTTTCAGGGCACTCCGACTCATTTTTATGACACTGATCTCAAAGGAACGAAGGCCCAGCTCACGAATGGCCCAATCCAGAAAATGGCCCAAACTGGCCTGTTCGCTACACGTTCGCTACACGCTCGCCTAGCGAACGTTCGCTACACGCTCGCCTAGCGAACGTTCGCTACACGCTCGCCTAGCGAAGCTGACAGATAACAGAAAATTCTGGGCTTCACTCTGAGCCCATTAGGTCACAAAAAAGAGCATTATAAATACCAGCACTTCAGTGACGAAAAGGGAGGGAGGAGAACCCTAGCAAGCAAACCCTAACACTAACGGAGGCTAACCCTGAGAATTCCGAGTAACCCTAAAGGAAACCCTGAAGGAAAAGCCGGCGGCAGCAAGGTCACTTCCGCTCAATTCGATCCGATCGGCCAATTCAAGGTTACAATTCGATTACAAACAGGTTGGCATTGCTATTACTACCTTATGTTCTTAATTTGCATATGGCATTATGATTAAATTTATGAAAATATCTTAAGTTTATCATGTGAATTTTAGTGTGTACTTGAATACCTTAAATGATTAACCATATAATTGCTGTAATGAAAGCCATAAGGCATAAAATTGGTTGAAATTGTACTGATGTCAAAACCAGAATCCGCAGTCGCTCGCTAGCACGTCGCTAAGCGAGCATGCAGCGAGTATTCGCTAAGCCTTCGCTAGGCGAGGCAGGCGCGAACCTGACAGTAGCCGACTTTTCTGTTCTGATTTTTCATCCATGTTTTATCATAGCCAGACATTGTTTATCTGATCCTATTACTGTTGTGATTTCTTTTGCGGTGTAATCCTCGATTGCACCCTGATTTGGTGTTCTGACATGTTTTGTTGAGTTTTGTAAAGGTTCACATATCCCAGGAAAAGATTGCTGTTTAGGTCTCCCACTTTATTTGTGGGATATCCTTGTGAAGAGCTGCCCTAAATTGCTTAATTAATTTTAATGTATTAATTTTAATGTATTAATTTTAATGTATTATTTTTAATGTATTGATTTTAATGTGGAGATTCATCCTAATTACCTAATTAACTTTAAAATATGACCTTTGAATATGTGATCTTGGACCTCTCTTTGCTGCCCTACGGTATTACGATATAACTGTCCTGTCCCGCGAATGTGGGGATACACTTAGCAATGGCGCTTCGATTAAATCATCATAAAATAAATCATAGTCCCTCGGGTGTTGCCTTCGAATATATGATTTCGTCCCTCGATGATCCTTCGGTGTAGCCTACGGTTAAATGATGATCGTCCCTTCGAATGCTAAGGTATCCCTACAACTGTTGCCTTCAATGACCTATCGATGACCCTACGATGACCCTTTTACATCCAAAGGATAAAACTACTTACTTCTCAATAGTAAGGACAGTTTTACCCTCATAAGGATAGGAAATGCCCATAACGACCTTAGGAAGGTATAACTCTCAATTACTGGATCATAACCTAAAACATTTTCCACCCCTCACACTTTGCAAGTCCTAGAAAATCACCACTTGGTATACATTCATACTAGAATCATTACCAAGTTATATTTTTCTAAACTGTTT
The DNA here is from genome assembly GCF_024323335.1 of Lathyrus oleraceus. Classification (NCBI taxonomy): domain Eukaryota; kingdom Viridiplantae; phylum Streptophyta; class Magnoliopsida; order Fabales; family Fabaceae; genus Lathyrus; species Lathyrus oleraceus. The sequence goes on along the minus strand of NC_066580.1, from coordinate 323,085,479 downwards.
TTCAAAATCAAACGAGATAAACACTTTGTATACATTCATACGAGAATCATTACAAAGTTAAACTCTCTTTTCGAAACATTTTTAAACCATTCACCAACACTTTTCAGACAAAAATATAAGTGATCCAGCAATTAAGAGCCCATGGATAACCATGGATACAAAGGGTGCTAATACCTTCCCTTTGTATAATGTACCTCCCGAACCCAAAATCTATTAAGGTCTTTCCTGTTCTTTTCCACCTTTCCTTATTGGATAAAAGAAAAGTCGGTGGCGACTCTTGCTATCCGCGACATTGCGATAAAAAGCAAAATACCCCAAGTCAGTTCACCGTATGACAAATGACAAATCTCCTTTCCCTTTTTAATTACTAACATCATTTACTAACATTATTTTGTATTAACTTTTACTTTAATGTCATTTATCTTTTTCCCTTTTATTCTTTTGTCATTTACTTTATGCTTTTATTTTAGCATCTCATACCATATTGTTTATTTTTATGCTCTTTTAGTCTTTGTCCATTTGGCTTTGTTTTTTTTTTCTTTTAAAAACATTAATAAAGGAGAACCCCCCTTTAAAAACTTGGTTCCATGGATTCATGGATTGTGGTTACTATCCTTAGCATTGTTGTGGAGTTATGGACTTAGAACTAGGACCTTAACCATTGCTTTCGAAGCTTGTGATTTGAGACTTTAGGATTCATATGGTACCTTTGACTTTGGACTTCTTTTGAATATCTGGCTTGGTTATTTTGGTTTCATCTGATACATGATATATTCTTTTCTTATTTGACTTGCTTGAGGTTTAATCAAAAGGAGATAATTCTTGATATCTCTTGGTTAGATCTTGCTTCCCGAGCTTTTACTTTATGCTCTATGATAGTCTCTTCTTCTCATTTACTTCTTTAATTTTCAAAACCTTCTCTATTTTTTCAAAAACCTTTCTTGTTTTCAAACTTGAATCACTTTCTTAATAAAACCTTGACTTTTGTCAAGTGATTTTCAAAACTTTTTTCTTAATAAATGCTAATACACCGTAAGCATATTCAGACCAATTTCAAAAGACTTAAAAAAATGCATAACTTATTCAAACTATTTTGTGCCCTTTGTGCATTTTTTCTTTTAAAACTTTTCTCAAAGTTTAGACATGAGTCATTTCCATAGTTGAAATATAATTATCATATCCCCATAGTATTGATGATAATTATTTTTCATCCAAGAGAGCTAGTGGCATACTTTTTGATCTTTATCCAAGTTGGAGCCCTCCTTTATGGTGATGTAAAGTTCTCATACTTGTGGGTGACTAGTTGAGTATTATCCTTAAAATGACAAAATGTATTTTCATTAAAAATGAATCAAAACAAACACTTTTGTTATTTTTACCACGAACTACGAGGTTTTGATCCTCCATTTCACTTTGTTGGTACGTAGGCATGAGACTCAGAAAGTCTTGGCAAACACAAAAACCCATAAAAAAACATTTCTTTTCTCATCTCTCCAATCTTTTGCAAACAACACCATTTTAAGCCAAAAAACACAGATTTTCAAAGAGGTTCCTATAGAGTACTATAGATGTTTAGGGTGTTAATACCTTCCCTTTGCATAACTAACTCTCAGACCCTTATCTCTTTTTTTATTAGTTTTGTTTTAAAACTTATTTGGATTTTGTTCGTACTTTTTCCCTTTCCTTTGGAAATAATAAAAGCACGGTGGTGACTCTTGCTTTGTGAGTTAAGTTAATCAATAACTTAAATCTCAAATTTTTCACCGCTACACAACCCAAATATCACAATTCATTCCTTGTGTAAAGATTTTCATATTCGATTTCCAATAAGCATACCTCTCTCCATTAAAGTATGAAGATTTATTTAGTGAATCGTTTAAAATCATCTTACCTCCTAAGACGACTAGTCTTATAATAGTAGGTAAACTTTGATGTCACTTGTTGACCAAGTGAATTCAAACACAATAGGGGTGAATTGTGTCATATGGGATTTTAAAAACTTTTTTCCCAAAAGATTGATTTTTAGGTTGGTTGATTTTAAGAAATAAGATGAAGCATAAAATTATGCACCAAAGATAAAATGCACAAGTATAAAGGATAAAAATATAGAGACATCACACAAGGATTTGTATTGGTCTGACCTTAAAACACGTGGCATAATCCAGTCCATTCCCCCCTTGAGATTTCTACTAACAACTTTGAACTTTTACACCATAATCAGCCCACTACATTCTTAAATAAGCTTTTACACAAGTTCAATTTACAACATTTATATCACTTACAATTTTACAAGAGAGCTAAGGTTTTGATTTACAATTACAAAAAAATATGATAAAAACAACATATTACACAAATATTACTTTAAGCCTTTAACTTTCCAAACACTAAGATAATGACAAGTGTATAAAAATAGTTTATACAAAGAGAGTGAGTGAGAAAGAGGAGTATTAAATAATATTTTTGGGCTTTGGAAGAATGTACGAGAATCCTTCATATATGAGAAAATTTTGGCTCAAGAGGAAATGATTTATGGGCTCTGGCCGTTCTCTAATTGATTAAATTACGTTGCTAATCGATTAGACCTAACAAATAACAAGTCCCCCATGTGACATTAATCTAGTACTTGTTGAGCCACGTGGTTCTGGTATAATATCTTGAGCACCTAATAAATATTCACCATACAATTATGGTTCCTCGCATACTTTCTCAGTCTGCTTCACTCTCTAGCATATTTGTTGTGAAGTGAGATAAAATTAAAGCATTAAGACTATTATGTATATAGACTGACGATCACATCTCATGGATCATGGATAAGGAGTTATAAGGTCTTAAACATAGGTATGAATATTATGAGTAATATTTATACTGGATTGACCCGCTATGAGAATACTACATAGAATGTTATGCAAAGTGTCATAAGTTATTCTCATGGTGATAATGGTGTATACCATCATTCGACCTGAAACCACTATGGACCGTAGATGTAGAGTCAAGTGCTTTATTATTGATCAAACATTGTCTATAACCGAATGACCATAAAGACAATTAATGAGCACTCCACGAAGCATGTTGAGGGACATAAGTGACCTAGATGGAATTTGCCCATCTTGCATAACAGGATAAATGTCTAAGGGCCTAATATTGAACTGGACAAGGATGACACGGTCTATGTCTTGTGTTCAATATAGACATAAGGGCAAAAAGGGTAATTGTACACACAAGTATTATCACAAAAAAGGATTTGTCAAATCACATGACATTTTCGTGTCTTGGGTAGTAGTGATGTGTTGCTAGATATCGCTCATTGTTTATTATGCTAAATACGTGATTTAATATAATTGCCAATGTCGTGAAAGCCTACAGGATCACACACAAAAGGACAAATTGATGAGAGATATAGTAAATAAGGAATAACGTAAGGTACGGTGCACTTAAATGAATTATAAAACATCGTAAGGTACAGTGCACTTGAGTAGAATACGAAATATGGTAAGGTACCACGCGCTTAAGTGATTTTCGGTATACCATAAGATATGAGTCATTGTTGGTTCGTCAACAATCTCTAGCCTTCCTATAAGAGGATTACTTGCAGGACCGGCTACAAAGTCCTGGACTTAGTGTTTGAGCGTATGGATTTTTGGTAAATGATGTTTTTGAAAGGTTTAAAAATGGTGTAAACGTAACTCTTGATGAGTTAGGAACGTGATAAAAGTAAGGCAAAAAGGGAACATATAAACAATAAAGCAAGAAAGACAAAAGGTAAATTTTGTAAGATTAAATGACTTGTAAATATAAAATGGAGGAAAAGTACATTTTTATGAGGAGATTGATTCTTTTCTCGTAAACGCTTTGATACTTAAAGCTTTACCCCTACTGTAAATTTTCAAAATGCCACCTCCTAGAATCTCACCTTACATTGGCTTAACTACTAGTTGAAAAATAATCGTTTGGAGGTTACAAAATATCTCATGATGCCACGCGTCGATCCACTTCCCCCATTTTGATGAAAAACTACCCATGATTTCTTTGAGTTCCCACGTTTCCTTCACCGCTCAAACCCTTCGACTTTGACCGAGGCTTACAGGTGTCAACCTACGGACTCGTCCACCATCCCGTTGAGGGTGCTCCGACAGGTCCTCTGGTCGAAATTAGCTTTCTCCCCTAGCCGAAATTGGCCAACTAACAAATTGCCCCCTGAAAAGGCTGGCTTCGATATGAGCACGTCGATCGAGGAGCTGGCCTTTTGATGTTCCATATTTTGGCTAATTGTCTTATCATTACTTATGACTTCATATGTGATGATGACTTTTTTCGGCCGTGCGATTTCCAAGACACTCTATCATCATTAGCAGTTATCCCTAGGTCGTGGGATCTCAACCGAAACCCAATAACTCTTCTTGTTCCTCCCTAGCCAGCCACTTGTCAATCACCTAGTGCTCGACTGTACACCTCACTGGCCTATAAATAGTATCTTCTCCTTTTTCATACACTCTTCTGCTTCCATACTCATGTATTCTCTTGCTCAAAACTTCAAACACATTTCTGCATTGCAATTTCTCACACATCATCTCAAAACTGCAAACGTTTGCTTTATTTCACAATGGCCTCCTCTTCTCATGCCAAAGAAGTCATTTCCCATGGTATTGGCCACAATACCATCGCCTTCAAACTTACTACTACAGAGGGTATGAATCTCATTCCTCAACCCACATCATTTGACAAAATTATTATCAAGAACTGGCAAAACCATATGGTGATACCTTTTGTGGTTGACAAAAAGTTGTTGCCTTTCCACGGACCTCTTGCTGATAAAAAGTATTCTCCGAAGACCGTTGCACCCTTTTTTCCTGGGTATAAACCTGCTATACCTCCTGCTTTCGACAGATGTGTCATGCTCGGTGTCAGATTCATGGAGGCGAAAGCCAGAGTTTTTCGATCCATGCTCACTCCTGGAAACAAGGAATACCTGGTGTGGCATAATAAGGTCCAACGAAAGCGTCAAGACCAATGGCAGAGTGCAGGGATTTTTGACCTCATTCAAGTATCAAGGTACGCCCACCGTGTCACTCCTTGCATGTTATTGGCATCCATATACTTCTGGGAAGGCTCGACTAACACCTTTCTGCTTCCTTGTGGGATGTTTAAACCCACTCTCTTTGACGTGGAGGCGATCACCGGCCTTTCTCCCATGGGGGAAACCTTCGATCCAAGCCTTTCGACGGAGAATACTTTCAGGTTTGGTCGGGCCAGCCTTCTGAACTATATCGAAGATCACCATAACAAGGACTCAGTTGAAGTGTCCGACAAGGAGCATATAGCATTCCTCGCCTTGTGGCTCTCATACTATGTCTTCTGTCCTGGATCCCTGCAGATAGCAAAAAGTTATATTGCTCTAGCAATCCAGATTCATGAGGGTCGACAGGTATCGTTAGGAAAATTACTATTGGCTTCTTTGTACCAGGCCATGGGGTTGACAACCTTGAAACTAAAGCTCCTTGCCAACACACCTAAGGCCCTGAACCTGTCGGGTCCTTTATGGCTCTTGCAACATTGGTTAAACGCTACCTTTAAGTATCAACTGGGATACACAATGTCGGAGCGTCTTATGCGACTGAACGAAGATCGACCGATCGAAGGAGCCAGGTTGGCTTTGACGACCTGTCAGGAGACTCTAAACACCAGTATCTTCATGAAATATTTGAATATGTTCATCGAAGCGGACAAATTTTCTCCTGGTATGGCGTCATTTGCTGATAGAAACTTCAGCCCCAAATGGTTCAAAGATCCATTTCCCAGTAGCTCCCCCACAAACTACAGCTCAGTCGAACGCGATATGGATGGCTTTCATGATTCCTACCTTGCTGTCATACATGATTGAACCAGGGTGGAAGGGGTTTAGTTTCATGAGTTACCAACCGAGCCTCGTGGCTTGTCAAATTGGTCTAAGCCAGATGGTCCCGAAGCCTCTGGTATCTCATGACACCGACATTGTCTGATCCGATCGAACGTTAACAACTGACGATCATGAGGCTTGCCTCCGTTTTTGCAGATCTACTAACCATTACTAGCTTCTAGTTTTTAGGTTCCAACAATCTTTCTTGGGAACCATAGATTTTGACGAGTGTTAGAACTCCTACTACAATCATGCTTTCCCAAGTGACCAGTTTCTTCAAAACATGGTCGACTCACTTTCCACTCTCGCCGGCGATATACCACCTTCTCCTCCGTCTGTTAATGCTCCCGAACAAAGAATCCAAAAACCTCATGTCGAACCAATCCGTCCGGTTGAGAAGGAGGCGTGGGATTCCGACGAACTTGAGCCCTTGGAGCTCTCTAAAAATCTCCAATCCTTGTCATTTGGGTCGCAACTACTGATAACTCTGCGTCGAATCCTGGAACAATGGCCTCAATATAGTACCCATTTGTTGAGTTAGCATGTGTACCATTTCATGGTTGCTCTCGTTCATCTGTTGTCTCATAACGACGATAGAACTTGACGTAAAAGTTGGGACTGATAGAGACGTCAATCCGAAACCTGGGAGTCGACCAATAGGCTTGCCAAAGGTCTAAACCCCTGGTAGCGCGAGAATGGAGATGATGAGGTATCACTGTAAGTCGAACCGAGATTATGCATATTTGCCACAAACTTCATCGACATTCCCAATGTTCTGTGTATGGGAACCGTGAAACTGGGCATATGTTACCCCATAGTCCCATGGTTGTTGGTGTCGGTGTTTGTGGCTGACACGGCGTCAGAATTGGTCCTACAAACGCTATTGAAACTGTCAATGACATTCTAGAGCCGGTGTCGGCAGTCTGGGGCATCGTTGTATCTCCCGTCGAAGACGCTTCTTCGTGGGGTCTAGGAGATGTCATTTTTCCACTGCGCAATCGCATACACTTAACAATGTCGAAGTCCCACAAGGTGTGCCAATTTGTTGGTTCGTCAATAATATCTAGCCTTCTTATAAGAGGGTTACTTGCAGGACCAGCTACAAAGTCCTGGACTTAGTGTTTGAGCGTATGGCTTTTTGGTAAATGATGTTTTTGAAAGGTTTAAAATGGTGTAAACGTAACTCTTGATGAGTTAGGAACGTGATAAAAGTAAGGAAAAAAGGGAACGTATAAACGATAAAGAAAGAAAGAAAGACAAAAGGTAAATTTTGTAAGATTAAATGACTTGTAAATATAAAATTGAGGCAAAGTACATTTTTGTGAGGAAATTGACTCTTTTCTCGTAAACGCTTTGATACTTCAAGCTTTACCCCTACTGTAAATGTTCAAAATGCCACCTCCTAGAATCTCACATAACATTGGCTTAAATACTAGTTGAAAATAACCTTCTGGAGGTTAAAAAACCATCTCATGATGCCACGCGTCGATCCACTTCCCCCGTTTTGACTAATAACTACCCACGATTTCTTTGAGTGCCCACATTTTCCTTCACCGCTCAAACCCTTCGACTTTGACCGAGGCTTACAGGTGTCAACCTACAGACTCGTCCACCATCCTGTCGAGGGTGCTCCGACAGATCCTCTGGTCGAAATTAGCTTTCTCCCCTAGCTAAAATTGGTCAGCTAACAGTCACATACACTTAAGTGGGCTTTTTAGCTTACAATCAACACAAGTGGTTCTATAAATAGAACCCTTATGAAGAAGCATTTCACTTGATGAAATTTCATTTATCTCTCTCTCACTCAAAGCCTTCATTCGTAGCAGCTATCAATGAGACTGAAGGAATCTGTTCGTATGGACTGAGTAGTGGCGTTGTCACCATTCAACGCTTGTGATTACTCCTTAGATCTTCATCAAAGATTTCAATAACCACAAGAGGTAACCGTTTCTATCACTGATCATGCCCATTTGTAAGGACCACTAAATGAATAAAAAACAATCGCTGTGTTTTGGATACAATTTTCCTTCAGTGGTATTAGAGCCACTTACGAAACCATGCATCTGATAGCTGTTTATTTTTTGTATTTTTTGTATTAATACGATTAAAAGACATAATGAATTAAATAATAAACGAGTAATTAAATTTGGCATCATGTGTGTACGATTTTGATGATTGATGTTGAATATGCTTCGGAATCCGACGTTAGTATGGTAAAGCAATGATACATCGATCGTCCATAGGTTACATAAATGAGATCGATCAATATATATATATATATATATATGATATAAGTAATTCTGATGCAAAATATGGTATATATGATATATTGTTTCTATTTCGTTCATTCAAACACTTAATGATTGTTATTCCTTTGAGCGATTAATGGTCATTTGCTTCGGAATCCGACATTAGTATGGTGAAGCAATGTGTGTTGATCAATCATACTAAATTATCAATCGGGGTGTGTTTGACGATATGAAATTGTTGTATTATGGTTCATGACGGTACAAGGGTTGTGTTTTCAAAGAGTTATGTGATTCGGGTTGTGACTGCACAAGAGTTGTGCTTTAAAATATCAAGTGTTAATGCGAAAAACAACGTCGATTTCAAATGAATTATTCATTAAAATTTTGTGTCGGGGAGTTGCCCCTAACAACCCCGCAGGGGGTGCTGCCCCCTTGACCCCCGTCCGCTGACCCGACAGCGGAACCCCGACTAACTCTACGTAGTGTGATCAATCTCCGAAATTTAATTTGGTTTATTTAATTAACAAAATTTAAATTAATCATAATAATGTGTTTATTATTATTATCTTGTGGTGATCAGTTATGACCTTAGTTTTACTTTATTTTATTTTTGGGATTTTAAAATACGACATGTGTGACGTGCCTCTCTTTTAATCTCTTAATGTAAATTATTTTCTCATATCACTTCCTCGTATGTAAAATGAGTTTTTTTTATGTAATGTAATGTTACGAAGAAAGAGAATAATACAATATCAAAGGAGGACAACCTTGGAGATCTTGCTTGGAGAAGCTTAGATCATTATGAGGTTAGCTTAGGTTCTCTCATTGGCTTGGGAGAACAATGCGCTAGGGGTCATAACTGTTTCATTTTGTATGTATGTTAATGCATGTGAATATATGTTAATGCATGTGAGAGACAATTTATATAATAAATAAGCCGGTGAGATCAAAATAATTGCAAATTCCCTCATATTAAATATTAAGTTTATGCTTTCCAAGGTTTAGCACTAATCAAGACTACTATCGAATAATGTAGGTTTCGCCTACGCGAGGTGCATGTTCTATATTAGTAAGGTGTGATAGGATAATTGTAATATCCAATTTATAAAAAAAATGGGTCAAACTTAACTAAACAAATTATAATAAGATTATATACGTTTAGAAGCAAGAGTTGGAAATGATCCATATGAAGGAGTTATTCACCTAACTAAAATATTCAAGAGTTGTATTAGATACAATTGGAAGGAGTTTTTACCTAAATAACCTAGTTTTGTATAATCCGCCTAAGCGGACTTAAAACAAAGTTAAATGTGGATCTCGACCCACTAGAAAATCTTCCAATGAGATTTCCCGAATCAAATGGTGAGAGTAATTTATTTTGAATAAAATAGTGGAAGCATATTTGTAGCGGGGTATTCGTTACCATTAGAGATATTGACTAAATCCAAGGTAAACCATACAAGTCGAGTCGCCACCGCACTTCTATTTATCCAAAGGGATGGTTAGAAAGCGAACAAAAACCTAAAAGTTTTATCGAATCAAAAACTAGTAAAAATGTCAGAGATCTGGGTAAGGGGGTTGGTTATGCAATGGGAAGGTTTTAAGCACCCAAAACATCCTAGGTACTCCTAGGGAGCCCTTTTCATAAGTCTTGTTCTAGTCTAAAGGGTGTAGGTATATCTAAAGTACTATTTACTAAAAGGAAGGTTAAAAGAAAATGACTCGCAAGGATGTCGCATCCACTGCCTACGGATCTCATCTGAGTATGAGAATCAGAGTCTTCGTAGCTCGGCTACCTATGGGTTAAAGAGAAGTGTGCTCGGTAAGACGTCGCGTCTTATTCCTACGTATCTCATCTGGAATGAGAATCAGAGCAAAACATAGTTCGGCTAACTACGGGAACAAGGGTCTCGATTGCAACTAGGGCAAGAGAAAGGGAAGGTCTCGATCGCAATGAGGGCGAGAGAAAAGAATCGCAGCAAGGGCGAAAGCAAACAAGGATTAGTTGTTAGTCGTCATTCAAACTCGGCAAGACATCACATCTCGTGCCTACGTATCTCATCTGAACATGAGAATCAGAGTTGTCGTAGTTTGACTAAACTAGGGGTTAAGGATTGCCATCTGAACATGGACTTACAAAAGGGGACACCAGCTGTGTGAAAGGAAAGTGGGCAATGCGTTCATGTCCTAGCAGTAGGTGTCGCAGCTCGCTGAATCGAGTCTTAGGCAGTTACCTCTTTGCAATAGAACGGACTGACATGCCACAAGATCGGAGACGCACGGAAGGTCTAAAAGTGGGGAAGCTCTGCTCTAGAGTTATCATGCAATATGGACCTATGTGTTAGGATTTACAAAGGGGAACATTTACCTAATGTTAGCATGCAAAGAATAAGGGAATTCTACATATGTTATCATACAAAGGGTTCTACCTAATGGGTGCTACCTAAACGGAACAAGAGTCGACGGATGGAACGCGGAGAGGAGTTACGGATAAGGGTAGATGGTGATGCCAGAGGCAATCGACTTACAGGTAGATGGTGATGCCCGAGGCAATCGACTTACAAGAGGGTGGATGAATGTGTGTTGGTTCTGTTAAGTTTTGAAAATGATTACTCGACGTTGGATCGAGCTTTTGGTCTTATTTTGAAATGGTTATCGGATGTTCGTTTTAATTCTTGTATTAATAGGTGACTAAAGAAATAAAGAAATAAATATTATACACTTTATGGGAGAGGGGTACATTTGTTATGAATGGGGATTGTTCATGGCAAACAAACAATAAGAATATATGCCTCATACATCATACAAGTAGGCAACAATTATCAATCAGACCGGATAAATAAACAATATATAATCAAACCAAAGAATCAAATAATGGAGCATTTAAACAATGCATGGGAGTATGAACATGTTAAATAATCAAGCAATAGAAAGCATGAATGAGAGAAACAAGTATAAAAGATAACAGATGAATCAAACAGATGAAAATATGCACACGAAGGGTCTACTGAATAATTTAATCAGGAAATGAGGTAAGGACCAAATAAAATCAAGGTAAAAGGCCTCTAATACATGGCATATGAGATGAACGAGGGAGGATCAAAAGATCTCTTCAATTGCCATAAGTAATCCCTAAGTCAAACATCGATCATAAAGAAGTCAACTGAAAATTCAAGTCAACTTAAAAAATAACAAATAAATAGCAAATTAATCAAGAAAATTATGAAAAATTAAACTAAATAAGGTCGGGTCAGGACATCATCATCCCCAAAAATATTTTAAAAATAATGAAAATTGGCACGTGAATTAATTAAAACAAAACATAGGTCAAACCAAAAGTCAATTAATAAGACTAGGTTAGAAATAAATCAAGAATAAATAGTATTTTAATCAAGAAAATTATGAAAAATTAAACTAAATAAGGTGGGGTCAGGACATCATCATCCCCCAAAAATATTTAAAAAATAATGAAAATTGGTACGTGAATTAATTAAAATAAAACAGAAGTCAAATTAAAAGTCAACCAACCAAACTAGGTCAAAAATAAATCCAAAATAAATTTAAAATGTGAAATAAATTCCAAGAAAAGGTCAGTTTGACCATGAAACAGTGGTCAACCTTCATCCCAAAAATAAAATGCTAACAATAATTTTAAGTCAAAAAAATAAAATCAATAAAACAAAGTGTGTTAAAATGGACCATTTAGAATAAATAATTAAAATAAAATATTATTAAAAAAATACCAAAATAAAAATTATATAAAATTAAATAAAATGTTAAGAAAAGTGAAAAATATTTTTGGGTAATTTTATGGACGAAGAAAATATTTTCAATAAGAAAAAGAAATATGAAAATGGAAGGATTAATGGTGATGAACATGGTAAGCAAGCGTAGATATATCAAAACATGGCCATGGAAGAGATGATTACCTAATGGAAAATAGATGGAATCTGATATGTGATGAAACTTTGCCTCCTTGCCACGAAATTCCAATGCTCCTTTAGGGTTAGGGTTTCAGCTTCTTAAATAGGGTGGATTAGGTGTTCTCATGGGCTTTTTAATAAGTGATTTATCCATAAGAATAAAAGTGTGAAGTGAGGTGTAAAATGTTGTTATTTTGGGCCAAACTTAAGTGAATGGATGTCCAATGCATGGCCAAAAGAGGTAAAAAAACGTGACTGGTTTGTGCAGCATGCTTAGAAAATCTGATTGGGCCAGCCAGGCCCAAAATCTGCCTAGAAAATCAAGTCATGGTGCCCACTTTAAATGAATGTATCTCTCAAACCATGGATCCAAATGAGATGATTCCAAAAGTATGTGAAAGAGGACATGGCAAGGTACAATTATTGTGAAGAAAGTATTTTCAAATAATGCCTTGAAGTGCAAGAAAACTGGCCAAGAAGTCTTGACAAATTTTGGACTTAGAAATTTTTCTAAGTGTCCTAAAAAATTGTCTCACTTTGACTAAGCATAACTTTCTAAATTTTAATCCAAATGGAGCAAACTTTATATCTCTAGAAAGCTTGGAACAAGAGGAACAACTTTCATGTTGGATAAATTTTCAAATGGAGCTTTTATCTTGATGGAAAATAGGCTTAAATTGAGTGCAACAATCATGAAAACTTGCCCTAAATGGAAAGTCAACCATTTCCAAATTAAGTAACTTTTCCAATTCCTGATTAAATGATGAATCCATGACCCAACCTTGATAAAATTTCACATGTAGGCTCCCGTAGGCATGAATTTTGAGATTCCACTCTCAAAATGTCAGGAGTTGACTTTTCTGGCCCTACGGTTGACTTTTCCCAAACTGTCTGATTCCCGATTCCATTGATCAATTGAAGCACTTCTGGCTCAAATAAAAAGGTGATTTTTTGTATCTAGACCCTTATGGACATATGGAGGGCCATGGAAAAGAGTTTCACCCAAAGAATCAAAAATAAACTGATTTTATACCAAACCCTAGTTTTAGGGCAAAATTGATCGGGAATTGATTGCACTGCTTGCCAATGGATCTTTTTGAGATAATTGTGAATCTTCCTAGGCCAAGATGCCTCTCTAATCATGACATGGATGAGCCCCTCTACTTCCAACCAAACATTGCCTGTTGCGGGTAGCCATGAAACCCTAATTTCTAATTAAATCCAGATGAGCACTCTGATAGCTCTGAATCTTTCACTGATGAACTGAGGAACAAAATAAGATACCTAGAGCCACCTGAGACCCTTGAGACTTGTATACTTAGAGAATAAAGTCCAATTCTCAATCTTGCTTTGTGTGGGCTTTTACTGTTAAGGAGTGATCAATCGAAACCTGATTTCCCAATCATTAATGCAGTATGCAATGAGTATGACCTAGTAGGATGCTAATGAAGTGTAAAACATAATCCCATGCTTCCAGGAAAAATGAAGGGTAAATTTTGGGGTATTACAGCTGCCCCTATTCAATCAACTAGAAACCCGAAAGGAAGATAGCAACGACTTTCGCACTTTCGAGGTATCAAGTGATTGAATACGATAAAAGCCCAAAAATTTACACTTAAGTGAAAAAATGAAGTAACAATGCCTGTCAGAATCGGCCAAGAGGTGGTCTTGAAAAAGAATCTGTCTGGTACGGTGAGAGTCGGTCTGAACACCGAAACAAGGAATGTTAGCCTGAATACCAAAATAAATGGTAACACAGAAATAACCATGGCCTGAATGCCGCTCATCAATCTGAATACTGGAAATGACTTCGATCTGAGTATCGGACGATACTTGATTATCAAACATCGGTCTGAATACCGGAAAATTGGCCTGAATGCCACAAGTTGCATCGACCTGAATGTCGGAAACTTCTTCGATCTGAACATCGGAAAACTGGCCTGAGTGCCACTTCGGTCTGAATACCGGAAAACTGGCATGAATGCCACAAGTTGCATCGACCTGAATGTCAGAAACTTCTTCGATCTGAACATCGAAAAACTGGCCTGAATGCCACTTCGGTCTGAATATCAGAAACTTGGCCTGAATGCCACAAGTTGCGTCGACCTGAATGTCGGAAACTTCTTCGATCTGAATATCGGAAAACTGGCCTGAATGCCACTTCGGTCTGAATACCGGAAACTTTCATGCCTAACAGCATCGGCAGAAATAGGGAAAATGATAATTGAGTCGGCGCGTGGGCCAACGACCCCTGCTGGGAATAATAAAGATAAGTCATGAACAATCTTAAGTCTGAGTACTGGAAACAACTTCTGGCTTATCACTTGGGATACCGAGAATGCCTTATGCTTTACATGCGTATGTTTGAATTTTTCAATGGCGTAATACTCCATGAAAATGGAAATGCTACGCAATTTGGGAGGATGCAATGCAATATGATTCTACATGCAGGGATGCGAAATGCTTTAGAGAGAACGCCAAGCTGAGGCAAGGAATTCTACTGGGGAAATGATCACCATCTTCTGGACCCTGGAAAGGCTGTTGGAGATGCACAGCACAAAGAACTCTTTGGGGAAATGTCCCGCCACACGGTGTTCTGGCAATAACAAAATACTGAGACTCTGACTGGGGATAGAATGGCACTGAAAACTTGTTGCTGAGGAAAGCGATAGTGGTTCTAGCAACCATAATCTGTGAGAGAGGCGACTCAGCAGGGGAAGCAAACACTGATACGGTACCAAGATTCTGCTTCAAGGAAAGAGACCATGGGTCTAGCGTCGAGATCATCGATCTGGCATCGAACTCTGAGGAGCAGCCGCTTCTGCTGGGAAGATACAGTCTGGCACTGTCAACTCCGTTGGGGATATACAGTCTGACACTGTCAACTGTGCTGGGGATATTCAGTCTGACACTGTCGACTCCGCTGGGGATATACAGTCTGACACTGTCGACTCCGCTGGGGATATTCAGTCTGACACTGTCGACTCCGCTGGGGATATACAGTCTGACACTGTCGACTCTACTGGTGAATGTATAATCTGAAACAAATGTTTGGGGAAGTACATCAGTGAGAGTCTGCTGGGGATTGAAGAATCCAACGCTCGGACCAACTCTACAGGGATAAGATACCAAATTCCAACTATTGAGGAAAAACATCCGCGATCATTTGATGGGGACCTTAAGGAAATGCCCCGAGTGTACCTGTTCTGAATAGACGGTCCAAAGCACTTAAAATTTACAGCAATTTTCAATGTTTATTAAGCACGTACCTGTAAAGCTCTTATGTTTCATGATGCAATGTTTATCAAAAATTCGGACGTCATTTTTGCAAACAAAACAGTAAAATGAAAATGAACACAAAGATGTACTGAATAACATGATTTTATTGATTGAGTGGCCTCTGAATAGGTATTTACATCAGGAAGCAATCCCTAGAAAGAGGTTATTGCACAACAGATAAAAACATAAATTAATCTAATGGCAATGTGAAATGGATTTCTATCGGGTTCCAATTCTGCTATGATTCGCTCGTCTTCAAGATCCTCCAGATGATCATCTTTCCGAAAAAGGTGATTGGACTGTTTCCTATCCTTCGGAAGTTTCCGGTTATCGACACGAGATGATATTCAGAACTACTCAGAACGTAGCCATTCTCTTAATCCCTAACTTTTTCCTGGATCGCCCTTTCGGGTTTTCAATCCACCGGGATACCCATTTTTGCCTAAATTGCCCTTTCAGCTTTTCAACTTACCGGGTGTACAATCTTTTCATTTTTTAATCCCTAACTTTTTCCCGAACCTTTTTCATTTTCTTGGTTCGCCGGGATGCCCATTTTTTTTCCTAGACTATTCTTTTTATCGTCCAGCGGGTCTATTTTATGCAAAGTATTTTTTAACTGCGTCTGAGTTCACAGGGGAAGTGAAGTTTTCACCATCCATCGTTGCAAGCATTAAGGCTCCACCATCAAAAACCTTGGTGACAATATACGGTCCATCATAGTTAGGAGTCCACTTGCCCTTGTGATTTGTCTGAGGAGGAAGGATCCTTTTCAACACCAAATCTCCAACTTGGAAGCATCGAGGACGCACTTTCTGATCAAAGGCTTACTTCATCCGACTCTGATACAACTGCCCATGACAAATGGCTGCCATTCGCTTCTCTTTGATAAGACTCAACTCATTGAACCTTGTCTGAATCCATTCAGCTTCGTCTAACTTGACATCCAACATGACTCTTAGAGAAGGAATCTCCACTTCAACAGGTAGGACTGCTTCCATACCATACACAAGGGAATAAGGGGTTGCCCCGGTCGATGTACGTACTGAAGTACAGTACCCATGCAAGTCAAAGGGTAGCATCTTCATTATGTTCTTATTTGCTGCCTCAACAACACCGTTCATCTTAGGACGATAAGGGGAAGAGTTGTGATGTTGAATGTAGAAGTTCTTGCACAACTCTTTCATCATTTTGTTATTGAGATTAGAACCATTATCAGTAATGATTCTTTCGGGAATCCCATAACGACAAATGATTTCTTTCTTGATGAACCGGGCAACCACATGTCTGGTGACCTTCGCAAATGACGCTGCTTCGACCCACTTGGTGAAATAGTCGATGGCAACAAGGATGAAGCGATGCCCATTGGAAGCAGTCGGCTCAATCTTTCCAATCATATCAATGCCCCACATAGCAAACGGCCACGGCGAAGACATCACATTCAGAGGATTTGGCGGCACATGCACCTTATCAGCATAAATCTGGGATTTATGACACTTCCGAGCATATTTGAAACAATCAGATTCCATGGTCATCCAGTAATAACCCGCTCTCAACAATTTCTTAGCCATTGCATGTCCGCCGGCATGAGTACCGAAGGAGCCTTCATGAACTTCCTGCATTAACATGTTCGTTTCGTGTCTATCCACGCATCTGAGCAAAACCATGTCGAAGTTCCTCTTATACAGCACATCGTCTTTGTTCAAGAAGAAACTTCCTGCCAATCTTCTCAAAGTCATTCTATCATTGTTGGATGCCCCTGCAGGGTACTCTTGATTCTTCAGAAAGCACTTGATGTCGTGATACCAGGGCTTGTCATCAACTACCACTTCAGCAGCAAACACATACGCGGCCCTATCAAGGCGCATAACATCAATCCTGGGAACATGGTTCCACCGAATCACCTTGATCATGGAGGATAGAGTAGCAAGAGCATCTGCCATCTGGTTCTCATCACGAGGTATATGATACAGCCTTACTGTTGTGAAGAAAGTCAACAGTCTTCTCGTGTAGTCTCTATAGGGGACTAGATTAGGCTGGAGAGTATTCCAATCACCATTCACTTGATTGATCACTAGAGCTGAATCTCCGAAGATGTCCATAGTCTTGATTCTCAAATCAATGGCTTTCTCGATACCCAAGATACAGGCCTCATACTCAGCTTCATTATTGGTGCATTCAAAAGTCAGACGAGCGGTGAAAGGCATGTGGGCACCTTTCGGAGTGGTAATGACAGCACCAATTCCACTTCCTTTGGCATTGACGGCCCCATCAAACATTAAAATCCACTTTTCATCTGGATCAGGTCCCTCCTCAACAACTGGCTCTTCACAGTCTTTCATCTTGAGGAACATGATGTCTTCATCCGGAAAATCAAACTTCATCGTCTCATAATCATCAATCGGCTGCTGAGCAAGATAGTTTGACAGAATACTCCCTTTGATGACTTTCTGGGATGTATACTGGATGTCGTACTCTGTTAGTACCATTTGCCAATGAGCTACCCATCTGGTGAGAGCTGGCTTCTCAAATATATACTTAACTGGATCCATTTTGGAGATCAGTAAGGTCGTGTGAGTCAACATGTATTGTCTCAATCGCTTAGCAGCCCATGCAAGTGCATAACATGTCTTTTCAAGCATTGAGTATCTCGACTCGCAATCTGTGAATTTTTTACTCAGGTAGTAGATGGCATGCTCTTTCCTACCTGTCTCATCGTGTTGACCGAGAACACAACCCATGGAATTATCGAGTACTGTCAAATACATAATCAGCGGTCTCCTTGGGACTAGAGGCATAAGGATAGGAGGATTCTGCAAATACTCTTTTATTTTTTCAAAAGCCCTTTGGCAATCATCATTCCACCTGATAGCCTGATCTTTTCTCAACAATTTGAATATTGGCTCACACGTGGCTGTTAGGTGAGAGATGAACCTTGCAATGTAGTTCAACCTTCCTAAGAAACCATGGACTTGTTTTTCTGTTCTTGGCTCAGGCATTTCTTGTATCGCTTTCACTTTGGTCGGATCCACCTCAATCCATTTTTCACTAACAATAAAACCCAGCAGTTTTCCAGATCTCACCCCGAAAGCACACTTGTTCGGATTAAGCCTCAGCTTGAATTTCCTCAAACGCTCAAATAGTTTCTGCAAATTCACCAGATGCTCTTCTTCCGTCTGAGATTTGGCAATCATATCATCAACATAAACCTCGATTTCATGATGAATCATATCATGGAAAAGAGTTACCATAGCTCGTTGATATGTTGCCCCAGCATTTTTTAGACCAAACGGCATCACCTTGTAGCAGAAGGTGCCCCATGGGGTTATGAAAGTTGTCTTCTCCATGTCTTCTGGTGCCATCTTAATTTGATTATAGCCAGAAAAATCATCCACAAAGGGGAATATCGAGAACTGAGCAGTGTTATCCACCAAAACGTCGATGTGAGGTAATGGGAAATCATCTATAGGACTAGCTCTGTTCAGATCCCGGTAGTCGACACACATCCGTACCTTTCCATCCTTTTTAGGTACTGGAACGATATTTACAACCCATGGCGGATAATTTGTAACCGCTAGAAACCCTGTATCCAACTGTTTTTGCATTTCTTCCTTTATCTTGACAGCCAGCTCTGGTCTTGTTCTTCTGAGCTTCTGCTTAACCGGAGAACAATCCTCTTTGAGAGGAAAATGGTGTACCACAATGTCTGTGTCAAGCCCTGGCATGTCCTGATAAGACCAAGCGAAGATGTCAACATACTCTTGCAGCAATTCAATCAGCCCCTTCTTGACATTATCTTCCAAAGCAGCCCCTATCTTGATTTCTCTCTTGGCGTCCTCGGTGCCGAGATTAATCACTTCAGTAGACTCTTGATGCGGTTGAATGACCCTTTCTTCCTGTTTTAACAACCTGGCAAGTTCTTCAGGGAGTTCACAGTCTTCATCACCCTCTTCTTCAGCTTGAAAGATTGGATTTTCAAAGTCGAAGCGAGCCATAGCAGAACTGTTATCGATAGGATCCGGTGACGTGCATCTGCATGAGTGATGGTATGTGTTTATGAGTGCGAACAAGAAGTGGAAACTAAACAAAACATTGCCAAATGTGTATATATATATATATATATATATATATATATATATATATATTTTTTTTTTTTATTTTTTTTTTTTATTTTTTTTGAAAACTGCAAAAATAGAAAGACAGTGAACAAAATATTTGAATGCAAAAAAGACGTCCTTTATTTATGATAAAAAATACAGGTATCCACATAGATGAGCCCTACAATGAGTCATCACGCCCTGGGCGGAACGTAAGACTTGGATATGCATGAATAAACAAAGAAAATTACTCTTTAAGAAGAGTGGCTTGGATAATCTCTTCAGAAGACCAGTTGCGAAGAACTTCACCCGGGACCCTTGGACGCACCCAGTTGTCAATGTCGCAATCACTATCCCCATCTTCTTTGTTGATTGCAGAGACCTGGCCGTACTGAATGATGCCAGCACTGGAGAAAGTAATTGGCCCCTAACGAATCTGAGGCGTTGAAGTTGTAGAAGTCAATGTCGGCTGATACCCAATCCCAAACTTGTCTTCCTTTATAGGTAAATCCACCAGACGTCCCCAACCGGGAGCAACACCTGAATTTACCAAGGCATGTGCCTGCTTGAAGGACGACAAAGAGGCACCTGCTTCAACCTCTTCCACTGGAGCTGCATCCTTGACTTGAACTGCCTCAAAGGCCTGACACAGGGTCTCATGAATCTCACCTTCTACCTCTACATACTTGAATGTAGACAGGTTACTGACCAGAATATCCTCCTCACCATAGACAGTGATAATTCTTCCGTTGACCGGGAACTTGATCTTCTGATGCAAGGTCGAGGAGACTGGCTCAACATTGTGGATCCAAGGACGACCCAATAAGCAGTTATACGAAGGACTGATATCCATCACATATAATACGGTGTTAAAGGTTTGTGGTCCAATCTGAATTGGCAATTCTACCTCTCCGAACACCGACCTCTTAGAAAAATCGAAGGCTCTTACCACAAGATCGGAAGGCTTCAAGATCAAACCTTCTACATCTAACCTTGACAGGGCTCTCTTGGGTAGCACATTAAGAGAGGAACCTGTATCCACCAGAACATGGGATAGCACAGTGTCTTTATACTCCATCGAGATGTGCAAAGCCTTGTTATGATTGCGTCCAGCTGGCGTCAAGTCAGAATCAGTAAAATCCAACCCGTTGCTTGTATGAACATTTGCAACGATCCCTTCTAGTTGGTTCACTGAGATCTCCTGAGGCATATATGCAACATTAAGGACCTTCAGGAGTGCCTCCCTGTGTGCCTCCGAACACAACTGGAGTGAGAGAATAGATATCTTGGATGGCATCTGAATCAACTGATCGACTACCTTGTAATTTCTTTTCTTTATAATTCTCAAAAGTTCGTCCACGTCCTTCGCAAAAGCAGGCTCAGAGCCAGCCTGTGGTGCAGAGGTACCCTCATTCATAACTTGCTTGCCTTTGGCCTTCGTCGCGGCGTCAGCACTATTAGGTTGGGTAACCGGTGGTGAGAACAGTCTACCACTTCTGGTGAATCGCCCGATTCCACCAACATTGTCCACTGCGGGATCTTTTATCTCAATTCCAGGTTCAGACTTCTGATCCTGCACCTCTTCTACTTTTAGTGGATGCTCCACTCCATGATCATGCGTGTACACACTCCCCCCGTAATGCCAAGGAATGGCCCTTTCACTAGTGAAAGGTAAATGACCAGGGGTCGTGATGGTCATAGTGGATTGATATGGTCGCACTGGTGGTACCGGTTGCGCTACTGGCGCACTGATCTGAGCGGTCGGGTAGAAAATTGTGATAGTGGCAACGTCACAGTCATACTCATAAATCTTATTTATTGAAGTACAAACATCTGAAACATCGGAATCAAGTTCAGCAAGTACATCATAATCAAACACCATGTTTGGAATATCAGCAACAGCATCAGAAAAATTAATTACATCATTGGGAATTACAAAATCAGTAGGAACAACATTTGTAAATTCTTCAGCATCTTCAGGAAAGAGAGGATCAACATCTGCATTCTCAACAACCCCTTCAACAACCCCTTCAACAGACCTTTGGGCAGATAGGTCTTCAGCTTGAAGGACACCATTGTCAAGCAAGGCCTGGATACCCTACTGCAGCTTCAAACAACCTCCACTCTATGCAGTACAACCCAAACAACCACTCCCACAACCGGGGAAGACATCTGGCTTCAGCAAGTATTCTTTAATCTCCAACAACAGTGTCTTCAACTTTAACACATCCTTGACTAATTTGACTTCTCCTTCAACCATGTTAACATTTTCTCTACCATGCTGCGGCATAGGATTGTTGACAACATTAGGAGCCGGCGCAAAGTTAATGGCCTTTGAATCAATAAGGTCCTGAACTACGTGCTTAAAAGCTTTGCAGTTCTCAATAGTGTGGCCAGGTGCCCTAGAATGGAAGTTACACCTAGCATTGGCGTCATAACCCATTGGAAGCCTGCCAACAGGAGGAGCCAAAGTGCGTAACTGCACAAGTTGCAAATGTTGAAGGTTGGGAAGCAACTGGGCATACGACATCGGAAGAGTGTCGAAACGCCTATCCATCATCCTATATCTCTGTTGATAAGCAGGTCTGTTACCCTGTTGTTGTTGGTATTAATTTTGTTGATGTTGAGGTTGTTGTTGTTGCGCTGGTGCTGCAGCCGGAATGGTCACTGCTGCAACATAAGGTTGTCGATGGTAATTCTAAAAGTTATTCCTGCGGTTATCCCTGCTCTGATGAGAAGACACAACATTTGCATCCCCTTCTCTCCTCTTCTGTCCTCCTAAGAACGGCTTCTTTGACCCTGAAGATGATCCAACCCCATTTTGGATCTTACATGTCTTCAAGTAGTTCTCCACCCTCTCACCGGTAGAGACCACATCAGCAAAATTCGAGGCGTTGCAACCCACCAGACGCTCCAAATAAGATCCAGGCAGTGTGTTCATAAACATGTCGGTCATCTCTTTTTCCAACATCGGAGGCTAAACACGGGAAGCCAACTCTCTCCAACGTTGAGCATATTCTTTGAAGCACTTGTTGCTCTTGAGAGACAGATTCTGGAGCTGAGTCCTGTCAAGTGCCATATCCGTATTGTATTGATATTTCTTCACAAAGGCCTCAGCCAAGTCTCTCCAACAGCAAATATGGGCTCTGTCCAGCCTCATATACCACTCCAAGGATGCCCCAGCTAGGCTGTCCTGGAAGAAGTACATGAACAGCTTCTCATCATCAGAATACGCAATCATCTTGCAGAAGTAAGCTTGTACATGAGTCTTTGGGCAAGAGTTGCCATCGTACTTATCAAACACGGGTACTTTGAATTTTGGCGGAACTCTCACGCTTGGGACCAGCTCCAAGTCAGCAACATCCACACCAAAAGCATTCTGCCCTTCCACAGCTTTCAACCTCTCTTCCAGTCTCCGAAACATAGGGTCCATACCATGGCCCATGCCAAAGTCCTCCTGAATCAGGGGGAATTGATCCTCCTGATCATCATGGATGGGTTATTGACCAAGGTTGCCATGTGGGGTTGGGATAGGCCCCGGTTTATTGGGTCCATTAGCCTCTCCAGCGGGAGGATCAGCCACAACCTCCGGTTGAGTAGTAGGGGGATTCCCCTGTACCAACAATCTAATCTCCTATTGTCCCTGAGCCACTCCTTGGACCACTTCCATGAACTGATTCATGCGAATCCTCATCTCAGCGAGCTCTGCTTGTAAACCTTCCATTGCTCTCTGTTGATTCCTTTGGGTACCATATTGGTGAATGCCTGAGTCAGCTATCCTAATAATGGAATACCAAACAAGATGAGAACATTGTGGCGGTACTTGTTATGCAAGACATGCTAATGAATATGCAAATGCAATGACATGTTTATCAATTTCAAAGGGTATTCTACCCCTTGATTCCAGTCTCACATTAGATAAACAGTGTAAGAAAACCCCGACTAGAATCAAGAAGAAGATATAAACCCCTAGGAATAGATAAACATGATGCATGCAATGTTTATGATTTAATTTTTATATCAAAGGAACTTTAGAGTCTTATTTGCAAATTTTGGAAATATTAAACGTTTATCACATACGGAAATATCACGTCAATTAATATTTGGAAATGTTTTTACGCCAAAGAAGTACAGTCTTGGTAACCAAATACAATACAAGAGAGAAGGAAAATGAACATCCTATGGATCCTTAGAAGCAATCATCCAAAGCCCTCGAGACCGGAAGATAAGTTGCACGAAGCCTCTTCACCTCCCTCTCATAGGCTGCCTCCATATCTGCCTTCTCTTTGGCGAGTCGATCATACTTCCTCTTCCAAAACTTGGAAGACTGAGGAAGTAGAGAAGTCAATGCGTCATCAGGATCATCAATAACCTGGTGCTCAAGGAACTCTATCAAAGCATCCTTCTCTCTGATCTGCTGAAGCAACTCATCTCGTTCACGGATCCAAGCACGCGAACGGTCTTCGTCTCTCAACTCCTCTACTCCTTGGCTAGGGAGGGTTGAAGGCCCAGCCACAACCAAAGGTGCGGGTCTTGGATACTCATAAGGCATGAGGTACACGGAAGCTCTCCTCCTAACCCAAGAGGTATAGGGTTCCAAAGTGATACAGTTCTTCGGACCTAGCTCCTTCCTTCCTTTCTTATGGATCTTGCGCCAAGCGCGGACCATCCTGCCCTTCAAGCCTTGGGGATCTTTACCCTCCTAAAAGAACACACCCTCTAACAGAATGTTATTGGGTTTATCCTTTAGGGGGAACCCAAGCTGACGACGTGCCAAAATAGGGTTGTAGTTAATTCCACCGCATGTACCAAGAAGAGGTACATTAGAGAATTCACCACAAGAGTCGATAATTCGCACACCATCATATACACGGTTGTACCAAAAGATATCATCATTAGTGAGAGACATAAGTCTCGTGGACCACCGTAGACATCCTTTGTTCTCCTTGAAGGCGAGCGTCTGAGGCAAGTGCGAAATAAACCACTTGTACAACAGAGGCAAACAACACACAATGGTACCACCTCCCTTTGCATTCCTCATATGCAAAGAGAAATAAGTGTCACCCAACAGAGTAGGAACGGGATTAAGAGTAGAGAAAATCCTAATGGCGTTCACATCCACAAACTTATCGATGTTGGGGAATAACACTAGCCCATAGATGAGAAGTACAAATATGGCCTCAAAGGCGTCCTCACTCATGGCTTTCCCAAACATAGTAGCTTGATCAATGAGGAAATCAGACGGGAGACCTTGAATTCCACCTTTGGTAGTCATATGAGCACCAATAATAGATTCATCTATACGCAACAGATCAACAATCTCTTGAGAAGAAGGAACTCTCTCCAAGCCACTGAACGGCAACTGGTCTAGGATAGGTATGCCCACAAGATTGGCATACTCCTCAAGCGTGGGCAAAAGCTGGAAATCCAGAAAAGTGAAGCAACGGTACAAGGGATCATAGAACTGCACCAACACACTCATTAGACCTTCATCCACTTGAGTAGCCAGAATAGACAGAAGCTTCCCATGACGAGCCTTGAATTCCAAGGGATCTAATACATAGGATGTCAAACTCCTTAACTCTTTCAAGTCGGGTTGTCTGAAACTGTACTTCTTCATATTCCTTCATTTCTTATCCATGTCTGAAAATTTGCAAATATACCTCTTAAGTTCCTTGAAAATTTTCTCATTTTTGATGATATGGATGTGTATGAATGCATGAATGCATGGATGCAACAATCACACTCAAGGATCAAGCAAATCACACCACACAAAGGTCATGGGATGGATCAAGTCATCCTTAATATCAATCATCCATTTTGGTGGATTATGGTTTACACCTTATCAACACCCAAGTTCCATTGATATTAAGGATACACAAGAACGGAGCAACCACGAATCAAGGGTTTGTTGCGAGTCGCGAGCATGGAGTCTTGGTTAAGAACCACCCAAAGGGAGTGTACTATGGTTAAACCTGACAATCATGTTCTACAAGAGGTTCCCATAGTCATCATCCCATCTTTCGGATATTATCGGATAAACGACTACTCGTATTCCAAAAATATTCTCAAGAGAGACTCTTATGAGTGTAGTATCGCGTAACAATCATATCAAATCTTACACTTGAACGATCTTCGCACTACGTCCTAAAAATAGGCCAAGATGGGCGTGGTAAACTAAGGTCCTTGGCTTCTAAGGCATATATTGGAAAGAGTAATGCCTAACCACGACTACTCGTGTGACATTATTGATCCCAACATAACCTCCACCAAGTGAATGAGCTTGCAAGTCAACTTGCTAAGGAATAACTCCACACAAGTCAACAAGACTATGCCATTCTCCTATCCTAAGTGCACTCGAGTTCGGGTATAGAACTCATCTCACGAAGATCACCAAGCATACAAGGAATTAATATTCAAACAATTCAATCATTACATACAATACAGTAATCCCAAATTGCACAAAAATATGTCACAAAGAAATATACCATACAATACAACAAATATGAAAAGTAGGCAAAACCCACTAGGCAAATGATATTTTCCCAGCAGAGTCGCCACTTTTCTGTAGCGGGGTATTCGTTACCATTAGAGATATTGACTAAATCCAAGGTAAACCATACAATTCGATTCGCCACCTCACTTCTATTTATCCAAAGGAATGGTTAGAAAGAGAACAAAAACCAAAAAGTTTTATCGAATCAAAAACTAGTAAAAATGTCAGAGATCTGGGTAAGGGGGTTGGTTATGCAATGGGAAGGTTTTAAGCACCCAAAACATCCTAGGTACTCCTATGGAGCCCTTTTCATAAGTGTTGTTCTAGTCTAAAGGGTGTAGGTATATCTAAAGTACTATTTACTAAAAGGAAGGTTAAAAGAAAATGACTCGCAAGGATGTCGCATCCACTGTCTACGTATCTCATCTGAGTATGAGAATCAGAGTCTTCGTAGCTCGGCTACCTCTGGGTTAAAGAGAAGTGTGCTAGGTAAGACGTTGCGTCTTATGCCTACGTATCTCATCTGGAATGAGAATTAGAGCAAAACGTAGTTCGGCTAACTACGGGAACAAGGGTCTCGATTGCAACTAGGGCAAGAGAAAGGGAAGGTCTCGATCGCAACGAGGGCGAGAGAAAAGAATCGTAGCAAGGGAGAAAGCAAACAAGGATTAGTTGTTAGTCGTCAGTCAAACTCGGCAAGACATCGCATCTCGTGCCTACGTATCTCATCTGAACATGAGAATCAGAGTTACCGTAGTTTGACTAAACTAGGGGTTAAGGATTGCCATTTGAATATGGACTTACAAAAGGGGACGCCAGCTGTGTCAAAGGAAAGTGGGCAATGCGTTCACGTCCTAGCAGTAGGTGTCGCAGCTCGCTGAATCGAGTCTTAGGCAGTTACCTCTTTGCAATAGAACGGACTGACATGCCACAAGATCGGAGACGCACAGAAGGTCTGAAAGTGGGGAAGCTCTGCTCTAGAGTTGTCATGCAATATGGACCTATGTGTTAGGATTTATAAAGGGGAACATCTACCTAATGTTAGTATGCAAAGAATAAGGGAATTCTACCTATGTTATCATACAAAGGGTTCTACCTAATGGGTGCTACCTAAACGAAACAAGAGTCGACGGATGGAGCGCGGAGAGGAGTTACGGATAAGGGTAGATGGCGATGCTGGAGGCAATCGACTTACAAGTAGATGGAGATGCCTGAGGCAATCGACTTACAAGAGGATGGATGAATGTGTGCTGGTTCTGTTAAGTTTTGAAAATGATTACTCGACGTTGGATCGAGCTTTTGATCTTATTTTGAAATGGTTATCGGATGTTCGTTTTAATTCTTGTATTAAAAGGTGACTAAAGAAATAAAGAAATAAATATTATACACTTTATGGGAGAGGGGTGCATTTGTTACGAATGGGGATTGTTCATGGCAAACAAACAATAAGAATATATGCCTCAAACATCATACAAGTAGGCAACAGTTATCAATCAGATCGGATAAATAAACAATATATAATCAAACCAAAGAATTAAATAATGGAGCATTTAAACAATGCATGGGAGTATGAACATGTTAAATAATCAAGCAATAGAAAGAATGAATGAGAGAAACAAGTATAAAAGATAACAGATGAATCAAACAGACGAAAATATGCACACTAAGGGTCCACTGAATAATTTAATCAGGAAATGAGGTAAGGACCAAATAAAATCAAGGTAAAAGGCCTCTAATACATGGCATATGAGATGAACGTGTGAGGATCAAAAGATCTCTTCAATTTCCATAAGCAATCTCTAAGTCAAACATCGATCATAAAGAAGTCAACTGAAAATTCAAGTCAACATAAAAAATAACAAATAAATAGAAAATTAATCAAGAAAATTATGAAAAATTAAACTAAATAAGTTCGGGTCAGAACATCATCATCCCCCAAAAATATTTTAAAAATAATGAAAATTGGCACGTGAATTAATTAAAACAAAACATAGGTCAAACCAAAAGTCAATTAATAAGACTAGGTTAGAAATAAATCAAGAATAAATAGTAAATTAATCAATAAAATTATGAAAAATTAAAATGAATAAGGTGGGGTCAGGACATCATCATCCCCCAAAAATATTTTAAAAATAATGAAAATTGGTATGTGAATTAATTAAAATAAAACAGAAGTTAAATTAAAAGTCAACCATCCAAACTAAGTCAAAAATAAATCCAAAATCAATTGAAAATGTGAAATAAAACTACAAGAAAAGGTCAGGTTGACCATAAGATAGTCGCCAACCTTCATCCCAAAAATCAAATGCTAACAATAGTTTTAAGTCATAAAAATAAAATCAGTAAAAAAAGTGTGTTAAAATGGACCATTTAGATAAATAACTAAAATAAAATATTAATATTAAAAAACTACGAAAATAAAAATTATATAAAATTCAATAAAACGTTAAGAAAATTGAAAAATATTTTTGGGTAATTTTATGGACGAAGAAAATATTTTAAATAAGAAAGATAAATATGAAAATGGAAGGATTAATGGTGATGAACATGGTAAGCAAGCGTAGATATATCAAAACATGGTCATGGAAGAAATGATTACCTAATGGAAAATAGAAGTGGAATGGAATCTGATATGTGATGAAGCTTTGCCTCCTTGCCACGAAATCCCAATTCTCCTTTAGGGTTAGGGTTTCAGCTTCTTAAATAGGGTGGATTAGGTGTTCTCATGGGCTTTTTAATAAGTGATTTATCCATAAGAATAAAAGTGTCAAGTGAGGTGTAAAATGCTGTTATTTTGGGTCAAAGTTAAGTGAATGGATGTCAAATGCATGGCCAAAAGAGGTAAAAAAAAATGTGACTAGTTTGTACAGCATGCTTAGAAAATTTGATTGGGTCAGCCAGGCCCAGAATCTGCCTAGAAAATCAAGTCATGGTGCCCACTTTAAATGAATGTATCTCTCAAACCATGGATCCAAATGAGATGATTCCAAAAGAATGTGAAAGAGGACATGGCAAGGTACAATTGTTATGAAGAAAGTATTTTCAAATAATTTCTTGAAGTGCAAGAAAACTGGCCAAGAAGTCTTGACAAATTTTGAAGATTTTGGACTTAGAAATTTTTCTAAGTGTCCTAAAAAAATGTCTCACTTTGACTAAGCATAACTTTCTCAATTCTAATCCAAATGGAGAAAACTTTATATCTCTAGAAAGCTTGGAACAAGATGAACAACTTTCTTGTTGGAGAAATTTTCAAATGGAGCCTTTATCTTGACGTAAAATGGGCTTAAAGTGAGTGCAACGATCATGAAAACTTGCCCTAAATGGAAAGTCAACCATTTCCAAATTGAGTAACTTTTCCAATTCCTGATTAAATGATGAATCCATGATCCAACATTGATCAAATTTCACATGTAGGATCCCCTAGGCATGGATTTTGAGATTCCACTCTCAAAATGTCAGGAGTTGACTTTTCTGGCCCCACAGTTGACTTTTCCCAAACTGTCTGATTCCCGATTCCACTGATCAATTGAAGCACTTCTAGCTCAAATAAAGAGCTGATTTTTTTGTATATAGACCCTTGTGGACATATGGAGGGCCATGAAAAAGAGTTTCACCCAAAGAATCAGAAATAAACTGATTTTATACCAAACCCTAGTTTTAGGGCAAAATGATCAAGAATTGATTGCACTGATTGCCAATGGATCTTTCTGAGATAATTGTGAATCTTCCTAGGCCAAGATGCCTCTCTAATCATGACATGGATGAGCTCCTCTACTTCCAACCAAACATTGTCTGTTGCAGGTAGCCATGAAACCCTAATTTCTGATTAAATCCAGATGAACACTCTGATAGCTTTGAATCCTTCTTTGATGAACTGAGGACCATAATAAGATACTTGGACCCCCCTGAGACCCTTGAGACTTGTATACTTAGAAAATGAAGTCCAATTCTCAATCTTGCTTTGTGTGGGCTCCTTTTGTTAAGGAGTGATCTATCAAAACCTGATATCCATGTCAATAATGCAGTATGCAATGAGTATGACCTAATATGATGCTAATGAAGTGTAAAACATAATTCCATGCTTCCAGGAAAAATGAAGGGTAAATTTTGGGGTATTACAATATTTAATTAAAGGCCTAATTAAATATGTTATTTTAATGATACTTATATTTTCATATTTTTCATATAGATTACTATGACAATAAACACCTCTAACAACATTTTGCGATCAATCCTTCATAAGGAAAAATTGTTTGGGACAAATTTTCTGGATTGACACCGAAATCTGAGGATTATCCTCAAGCATGATAAAAAGTTGTATGTCTTGGAGAAACCTGTTCCTAAAGAGGAACCTGCTAGTTCTGCACCTAAGGCAGAAAGAGATGCTTATAAGAAGCATGTCGATGATGTCAATGAAGTTGCTTTCCTCATGCTAGCTACCATGAACTCGGAGTTGCAAAAGCAACATAAGAACATGGCGGAGTTCGATATGATCGGACACCTGAAGATGCTTTATCAAGAGTAGGCAAGGCATGAAAGGTTTGAAGTTTCAAAAGCATTTTTTCAAGCCAAGTTAGCTGAGGGATCCCCTGTAGGTCCCCATGTGCTCAAGATGATTGGGTATGTGGAGAACCTTGAGAGGTTGGGTTTTCCCCTCGGAAAGGAACTTGCGACTAATTTGATCTTGTAATCGTTCCCAGAGAGCTTCAGTCAATTTGTCCTTAATTTCAATATGAATGATATGGACATAACTCTTCCTGAACTGCTAGGTATGTTAAGAACTACTGAGCATAATATGAAGTCAAAAGGGAAGTCCATTCTGATGATCGGAAATGGAAAGAAACAGAACAAAAGGCCCACCAAGCATGATGGTAAAGGGAAAGGCAAGGAAGTTGCCAAACCCAAACCCAATGTTCCTGCTTTGAAGCCTAGTGGAGGCATAGCAAAGGATGTCACTTGCTTCCATTGCGGTAAGACCAGACACTGGAAGAGAAACTACCCAAAGTACCTAGAAGATAAGAAGAATGGAGTTGAGACTTCAACTTCAGGTATTTTTGTTATTGAAATTAATCTATCTACTTCTACATCATGGGTATTAGATACTGGATGCAGTTATCACATTTGTACCAACGTGCAGGGGCTAAAAAGAGTAGAGATTTGGCAAAAGGTGAAGTTGACCTATGAGTTGGCAATAGAGCAAAGGTTGTTGCTTTAGCCGTAGGAACTTATGTATTGACTTTACCTAGTGGTTTAATAATTCAGTTAGACAACTGTTATTATCTACCTACAATTAGCAAATATATTATTTTTGTTTCTTGTTTGGACAGGTTTGGTTTTTCATTCATAATAAAGAATAATTGTTGCTCTATTTATTTGAATGATATATTCTATCCTACTGCACAAATGAACAGTGGACTATATATCCTTGATCTTGAAATGCCTATTTATAACATTAATACTAAAAGGATGAAACCTAATGAGTTAAATCCAACTTACCTTTGGCATTGTCGATTAGGCCACATAAATGAGAAACGCATTTCCAAACTCCATAAAGATGGACTCTTTGACTCTTTTGATTATGAATTATATGAGACATGCAGATCTTGTTTAATTGGAAAGATGACAAAGTCTCCATTCATAGGAAAAGGTGAAAGAGCTAATGATCTTTTAGCACTCATACATACTGATGTATGTGGACCACTGAACATACCATCCAGAGGAGGTTTTCAGTACTTCATCACATTTATTGATGATTTTAGTAGAAATGGTTATGTGTATTTAATGAAACACAAATCAGAGTCCTTTGAAAAGTTCAAGGAATTCAAGAATGAAGTACAAAACCAACTAGGTAAGAATATTAAAACTCTTCGATCAGATCGAAGTGGTGAATATTTAAGCCTAGAGTTTGATGACCATCTGAAAGAGTGTGGGATTCTATCCTAACTTACTCCTCCTAGAACACCCCAATGGAACAGTCTATCTGAGAGAAGAAATCAAACCTTGTTATACATGGTCCGATCCATGATGAGTCACGTCGATGTTTCAAACTCCTTTTGGTGACATGCATTATTGACAACAACTTACACTCTTAAGCATGTTCCATCCAAAAAGGTTGAGAAAACACCATATGAGATATGGAGTGGTAATAAACCACATATGTCTTACATGAAGATTTGGGGTTGCAAAGTTTATGTGAAATGACAAATTTCAACTAAGCCTGAGCCCAAATCTGACAAATGCTTATTTATGGGGTATCCTAAAAAAACAAGAGGGTATTACTTCTACAATCCTTCGGAGGGAAAAGTGTTTGTCGCTTGAACTGGAGTTTTCCTAGAAACGAAATTTATTTCCAAAGGAATTAGTGGGAGGAAAGTAGAGCTTGAATAAATTCAAGAATCACAAAGCATTGATACACCTATGGAGGAATTAGAGCAGGAAACACAAGTAGTTGTGGAAGAGCAACCTACTCAAGTAGAACAAGACTAGCGTAGGTCAAGCAGGATACATCACCTACCTGAAAGATATAGATATCTCATAACTGATCAAGGTGATGTATTACTCATGGATCAAGATGAGCCTGTGACCTACCAAGAGGCCATAATTGGTCCTGAGTCTGAGAAGTGGCTAGAAGCCATGAAATCTGAAATGGACACAAACCAGGTTTAGACCTTGGTAGAGCCTCCTGTAGGAGTTAACCCTA
Organism: Lathyrus oleraceus; assembly: GCF_024323335.1. Taxonomy (NCBI): domain Eukaryota; kingdom Viridiplantae; phylum Streptophyta; class Magnoliopsida; order Fabales; family Fabaceae; genus Lathyrus; species Lathyrus oleraceus. The sequence goes on along the minus strand of NC_066580.1, from coordinate 323,052,845 downwards.
TAGGATGCAAGTGGGTCTTCAAAAAGAAGACTGGCATGGATGGTAATGTACATACCTATAAGGAAAGAGATGGGGTTGACTATGATGAAACCTTTTCACCAGTTGCAATGCTTAAATCTGTTTGGATTTTACTTGTTATCGTTGCATATCATGATTATGAAATATGGCAGGTGGATGTTAAAATTGCTTTCCTTAATGGGAATCTTCTTGAGGATGTGTACATGATACAGCCTGAAGGATTTGACATACCAAAAGAAGCCCAAAAGATATGCAAGATACAGAGATCAATCTATGGATTGAAGCAAGCTTCTAGAAGCTGGAATCTTTGTTTTGATGAAATAGTAAAACAATATGGATTCATCAAGAATGATCATCTTCCTGGTATTATATGCAGATGACATATTACTCATTGGAAACTATGTCCATACCCTGCAACAAGTAAAAACTTGGTTGGGGAAATGCTTTTCTATGAAGGACCTAGGTGAAGCAACCTATATATTAAGAATCAGGATCTATATAGATAGATCATAAAAATTGCTTGGCCTAAGTCAGAGTACATACATAGACAAAGTGTTGAGACGCTTTAATATGCATGATTCCAAGAAAGGATTCATACCTATGCAACATGACCCGTGTCTATAAAAAACATAATCCCCTTCAACTAAGGAAGAAAGGGATCGCATGAATAAGATTCCATATGCATATGCAATAGGATCTATCATGTATGCCATGTTATGTACTCGACCAAATGTCTCGTATGCTTTAAGTGCAACGAGTAGGCACCAATCTGATCCAGGTGATGCTCATTGGATAGATGTCAAGAATATCCTTAAGTATTTGAGAAGGACTAAGGACTCATTCTTGATATATGGAGGTCAGGAAGAGCTTGTTGTAATTGGATACACCGCTGCTAGCTTCTAGACAGATAAGGATGACTTTAAATCACAATATGGTTATGTGTTCTGCTTAAGCTGTGGCACTATGAGCTGGAAAAGTTTAAAGCAAGATACAATTGTTGATTCTACAACCGAGGCCAAGTATATTGTTGCCTCAAGTGCAGCAAAGGAAGTTGTTTTGATCAAAATGTTCATTAGTGAACTTGGCATAGTTCCTAGCATTGTGGATCTCATTGATCTCTATTGTGATAACAATGGTGCTATTGCATAAACTAAGGAGACTAGATCTCACCAATGATCCAAACACATACTTAGGCGTTATCACCTCATTCGAGAGATGATAGATAAAGGAGATGTGAAAATATGCAGAGTACCTACACTTGACAATATTGATGACCCACTGACAAAGCCTCTTGCGCAGCAGAAGCATGACGGTCATACTAGATCTATGGGTATTATGGGTATGCCTGATTGGATCTAGTGCTAGTGGGAGATTGTTGGTGTAAGCCCTAGAGGCCAATACTTTTGGTACTTGCATCGAATTATTTATTAATAATAAAAGGCTTTTTCTTTATTATATTTATTTAATAAATTCCTTAGAATAGCTAGTCCGTTTAATGTATCAAGTGTGACTTAATCATGAGATCCCATTAAACATAAGGATATTATTCTAAAAGTATCTGTATTCGAGCTTTGTTGTGAAGTGGGATAACATTAAAGCACTAAGACTATTATTTATATAGACTGATGATCACATCTCATGGATCATGGATAATGAGTTATTAAGTCTTAAACATATGTATGAATATTAGGAGTAATATTTATACTAGATTGACCCTCTATGAGAATACTACATAGAATGTTATGCAAAGTGTCCTAAGTTATTCCCATGGTGATAGTGGTGTATACCACCCTTTGACCTGAAACCACTATGGATCCTAGATGTAGAGCCGAGTGTTTTATTGTTCATCAAATATTGTCCGTAACTGTATGACCATAAAGACAGTTGATGGGTACTCCACGAAGCATGCTGAGGAACATGAGTGACCTAGATGGAATTTCCCCATCCTGCGTAACATGATAAATGTCTAAGGGCCCAATATTAAAATGGACAAGGATGACACGGTATATGCCTTGTGTTCAATATAGACATAAAGGCAAAAAGGGTAATTCTACACACAAATATTATCACAAAAAAAGAATTTGTCAGATCACATGACATTTTCATGTCTTGGGTAGCAGTGATGTGTTTCTAGATACCACTCACTATTTATTATGTTAAATACGTGATTTAATATAATTATCAATGTCTCTAAAACCTATAGGGTCACACACAAAAAGACAGATTGATGAAAGATAGAGTAAATAAGGAATGTCGTAAGGTACGATTCACTTAAAGGAATTGTAGAACATCGTAAGGTACGGTGCACTTAAGTAGAATACAAAATATGGTAAAGTATCACGCGCTTAAGCGATTTTCGGTATACCATAAGATATGGGCCACATACACTTAAGTGGGTTTTTTAGCTTGCAGCCCACACAAGTTGTTCTATAAATAGAACCCTTGTGCAGAAGCATTTCACTTGATGAAATTTCGTTTCTCTCTCTCTCTCTCTCTCTCTCACACACACACACACACACACACACACTCACTCACTCACTCACTCAAAGCCTTCATTCGTAGCAGCTATCACTGAGACTGAAGGAATCCGCTCATGTGGACTGAGTAGAGGCGTTGTCACCATTCAACGCCCGTGATCACTCCTTAGATCTGCATCAAAGGTTTCAATCGTCACAAGAGGTAACGGTTTCTATCATTGATCATGCCCATTCGTAAGGATCACTAAAGGAAAAAAAATCGCTGCATTTTGGATCGTAATTTCCCTTCACACTAGATAAAATAGTGAGTGAGGAGCTTCAGACTCTTCAAGAGAATTTCACATGGGATGTTTTCCATTGTTCCCCTAATGTAAAACTCATTGGCTGCAAATGAGTGTGTAGTGTTATACTTATGAAAGTACCAAATATGGGTGACGTTGGGATCCTCACCTAGTAAGACGCTACATTTACAAAGTATGAGGTCTCTCCTTTAGGACATATGACATGTATAATATTGTTATCTCGCCACTAGTCATACAAGAACGAGTCATACCATGAATACTTTGAAAATAGGTGGTCATCAGTCTCCCCTAATCAAGGGGAGTGATTACCACTTAGAGTTTCCTAAACCTTAGGCCTAAGAGCCTCTATAAATATCTGGCCCTTTGAGGTTGAAGAGATATCACATTTTACCCATCATAATGCTTATACACATAGCTTATTATCTCACTTCATCTAAGTGTGTGTGCAAGCTTAAATGTTCCTTACACGATTTGAAACTGGCGCAAAACACATGGTATGAGAAGCATAATTCTCTTCTACATAAAATCAAGCATTACCAACCCCCCCTCCCCATCCCTATACCAGCCACGCCCTTGCTCCAAAGTCAATTAGGGTAGCAATTGATCATCCACCCCCACACCCACCTGCATAAACTATTTTTTTTTAAATGCATGCTTTTTTTCATAGGAACAAAAATCAATAATTAAACTAAATATTTGGTCATTTTCATTTAATCTGTATTTTCAAAAAAAAAAGATAATAATTCTAATAAACTTGCTATATTAAGATTAAGAAAAGTAAATGAATTAAAAATTTATTAAAAATAAAGATAATAAAATAACTTTAATATGTCGGGGCGGGGTGGGACGGGTACTAGGATCCCCACTCTGCCCCTGTAATCTAAATAAAGGCTTTACCTCCTCCGCACCCAGTTTAATTGGATTTCCCGATTGAATTTGAGATGAAGGTGGCCGAATCCAGTTTTTTTTCCATTCCAAGTTAACACGGACATCAATTGGAATTTCTATGCAACTCTAATATCCTTATGTGTTTCGACCAAATGGTATTTCAAACGGTAAACACCTTCTAAGACAACCTTCTCATAATTTTCAAACGGGAAACATAAATTGGAATTTCCATGCAACTCCAATATCCTTATATGTGGCGAGTTTACTAAGTATTTTTTTTATTTTTTAATTTATTTTTTAATGTCAATATGTTGATGTGGAATTCTTATTTTTTATTTTAAATTATTTTAAATTTCACAAAATATTTATTTTATTTTTTAATTATTTTAATTTTATTAAATTATTAAAATTTAAAATAGTTAGTAATACAAAATTTTGGCATAAGATGAAGTTAAAAATCATCTGAACCGTGAGAGAAAAAAACATGTGATTCAATTTGATTCGATTAATTTTTATAAATAAAACTGAACCAAATCAAACTAAACTAATGTGGTTTGGTTTGTTACAAGATTTTTATTGAGTCATACATACACCTAATGTACAACATAATTTTGTGTTTAGACATTCATATATTACCAAATAACAACATAATTTTGAGAAGATAAAAAAGAAAGAATATAAGAGAGGAGAGATTGGAGTAGAAGAGGGGAGTTGTACATGGCAAAGAAGATGGAAAGAATGTATTGGAAAAAATCTAAGTTCCACATTGATTAAAGATAAAACACACAAAAGGTATATATATATATATATATATATATATATATATATATATATATATATATATGGGGGGGGGGGGGGGGGGGGGAGATGAACCAAGCCAAAAAAAACAAAAAGTGATGGACGTGATGGGGTGTATTGGAAAAAATCCAAAGTCAGTTTTGTAGGGTTGAGTTAGGTCAAACCTAAATTCTATAAGAATGAGCGATACTACTATGAGAGATTTGAGAATGTTAAAACTGAAACCCTAAGTGTGAGTTCAAAGATAACGCAGTTTGGTTTGGTTTAATTCGGTTTACAAAATACAAACCGCAAAGCAAATCGAACTGCATAGTTTTGTTAAAAAAATTGCTCAAACACATCCAATCAAATATGTTTTTTTTCGGATTTGATTTGATTTTGTTTGCTTTATACTTTTCTATTTAGTTGGTTTGCTTTATACTTTATATATATATATATATATATATATATATATATATATATATATATATATATATATATATATATATATATATATATATATATATATATATATATATATATATATATATATATATATATATATATATATATATATATATATATATATATATATATATATATATATATATACATGATTAATCTTTTACAAGTTCATGTATTAAATTTAAATTTATATTAAATAATGTATATAAAAAAATGATTATAAGAAAAAGTATTTATAAATTTGATTTAAATAAAGAGTTTAATTGAAATACACTGACAGTGTAAAAGGATTTTACACTGTCAGTTAACAATAGACGTTGGATATTAAAAGAAGTTTGACTTTTATTTTAAAAATCTATAAAGTAATACAAACGGATGATGGTGATGAATCGGCGGTGTAAAACTTTTTTACACTGACAGTGTATAGTAATTAATCTCTTAAATAAAATGTGTTCGGATGTTGTGAAAAATTAATTTTAATTATTTATTAGAAGTGTTGAATAATATTTTAATGTGATTTTTGTGGATGAAAAATTTATTTGTAAAAAACAATAAAATAATACTTTAATATTATTTAAATAGATTTGAATGGTAATAAAAAAACAAGTTTAAATAAAAAATAAAAAATAAAAAATAATTCACATTTTTCAGTTCAAACACATTTTAATAGTATTTAAATATAATTCTTAGTTCATATAAATTTATTCATATGTAAATAAAAGCTAAGAAAATTAGTGAAAAGAGATTTTTTGAAATTTTAGAAAATTTCAAAAATCGTATTTAATTTGAAATTTTGATTCATTTTTCATATAAATTTAAATTTTAATATATTTATAATTTTAATATGAAAATTTAATAAGTTATTTATTCATATTAAATTTTAACTTTATTTGAATATTAATTTGAATATAAACAGATATAAATATAATGTTTGTATGTGTTCAAAATATACTTATATATATGTTTGAATAAAATTCATTCACAATAAGATAACATCTAAATATTACTCAACAATATTTAATAATAAACTAAAATTAAGTTCTAATAACATTTTAATTAAAACATTATTCTTTCTTAATAATGGTTTTGGTATATTAACTATTTCAGCTTTAGTAATTATTTATGTTAAATATAATTAATAATAATAAAAATTTAACACATGCAATTTAAAATAATTCAATATAAAAGTAAAATAATGTCATGTCACTTTAACCACGTAAAAAAATCGGTCAATACGCCAAATTAGTATTTTTGTTTGTTCAGATTTTGAGAGGGTCTAAAAGAACGAAATTTCCGCATGCCAAAGCCAAAGTTGAAAGGAACAAAATATCTATCTACCCAAATTTGAACATCCCGCCAAGTCAGACTTAAAATTTTAAAATACTTGTATGACATGGCAAAATGATGTATTCTTATTAGATGATAGTGTAAAACTTCTTTATACTGTCAGAACATCACCATTAAACTCATACAAAGAGAAAAGGGGTGATACACTGATAGTGTAAATTTATTTTACACTGTCAACCAATGACGACTATGGATCCCGCCAAGTCAGACTGAAAATTTTAAAATACTTGTACGACATGACAAAATGATATATTCTTATTGGATGACAATGTAAAGCTATTTGTCAAAGCATCACCATTAAACCCATACAAAGAGAAAATGGGTGATGCACTGACAATGTAAATTTATTTTACACTGTCAACCAATGATGATCATGCATCCCGCCAAGTCAGACTGAAAATTTTAAAATACTTGTATGACATGGAAAAATGCTATATTCTTATTGGATGACACTGTAAAACTTTTTTACACTGTAAGAACATTAACATTAAACTCATACAAAGAGAAAATGGGTGATACACTGACAGTGTAAATTTATTTTACACTATCAACCAATGACGACCATGCATCCCGCCAAGTCAGACTGAAAATTTTAAAATACTTGTATAATATGGAAAAATCATATATTCTTATTGCATGATAGTGTAAAACTTTTTTACACTGTAAGAGTATCACCATTAAACCCATACAAAGAGAAAAGGGATGATGCACTAACAGTATAAATTTATTTTACACTGTCAACCAATGACAACCATGCATCCCGCCAAGTCAGACTGACAATTTTAAAATACTTGTATGACATGGAAAAATAATATATTCTTATTGGATGACAGCGTAAAACTTTTTTACACCGTCAGAGCATCACCATTAAACCCATAGAAAGAGAAAACGGGTGATGCACTCACAATGTAAATTTATTTTACACTGTCAACCAATGACGACCATGCATCCCACCAAGTCAGACTGAAAATTTTAAAATACTTGTATGACATGGAAAAATGATATATTCTTATTGGATAATAGTGTAAAACTTTTTTACACTGTCAGAGCATCACCATTAAACTCATACAAAGAGAAAAGGGATGATGCACTAACAGTGTAAATTTAATTTACACTGTTAACCAATGACAACCATGCATCCCGCCAAGTCATACTGAAAGTTTTAAAATACTTGTATGACATTGCAAAACTATATATTCTTATTGGATGACAATGTAAATTTTATTTACACTGTCAGAGCATCACCATTAAACCTATACAAAGAGAAAATGGGTGATGCACTGACAATGTAAATTTATTTTACACTGTAAATCAATGACGATCATGCATCCCGCCAAGTCAGACTGAAAAATTTAAAATACTTGTATGACATGGCAAAATGATATGCTCTTATTGGATGACAGTGTAAAACATTTTTTACACTGTCAGAGCATCACCATTAAACCCATACAAAGGGAAAAGGGGTGATGCAGTTGCAGTGTAAATTTATTTTACACTGTCAACCAATGACGACTATGCATCCCGCAAAGTCAGACTGAAAATTTTAAAATACTTGTATGACATGGCAAAATGATATATTCTTATTGGATGACAGTGTAAAACTTTTTTACACTGTCAAAGCATCACCATTAAACCCATATATAGAGAAAAAGGGTGATGCATTAATGTAGGTGTTTAATTGGCTGCATTGTATGGTAAAACACTAGCTGGATTCTAATGTCTTGACTGATGTCATGACATGTTGTGAAGGCGTTTGTGTAACTGCATTGTAGGTTATAATATCTAACTGTACTCTGATGGCTTGACTAATGTCATGACATACTTGAGTAGCTTACTGCAGGATTAGCTAATACAGGATTTATTGAATGTGGTGACATTCATCCCTGTCAGCAGATACTGAGGAATAGAACAGTTGGTGTTCTATTAAAGCTCAGTATTCATTTCCAGTCTGATTGTCAAGGAAATATCAGACCTGGCATAAGGCCTACTATCTGAATGTCAAACTGGATGTTATGACATTCATCATTGACAGCATATACTGAACAATAGACAGAGTGGTGTTCTGCTACACTTCAGTATGTTTCTCAGTCTGTTCTTCAAAAGGATAACAGAACTGACTTAAGGCTAAATGTGTAAATGTCAAATTGGATGCTTTGACATGTATTAATGTAAGTTGCTACTGTAGAATGGACAGTTCGGTCCTGTACAGTTCAGCAAACTTGTACAGTCTGTTTTCAGGAAAAACAGACTTAGCATATGGTCCTTGATGTCAAGCTGAATGTTGTGACATTCATTCCTGACAGCATATGCTAGATTGTAGGTTGTTTAGTTTTTCTGTTTCAGCTTTTTCTCAGGTTATTCTTCAAGGATTCAACAGCTGAGAGAAAATCCAGGAAATCAACAACCAAACTACATTTAATGAACCTAACAAATAGCCTATTTGTTAGTAACCTAGATGTGGAATTTAAGGGAACTCGCGTGACCTTAAATTTAGGAGAATACAAGTGCAAAGCCCAAGTACTGCAATATAAAAGGAAGTCGTTCCTTCATTCAGAACTGGGGATTTTGAGGCGTGAAGATTTAGTGTGTCCATCATACTTCACTGCTGTATTTTTGTGAGTCTTGTATTAGACATATCTTGTAAACCAAGATGTTATCTCGTAGATGATTGCTTTGGTGTAGGGTGTTCATTGAGTTGTAAGTGTTGTGTCACTCTAAGCTTTTAAGCGTGAGTGCTGTGTATCTTGATTAAAGTTGTTAAGCACAATCAAGAATTGTTTGAAGTGTGACTTCAAAATTGTCTTTAATATTGATTAAAGGTAGTAATCACTGAGGTGATTGAGGGGGAGTGAGTATGAACTCTGATCTTAGTGTAAGATTGAAATTGCATTGGGTAGGGATTAAGTGAAGAGTTGTAAACGGGTGAGTTTAGCTTTGAATTAATACTACTGATAGTGGATTTCCTCCCTGGCTTGGTAGCCCCCAGACGTAGGTCATGTTGGACTGAACTGGGTAAACAATTACTTGTGTTATTTACTGCACTTACTTTTAAGTTCTGCATAATTCTTGTCTGTGCAGAATTGGATGTCATAACAACCCGTGTGACATCGAAAGTCTGATAACTAGAATTTCAATTGGCATCAGAGCAGGCACCCTGCCTGTTAATTTATGGGTGAGATCTAGGGAAGTTACTTTCTAGTACCATGGACAAGGATATAGGACACTCAAATAGACCACCCATGTTGGATGGCTCTAACTATGATGACTGGAAGCCTCGTATGATAGCCTTCTTAAGGTCTCTAGATAGCAAAGTCTGGAGGGCTGTCAGCAAAGGATGGGAACATCCAACGAAGACAGGTGAAGATGGAGTCAGTGTGCAAATTCCTGAAGAAGAATGGGACAAGGAGCAAGAGGCATTAGCCCTTGGAAATTCTAAGGCCTTGAATGCATTGTTCAATGGAATCAGTAAGAACATCTTCAGGCTGGTACACCACTGTGAGCTAGCTAAGGAAGTTTGGGATACCCTCAAGATAACTCATGAAGGTACTTCCAAGGTGAAGATGTCCAAACTTCAGATGCTGACCACCAAGTTTGAAAATCTGAGGATGAAAGAGGATGAGACTATTCATGACTTTCACATGAATATTCTTGAAATTGCAAACACCTCTGGTGGATTAGGTGAGAAAATGGCTGAAGAGAAACTTGTAAGAAAGATTCTCAGGTCCTTGCCTAAGAGATTTGCTATGAAGGTCACGGCCATAGAGGAGGCTCAGGACATCTGCAATATGAAGGTGGATGAGCGCATTGGTTCTCTCCAAACCTTTGAAATGGGCTTGTGTGAGAATGCCGAAAAGAAAAACAAAAGCGTAGCTTTTGTATCTAATGCTGAAGAGGAGTCAGAAGCAGGATATACTGGAGGTGATGAAAGCATATCAGAAGCCTTAGCCATGCTTCGGAGACAGTTCAACAAGTTCGTGAAGAAGATTGATCAAAGAGGTAGACCTAATGTCAAGAACATCTCGTCTGACATCAAGAAAAGATCAACTTCTGAAGAAAAGTTCAACCAAGGCAAGGGAATCCAGTGTCATGGTTGTGAAGGGTATGGACACGTCAGAGCTGAATGCCCTACTTACCTCAAGATGCAAAAGAAGGGGCTAGCTATCACATGGTCTGAAGGAGATTCTGAAAGTGAATCTGAAGGAGAATCTGCTAAACATGTCACTGCACTAACCAGTGTTTGTGCCTCTGATGATGAATCAAGTGCAGATGAACTGACCTTTGATGAACTTGCTGCAGCTTATAAGAAGCTGTGTGTCACCAGTGCAAAAGTGCGTGTACAAGGAGAAAAGCAGAAGAAACTCATCAAGGAGCTGGAAGATGAGAGACAGAAGCATCTGACGGCCATAGAGGGTCTAAATGGTGAGATAACCCTGCTGACCTCCAAGCTGAATCAGATGACTAAATCCATCAGAATGATGAATAAAGGAACTGACACGTTGGAAGAGATCCTAAAGGTGGGACAGAAGTCTGGAACCACATCTGGTTTAGGCTTTGGGAAAAGATCCTCAGCTGAACGCAAACGCCCAAAGGCTAAAGTTCAGAAATTCAAGCGGAGGTCACATCCAATGTCTCAACATCGGGGAACCAGGATGAATAATCATCAAAAGAGGAAATTCCAGAAATGGAGATGTCACCACTGTGGTAGGCTTGGGCATATAAAAGCCTTCTGCTACAGGCTTCATGGTTACCCGAACCAAGTCCCTCATAGCAGGCCTAAGCATAAGACATATAGGCACCATGTCTCCTACAAGAAAAGACAATGGTATGCTAGGTTAGCTCACACAGCTCTAAGGGCTTCTACTAAAGAAGACTGGTACTTTGACAGTGGATGCTCAAGACATATGACTGGTATGGAAAATCTATTGGTAGTTATTCAACCTCACACTACCAGCTATGTGACCTTTGGTGATGGTGCTAAAGGAAAAATAAAAGGTGTGGGTAAGCTGGACTGCTCTGGAGTTCCAAAACTGAATAATATGTTGTTAGTAAGAGGACTAACTGCAAACCTCATCAGCATAAGCCAGCTGTGTGATCAAGGGTTCTATGTTCAGTTTACTAAGGAGCTATGTATTGTGACGAATGGTGACAATCAGGAAGTTATGAGAGGATCCAGGTCCAAAGATAACTGCTATCTGTGGGAACCTAAAGTCTCAAACTTCTCCACAATCTGCTCTTCAGTCAAGGAAGAACAGGAGGTGAAGCTGTGGCATAGACGCCTTGGACATCTCCACTTACGGGGAATGAAGAAGATCATATCCAAGGAAGCAGTCAGAGGAATTCCAAAGCTGCTTATTGATGAAGGAAGAGTCTGTGGAGAGTTCCAGGTGGGCAAGCAAACCAAGATGTCACATCCGAAGCTGGGACATCCTACAACTTCCAGAGTTCTGGAACTGTTGCACATGGACTTAATGGGACCTATGCAGGTTGAAAGTCTGGGTGGAAAGAGATATGCATACGTGGTGGTTGATGACCATTCCAGATACATATGGATAAACTTTATCAGAGAGAAGTCAGATACATTTGATGTCTTCAAAGACCTCTGCATCAGACTCCAAAGGGAAAAGGACAGTTGTGTTGTCCGAATTAGGAGTGATCATGGTACGGAATTCAAAAATTCCAAGTTTGATGAGTTTTGCTCGTCTGAAGGAATAAGTCATGAGTTCTCCTCCCCTATAACTCCCCAGCAGAATGGGATAGTTGAAAGGAAAAATAGAACTATTCAAGAATCTTCCAGAGCTATGATTCATGCAAAGAAGCTCCCTATGCACTTTTGGGCTGAAGCTATGAATACCGCGTGCTATGTTCACAACAAAGTCACCTTGAGAAAAGGAACCTCCTCCACTCTGTATGAAATATGGAAAGGCAGAAAACCCATTGTGAAGTACTTTCATATCTTTGGAAGTAAATGCTACATTCTCACAAATCGTGAACAAAGAAGGAAACTGGATCCCAAAAGTGATGAGGGTATATTTCTAGGATACTCCACTAACAGCAGAGCTTACAGAGTGTTCAACTACAGGACCAATGTCCTGATGGAATCCATAAATGTTATTGTGGATGATAAAGAGGAAGGAATCGATGTCATAGAGGATGTTGAAACATTCCTTGACAGTTCAACAGACATTCCAGTCAAGTCTGAAGAAGTACAGGAACCTCCTCCTGAATGTGAAGTAGATGCAACCACCAAAATGCCATCTATCAGAATTCAGAAAGACCACCCTAAGGATCTTATCATAGGGGATCCCAATAGTGGGGTGACTACCAGGTCAAGGGGAATAAGCTCAAATTCCTGTTTTGTATCCAAGGTTGAACCAAAGAATGTGAAAGAAGCCCTGACTGATGAATACTGGATCAATGCCATGCAAGAGGAACTTGAGCAGTTTAAAAGGAATGAAGTATGGGAGTTAGTTCCGAGACCTGAAGGGACCAACATCATTGGTACCAAGTGGATCTACAAAAACAAGTCTGATGAGAAAGGAGTAATTACTAGGAATAAAGCAAGACTAGTAGCTCAAGGATACACTCAAGTTGAAGGGGTAGATTTTGATGAGACGTTTGCTCCTGTTGCTAGGCTTGAGTCCATCAGATTGCTGTTAGGTGTAGCATGCATTCTGAAGTTTAAACTGTTCCAAATGGATATGAAGAGTGCATTCTTGAATGGCTACTTGAATGAACAAGTCTATGTGGAACAACCTAAAGGGTTCTGTGATCCTAACCAACCTAAGCATGTGTACAAGTTGAAGAAAGCCTTGTATGGGTTGAAGCAAGCTCCTAGAGCATGGTATGAAAGGTTGACTGAATTTCTGACCTCAAATGGATACAGAAAAGGTGGGATAGATAAAACCCTGCTTGTGAAAGATGAAGAAGGGAAAATCATGATTGCTCAAATCTATGTGGATGATATAGTCTTTGGTGGAATGTCAGAACAAATGGTAAAACATTTTGTTCACCAAATGCAATCTGAGTTTGAAATGAGTCTGGTTGGGGAACTGACTTATTTTCTTGGAATGCAAGTCAACCAAATGGAGGACTCTATGTTTCTCTCTCAAAGCAAGTATGCCAAAAACATAGTTAAGAAGTTTGGTATGGATAATGCTAGGCACAAGAGAACTCCTGCTCCTACTCATCTAAAGTTAACCAAAGATGATGGAGGGTCTAGTGTTGATCAATGTCTGTATAGAAGCATGATAGGCAGTCTACTATACCTAACTGCAAGTAGACCTGACATTTCTTATGCAGTTGGAGTGTGTGCTAGATACCAAGCAGAGCCTAAAGTGAGCCACTTGAATCAAGTCAAAAGGATTCTCAAGTACATCAATGGGACTTGTGACTATGGGATGCTGTACTCACATGGTTCTGAGCCTGTCCTATCTGGGTACTGTGATGCTGACTGGGCTGGGAGTGCTGATGACAGAAAACGCACATCAGGTGGTTGTTTCTTCTTGGGAGACAATCTCATATCTTGGTTCAGCAAGAAGCAGAATTGTGTATCCCTGTCCACTGCTGAGGCTGAATACATAGCTGCTGGAAGCAGTTGTTCCCAACTGGTTTGGATGAAACAGATGCTCACTGAGTACAATGTCACTCAAAATGTCATGACATTGTTCTGTGATAATCTCAGTGCCATCAATATTTCCAAGAATCCCATCCAACACAGCAGGACCAAACATATTGACATTAGACATCATTTCATCAGAGATCTGGTGGAAGACAGGGTGATTACCTTGGAACATGTAGCCACTGAACTTCAACTGGCTGACATATTTACAAAGGCTCTGGATGCTACTCAGTTTGAAAACTTAAGGGGCAAACTGGGAATATGTCTCTCTGAGAACTTATAGCAACCAATGATGTTTGGAATGTATTGTTTAATATCTCTGCCTATTAAACAATTGGAACTATGCTCTGATTGGTCAACAGATCATAGCTATGCCACTTACAACAAGTGTGGCAACAAGAGGATAAGGAGATATCCTAACGTGAGGCGGCCTATGCACCTGCAGGAGTTCAAGGACGCTGTTCATGCAGGAGTGGTTCTGGATGTCAGAAACAAAGTCATGGCATCTGATATGGTTGTACCTACTGTAAAGCAAAAGTGGGCGATTACCTGATCAAAGCTGTGAAGCAAGATCAAGTGGGTGCTAACTTGGTTGAAACTGTGAGGCAAAACCAAGTCTGTAATTCTGTCATTTGTGTGTAGTTCTGTTTTTTTCTGTGGTCTGTAATTTAAAGTGTTGCTTTGGCAACATTTTTGACAAAAAGGGGGAGTAACAGGTGATACCCCAGGACAACAGATTATTGTGTTAAAACAGATATTCATGACAGATTCAAGATTCCCTCCCCTGTAGCTGATGTGTGGTGAAGTTTGTATTTAACTTCCATGTGTGTGAGTGTGCTGTCACTCTGAGTGTATTAGCTAGGTCTATTTCCTACTAGATGTGTGATTTCCGCTGCTATGAACTCTATTGTGGGATCAAAGTGTTTTAGCCAAAAATTTGCCAAAGGGGGAGTTTGTAGGTGTTTAATTGGCTGCATTGTATGGTAAAACACTAGCTGGATTCTAATGTCTTGACTGATGTCATGACATGTTGTGAAGGCGTTTGTGTAACTGCATTATAGGTTAGAATATCTAATTGTACTCTGATGGCTTGACTAATGTCATGACATACTTGAGTAGCTTACTGCAGGATTAGCTAATACAGGATTTATTGAATGTGGTGACATTCATCCCTGTCAGCAGATACTGAGGAATAGAACAGTTGGTGTTCTGTTAAAGCTCAGTATTCATTTCCATGCTGGTTGTCAAGGAAATACCAGACCTGGCATAAGGCCTACTATCTGAATGTCAAACTGGATGTTATGACATTCATCATTGACAGCATATACTAAACAATAGACAGAATGGTGTTCTGCTACACTTCAGTAGGTTTCTCAGTCTGTTCTTCAAAAGGATAACAGAACTGACTTAAGGCTAAATGTGTAAATGTCAAATTGGATGCTTTGACATGTATTAATGTAAGCTGCTACTGTAGAATGGACAGTTCGGTCCTGTACAGTTCAACAAACTTGTACAGTCTGTTTTCAGGAAAAACAGACTTAGCATATGGTCCTTGATGTCAAGCTGAATGTTGTGACATTCATTCCTGACAGCATATGCTAGATTGTAGGTTGTTTAGTTTTTCTGTTTCAGCTTTTTCTCAGGCTATTCTTCAGGGATTCAACAGCTGAGAGAAAATCCAGGAAATCAACAACCAAGCTACATTTAATGAACCTAACAAATAGCCTATTTATTAGTAACCTAGATGTGGAATTTAAGGGAACTCGCGTGACCTTAAATTTAGGAGAATACAAGTGCAAAGCCCAAGTACTGCAATATAAAAGGAAGTCGTTCCTTCATTCAGAACTGGGGATTTTGAGGCGTGAAGATTTAGTGTGTCCATCATACTTCACTGTTGTATTTTTGTGAGTCTTGTATTAGACATATCTTGTAAACCAAGTTGTTATCTCGTAGATGATTGCTTTGGTGTAGGGTGTTCATTGAGTTGTAAGTGTTGTGTCACTTTAAGCTTTTAAGCGTGAGTGTTGTGTATCTTGATTAAAGCTGTTAAGCACAATCAAGAATTTTTTGAAGTGTGACTTCAAAATTGTCTTTAATATTGATTAAAGGTAGTAATCACTGAGGTGATTGAGGGGGAGTGAGTAGGAACTCTGATCTTAGTGTAAGATTGAAATTGCATTGGGTAGGGATTAAGTGAAGAGTTGTAAACGGGTGAGTTTAGCTTTGAATTAATACTACTGATAGTGGATTTCCTCCCTGGCTTGGTAGCCCCCAGACGTAGGTCATGTTGGACTGAACTGGGTAAACAATTACCTGTGTTATTTACTGCACTTACTTTTAAGTTCTGCATAATTCTTGTCTGTGCAGAATTGGATGTCATAACAACCCGTGTGACATCGAAAGTCTGATAACTAGAATTTCAATTAACAGTGTAAATTTGTTTTACACTATCAACCAATGACGACCATGCATCCCTGATCAGTGCATTTTGATACATATTCTTCTACTATTCTGCTTTGGTAACTCTATAGTTTATTCTATTATTTTTACTATTTTAGTGAATTTTTTTATTTAAGTTTATTTACGGTTTTATTTTATTTTCGTACATTATTTTCAGCATAAATAGTTATTTGATACCTTGTTACTATGCAGATCATAACTTGAGCTACGAGAATCAAATTGATGCGTTCTAATATGAGTTGGAAAGCTGAGAGGATAAGCTAAAAGTTTCATGTTGAAGTCAGAAGCTGATTCAGAGTGAAGAAGAGTCGGATAATTCGTTTTATTTCCATACTTAAGAAAATACTTAGTTTTTGGGCCGATTTTGTATTTTTTCGGGTCGGTTGCTATTAGGCCAAAATTCCCTTGCTCTATTTAAACAACTTAGTAGTTTTAAGAATGGGGGGATTGATAATTCATGAAATAGAGAATAGGGCATATGAATACCATGGAGAGTTAATCCCAAAGAGTTGATCTGGTGTATTCGAATTCCACTTTGAGGTTTTTATTAATTTCAGTTTATTTTCTATTTCTTTTTGATTCTTCCTACAAACTCTTTTTCTTAATTCGATTACTTTCATTTGCTTAATTAGATTGTTTCTTATAGGATAGAGTTGATTAAGTTTGATTATTTGTATGATCCTTAATTATAATCACGTTAGGGTAGCTTTTTCGTTATCGTGTTTGATTAAGTCGCGTTTGCTTAATTCACGTCTGCATAAATCCGTTTGCTTAATTCGGAAATTAGGAACATACATCATATAATACGAATTACGCTTTTCAGTGGGTAGTGTAATCGAATGGGATTAAATTCGCTAGGGAATTGAAATTATAAGAATCAATGATAAGTCAGAAATCGATACAATAGATTAGCTTATTTATCAATTTTTCTTTCACCTTTAATCATCTTCGATTTAAGTTTTGAACCCTAAAAATCCCCTTATTTTCATTTGTTTGGTTATAACATTCAAGAGTCCTTGTGATACGACATTCGAGTGTCGCTTCCGTTTAAGTACACTTTTAAACTCGTTTTTGACCCGTGTGCGACAGCGGATCAAACTGACTTCGTTGCCAGGGACTCTTATAGATTTTAACTATTATTATAGTCTAACCATTATTATAGTCATAGGTGTTGTGTTTTAGCATTTTTTCCCCTAACTTTCTTGCGTTCTGGTCTTTTTGCGTTTTAGGATAAAAAAAATCTGTTTTTTTAAGAAAATTGTCTCAAACTATTCTGATTCTATGTCGATTAACTAGGAAAAAATCAAGGATCAAAAGTCTCCATTTAGAAACTGAATAGTGGAAGCAGTCCTAAAAACCCGAAATTCATTATTTTTCTATTTTTTATGATTTGTTTTCTGTTTTGATAGTTTCAGAAAATTCCGAATAAATTCTCAATATTTTTAATTGATATTATTAGATTAATTTTTGTGTTTTTTGTATTTTTTTCCTTTTAATTTAATAGTTTTTTTACGGTATTTCAATTGTTTTTTCTTAATAGGGACATTGTCGGTATTTTCCTATTTGTTGCTGTATTTTTTAATTAGTGATGTGTTTTCTCATTGTTTGTTGATTTTTTTTCTATTGAGTTTAACATGGCTGACCAAAAAAATCTGAGAGAACTTGTTGCCCTTGATGTTAATTATAATGCTTTATGTATTGAATATCCTGTTGTTGTTCTACCTTTCGAATTGAAATCTGGTTTAATACACTTGTTACCAAGGTTTAATGGTCTTGCAGGTGAGGATCCGCATAGGCATCTAAAAGAATTTCAGATTATGTGTTCTACACCATTGAGGCCTCATGGAATTACTGGAGATCATGTCAATCTTAGAGCATTTCCATTCTCACTACAAGGTGCTGCAAAAGAGTGATTATATTATCTTGAGCCAAATTCTATTACAAGTTGAAATAATATGAAGAAAATCTTCTTAGAAAGATTTGTCCCTGCTTCAAGAGCTTCTTCAACCAGAAAAGAAATATGTGGTATTAGACAGGTTGACATGGAATCATTGTCCGAATACTGGGAGAGACTCAAGCAGTTAGTGTCGAGTTGTCCTCACCACCATATTTCTGAACAATTGCTAATACAATACTTTTATGAGGGATTGCTACCAATGGAAAGAAACATAGATGCTGCTAGTGGTGGAGCACTTGTTGATAAGACTCCAGTTGCTTCCAAATCCTTGATTGATAACATGTCACTTAACTCCCAACAGTTCGCAACAAGGGATAATTTTATGGTCCAAGCAAAAGGTGTGAATGAGATTCAGGTTTCTTCTTCTAACAAAGCTCTAGAAACCAGAATTAATGAACTTACCTCTTTAGTGAAACAGTTGGTGCTACCCCTTCCACCACCACCACCACCACCATATAATCCTCCACAAGTAACCACCTTTTCACCTTCTGAACCTTCACTAGAGGAACTTGTCAAGCAAATGGTTGTAAATGGTCTCCAATTTTAGCACAGACAAATTATAGTATTCAGACTTTTCAAACACAAATTGGATAACCTACCACTTCAATGAATGTCATGCAACAAGCTCAAGGATCAAACCAACTACCTGCTCAAACAGTAGTTAATCCAAAAGGCCCTAATGTGAGTGCAATTTCCTTGAGATCCAAAAAAGTTACAGAACCAGCCCTAGAAAAAAATTAAAAATTGTTAGTGTAACACCTGAAAATAAACCTGAACCTTCTATTGTTGTTGAGGCTGGAAAAAAGTATGTATTATCAATCCCTTTCCCACAAAGAGTACTGAAAAATAAGAAGATTGACGAGGAAGAGCATTCTGTTTTTTAAATAGAGTTGCTTTCTGAAGTTGTTGATGAAGCTTATTCTGATTTGTTTTCTGCTGATTTTCTAACTTTTTCTAGTTTTGATGATATTTACTCATGTGATGATTGTACTAACACTAACCTTTGTACTGTTTGTGTTGAGATTGATGATGTCTTGCAGGGTGACAGTATAAATGAAGTTGTTTATGTAGCTGAAGCTCTTGACATTCTGGCTTCCCCAAACATACCATCCATTGAACAACCACGTTCTTTAGAGCCTAAACAACTTCCCGAGGATTCATATTATTCATCAAAGCTTCAACTTAAGCAGAAACGTAAGAAGGGAATTGGATGGACTTTGGTTGACACTCGTGATATTAATCCATCCATATGTATGCATAATATCTCACTTAAAGATGAAACAAAAGTAGTGAGGCATCCTCGTAACCCTTTGATTCTTGATATTGTGAAAAAGGAGATCACTTTCATGTGCACATTCAACACTTTTACTTATCTAAGATTCTTCTTTGATCCTGGAATACAAGACAAATGCACTAATCAAAATTTCAAGATCAATGGACACTACCCAAAGCTACTACATGAGAACCCTACTTTGAAAGAAGAGACTGTAGAAGAGCTCTCTTTGGGAAAGGCTACTTATGCAATCATTTATCCGCCTTGACTCCTCGGGTGTATTCTTTCCTTTCTCTCACTCTTATTTTATATTTATGCTCTTTCATTGAGGACAATGTATGTTTAAGTGTGGGGAAGAGAACCATTTGTTTGTTTTATTTTCTTTGTTTTGTTTTCTATTTTGGTTTTTGTTTGCTTTCTTAAAAAAAATTGCATGCTTTTTCCTTTGGTTTTTGAATTACAATTATGAGTATTTTTCTTAGTTCTCTTGACTAAAGTCTTATGGTGTGATGTGAAAAATTTGTTGTGCATTTTTAGTATGATAGGTAGGACTAAACTCAAAATTGTACATAATTTATGGTAGATCAATTAACCTTGTGAGATTTTGAGCCTTATATGGATAACATACAAAAATTCATCTCTTTCTTTCTTATGTGATTCACTCATATCTGTTAGTCTCTAGAACTTGAATTGACTCTTGTTGATACTGTTGTTTACTTGTACACAATGATATGATAAATGCAGTTTTTTAGCCAGTTAGCCAAAAAGTCAATCCTGAAATAATAGCATCCCTTGTTTGAAACCCCATTTATCCTATTATCATTTTTTTGTTTAAAACTCATTACAAACTGAGAAGTGAAAAACAATGTTATCACCCTAATCAAAGGGTTGAAAGAGTCTTGTTTGGAGTTGTGTGGGGTTGAATAATTACTTTTGTAATATTTCAGAAGTTGGTAGAAAAAGAAAAGAAAAAAAGAAAAAGAAAATAGAAAAGAAAAAGAAATGAATGAAAAAAAATAAAAGGATGTATACATGTCAATACACACTCCTTATGAAAAAGAGAAAAAAAGAGAAAAAAAAAAGAAGAAGAAAAAGAGAAAGGAGAAGAAAAATATGAATGAAAAAAGTTACTATAGAGTTGTGAAGTGAATGAAATATTTTATAAATTCAACTTCCGCAGTTTCTTTCAAGTCTCTTTTGTCTCTTTGAATTTTAGTCTAGTACCCCCTTAGGGTTTATCTCACCCTTACCTTGGCCATGTTACAACCAAATAAAAGTCCTTTTGATCTTTATGTGCATGTATTTTAATTGTGGATGTTAGAGTCTTTTCAAGCTTATGGTAGTACTAACTTTTATGTTATGCTTTGAGGGTAAACAGTTAACCTAAACACTTGAGAATTAAGTGAATTTTATCCTGTGAGGATCTTAGTGCTTTTCGGTGTACTATTTGGTAATCTGTTTTCCTATCTTCTTTGAATGTCACAAGAAGTTGCTCACTAACACCATATTATTGAAGCATAGACTTAGAATGTTGCTTGCACCTTGTATCTTGATAACCTTTGGAATTGCATGTTTTATTTGTTTTTGTTTTTCTGTTTTAAGTTTTGAACTAATAATTTTGCTCGGAGTGCAAAAGTCCAAGTGTGGGGGAATTTGATCAATGCATTTTGATACATATTCTTCTACTATTCTATTTAGGCAGCTCTATAGTTTATTCTATTATTTTTACTATTTTAGTGTGTTTTAATATTTAAGTTTATTTTTGGTTTTATTTTATTTTCGTACTTTATTTTCAGTATAAAATTTTATTTGATACCTTGTTACTATGCATATTATAACTTGAGCTACGAGAATCGGATTGATGCGTTCTAATATGCGTTAGAAAGCTGAAAGGATAAGCTAAAAGTTTCATATTGAAGTAAGATGCTGATTCAGAGTGAAGAAGATTCGAATAATTCGTTTTATTTCCATACTTAAGAAAATACTTAGTTTTGGGGCCAATTTTGTATTTTTTCGGATCGGTAGCTATTAGACCCAAATTCCCTTGCTCCATTTAAACAAATTAGTAGTTTTAGGGTTGGGGGATTAAGAATTCATGAAATAGAGAATAGGGCATATGAATATCATGGAGAGATAATTCTCAAATAGTTGATCTACTGTATTCGAATCCCACTTTGAGTTTTTTATTAATTTTAGTTTAATTTCAATTTCTTTTCAATTCTTCCTATTAACTTGTTTTCTTAATTCGATTACTTTAGTTTGCTTAATTAGATTGTTTATTATAGGATAGAGTTGATTAAATTTGATTGTTTGTATGATCCTTAACTATAATCACGTTAGCATAGCTTTTTGGTTATCATGTTTGATTAAGTCGTGTTTGCTTAATTCACGTCTGCATAAATCCGTTTGCTTAATTCAGCAATTAGGAACATACATCATATAATACCAATTGCGCTTGTCAGTGGGTATTGTAATAGAATGAGATTGAATCCGCTAGGGAATTGGAATTATAAGAATCGATGATAAGTCAGAAATCGATACAATAGATTAACTTATTTATCGATTTTTCTTTTACCTTTAATCATCTTCGATTTAAGTTTTGAACCCTAAAAGTACCCTTCTTTTCACTCGTTTGGTTATAACATTCAAGAGTCCTTGTGATACGACATTCAAGTGCCGCTTCCGTTTTACTACACTTTTAAACTCGTTTTTGATCCGTATGCGACAGCGAATCAAATTGGCGTTGTTGTCGGGGACTCTTGTAGATTTTGGATGTATTCAGAAAGGTGGCAGTGAACACTCCACTACTTGATGTGATTAAGCAGGTCCCAAAATATGCAAAACTTCTGAAGGATTTGTGCACATACAAGAGGAGGATTACCGGAAACGAGAGAGTGAATTTTAGACGAAATGTTTCGACCCTTATTTAGCCTAACACTTCACCTACCAGTTCATCCCTCACTCAGGACATGCCACAAAAGTGCAAGGGTCTAGGAACTTTTGCTATTCCTTATACCATTGGAGATAGTAAATTCGAAAATTGCATACTTGATTTAGGAGAGGACATTAATATTATGCTTACTTATGTGTATAATAATCTTGATCTTGATCCTTTGCAACATACAAGTTTAATCATTCAACCGGAGAACAGAAGCAATGCCTGCCCCGGCGGAGTAGATGTGCTTATTCAAGTTAATGACCTAATTTTTCCTCCAGACTTTTACATTCTGGACATGTATGGAGAAATAAATTTTGTACACAATAACATTAATATTTTAGATGTTATGTGAAGCGCCGCAAAAAATACAGAGTCGCCACTGGATTTTATTTATTCCAAAGGAAAGGGAAAATAGCGATAAAAACCCAAATGAGAGAAACGGTCTCGCAACCAAGAGCGGATTCAGAAGTCAGTTATGCAAGGGAAAGGTATTAGCACCCCTCACATCAATGGTACTCCATGGGAACCACTTGCTCATATCAAATGCATATGGGTGTTTATTTATCTGTATGTTGCTTGCTATCGGGAATGAGATGAGAGAGAAAATAAGTTTTAAGTTAGTGTGCTCGCCAAGGATTTGGGCCCTCATGCCTACGTATCCCCATACGTGCAATAGGGAAGTCAGAGCTTCGTAGTTCGGCTTAAAAATGAAGTATTTGTTTGGTTGTTTTTATTGAACAGTACTAGCGTTCACGTGCTACTGTTCACTTGCTTGTATACTCTGTCATGGAAGCGGAAAGTATTTGCTTGTTTGCGGTAAAGTGGATACGCTTGGTTCCCACTCTAGCAGTTAAACATTACTTGCTCGCACAAGGAGGCTTAAGCTTCGTTCACGGTAGAACGAAAGTAACACTTCCTTATTGAAAGGTTTTGAAGAGAAAAGCCCTAAGGCAAAAAATGATTTTCTTTGTTGGGATCGATTTTATGCATGAAGACAAGCATCAGACCCTTGGCTAGATACAATCAACGGTCCAATAACTCGGGAGTTGAGAGGACAATGTTGTTCTAACCACTATTTTTCATCCAAAAAGAGATTTGATTTGTGAAAATAGTTTGGCAATTCTAATCATTGGAACTTAGAGGGCGACAAATCTCTGACCCTTGACTAAGTACGATCAACGATCAGAGTACTTGGGAATTGAGAGGACAATGGAGTCCTAGATACTCTTTTTCTCCCTCCTAGCACCTAGATCTAACTTGTTTGAATCATTAGATGTTTTAAGGGGGAAAGTCAAGTGTAGGGTCCTCGGGCTAAGTACGACCGACAACCCAATTACTTGAATGTTGTGTACAAACACATACACCCCATTTGGCATTCCAATTTGTTATAAAAATGATTTTGAAAAAGGTATTTGACGTTGGATCAAGTATTTGAATTTATTATGAAAAAATGAGTGAAGAATGGATGAGAGAGATAAAATGAGATTGAGAAGAGAATGGAGAAGAGATGTGAATAATGGATCATGGAATGGATGGAGAATGCTTGACGTTGGATCAAGCATTCACGTTGCAATGGTGTTAGTTTTATTTGGAAAACAACTTGACATTGAATCAAGTACCTTTTGTTTCTTTTGAAATGCTTTGTTTATCGTTTTGTATTTTATCTTTGTTATTAACATGCATGATGAACTAACTAGAAAACAATAAATCTAAGCTATTACAAGACTACAGGGGTGGGGGAACATTTAACCCACAATAGGGGGATGGATCCATACAATACAACATAAGGGAATGAAAGGAAAATAAAAGTTACAAAGTATTAAACTATGTACCATGCCTAAGGAGTACAAGTGACATGGTGCTTCGAACAATACAAAGCTATTGAATGAACATGAAATGGTTAGGAGCATGGCTAGCTAGGAGCGAGCTTGCATCTCAAAGTCAGCATGTGGACACAAAACAACAAACGAGTTAGCATGAGATAAAGTCGAATGAATGAGAATGATGCAACAATATGTAAGTATATACAATGGTTAGAATCGATTCAAAAGGCAATGGATTAATCAAGGAAAAATAATCAAAGATCTATCCTATGATCATGGCAAATGAAATTAGACATACAAAGTATTCATCACCTAAATTGAAATGGGATTTTCAATTTACAATATGATCATAAACGAAATCGATTAAATGGACAATTAAAGTGAACATTAATTATAAGCACTAAAATCTACCTAAACACGAATTAGGATCACAATCAATCAAACGGGAAATTAACAAGCTAATATCAAGAATTGAATTCTAATCTACACGATCATACAAATCAAATTTAGTAGAAATTAACCTAAGGTCTAACCATGGAAAAATCAACCATTAACCCTATAAAATCCACACAAAATCCACAAAAAGAAATAACGAGATTTAATGACTAAAAAATAATCATGGTAAGGTTAATCAATCATGAATTAATTCTGGAAAATTAAGAAATTAAACCTAATCTAACAATCAATTAAACCTAATTAAACCTAATTACTCTAATTAATCTAATTATGAATTAACCTAATTATCAAAACTATATCAATTCCTAATTAACAAACAAAAATTCAAGAATATCCTAAATTTAACCCTAACAAGCAATATCAGTGTCAATTCTAATTAACAAAAGTTAAATAAAATCGCCATGGTTAACCATGAGCTAATTAGGATCAATAATAATCAATTCAATGGGTTTTGG
Organism: Lathyrus oleraceus; assembly: GCF_024323335.1. Classification (NCBI taxonomy): domain Eukaryota; kingdom Viridiplantae; phylum Streptophyta; class Magnoliopsida; order Fabales; family Fabaceae; genus Lathyrus; species Lathyrus oleraceus. Next base: position 323,027,591 of record NC_066580.1, on the reverse strand, counting down.
GGTGTATAATGGATAAGGAGGTGTAGTAAGAACGCATGGGCCATCCAATTCTTGGGCAAAAAATAGCCCAATTTCTCAACACATGAACCAAAACCTGGTTTCGGCAGCTTCCCAAAAACGCCTCACACTCACAGAACGAAAGAAGGAGAAGGATCGATCGTGAAAGAAAAGAGAAAAGGAATGGATGCATTCACGCCAGAATTGACCTACCTTCATCGCCGCCGCCGGAATCCTCCTCGTGGGTAAGTCAAATTCCTCTGCGCAAGAATCACGCTCCTCGTCTTGGTATTCCGTTTCGTCGCGTGTTTGATTCAGACGAAGATGAGGACGTTGGTTCGTCCGTGGTGTTGCGTCGCCGAGTGAGATGATGAATAAAGTGTGCACGATGCTTCGGTAGGCTCTTGTTGTTGTTTCATTTTCTCCTAGCCCTGTTCTCGATCTGACTATGTGTTTGGATTGCAGCGAACTCTCTGCTCGAACAGCACCAAAGGCTTGTGCATCGATCGCGCCTCCACCTTCATTAACAAGCCTTTACCAAGAATTCGACACTTTCACACAAACATTATTATGATCAAACTTGCTTCATCAATGGAGAAGCATAACAGAAGAAATGATAAAGATTAACAGAAGAAAGGAAGGATTAGCAGAAGAAAAGAGAAAGAAATATCAAGAAGAATTGTTGATTAATTGGATTGTTTACATGTGGCAATGCATCACTTATATATTACAATCTTATCTCATAACCACCAATCACAATAGAGCAAACTAAACTAACTAACTATACAACTAATCCAACTGTATTAATCATTTAGCTTAAACTATATTGATCAAAATGGTTAATCTCAACATCCCCTCTCAAGCTAAGCATGGTGAATGTTGATCATGCCAAGCTTGGAAATAAACTTGTTGAAGGTTGAAGTTGGTAATGCCTTGGTTAGAAAATCAGCAAGCTGCTCATGAGTGGAAATAGGTAGGAGTCGAAGTAAACCTTGTTGAAGCTTCTCACGGACCAAGTGGCAATCGATTTCGAGATGTTTAATTCGTTCATGGAATACCGGATTGGACGCAATATGCATTGCGCTTTGGCTGTCAAAATAGAGAACAGGGAGTTTGGTACACGTGATGTGCAGCTCCTTCATAAGAACTATCAACCAAAGCAGTTCACATGTGGCAAATGACAGTGCCCGATACTCAGCCTCTGATGATGATCTGGAAATGATGTACTGCTTCTTTGCACGCCATGATATGAGAGAGGTGCCAAGAAAGAAACAATATCCTGAAATGGATCTCCTTGAATCAATGCAGCCTTCCCAATCAGAATCTGAGAAGCCAAGCAGTTGCAGTTCAGCATTCCTTCGAAACAATATTCCTCTACCATGGTTGTTCTTCAAGCAGCGTATGACTCTACAAGCAGCATGATAGTGTGCCATTGTTGGATTATGAAGAAATTGACTAGGTTGTTGCGTGGCATAAGTGATGTCTGGGCGTGTGGTGTTAAGATACAACAGACGGCCTATCAATCGTCTGTATGCTCCAATATCTTCAAAAGCCTTGCCACTATCAGCATGTAATTTAACAAATGGATCAATAGGTGTGGGAGCTGGTTTGGATCCAAGCATACCAGATTCCTGCAAGAGATCAAGACATTATTTTCTTTGTGATAGTGAAATCCCTGCCTTTGAATGAGCAACTTCGAGGCCAAGAAAGTACTTGAGTATGCCCAGGTTTTTTATGCTGAAATTTTCATCTAGGATGAGCTTAATACGATCAAATTCAGACATAGATGTTCCAGCTAGGATTATGTCATCAACATAGACTAAAATGGTTGTAAAGTGAGCATTAGTTTTCAAAGTGAAGAGAGAATAATCAGAAGTAGACTGAGTGTATCCTTGTTGAAGTAATAAAGCTGTTAGTTTTTCATACCATTTGCGACTGACTTGTTTCAGACCATATAAACTCTTTTGGAGTTTGCATACTTGATTGGGCCTGTGACATGTAACACCTTCGGGTATAGTCATATACACATCTTCCTGCAATTCCCCATGTAGAAAGGCATTGTTAACATCAAGTTGATGTAAAAACCAATTGTTGATGGCTGCAGTTGCAAGAAGGGTTCTGAAAGTGGTAAGCTTTGCTACAGGTGAGAAAGTGTCAAAGAAGTCAAGCCCTTCAATTTGGTTGTAACCTTTGGCAATAAGTCTAGCTTTGTACCTTTCTATTGTGCCATCTGCTTTATGCTTCACTTTGAAACCCCATATGTTACCAATTGGTTTGACATGTAGTGGCAGATCAACTATGTTCCAAGTCATACTCTTGTCTAATGCATCTAATTCGGACTTCATGGCCTTGATCCAATGTTCAGACAAACATGCTTCTTTTTAGTTCTTTGGCTCATGTGTAAGAGTGATATTGGATGCAAAAACACGATGCGATGCAGATAGAAAATGCAGGGAATCATAATTTGAAATAGGATAATTAGTTTTGGTTGTACCTGATGATGACTTGACTGCTGATACATCAGATGTATTGCACACATAATCTGAGAGATAATGAGGTGTATGTTTAGCTCTAACAGGCCTAGATTGGATGTTTGGTTCTCATCAGTATTATCTAAAGATTCAGGGTGAATATTTGAATGGTGCAGTGTGTCAATGGTTGTGTTAGGATGATGTTCATGCTCCTCAGCTGTGAATTCAATGTTTTGTGATGGAACATGTATGATAGGTTCATTTTGTGGTGAGTCATTAGGATCTTTGTAAGGATGGTAGGTCCAATTAGTGGAATTAACATTTGAATAAGGGAAAATATGTTCATGATGTATGACATTTCTAGAAACAAGAATTGTATGACTGTTAATGTCATAGAGTATCACACCCTTCATACCATTCTTGTATCCTAAGAAAACACATTTTCGACCTCTTGGCTCAAGTTTTGTTCTATGCATATGTAGTGTGGATGCAAAAGCAAGAGACCCAAATACTTTGAGACTGTGCATATCTGGATGTGCATTGTGCAGTATGAAATAGGAGAAAGATTGTTTAAAACTTGTGTAGGGAGTTTATTTATAATGAATGTTGCATGCAAAATAGCATATGACCAGAATTCCTTTGGAAGTTTTGATTGAAAAAGAAGGGCTCTTCCAACATTTAGTAAATGTTGGTGTTTCCTCTCCACTCAACCATTTTATTGTGGAGATTCAACACAGCTGGTTTGATGAATGATTCCCTTAGATGAAAAAAATTCAGGGATGTTAAACTCAGAACCATTATCAGTTCTGATAGTTTTGACATGAAGCTTATGTTGATTTTCTATGAGATTAACAAAGTTTATAACATGTTGTCTAGCTTCAGATTTGGCTTTCATTAATGTTATCCATGTATATCTACTACAATCATCAGCAACAGTTAAAAAATATGAATGACCATGTAAAGATTGGACTACAAGAGGTCCCCAAATGTCAAAATGGATCAAGTCATAAGGGTGTTCAGCTCTATTATTACTAACAGTATAAGGAAGTTTTCTTTGTCTAGCATAGTAACAAACATCACAGACATCTTTATGATTAACTTTAATAAAAGGGAATTGGGAATGTAGGTATAATAATCTGTTTTGAGATAAGTGTCCTAATCTAAAATACCATAAGGCTTTATCAGGTAAAATGACATTGGCTGCTAAGACAAAGGTTAAATCAGGTGTGTGTGTGTGTGTGTGTAGCAGGTGAATCATTATCTCTTAGTGTTAGATAGTACAATCCATCTTTCTGCTCAGCAAAACCAGTCATCTTCATGGTGATTTTGTCCTGTATGACACATTGTGATTTGAGGAAATTGACAATGTAATTAGAGGATTCACACAACTTTGAAACAGATAATAAGTTTAGAGAAAATTCAGGGAGCAAAAGAACATTATGCACAATGAAATCAGGAGAAAAATAAATTGTGTCAGAGTGGTTAGCAACAAGGCATTGTCCATTTGGCAATCTAACAGTGATGGGGATAATTTTCTTATGTGAATGAAACCATTGGACAGAACTACATATGTGATCAGTAGCTCCTGAATCAATGATCCAAGAACCACTACTACTACTATGCATGCAATGATATGTGTTACCTGTTGATGGATGACCAACAGCAACTTGGTTGGAAGAAGCATGTCTTGAAGATTGGCCAAGACTTGATTTCTGAAGTAGATCCATTAAGGCACTGAATTGACCTTGAGTCTTAGGTGAATTGTCACTTTGAATGTCATCACCATGAGATGAAGATCCATCATTATTTCCATCTGATGCCACATTGTTAGCTGAATTCTGAAACTGTTTCTGCATATGAGGTGGAACACCATGTTTCTTGAAGCAATTTTCAACAGTGTGGTTAGTCTTGCCATAGAATGTGCAAATGCGAACACCATGCTTGAATGCATTATTTCTTGCTCCAAACTTCTTGGAGTCAGCAACATTAATCAGTGTTTGAGACTCATCATTTGGAATAGGGAGCTGAATTTGTCGTTCATGTTGAATAACCATGGAAAATATCTTATTCATAGTTGGCAAAGGATCCATTAACAAGATTTGGGACTTCACTACAGCAAATTGGTCATTTAAATCAGTCAAGAATCTGATAATCTGCAGTAGCTGGTGATGAGATCTTGCACTGCGCATAGCTTCACAGGTACACTTTATGCGACAAGTACAAGTTGGTAAAGACAAATACAGATCCTTTTCTTCCCAAAGTATTTTAAGATCAGAGAAAAAATTAGTTACTAATTTGGTTTCTTGCTTTAGGTTGTAAATTTCTTGCTGCAACTCAGAAATACGTATGAGATCACCCTGGAAAAATCTTTCTTTCAAATCGTTCCATACATCAAGCACGTTCTCCATGAAAACTATAGACTGTGAAATTGAATCTGAAACAGAATTCATGATCCAAAAATGTACAAGCATGTTGCAGCGGTTCCAAGCACGCAGAGATGGATCAAAAGAATCTGCTGGAACAGGAAGAGATCCATCAATGAACTCAATCTTCATTTTGCCACCAAGAGCCCTCTTCATGCTTCGAGCCCATAAATGATAGTTGGAACCAGTGAGTTTGGGAAGAACTGTAACTGAACCAGGACCATCGATGAGGAAGTGGTTATCAGTTGGGTTTTGTTGTGGGTTTTGAAGAGGTTGAATTTGTTCTGAAGTTGAAAATTCGGTTGGAGGAATTCAGTTATTCTGTTCGGTTGGAGTGAAATCAGTTAGGAGGTTGTTATGACCGTTGTTATGTGATGATGGATGGATGTTTTGGGGGGCAGGTTGAAGGGTTACCAAATTAGCCTTTCAGGTTGTATCTATCTCATGGCTTTAAGTTCCGTTTCTAATATATCATTTCCATTTCTGTGGGAATTTTGTTTTGGAGGAAGTTGGAAGTTTGTGAGATTGGTTCGAAGTTCGGTTACTATTCAGTTTCGGTTCAGTTGGACGTTGTGAAGTTAGTTAGAGAATTCTGTTGAATTCTCATTCTATTATAGGTTGTTAGCGGAAGGTTTGTGTTGCCGGCTCTTTGTTATCAGATGGAGAAGTTTGTTAGAATTTCAGTTAGAGAGTTGGTTAGGTGGTTGTTGTATCGGTTGGAAAAAAAATTGTTGCGAGGTGGTGAGAAGAGTTTTTATTCTGTTTGCAGGTTGAAGAATCATTCTGTTCTTACCCTTTTTCCGTTTTGTTTCTGTTAGAGGCAGTTTTCTTATTGGTTTTGCAGTGAAGTTTCTGCAGGGTTTGTTAATTGATTGTACATATCTTGAAGCATTTGAAGATTCTTTGGATCTTTCTCAATCGCATGTTTGAATGCTTCACCAAAGCCAAGCCATACTGGTACATGGAATCTTGATTGTGTCCAAGCGAAAATCCATCTGTCTCTTTTCTTTCATTTTGTTTAATAATCCTCTGGGAAATAGATATACTAGAAGGTATGAATGAATACCATCATCATGTAAGACAAGTCAATGAATTTTATATTTTGATAGTGGTTTGTAGTTTATATTGCAATGGATAATGATCATTGGATATGTAAAATGGATTATTATGCATTAATGGATAATTATTGGATATGTATACGGAATTTGGATAGTGGAATTCTTTAAATTGTCTTGAAAAGGAATCAAAATATTGTAATTAAATGCATCCGTGATCTTGGTGGTTAAATGCATGGAAATTTGAATGGAATTCAAACCATGTATTAAATGGTGGTAATTGTAATTGAATTAGCATTGAAAGTGGTTAAAAGCAATGGAATTGGAAACTGAATCAAATGGAATTTGAATGGTGTAATAGTTGGAATTGAATTGAATGAAAAATGTAAGAATTTTGGAATTTGAAATTTAAATTGAATAGATGTATTATGGTTATGATTGTAATGTATGGCTTATGTAGTGATTAATGAACCATGGATGAATTGGTTGAAAATGAATGAATTGGAAATTTTACAATGAATATGGTTATTTTGAATATGGAAAATTTATGCTCATGAATTTAGAAATGGATGAACGCGAACGTGGTTTGAAATGGTAATATATCGTATTGAGAAATAAAGCCGTTGGAAAAGATGGTTGGTTTTGGTGGTTGGTTTTGGTTAACTGGTTGACCAAAAAGTCAATAGTCGACCAAAAGTCAACATGGGTAGGAATGTGTAATTTTGAATGAAATGATATGTAATGACTTGTATGGAATGGACCCGAATGAATAACACGGTGACCTTAGACCAGATGAAACATGCCATGTTCCAAGATTTAAAGTTCAATCATGCCAAACCAACCAAATGATACTTAATCCAGACACGAATTGTAACACCTTGAATGAATCCTGCAATCCAACCTCCCTGAATTAGGATTTCCACTATGCTCCCTGGTGAATACCCTTGAACCCATGCTTTTATGCTTTTCAAATGCAAGTGGAATGTGTTATGATACAATGGATATGTCGATGAGATGAATGCAAATGTTTGGTGTTAGTGACCTAGATGAACCTGTGAAGGGTAGGGTGAATTTTGGGGTATGACACTATGAAACATCCCTTGGAAGAGCATTATGTTTTTCAAATAGAGTTGCTTTCTGTAATTGTTGATGAAGCTTATTCTGATTTGTTTTTAGCTGATTTTCCAACTTTATCTGGTTTTGATGGTATTTACTCATGTGATGATTGTACTAACACTAACCTTTGTGTTGTTTGTGTTGAGATTTATGTTGTCTTGCAGAGTGAAAATATAAATGAAGTTGTTTATGTAGTTGAAGCTCTTGACATTCTGGCTGCCCCAAACATATCATCCATTGAACAACCACATTCTTTAGAGCCTAAACCACTTCCCGAGGATTTATATTGTTCATCAAAGCTTCAACTTAAGCAGAAACATAAGAAGGGAATTTGATGGATCGTGGATGACACTCGTGATATTAGCTCATCCATATGTATGCATAGGACCTCACTTAAAGATGGAACAAAAGTAGTGAGGCAGCCCTGTAATCCTTTGATTCTTGATGTTGTGAAAAAGGAGATCACTTTCACGTGCACATTCAACACTTTTACTTATCGAGGATTCTTCTTTGATCCTGGAATACAAGGCAAATTCAATAATTAAAATTTCAAGGTCAATGGACACTACCCAAAGCTACTCCATGAGAACCCAACTTTAGAAGAAGAAACTGTAGAAGAGCTCTCTTTGGGAAAGACTGCTTATGCAATCATTTATCCGCCTTGACTCCTCGGGTGTGTTCTTTTCTTTCTCTCACTCTTATTTTATATTTATGTTCTTTCATTGTGGACAATGTATGTTTTAAGTGTGTGTGTGTGGGGGGGGGGGGGGCATTTATTTGTTTTGTTTTCTTTGTTTTGTTTCCAATTTTTCTCTGTTTTGGTTTTGGTTTGCTTTCTTAAAAAAATTACATGTTTTTTCCTTTGGTTTTTTAGTTACAATTATGAGTATTTTTCTTAGTTCTCTTGACTAAAGTCTTGTTGTGTGATATGAAAAATTTGTTGTGCATTTTTAGTATGATAGGTAGGACTAAACTCTAAATTGTACATCATTTGTGGTAGATCAATTAACCTTGTGAGATTTTGAGCCTTATATGGATAACATATAAAATTCCATCTCTTTCTTTCTTGTGTGATTCACTCATGTCTGTTAGTCTCTAGAACTTGAATTGACTCTTGTTGATGTTGTTGTTTACTTGTGCACACTGATATGATAAATACAGTTTCTTTTTGTTTTTTTAGCCAGTTAGCCAAAAAGACAACCCTTAAATAATAACATCCCTTGTTTGAAACCCCCTTGAGTCTATTATCATTTTTTTTTGTTTAAAATTCATTACAAACCGAGAAGTGAAAAACAATGTTATCACCCTATTCAAAGGGTTGAAAGAGTCTTGTTTGAAGTTGTGTGAGGTTGAATAATTATGTTTGTAATATTTCAGAAGTTGGTAGGAAAAAAAATAGAAAAAGAAAATAGAAAAAAAATGAATGGAAAAAATAGAAGGATGTATACATGTCAATACGTACTCCTTATGAAAAATAAAAAATAGAATTAAAAAAAGAGAAATGAGAAGAAAAATATGAATGAAAACAGTTACTATAGAGTTGTTGAAGTGAATGAAATATTTTGTAAATTCAACTCCCGCAATTTCTTTCAAGTCTCATCTGTCTCTTTGAATTTTAGTCTAGTACCCCCTTATGATTTATCTCACCCTTACCTTGGTCACATTACAACCAAATAAAAGTCATTTTGATCTTTATGTGCATGTATTTCAATTGTGGATGTTAGAGTCTTTCCAAGCTTATGGTAGTACTGCTTTTGGATGTACTATTTGGTAATCTGTTTTCCTATCTTCTTTGAATGTCACAAGAAATTTCTCACTAACACCATATAGTTTAAACTTAGACTTAGAATTCTGCTTGTACCTTGTATCTTGATAACCTTTGTGTCACACCCCGAATTTGGTTATTATTTAATGGTTCATTCAAGATTTGTCATAGGTTTTTCTTTCACACTTCATTCACGGATTTTTGCTTTGACTTTAAGTGAGCTAAAAGTTATGGTCATAGTTGATTCGAAGTCATATCATTTGCAAAGCATGTTCATGTCAGTTCAATACAAATTCATTCACTACAATATCAAATTCAAGACCAAGATCCCATTCGAGTAGCATTACACGACATTCCATTGTTCATTACATGAGAGGGTGCAATTTGGAAACTTTGACTATTTGTTGACTTTGGTCAACAATTGACTTTTTGGTCAACCGGTTGACCAAAGTCAACCACCCATTTCCAAACCTAAGTCTCAAACTATCATTCATGATTCATTTCATTTCCTCTTTTCAATGCCATTCAAACCGTTTAAAAGGAAATGAGATTTCACTATTTTCATGGAATTTAATAACTCTCCATACATTCAAAATCACATCATAATTCAACCATAATCTAATCCCAAATAATCCCAAGTCACAATTACATATGGGATCCTATTACATAAACCATTTCATTTCAATACAAAAAAACATTGTTTGAACCAATTTCCAAACTTTCCATTTCATATATAAACCATACAAATACATACACCCAATTACAACAAAAATTACATATATTACATTTTTACATTTTCCCAATTCACAAAGTTCATTTCAAATTTCACAACAAAATTCCATAACAGTTCAACTTGATATGATAGCCAAACTCCTAGCTCATTAGCATCAATTCCAAGATAGGAAGATCCCCTCTCACGTTCCTCATCCATCAGAAGACAGTGAACAGTTGCATGGTGCTTTTCAAGGATGGGGAATGAATAAAAGCTTGATAATATCGATCCTGACTCATAGAAATGCATCCCAACGTAAGGCAATTCGTGAAACTTATGCTCAAACACATGGAGAAGATCTTCTTAAAGATTTAGACAAAGAACTTTCAAGTGATTTTGAGAAAGTTGTGTTGCTGTGGACCTTGGATCCTGCTGAGCGTGATGCCTTTTTAGCTAACCAAGTAACTAAAATGTTGACTTCAAACAACGCTATCATCACGGAAATTGCTTCCACGAGATCTCCACTCGAACTCCTTAAGGAAAAGCATGCTACCATCTTAAACCAACCTTAACCTGCAAAATTTTCATAACAGAAAAACAAGAAATTTCTAACCGTAATACCCTTTCCTAATCTCCAACAAAACCTGCACAAAATGATCCTTCAAGCCTTCAAAAAAGCAGCATTTCAGAACAAACCTACCAAGCTATACCATGCTATAAGGCACAATAGAATGTACACATAGCATGTGACTGCATTCCATAACAGCAACATCATGTCTAACCAATAGCATCATAAGATCATATTCATGGCATTTTCATTTTAACGATCCTAATGCATTTCATACACTAGCAGCAATCTAATGGCATCAATAACATTGCAGCACATTCATCAAACATGCTTGTTGTACATAGCATAGCAGCAACAAACAAACCAAGCAAAATTATGCTAATGTCTACACTAAACTGATAATCTAAGCTATGCTACTGAATTGGTGATCCAAGTAACCTACAGGCAGGCATTAACAGCATGGTCAAATCAGTTAACATTCACCTAGCAGCCTCACTTCATATCAAGTGTGCATTTTGATTAAGATCAAATTCATGTCATAACCATCATATTGCAGCCTATACATCCATAACAGGTGTGTATCTACATAAAAGCTACTAGCAGAATTCTTCCAAATTCATCAAACAATATCACAGGCAGTCAACAACAATGTTCAAGCACTAAAAGTTACTCTATGGGACGAAGTTCAAGCATCTACTAAATTTACTGTTGTTCAGGACCAAGAAGAAGTAATATATTTCAAGAATTTATTGGCCAATTTTCCTGCCGAATGCAATGTCGCTGCAAACATCAGTGACATATCCCCTCACTTGTGCTTTATATGTCTACTTCATTTGGCAAATGAGAATGGATTGAGACTTCAAGGCTTTCCCAACTTGGATAATCTTTCAATATTCCTTCCACATGATGTTGAGCCTGAACTCTTAAGTGGAACCGTTTAGATAATATACTCCTCTATTCTGCAGTTTAGGATTTAGAAAATACTTTGATGGAGATTGTAACAAGTTGATTTTGGCTATGGCTGGCTGTTCAAGTCTCCTCTCATCAAGTAATTGTCTGACCTTACAAGATACACATTAACTCTTGTTCATGACAGAGTCAACTCATGTTTTCTCCTATTTGTATCCTCTAGTCTGGATCGGTTCTTGTGTTTTATAATGGTCAAAGATAAAGGTCTTGATGCATTCAGGCTTGGTCACTACAACAAACACAACGGTGGCCCTGCAAAATCAAACCAAACCATAACAGTCAATTTAAAATCATCTGGTTACAATTTTCAGCATAACCATAATCATTCAGTTTTCATTCAATCAAGTGTTGATAATGATGCTATTACGTTTTTTCGACGGGTTGATGAATTTTCAAAGCTACTCTTCCTGTATAGACAAATAGCTCGGCACAATTCAGCGTTCGCAAGTAAGAGCCTTCATGCTAATTCTTTCCATGTACACGTAACCTGCAAAGGACCAACTAAAGGAACCGGTTTCCAACTCCCTCTCCATAACCTGTAACAGAAAACCAGAAAAACGAACTCAGAATAAACCCCCACAACGAACCCTCCAAAGCGAATTCATAACAAACCTCAACCACCACTCCAAAGAACCACATCAACAACCAAAATAACAGAATTGAAGAAGAGATAACAGAAAGAGAAAAAGGCGTAAGAAAAACTCACCACAAGTTGTTGAAAATGGTTCATCATCTCAGCAGCACTTGCAGGACAAAGATTTTGGTGCAAAGGCTGGGCAGTCCAATTCATTTGATGGTCATGCATCCGAGCACCTTCTTTCTTTGTTACGGAAAGGACCCCTACATAAAGATTTTGAGTTATCGTCTGTTACTGACACGGTGGACAACACTGAAAGAGAAACTACTGGAAAATTTCTTGATAATCCAGAGAAAGTAAATGCAGATTGCTTCAAGGATACTGATATGCAAATATGTCCTGTGAATCCGAATTTTTCTGTGGCAAATAATGTTCATGCTGATGTTACTGGGGTCTCCAACTTAACAACTGAAATTTTAATTTTCACCAATCTTCATTGCAGTAAAAACAAAGTAATTTAGCAAGGCGTTAAATTTCACAAACAACCCAAAAGAGGATTAAGACGAATTCAAAGAAGAAAGTGCACGGTTTGTATTACCGTTTCCAGATTAAGTATCAAGCGAGACAGACAAAACTGAGCACCTTAAAGCACTTCCAGAAGATGCCCTTTTGATCTCCATAAGCCAACTCAGAACCCTAGCAAGCTGAGTATAAAAAGGAGGAGAGGGCGACCACAAAAAACCCTAATTTTTCGAACGGCGAAAAACCCTAGAAGAGAAGAGGGAGCGGAGACGAAAAAACCTAAGAACTTGGACGGCTACGGTAGCAAAACCTCGCAATCTTCCACCGAAAAAATTCGTCTCCTACTTCCACCAGCGATTGACGAAGCGGAGAGGTGAAGAACGAGTGACAAAGGTGAGCTTTTTTTTTTGTTAATTTCTTTGAAGTTACGGGTTTGTTGGTATTTAGAGAGAGACGTGCGAGAGATTGAGAGATTGAATGGTGCGAGAGATTGAGAGAGGAAAGGGTGTTCTTCTGAGAGAAGCGAACGATTTGGTGGGGTTGTTTCACGTGCCTCCGTTTCTGTTTCTTTTATTTATTTTCAAAAAATGGCATTTAAAACCTAATTAAAACCCACCTACCATTTGGTTTTTCTTGGCATTTTCTTTATTAATTTTTGTATGCTGGTATTAATGTGTTGTTATTCCCCACCCAACAGCCCGGCGGCTAGGGTTGATTTTTGGGATCCCTCTCACCATTTTTGTGAGCTTTGATTAGTCCAACAGACCATCTCATTCTAGTTTTTTTTTGTTTTTTTTTATTTTTATTTTAATCTATTCTTGTTTATATATTCAAGTTATTATTAAGGAAACAAATGACCATAAGTGGCCTAGTGGAGAGAGAGCAGTTTCATTTTCTTTAGTGGATTGGGTTTGATACTTGGGAGTAGCATATCACCATATTTTTATTTTTTATGCTTACTATTTCATTTAAATTTTTTATAATTTCTTACTATTTATTTTACTTTTATATTTTTATTAATTTAATTTAATCGTTAATTAGTTGTTTAGATTTTAAATGTTTAGTTTTTTTAGATTTTCTTAATTATTGACTTTTTTTGAAATGGGATTTTGTACGGTTAATTGATTTCCATGTGTTAGTTAATTTAATTAGGTTATTGGTATCTATGTTCATACCTTTACACATGTAAATAATCACATTCAAATTCACTAAATTTTCGATTTAAATTTCACTAATTTCCCATAGTTTCAACATTTAATTTCATTTCCTCCCATTGGAATCTAGCATTCTGGTGGGAACTCTCGAATGATTGATTCCGAGCCACGCGTTTTGGGTTAACCATTCATTCTTTTCTTTCGTCCATAAAACATAATAATTAACTTGGACAAAATAAGGGTCGTTGGGATCAAGCATTCTGGCGTAACCCTTTGAACATTTGATTCTTATCAAGTGTTCGTTGTCCATTAAATAATTTTCTTAAATAATTCAAATAAAAAAGGACCATTGGAATCTAGCATTCTAGTGGAACCCTGAATTATTAATCTTGGGGCTTATGTCTCGTTCTTAAATATTCGTCTTTCAAACTCAAAAAAATACTTAATTCCTACCTTAACACTTTTTCAATAAAGATGGAAATGGAACTTGGTGTATACCGTGCACTCCTGAGATTTAGATCCAAGGTGGATGCCTTGCCTATCTTAGCTCTCGCCATCGTCTAAAATTGTCAGTGCGGTTTCTTCAAACCCCTTTCTCAACCAAACCTAAAAATACTTAATCTTAACTAAACACTTTTATCAATAAGATGGAAATGGAACATGGTGTATACCGTGCACTCCTGAGACTGGGATTCGAGATGGATATCTCGCTCATCCAAGTTCTCGCCATTACTCAAAAATACATTCAACCAATCAAACTCTTTTTCGCCGCCGTGCGATTAATCAAAAACCTTTTTCATAAACGAAAGATATATTGTCTTAAGGTGATGCAAAACAATGTTTCGGCCGCGATTGTTGAGTCGAGATAAGTGATGTTTTCCGAATGTTGATTTGTAAATCCATTCGATGTGTGGTATATGTCCGCTCCTCATTTGTTTTGGGTAAAACAATGTTTTCATCGATTAATACAATATAGCTTTCGCTAAAATAGACCAACAAACAAACATTTTTTTAGCCAGAACTACGTAAGCCTTGACTTCTCTATTGAGACACGTAGGAGCAGGATTTGTAAATCTTGTCAGGCCCATTAATAAAAAACTTAGGTTTAGTCCCCTTTATTGCAAAAATCCAAAAACATCTTCTCTTTTCTTTTGATCCTTTTATTCTTTCCCTCATAATAACTTAAGAAGACTAACATAAGCTAACATTCAAAACGAAACTAATTAAACGGTTCCCGTTGAATACAACGGGCATGAGGGGTGCTAATACCTTCCCCTTGCGTAATCGACTCCCGAACTCTGATTTGGTTGCGACGACCAATAATCATTGTTGTTTTGTCTTGGGTTTTATCGATATTTCCCCTTTCCTTTTTAGGAATAAATAAAGTTCGGTGGCGACTCTGTTCAGTCCATCATTACGAGCGTGCGATTGCGCTTCGCTTAAAGTCGTGTTCTCATTTTTCGAGGTACGACAGATGGCGACTCTGCTGGGGACTGGAACATCCCTAAGTGAGTCAACCCTAGTTTAGTTAAGTTTTCGTATGTGTGTTAGCTTTGTTTGTTTATTTTTCTTCCTTTGTTATGTGATTTCTTTATCCCTACTTTATCGCATTTGTATATCTGTATATATGTTCATATGTGGGTGTTGGGATTTTGATATCATGAATAAAGCTCTACACCCGAGCTTTGGAAAAAGAAGAGAGAACACATAAGTTTAGAATTGGAAGTTGTGTAGTGTTAGTCCCCAAGGGCCACTCCTTGCGTGCCTAGCATGAAGACTCCCCTAGAGTAGACCTGTTTGTAGATCTCGTTATAAGACAGCTAGCCTGTTGCATGACGTTGATTCATGAAGGGTCCATGACTCTAGGACCCCCTCTCCTTGTTGCACCCAACATGAAAACCCCGCTTAGAAGAGACCTTTCGTCACTCTTGTCATAAAGCGGCTAGCCTGTTGCATGATGTTGATACGATTATGGTCCATGACTCTGGGAACCTTATCAAAAACGTAGAAACTATTCTGTGAGTGGGTTTATGGGTAACCAACTTAGAACTATCTATTAAGAAGCCTACCAAATAGGGTGTTTTGAGTTACCTTATCCCAAAAACAAATACCATGCATTCATGATCATTTGCGTAACATCATGACACTCATACAAAATTTTGTTTTCAGGGAATTTTTGAGCACGCAGTTGCTAAGCACAAAAAGTTTGTAATGGGTTCAGAAAGAAGGAAAGCATTACCATTCAAAGCCAAAATGCCAGATATTGCCAACATATCAAGACTTCTGAATGAACTTCCCGCATGCTTCAGGGTTACTTTGCAAGGAAAGTTTGGCCATATTTTGGATCTTCTCTCACTAGATGTTCAAACACCAGCCATCACCGCTTTAGCTCAGTTCTATAATCCTCCGCTTCGAAGTTTCTTATTCCAAGACTTTCAGTTGACTCCAACGTTGGAGGAATTCGACCGGCTCTTGGGATTTTCTATGAAAGGAAGGACACCGTATAATAGGATTGGTCAGGTACCTGAGGTAGAGATGCTAGCCCTTGCCCTCTGCATCCCCATATCTGATGCATTGGCTAATTGGAAGAAAAGGGAGAATCTCTTTGGTTTTTGGAGGGCTTACTTAGAAGAAGAAGCAGAAAGGTTGTTTGTGATACATCATTGGGATTCATTGGCAAATATACTAGCTCTTCTCATATATGGGCTAGTATTGTTCCCAACCCATGAAGGTTTTATAGATTCAGCTGCCATAAGTATCTTTTGGGCCGTTTGGAAGGATAAACAAAGTTTGGTTCCTCCACTACTAGCTGACACTTTTCATACTTTGCATACTCGACATCAAAAGAAGAATGGAATGTTAATATGTTGTCTTCCAAGCCTCTATAATTGGCTTATCTCATATGTGTTCAAGCCTAATGCTCACATCAGTGAAATGTCCAATGGGGAGTGGGCAAGAACTCTGGTGTCTTTGTCTAGTAAGGATATCATTTGGTACCGACACAAGCTGAATGTTGAAGAAATCATTATCAGTTATGGTAGTTTCCCAAATGTACCACTAATAGGATCTAAAGGTTGCATCAGCTACAACCCCATGTTAGCTTTGCGACAGTTTGGATACCCTATGCGTGGGAAGCCCGATGATAAAGAGTTAGAAGAGATGGTTTTGAATGATATGGGAACCAATGATCCTTTTCTCCTCGTAAGATCATTCGATCTTGGGAAAAGGTGCATACCAAAGGAACAGAATTAGTAAAGAAGAATGATGCAGCCAGGGTTCCTTATCAGCAATGGATCTCGGAGAGGATCAAAGTTGTGAAGCTCCCTTTTTCTATAGAGATTCCTCTAAGGTCTACTTCACCAGAACCAGTCCCTGTTTCTCTTGAAGAGGTGGAAGAACTTCGAGCCATGGTAGCTAAACTTGGAAAGGAGAAAGATGATCTGCAATCTGAACTCTACAAAGAAACTGGGAAAAATATGATTCTCAAAAGGAAGAGTAACCAAAGGAAGGAACTTTTGGAGGAGAGTCGTAAGAAGAACAGAATTGAGCAAGATCTCAAGGAAAGAGTCTTGGAGTGCCTAGATCAGGCTGATAGTGGATTAGGTTCACTCTGTGATGAGTTAGCTAAGGCTAAAAGAGATGGACAAGAGTGGAAGCGTTGGTGGGACCTAGCCACTAAGCAAAAGAAGGAGGTAAGAGAGGAGCTTGAAGCCCAAATACAAGAACTGAAGGAGCAACTTCGAAGCTCCGAAGCTGAAGTGGTGCGTGAAAGACGTCTTAAGGAACAAGCCCAAAGAGCCTCTCAAATATGTCCTAAAGCCTGGGAAGAGAAGTGTGATGAGTTGAATACCAACAAGGAGCTAGCTAGTTATTGGAAGGAACAATATGAGTCTCTGAAGAGCCAAAGCATGGGTTGGGTAAATCATAGGAAGCATTTGAATGAGATTAGATGAGTATGAATGCACCATCAACCTTCTGCAGCCAAGCCTTGATGCATACCACACGAAGTTGGCTAACCTCATAGAGTTTTGTAATGGCGTGGCCATGGACTTACCATGGAAATTAGAAAATGCTCTAGAGGACATGGATGAAAATAACACTCATCCTTCGGCTCGTGACCTTGTTTTGCTTTGCGAAAGGATGATGCGAAGATTCAAAGAAGAATTGAGGGTGCACAAAGAGCAAGTTGCTAAGAGGACTCTTTAAGTTGTTTGCTTCGTGTTATTTCCAATTTTTGTATTTGGTCTAATGTTTTGTACCCACTTTTGACTGTGTACTTCGTACTCTTTGGCTTCATTGAATGAATGAGTATTGAATTTTTGCATCAGCTTCTGACTATTGTTTTTTGTTTCTGTTCACATTACTTTCAAAGTGCGTGCTCAACAACTGCAAAGTTTATAAGAATCCCTAAAAATAAATAAACATAAAATGCATTCATACATACATTCATGCATTCTCCCTATAAATAAATAAAAACTCATTATGTTTTCTCTATCAGTTGTTACACACTGAGTCCTCAACACCACTACAACACAAGAACCAGCGATCGTCAAAGAATGGCGGACCAAGAACAAGAATTGGAGCGAGTAAGCTCAGAACTTGAAGACCTATGAGGAAACATGGGTCAAGTCATGGAGATACTACAGGTCATTAGGGCCAAGTTGGACACCCAAACGACGGTCGTTTCAGAAATTGTCGGTCCTACGATCGAACCCCAACCTGCAAGGACAGTACCAACCACTTGGCCAGCCTATGGTTTACCTCCTGGTTTCACACCTCCAGTTGAAGGCGCCCCTGGTTTTGCACAATCCACTCAGCAAACGGTTCCTCTACCAACCATCAAGGAAACTCATCCTGTGGTCCACATGTTCGCACCACCTCTCGTTCGTGCACATGTGCAACCTTATTTTGAGGATCAACAACATGCTCCAGACTTTTCAGGCGAAGATGATGAAAGGCAGGAAGACATAAGAGGGATGAAAGAGAATTTCCATATTCTTGAAAAAAGGTTAAGGGCTATGGAAGGTGACCAAGTTTTTGGTGCTGCTGCTAAGGAGATGTGCTTAGTGTCGGGTCTTGTGATTCCTGCGAAGTTCAAGACCCCAGATTTTGATAGGTATGAGGGTCATTCGTGTCCTAAAAGTCACCTTATTATGTACTATCGAAAAATGGTTGCGCACGTAGAGGATGATAAACTTATGATACATTGCTTCCAAGACAGCTTGAGGGGTGCTCTCTCTAAGTGGTACTTAAGCCTTGATCAAAGTAGAATTCGTTGTTTCCAAGACTTATCTGATGCTTTCATCCAACATTATAAGTATAACATGGATATGGCCCCAGATAGGAGGCAATTGCTCAGCATGTCCCAGAAAGATAACGAGTCTTTTAAGGAATATGCACAATGATGGAGGGAAGTGGCCTCGCAAGTCGAACCACCCCTTGCTGAGAAGGAGTTAGCAGATTGGTTCATGGATACAGTAAAACCTATGTTCTATGAAAGGATGGTGAGTAGTGTATCGGCAAGCTTCTCTGACTTGGTTGCCGTGGGCATAAAAGTCAAGCTTGGATTGAAGAATGGAAAAATGATAACCACCTCTGAAACATCTGGTAATAATGCCAAAAAGTTTCCCGGAGGTTTTCAAAGAAAGAAAGAGGGTGAAACAAATGTAGTGTCAACCAGTCAAAGGAGGAGTCTTTCATGGAAGAAGCAACATTAATTTGCTCAGCAACAACCAACTTATCCAGTGCAGTATGTTCAACAACCGTATGTGGCAGCAGTCACACCAAATTTCAACCAGTCACAAGCTCCTGTCTATCAACCTATTCAACAAGCACCAGTATACCAACAAGCACCCACGTCACCTGCTTATCAACAACCAAGGGCACCGGCTCCCCGTCCCCAAAATCCTTCAAATCAAAATAGGGTACAAAGAGGTAGACTTCTGTTTGCTTCAATCCCTATGACATACATTGAATTGTACCCATCGTTACTACAAAAAGGATTGGTGACTCCCAGACCTTTGGGTCCTCCACCAAATCCCCTACCTCCATGGTACAATCCAGATGCCCATTGTCCTTTCCATGAGGGTGCCCCTGGACATGATCTAGAAGGATGTTATGCTTTGAAGCATATTGTGCGTGAGCTGGTTGAGAATTAGATTCTTTCATTCCGAGATGTCAGACCCAACATAAAAAGTAACCCTCTGTCGGCACAAGGTGATGTTAATGTCGTCGAGGATGCTTCCGATGTTTGTATAATCAAAAATGTTGAAAATGTTAAAACTCCGTTGCTAGAACTTCATGCAAGATTGGTGGGAGCTAGATTGATTGATACATGTCACGACAACTGTGAAGAATGCATCGTTCATCCAAGGGGATGTAAAGTGGTACAAACTGATATTCAAAACTTGATGGATCAAGGTGTTTTGCAAGTTTGTGGGCCTACAACAAACGAGGAAGTTTCAGTCATTGAACCCATTTTCAATCTACCAGAACCGGTTGAGATAACTTATCACGGAAAAGATGTTGTTCATCCATCACCCGTGGTAGTTTGTATGCCTACCCCCTTTCCCTTTGAAAGCACCAAAGCGGTACCCTGGAAGTATGACATAACTGTGGTAGATGGAGTGGTAGATGGAAAACCCAAATCTGCTGAAAGTGAGAAAGGCTTGGAGAATGTTGACACCGATATCACTAACATCGCAGGGACGAGCAGGATGACCCGCAGCGGTCGGATTTATACTCCCAATATTAATATAAACCCTCAAGAACCAACAAGGGAAGCTGCAACTGCAAATCCTACCCCAGAGTATGGAGGGACACAGTCGGCAGTGCAAGCAGATGAAGCAAGTGAATTTCTAAGAATAATAAAGAAAGGTGACTACAAGATAGTTGATCAGTTACATCAAACACCATCAAAAATATCTATCTTGTCTTTGCATCTAAATTCCGAAGCTCATAGGGAGGCTCTGCTGAAAGTGCTTGCTCAAGCTCATGTTACCCAAGACATAACAGTTGGCCAATTCGATGGGGTGGTCGCCAATATCACATCCTGCAACACTCTAAGTTTCAGCAATGAAGAGCTACCCAAGGAAGGGAAGAACCACAATCGCGCCTTACATGTGTCCATAAAGTGCCAAGAAGATGCCATGACCAGGGTTTTAGTTGACACTGGATCGTCCCTCAATGTTCTACCAAAGAGGGCACTAGCCAAATTATCTTACCAAGGTTCGGAATTGAAACCTAGTGCACTTGTGGTAAAAGCATTTGATGGTTCTCGAAGAACAGTAGTTGGGGAGGTAGAGCTACCAATACAGATCGGACCGCATGTATTCCCCATTAATTTCCAAGTCATGGACATAAATCCCGCCTATAGTTTCCTTTTAGGACGTCCATGGATACATGCTGCTGGGGCAGTGACTTCTACTTTGCATCAAAAAATGAAGTTTGTTGTCGATGACAAGCTCGTCATTGTCTCGGGTGAAGAAGATTTTATCATCAGTCAACTCTCCTCTTTCCGTTATATCGAGGCTGATGAGGATGCCTTAGAGACCTCTTCCCAAGCACTTGAAATATCCAATGCCACACTTGCTGAGGTGGAGGATCCTATTGAGAAAACCAGTTTGTCATTCGCCTCTTTGAATAGTGCAAGGTCAGCTGTTGAAAATGGAGGCCCTGCAGGTTGGGGGCAAGTCATCAACGTCAGTGAGAAAAATGATCGTTTTGGTTTGGGGTATAAGCCTTCTTCTAATGGAGGAGCCCTGGTCCCTACAAAGGACCGTGTGCGGAGCATACAAGAAGTTTTCCTAAGCATAGGATTTATCCATGGAGATCAAGTTGGTGCAGTTGAGGATGACACTGAAGATGGAGAAGCATCAAATCTAATATACATGTGTGAAGCAGCCCTGACAAATTGGGAAGCAGTTGAGATTCCAGAAGTTTTTCCTGTGTCAAAGTAATTGTATTTTCCTCTGTTTTTTGAAAATCCTTAGCTCTTCCCAAGGCTAATGGATCATTTGTAGGGCCCCTTTAAATTTCAAAATCATTATGACAAATAAAGAGCATTTTGTTCAAATTCTTATCGATCATTCATTTGTTTTTCTTTCCTTAAAATGGAAATCCTTTCAAAAACTACAAAAATATTTTTATTTCTTTTGCAGTTTATTTCCATTTTTCTAAAAAAAGCATCATTAAAAAACATGCAGAATAATCAATAAACCAGTTGAATTCGATAACCCCACTACTTCCTATAACTTTGAACTCCCCATCTACCAAGCGGAAGAGGATAGTGAGGAAGATTGTGATTTCCCTGAAGAATTGGAAAGGATGCTCGACCATGAGTCAAAGGCCCTTCAGCCGCATCAAGAACTAGTGGAAACAATCAACCTTGGCACTTAGGAAGAAAAGAAAGAGGTCAAAGTTGGGACTACACTTGGGGCAAGCATCAAAGAAAGATTGATCGAGTTGCTACAAGAATATGTAGATGTATTTGCTTGGTCGTATCAGGATATGCCAGGTTTAGATACTGATATTGTTGTCCACAAGCTACCACTACAGCCAGATTGTCCGCCAGTGAAGCAAAAGCTCCGAAGAGCAAGACCCGACATGGCTCTAAAGATTTGCGACGAGGTGAAACGTCAATTTGATGCCGGTTTTCTAGCAGTTGCGAAGTACCCCCAATGGGTAGCTAATATTGTGCTTGTACCCAAGAAGGATGGCAAGGTCAGGATGTGTGTTGATTACAAGGATCTAAACAAAGCTAGTCCAAAGGACGATTTCCCCCTGCCACATATTGACATGCTGGTAGACAACACTGCTAAGTTCGCGGTCTTCTCCTTTATGGATGGATTCTCGGGTTATAATCAAATTAAGATGGATCCAGAAAACATGGAAAAGACCACATTCATCACCCCTTGGGGAACATTTTGCTACAAGGTAATGCCATTCGGTCTCAAAAATGCTGGGGCAACTTACCAAAGAGCAATGGTCACTCTTTTCGATGATATGATGCATAAGGAAATTGAGGTTTATGTAGATGATATGATTGCAAAATCCCAAAGTGAAGAGGATCATATAGATCACTTGCAAAAGCTATTTAGGCGTCTTCGGAAGTTTCGACTACGGCTGAATCCTGCTAAATGCACCTTCGGTGTCCGATCTGGGAAGTTGCTTGGTTTCATCGTTAGTCAACGAGGAATTGAGGTAGATCCAGACAAGGTTAAGGCAATACAAGAAATGCCTTCTCCACGTATAGAGAAATAAGTTAGAGGATTCCTGGGACGTTTGAACTACATCTCTAGGTTTATATCTCATATGACTGCTACATGTGAACCTATATTCAAGTTACTAAGAAAAGATCAAGTTGTTGAATGGAACTCTGACTGCCAAATGGCTTTTGAGAAGATCGGACAATACCTGCAAGAGCCCCCTATTCTAATTCCACCTGTCTAGGGGAAACCACTCTTTATGTATTTAACTGTGCTTGAAAAGTCAATGGGATGTGTGCTGGGACAACATGACAAAACCGACCGAAAGGAGCATGCCATTTACTACCTAAGTAAGAGATTTACCGATTGTGAAACCCGATATTCACTCTTGGAGAAAACTTGTTGTGCTTTAGCATGGGTCGCTCGTCGTCTAAGACAATACATGATTTGCCACACTACTTTGTTGATCTCAAAAATGGATCCAATAAAGTATATCTTTGAAAAGCCTGCTTTGACTGGAAGACTCGCCCGTTGGCAGATGTTACTATCTGAGTATGACATCCAATATGTATCTCAGAAAGCCATCAAAGGAAGCGTGTTGTCTGATTGCCTGGAAAACCATCCGTTGAAGACTACCAGCCATTGAAGTTTGACTTCCTTGATGAAGACATTATGGTAGTAAAAGATTGTGAAATCCCAGGACTTGATGAAGGACCTGAACCCGGATCTCGGTGGAAGCTCATGTTCGATGGTTCCTCCAATTACATGGGGCATGGCGTAGGAGCGGTTCTATTGAATCCGAATGGTGGATACACTCCTTTCACAGCAAGGTTGTATTTTGATTGCACAAATAATATAGCAGAATATAAGGCGTGCATCCTAGGCATTGAAGCAGCAATTGACCTCCGAATCAAAATCCTCGAAGTATGTGGAGACTCAGCCTTGGTGATATACCAAGTCAAGGGCGAATGGGAAACCCGTGATACCAATTTGATCCCATATCGTGCCTATGTCATGGAACTAATAAAATACTTTGACGAAATCACTTTCTGTCATATCCCGAGAACTGAGAATCAAATTGCCGACGCTTTGGCTATGTTGGCTTCAATGTACCAAGTTAGATTCCATAATGAAGCGCCTCTCATTCAGATCGACAGGAAAGTTGAGCCTGCCTACTGCCAGTCGGTTGAAGAGGAAGCCGATGGTAAACCTTGGTTTCACGACATCAAATGCTTTTTGCAAAATCAAGAATATCCAACAGATGCAACATCCCTTGATAAGAAAACATTGACGAAGTTAGCATCCAAATTGTTCTTAAGCAATGTTGTGTTATACAAGAGAAACCACGACATGATTCTGCTTAGATGCGTGGATAGACGTGAAGCAGACCTGTTAATCAAGGAGATTCATGAGGGATCCTTTGGAACTCATGCCAATGGGCATGCCATGGCCAAGAAGATTTTGCAAGCTGGTTATTACTTGTTGACCATGGAATTCGACTGCTTCAATTATGCTAGAAAATGCCATAAATGCCAAATCTATGCCGACAATGTACACGTTCCTCCGACCCTACTAAATGTTTTGAGTCACCTTGGCCTTTCTCAATGTGGGGCATCGACATGATTGGCGCCATCGAGCCTAAAGCTTCCAATGGTCACCGCTTCATCCTGGTTGCCATTGATTACTTTACCAAATGGGTAGAAGCCGCCTCTTATGCTAATGTGACAAAACAAGTGGTTGCATGGTTCCTCAAGAAAGAGATCATTTGCCGTTATGGAATTCCAAGCCGGATCATCACAGATAATGGGACGAATCTGAACAATAAGACCATGAAAGAATTATGCGAAAGCCTCAAGATTGAACACCATAACTCTTCACCTTATCGTCCAAAGATGAATGGCGCTGTTGAAGCCGCTAATAAAAACATCAAGAAGATCCTGCAGAAAATGGTGAAAACCTATAAGGATTGGCACGAAATGCTACCCTTTGCACTGCACGGATATCGGACTTCCGTCCGCATTTCAACAGGGGCAACCCCGTTCTCTTTGGTATATGGGATGGAAGCAGTTCTCCCAATTGAAGTGGAGATACCTTCAATAAGAATCCTGATGGAAACCAAGCTAGAAGAGGCTGAGTGGATTCAGAATAGATTTGATCAGTTAAACCTTATAGATGATAAGCGAATGACTTCTTTGTGCCATGGACAGTTATACCAGAAACGGCTCAAAAGGGCTTTTGACAAGAAAGTACGTGTTCGGGAATTCAGAGAAGGAGACCTTGTGCTCAAGAAGATCTTGCCAATACACAAGAACTCACGTGGGAAGTGGACTCCCAATTATGAAGGCCCATATGTTGTGAAGAAAGCTTTCTCCGGAGGTGCTTTGATTCTCACAACTATGGATGATGAAGAGCTCTCACACCCCGTGAACTCTGATGCAGTTAAAAAATACTATGCCTAATAAAAACCCACTAAATCGAAAACCTGGAAGGGCGATTTAGGAACACAAAAAAGGGGTATCCCGGTGGACTGAAAACCCGAAAGGGCGGTCCAGGCAAAAGTTAGGGATATAAAAAATGGTAGCTTGCTAAGTTGAAAACCTGAAAGGGCGACTTAGGCAAAAAAGAGCGTCCCGGTGGATTGAAAACCCGAAAGGGCGATCCAGGCAAAAGTTAGGGGCACAAGGCATAAACTGCATTAGTTGTTACTGATTAACACCGAAGAATCTGAGGCGGAAGATCAATCCAGTTACTCCCCTTAGAAGCAAGGTTTTGGGGAATCATATCTATTAAGGACGTTAGTGGTCACTGAATTCAACGTAAACCTTTCCTTATTGCCATTTTCCAAAAATTGTAACATTCCATGAAGCTACGCCATTTGTATGCTACCGTTCTTGAATAAAATACAATCTTTGCCTGTTAATCATTGTTAATTGTGTTCTTCTACGCTTTTCTTTGTTATGCAAAGTGTCATTTATTTGTTAATAATGAAATTTTGAAACTTGAAAAATTTTTGAAATTTAGTAAAAAGAACAAAATTACTTTGATATATGTGAAAATCAAAGGAAAATCATTTGTTTTCCCGAAAGTCTCAAGATTGCATAAATATTCCTGGATCACCAACAAAATCTCCATGGAATACAACTTATTAATCCTTTGGAAGGATGGACCTTTGGTTATTTATAACTGTCAATCATGATAGATTCTCCTCTGGATGCTCCTGTTAATTGTACGGGTTTGAGATATTGGTGTTGAGGAATCAGAATCCCTGTAAAAAGTCCATACAAACTCTCAGTTTGCCTATTGTTAGCATTGCATATCATGATCATTCATATATCATGCATAAAACAAAAATCAAGTCATATATGGTTCAAAGTGTACTCTATGCCCATGTGTGTGACCCCTTCGGTCCCGTTGTTGATTGTTATCCCTTGACCCGAAGACCAGTTGTCACTAGTTTCGTTTCAGAAGTTCAAATCGTCGTTGGCATCACTGTCAGTCTGTTTGTAAGTACAATTGTAATTGGTATCTGAATTTTGGTTGTCACCAACATCATTTCAAGTCCAATTGTTGTTGGCAAAATCTGTTAGAAGCTGGTTGTAATCCATTGCTTACAGTCAAAGTCCAATTGTTGTTGGCACCAATCCGTTAAAAGCTGGTTGTAATCCATTGCTTGCGGTCAAAGTCCAATTGTTGTTGGCAAACTCCGTTAAAAGCTGGTTGTAATCCATTGCTTTTGGTCAAAGTCCAATTGTTGTTGGCACATATAGAGAGTTTAATTACCCTGTCTTTCCTGATGGTTCCGTGAAAGTCATGTATGACTCATCATCTTGAGGAATTCCCAGAAGCTTGGAGGTTTTTTTTGTGATTAGAAAACTCCAATGATGTTGGTTTTGTTTGATTTCTTTGTAAAGAATTATCATAGCCTTCTGCACGGATGATCTACTTATAAGAAGACTCCTGCTTATCTTTGTTTCGCATAATTTCCCTATTAAGAATCTCCAAAATCTTTGATTGGATGAATTTCTTGTGAGAAATCTCCAGAATTGTCAGAAGTATTCTAAAGTGTCAGGTCATGTATGAACCTATTGATGAAAATTGATATGTTTGTCTGTATTTTCAAGTCATGTATGAACCTATGGTTGAAGTTTTCTTTGTGTTTTCCAGTTTGTCAGGTCACGTCTGAACCTGTTATTAAATTCTTTGACTTTCTCCAGAATCGTCAGGTCATGTCTGAACCTGTCATGTTGATGGAACTTTCTTTGTACGCTTTCCAGTATTGTCAGGTCATGTTTAATCTGTTTATGGAACCTTTTTGATATCCCCCAACATTGTTAAGTCTGTTGAGATGTATATTTCGTGTCGGGTTTTTGTTATCGTATCCACAGAGATTGTAAGATATCACTGCCTTTCGATGGTTGTTTTAATCTTAACTTAATGTAACAATAGGGTTTTGGTTTTAATCAAGTTATCTTGCATACAAAGTAATTAATTGCGGTAAAAGTTATGTTTTGATTAAATGAGAAATATTGTCAAAGTTAGGTTTCAATGATCACTTTACATGTATTTGCTCGGTCAACAATCTTATAAACTCCTTTAGATGATAAATAATTTCACAAGGTCCTCTCAATGCGTTTCTCTCGAACACCCATTGTGAGTTTTGCCATTTTGATCCATTGTTTCTCTCGAACACAATCTATCAAAATGACAACCTTTTGGTTCAACCTTATGGTGAACAAAATCATTCGTTACTATCTCTAGCTAACAAACAAGTTTGGATGAAAACCTAGGTCAAGAATCGGTAAACATATCTCGATCATAAACCAACACAAAGAGTTTTAAATAGAAACAAAGTTTTCATCATATATTTACCGTTAAAGAGTTTACATATGAGGATCCTTACATTTACACACAAAGCTAGAAATCACCTACATCTAACCTTGACAAATGGATGACTTAGCTACTCATTTTCATGGTAGCTTGGTCGGCAAGTAAGGAAAGAAGGTTGATCAACATCCAAGTCGGATAATCGAAGTTGGATGGGAATCCACCTTCTTTTTGTGGAAGATGGTTGCTAGATGAAGAGAAATGAAAAACTAGGGCATAAAAGCTCCCAAAACAATGCTGCAAAAATATCTAGAAAAAGTACAGAAATGGAAAAGTTGGTAAAAATGAGGTATGGTGCTCAAAAGTGGCACCTGCTACTTATAGACCTCAGCTGGTCTGTCATGTTCGCTAGGCGAGCAGAATGGCTCGCCTAGCGAGGGTCTAAAATGGGCACAAAAGGCCCCTGCGCCCAGAGAAAACAGGGTCTTGGTGAACTGTCATGTTCGCCTAGCGAACATACCTTCGCCTAGCGAAGGACACGCTTCAACCTCGCCCCAGCGAGGTTGAGAGGTTTTGCTACTGGAATGCTCGCTGGGGACTCGCTAGAGCTTCGCCTAGCGAGTGAGTGCTGGCTGCGTTTTTCACCAAAACAGAATGAACTCGCTACCACATTCGCCTTGAGCTCGCCTAGCGAATTAATTTGCTAATTTACTGGAGCCTTTCGCCAGGAGCTCGCCTAGCGAACCAAAAGCTTCGCCACAGCCTCGCCTAGCGAGCAGGCAGATGAAATGCTTGTATTCTTTGGTTCCTTTGCCAATTCTCTTGTGTCTTTATTATCAATTAATTCATGCCTTTCCTGCACAATAACACACACATCAAAGGCACCAAGCTTGTTTATCAATGTAATGCATTCCATGTAAAACAAATGTGGTTTTGACAATTTTAGCAAGGAAAAAGAGTGAAAGATGCCCACATATGATAGCTCAAATAAGCACTTTTGGGCATCTAACAAAGTCATGTCTGAGCCTGCTGTCAGAATCGTTC
Organism: Lathyrus oleraceus; assembly: GCF_024323335.1. Classification (NCBI taxonomy): domain Eukaryota; kingdom Viridiplantae; phylum Streptophyta; class Magnoliopsida; order Fabales; family Fabaceae; genus Lathyrus; species Lathyrus oleraceus. The sequence goes on along the minus strand of NC_066580.1, from coordinate 322,999,188 downwards.
TTGGTATTCCCCATCATTGCCAGGTCATGTATGAACCTGTTGTTGTTGAGCATTTATTCCAGTATTACCAGGTCATGTCTGAACTTGTTTTGAAGGATCTTTTTCTTTGATTATTCCAGTGTTGTCATGTCATGTATGAACCTGCTGTTGAGCTTTCATTCTAGTATTACCAGGTCATGTATGAACCTATTTTGAAGAATCTTTCTCTATGATTGTTTTAGTGTTATCAGGTCATTTATGAACCTGTTGTAGAAATTTTTCTTATTCGAGTTGTAGTAAGTCATGTGTGAACTTAGTGTCAAAATATCTGGTGTTCTAAGTGTCGTTTGTCAACTTTCACTTCGATTACTCCCCAGTGTGTGTCTGACTCTCCAGCAGGATTGTTATCCCCAGCGAGTTGGTTGTGCATTGTTTGTCTATTTCCCTGTGGGCCATCAGAGTTCCCCACAGATTGGTTTGTCTGTTATAACATCTCCTGCTAAAAGTTCACCGTGTCCCTAACAGACAAATTCAAAAATAAAGAATCATGCATCCATGCATATCATATCATAACATTTGCATTTTTCAGGATCAAAATCTGGGTCTTCATAGTATCTAACCATCCCCCACTGCGATCCGATGAAAAGTGTTGTTTCATTTTCCTCTGGTGGAGGATGTTTAAATAGGGGCAACTGTCACACCCCGATTTTGGTTATTATTTAATGGTTCATTCAAGATTTCTCATAGGTTTTTCTTTCACACTTCATTCACGGATTTTTGCTTTGACTTTAAGTCAGCTAAAAGTTATGGTCATAGTTGATTAGAAGTCATATCATTTGCAAAGCATGTTCATGTCAGTTCAATACAAATTCATTCACTACAATATCAAATTCATGACCAAGATCCCATTCGAGTAGCATTACACGACATTCCATTGTTCATTACATGAGAGGGTGCAATTTGGAAACTTTGACTATTTGTTGACTTTGGTCAACAATTGACTTTTTGGTCAACCGGTTGACCAAAGTCAACCACCCATTTCCAAACCTAAGTCTCAAACTATCATTCATGATTCATTTCATTTCCTCTTTTCAATGACATTCAAACCATTTAAAAGGAAATGAGATTTCACTATTTTCATGGAATTTAATAACTCTCCATACATTCAAAATCACATCATAATTCAACCATAATCTAATCCCAAATAATCCCAAGTCACAATTACATGTGGGATCCTATTACATAAACCATTTCATTTCAATACAAAAAACCATTGTTTGAACCAATTTCCAAACTTTCCATTTCATATATAAACCATACAAATACATACACCCAATTACAACAAAAATTACATATATTACATTTTTACATTTTCCCAATTCACAAAGTTCATTTCAAATTTCACAACAAAATTCCATAATAGTTCAACTTGATATGATAGCCAAACTCCTAGCTCATTAGCAACAATTCCAAGATAGGAAGATCCCCTCTCACGTTCCTCATCCATCAGAAGACAGTGAACAATTGCATGGTGCTTTTCAAGGATGGGGAACGAATGAAGGCTTGATAATATCGATCCTGACTCATAGAAATGCATCCCAACGTAAGGCAATTCGTGAAACTTATGCTCAAACACATGGAGAAGATCTTCTTAAAGATTTAGACAAAGAACTTTCAAGTGATTTTGAGAAAGTTGTGTTGCTGTGGACATTGGATCCTGCTGAGCATGATGCCTTTTTAGCTAACCAAGTAACTAAAATGTTGACTTCAAACAACGTTATCATCATGGAAATTGCTTCCACGAGATCTCCACTCGAACTCCTTAAGGAAAAGCATGCTACCATCTTAAACCAACCTTAACCTGCAAAATTTTCATAACAGAAAAATAAGAAATTTCTAACCGTAATACCCTTTCCTAATCTCCAACAAAACCTGCACAAAATGATCCTTCAAGCCTTCAAAAAAGCAGCATTTCAGAACAAACCTACCAACCTATACCATGCTATGAGGCACAACAGAATATACGCATAGCATGTGACTGCATTCCATAACAGCAACATCATGTCTAAACCAATAGCACCATAAGATCATATTCATGGCAGTCCATTTTCATTTTAACGATCCTAATGCATTTCATACACTAGCAGCAATCTAATGGCATCAATAACATTGCAGCACAGTCATCAAACATGCATGTTGTACATAGCATAACAGCAACAAACAAACCAAGCAAAATTATGCTAATGTCTACACTAAACTGATAATCTAAGCTATGCTACTGAATTGGTGATCCAAGTAACCTACAGGCAGGCATTAACAGCATGGTCAAGTCAGTTAACATTCACCTAGCAGCCTCACTTCATATCAAGTGTGCATTTTGATTAAGATCAAATTCATGTCATAACCATCATATTGCAGCCTATACATCCATAACAGGTGTGTATCTGCATAAAAGCTACTAGCAAAATTCTTCCAAATTCATCAAACAATATCACAGGCAGTCAACAACAATGTTCAAGCACTAAAAGTTACTCTATGGGACGAAGTTCAAGCATCTACTAAATTTACTGTTGTTCAGGACCAAGAAGAAGTAATATATTTCAAGAATTTATTGGCCAATTTTCCTGCCGAATGCAATGCCGCTGCAAACATTCACTGACATATCCCCTCACTTGTGCTTTATATGTCTACTTCATTTGGAAAATGAAAATGGATTGAGACTTCAAGGCTTTCCCAACTTGGATAATCTTTCAATATTCCTTGCACATGATGTTGAGCCTGAACTCTTAAGTGGAACCGTCTAGATAATATACTCCTCTATTCTGCAGTTTAGGATTTAGAAAATACTTTGATGGAGATTGTAACAAGCTGATTTTGGCTATGGCTGGTTGTTCAAGTCTCCTCTCATCAAGTAATTGTCTGACCTTACAAGATACACATTAACTCTTGTTCATGACAGAGTCAACTCATGTTTGCTCCTATTTGTATCCTCTAGTCTAGATCGGTTCTTGTGTTTGATAATGGTCAAAGATAAAGGTCTTGATGCATTCCAACAGGCTTGGTCACTACAACAAACACAACGGTGGCCCTGCAAAATCAAACCAAACCATAACAGTCAATTTAAAATCATCTGGTTACAATTTGCAGCATAATCATAATCATTCAGTTTTCATTCAATCAAGTGTTGATAATGATGCTATTACGTTTTTTCGGCGGGTTGATGAATTTTCAAAGCTACTCTTCCTGTATAGACAAACAACTCGACACAATTCAGCGTTCGCAAGTAAGAGCCTTCATGCTAATTATTTCCATGTACGTGTAACCTGCAAAGGACCAACTGAAGGAACCGGTTCCAACTCCCTCTCGATAACCTGTAACAGAAAACCAGAAAAACGAACTCAGAATAAACCCCCACAACGAACCCTCCAAACCGAATTCATAACAAACCTCAACCACCACTCCAAAGAACCACATCAACAACCAAAATAACAGAATTGAAGAAGAGATAACAGAAAGAGAAAAAGGCGTAAGAAAAACTCACCACAAGTTGTTGAAAATGGTTCATCATCTCAGCAGCGCTTGCAGGACAAAGATTTTGGTGCAAAGGCTGGGCAGTCCATTTCAATTGATGGTCATGCATCCGAGCACCTTCTTTATTTGTTACGGAAAGGACCCCTACATAAAGATGTGGAGTTATCGTCTGTTACTGACACGGTGGACAACACTGAAAGAGCAACTACTGGAAAATTTCTTGATAATCCAGAGAAAGTAAATGCAGATTGCTTCAAGGATACTGATATGCAAATATGTCCTGTGAATCCAAATTTTTCTGTGGCAAATAATGTTCATGCTGATGTTACTGGGGTCTCCAACTTAACACCGCCACTGATGAGCTTCTTTACTGTGTTCATGATCGAGAAGCTTTGTAACAACTGAAATTTTATTTTTCACCAATCTTCACTGCAGTAAAAACAAAGTAATTTAGCAAGGCGTTAAATTTCACAAACAACCCAAAAAGAGGATTAAGACGAACTCAAAGAAGAAAGTGCATTGTTTGTATTACCGTTTCCAGATTAAGTATCAAGCGAGACAGATAAAACTGAGCACCTTAAAGCACTTCCAGGAGATTCCCTTTTAATCTCCATAAGCCAACTCAGAAACCCTAGCAAGCTGAGTATAAAAAAGAGGAGAGGGCGACCACAAAAAACCCTAATTTTTCAAACGGTGAAAAACCCTAGAAGAGAAGAGGGAGCGGCGAGGAAAAAACCGAAGAACTTGGACGGCTATGGTAGCAAAACCTCGCAATCTTCCACCAAAAAAATTCGTCTCCTCCTTCCACCAGTGATTGACGAAGCGGAGAGGTGAAGAACGAGTGACAAAGGTGAGCTTTTTTTTTTTGGTAATTTCTTTGAAGTTACGGGTTTGTTGGTATTTAGAGAGAGAGAGGTGCGAGAGATTGAGAGATTGAATGGTGCGAGAGATTGATAGAGGAAAGGGTGTTCTTCTGAGAGAAGCGAACGATTTGGTGGGGTTGTTTCACGTGCCTCTGTTTCTGTTTCTTTTATTTATTCTCAAAAAATGGCATTTAAAACCTAATTAAAACACACCTACCATTTGGTTTTTCTTGGCATTTTCTTTATTAATTTTTGTATGCTGGTATTAATGTGTTGTTATTCCCCACCCAACAGCCAGGCGGCTAGGGTTGATTTTTGGGATCCCTCTCACCATTTTTGTGAGCTTTGATTAGTCCAACAGACCATCTCATTCTAGTTTTTTTTTTGTTTTTTTTAATTTTTATTTTAATCTATTCTTGTTTATATATTCAAGTTATTATTAAGGAAACAAATGACCATAAGTGACCTAGTGGAGAGAGAGTAGTTTCATTTTCTTTAGTGGATTGGGTTTGATACTTCGGAGTAGCATATCTCCATATTTTTATTTTTTATGCTTACTATTTCATTTAAAATTTCTATAATTTCTTACTATTTATATTAATTTTATATTTTTATTAATTTAATTTAATCGTTAATTAGTTGTTTAGATTTTAAATGTTTAGTTTTTTTAGATTTTCTTAATTATTGACTTTTTTTGATATGGGATTTTGTACGGTTAATTGATTTCCATGTGTTAGTTAATTTAATTAGGTTATTGGTATCTATGTTCATACCTTTACACATGTAAATAATCACATTCAAATTCACTAAATTTTCGATTTAAATTTCACTAATTTCCCATAGTTTCAACATTTAATTTCATTTCCTCCCATTGGAATCTAGCATTCTGGTGGGAACTCTCGAATGATTGATTTTGAGCCACGCGTTTTGGGTTAACCATTCATTCTTTTCTTTCGTCCATAAAACATAATAATTAACTTGGACAAAATAAGGGCCGTTGGGATCAAGCATTCTGGCGTAACCCTTTGAACATTTGATTCTTATCAAGTGTTCGTTGTCCATTAAATAATTTTCTTAAATAATTCGAATAAAAAAGGACCATTGGAATCTAGCATTCTAGTGGAACCCTGAATTATTAATCTCGGGGCTTATGTCTCGTTCTTAAATATTCGTCTTTCAAACTCAAAAAAATACTTAATTCCTACCTTAACACTTTTTCAATAAAGATGGAAATGGAACATGGTGTATACCGTGCACTCCTGAGATTAAGATTCAAGGTGGATGCCTTGCCTATCTTAGCTCTCGCCATCGTCTAAAATTGTCAATGCAGTTTCTTCAAACCCCTTTCTCAATCAAACCTAAAAATACTTAATCTTTACTAAACACTTTTGTCAATAAGATGGAAATGGAACATGGTGTATACCGTGCACTCCTGAGACTGGGATTCGAGATGGATATCTCGCTCATCCAAGTTCTCGCCATTACTCAAAAATACATTCAACCAATCAAACTCTTTTTCGCCGCCGTGCGATTAATCAAAAACCTTTTTCATAAACAAAAGATATATTGTCTTAAGGTGATGCAAAACAATGTTTCGGCCGCGATTGTTGAGTCGAGATAAGTGACATTTTTCCGAATGTTGATTTGTAAATCCATTTGATGTGTGGTATACGTCCGCTCCTCATCTGTTTTGGATAAAACAATGTTTTCGTCGATTAATACAATATAGTTTTCGCTAAAATCGACCAACAAACAAACATTTTTCTACCCAGAACTACGTAAGCCTTGACTTCTCTATTGAGATATGTAGGAGCAGGATTTGTAAATCTTGTCAGGCCCATTAATAAAAAACTTAGGTTTAGTCCCCTTTATTACAAAAATCCAAAAACATCTTCTCTTTTCTTTTGATCCTTTTATTCTTTCCCTCATAATAACTTAAGAAGACTAACATAAGATAACATTCAAAATGAAACTAATTAAACGGTTCCCGTTGAATACAACGGACGTGAAGGGTGCTAATACCTTCCCCTTGCGTAATCGACTCCCGAACCCTGATTTGGTTGCGATGACCAATAATCATTGTCGTTTTGTCTTGGGTTTTATCGATATTTCCCCTTTCCTTTTGAGGAATAAATAAAGTTCGGTGACGACTCTGTTCAGTCCATCATTGCGAGCGTGCGATTGCGCTTCGCTTAAAGTCGTGTTCTCATTTTTCGAGGTACGACACTTTGGAATTGCATGTTTTATTTGTTCTTGTTTTTTTGTTGAGTTTTGAATTTATAATTTTGCTCGGAGTCCAAAAGTTCAAGTGTGGGAGAATTTGATCAGTGAAAATTCTTCTACTATTATACTTAGAAAACTCTTTAATTTATTCTATTATTTTTATTATTTTAGTGTGTGTTTATATTTTATTTTATTTTATCTTTATTTTATTTTCGTACTTTATTTTCAGCCTAAATAGTTATTTGATACTTTGTCACTATGCAGATCATAACTTGAGTTATAGGAGTTGGATTGACGTGTTCTAATATGTGTTGGAAAGCTAAGAGAAATAACTACAAGTTTCATTTTGAAGTCAAAAGCAGGTTCGGAATAAAGAAGGGTCGAATAATTCGTTGAAGTTCCAGACTTAATTAAAATAGTTAGTTTGTGCCGGTTTTTGTAATCTTCGGGTCGGATCCCATAAGGGCCCGAATTTCCCTTTTATTATATTAGGTCTTTCACTTCTACATGAATCATATTCTAAATTTTGATGATACAATATTGCTTAGACGATTTCTTGAAGAACTAAAGTTCACGAGGTTGATCTGCTGTAATCGGTTTCCGCCGATACTTTGAGGTTTCTTAATTTTCAATCAAATGTCTTTTCCCTTTCAATATTTTGTTCTATGTTTTGTATGCTTTATTCAAGTTCTATAGAATTTGTGTTGATTAATTTTGATTGATATATGTTCCATAATCGCGTTTGCTTAATTCAGAATATGTTTGCTTAATTTAGAAATTAGGAACACATATCATATATTAGTGTCGCAACGCGAAAAACAACCGGCGGAAAAAAAACAGTTTACAGAGCCGCCACCGACGCTATTCATCCTATGACGGAAAGGAAGCGCAGGACTAACCTAAGAAAGGGAAAGGAACGGTCTTACGACCAGAGATTGCAAGGTACGGGAGTCGGTTACGCAAGGGGAAGGTATTAGCACCCCTCACGTCCGTCGTACTCGACGGGATCCACGCTCAGAAGAATAGGTAAAGAATAGAATAAGGCTGCTAATAAACTGCTCAAATAAAATGCACAAACTGGAATAATAAACAAGTGAAAGAAGATGGAGGAAGTGGACTCGGCAGTATGTCGCATCCTGGGCCTACGTAGTTTGTCAGAAACAAACATCAGAGTCAACGTAGTTCAGTGATCGCGACTTTATGAGTCGAATTTGGGGTACAAACTGCAAGTGCACAGTTCTATCGCGTAGTTTTAAAAGATATCGATCCCACAGGGACTTATGAATCGATATACCGTTATCTAAGGTTACTTCGTAAAGCTAAGGCAGGTAATACTTTGATTGTTTGGGGGAAAAGCTAAAACTAAAATAAGATCTAAAATAAATATCTAATAAGCGGATATCGGTATGTAGTTCGTCGTAATTAGGGAATCAATTCTTTGTTGGTTTCTTGGTTTTAAAATAAATCTTTTCAGTCGACGCTATTGATTAAAAGTCTTATCTCAAACTCTCGCTCTGTTGAATAAACTATGATTTTATATTAACGTAGCTGTCACTTATAGTTAAGTCAAAAACCACTTTTTGAAAACAATAGGATCCGTAGAAACTCTTTTTAAGAAAACACTAATCGTTTAAACACCCTTATCTCAAACTCTCGCTCTGTTGACTTAGGTTATATAATTAAATTCAAATGCTTAACTCTCGTCCTCACATTCAATCTTTAAAAATACTTTTTGAAAAAGGTTAGAATTTAATTAACTCTAAAAATTGCTCTCGCCCTGATCTAGAATTAATGTCCAATTTACATTGTCCAGTCAAAAACTCAAACTCTCGCTCTATTGCTTTTAACTTCTTTATGTCTTTTAATTTCGTACAAAAACCTTGTTATTAAACCTGTAAATTGAGACCGTAAAAAGAGTGATTTTAATTTTAAACTTAATTAAACCAATTTGGTTTTGATTCCTTCATTCCGCTTATTCTACATACCGATACCTAAGTAAATCAGCCAGACATGCTAAACAGACTTAAATAATTATCATGCATAAACAGATTCATCTCAGGCAAATAATATAAATAAACAGTAAAACAGGGCATATATAAATTCAAACAATAATTAAAGAACCTGAGAAATTAAATAGCAGTCTTGAACACTCCACCACAGGCCGGTTGGATTTGTTCTTGAATTCTTCAATCAAACAGAAAAATAAAAGCGAAGGAATAAAAAAACTAGATTCTAACGTAAGGTTAGATCCGGTAAAAGGTACACAATAGTCTCCGGTGTAGAAACTATTGTGCGAAAAAGAATTAACTAAATGCTAAAAAGGAAAATAGAAATTGCAAGGGAAACAATATAAAACTCGTAAAAGCAATGCTGTAAAAAATGTGCTCGTACTGCTGGAAAAGAAAAAAATGCGAAAAAGTGAAAACGGCAAAGAAATCTGGAAAAAGCGTGGAACCGAGAGCTTTCCAAAAAGCTACTATTTATACTGCTACTTGTGTAACTGCTTCCAAGGGTTTTCCGTGTACACGGTCTTTACGTTCCAAGGGTCAAGTGTGGAAGTAGCTTCAACGTGGTCTGTTTCAACGTGGTCTGTTGCGTTCCTGGTGCCAAAAATATAGGGGAATGGTGTGACGTCCATCACACCATGTGTGACGCTCGTCACAGGAGTGTGCAAAGCGTGACGCTCGTCACAGCCTTTGTGACGCTCGTCACAGGCACAACGCCTGTGCTTTTTGGGCTGGGCTTTGGCTTTTTATATTTGCTTCTTTTCATTCCTTTTTGCACCTCCTTTTCTTCTTTTTTTTACTTGTGCTTCAAATAAACCACCTGAGATAAATAGAAAGAAAATACCGCGTAATATCTAATAAAATGAAATACATTGAAGTAAATAGTAATATAATTTAATTAAATTGAGTCCTAGAATGTGATACTATTTCATGTTATCATTCAGGGAAAACGGGACATGCTCGCTAGGACGTCGCATCCTATGCCTACGTATCTTCTCTATCCAGAGAAGAATCAGAGCACTCGTAGCTCGGCTAACGCACACCGAAACAAGACACCAAAAAGAGACGCTGAGACGTCAAAAGAAACACTCAAAAGGAAACAGAATGCCAATACATGGGCTTACGCCTGACTCCCAACAACAAACAAGCAGGAAACAGAATGTCAATACATGGACTTATATCCGACTCCAAACAATAGCACACGCTAACCAGCGAACACCAAGGAAAAAGGTTATCAGATTGACAAACTAATAGGGAGTCTGGAATTCGAGCCTAATAGTTGTCACACAAACACAAAGAGACGCTGAGACATCAAAAGAAACAAAAAGGTTGAAAAAGAAAAAAAAAGGGCGCCCAGAGAGATCTCGCTCGACCTCCTGCCTACGTATCTCATCTGGTATGAGAATCAGGGCGACGTAGTTCCCCTTAACAGGGGATAAAACACTCTCCTAACCAGAGACCAGGGAAGCAACAAACTAATAGGGAGACTAAGACTCGAGCCTAATAGTTGTCATGCAATCCATAATCCCTAAGTTGAGATCTCTAATCAGAACCTAACTCACACAGGAAGCAAGTTAATTCAGAGGAAAGCAAATAAACACCAACACAAGTGAACAAGCATCACATACTATATACATACAAGAGGCTCAAACAATGGGTAGGCTTTAGTCAAGAGGGGTCATATCAACCTCGACAAACAAGCCAAACTGTACAAAGGTAGTTTGTAGCTCTTAACCACTGACATTGAACGTCAGGGTGAAGCTGAATAAAATGGTAATGAGGATGAGACCTCGTGCTCTTAACCCTGGCCTGGGTGAGCTCATGATAAAAAAGTGTGAGGATCCAGAAAGAGGGACCATATTCCACTTGACTGACTCTATACAAAGATCTTGGGTACATGTTCTAGAGCATCAGCACGTAGTGCGAGCATAAAGAACGACTCACTGAATAACAGGGGATTGGCTACTAATCCCTTCTATCTGTCAATTGCCTCTTCACTTAGGAGGACTTATCAAGTAACATGCCTCACTTGGAGGTCTTTGGCACAAATGTAAACAAACACAATCAGAGCCTCATAAGGAGGACTTCAGCCAAAAATGCCTGCCAAAAAGGTGTCAGGACTTCCAGACTACATGGAGTAAGAAGGCTAAACTACCTCAGTGGTGTATCAACCACACTCCAAAGCTTAAGCAAAAGCAAAGCTAGCAAGCAACTAATGTACCTGTACAAAAGCTACACAATTAATATCTCAATCAGAAAACCAACAGACAAATAATGGAACTTTCCAATATTTACAACTCAATGAACAATGTTCAAGGACTCAAGTGAACTCGTGAGCATCAATTAGAACCTACAAAGCAACAAGATTTAGTACTCAAAGGCATTTGTATCTCACAAAGTGAGACCAAACCAATCATCAATGCTAAATGTCCAAACCTGAAACACAAAGCACAATTAGTTTATGTACAAAACACTAGTACAAAGACTAGGTTCAAAACCAAACCAAATGATCAAAACAGAAGTCAATCTTTCACATATTGCACATTCAAACAATTAAGAAAATGTCCTCAAAAGGACCAAGATCAATTCACAAGGCAAAGGCATCAAATGATCAATGTAAAGCAAAGGCAAGCAAAGGTGCACAAAGTGGACAATCAAATCAGAAAATCAAAATCAAAACAGAAATGTATCCAGTGGCTATGAAATTTTTTATGCAAGTTATTCATGTTATGAACAAACATCATGTAAAAAATTAGATCCAGAAGAGCTCAAATGATAGATGAACAAAAATGCACAAATGCAACATCAAAAATGTGACACAAATTGTCACACTACATCTCCATGTGTCCAAAATAGTGATAGCATATGATAAAAACTCCAAACCAAAGCTCAAAAATCATATCACACGTGAGGATCAAGCATGCAAAAAATTAGGTCAATTGGATCAATCATGAAGGTTTCACAAGGCATTGAATGTAACATATCAAATTAGCATGAGGTTCGATCAAAAATTCACAAATAAAATTCCAGCAATAAGCAAATCATGAAATTGACACTATAAAAAACTAGAGATCAAAACAAGATTATGAAAAAAAATTGGAGTCAATTTGGACTATTTTGCTATTTTTTAGGATTTTTCTAAGTTGAAGAAATAAAAAGAAATAATATGAAATAATGGAGGGAAAACAAAGTTTGAATAAAATTCAGAATATGCGTCTACCAGGGATCGAACTCGCACCTCAAGGGAAATGAGAATTCAAATTAATATTCAGAAAAACACATGAACCAGGTATTGAACGCGCGCTCTAAGGATCAAAAGCGCTTAAGCCAAAACGCAGCGTTTTGACCACACGAACCCTAGCCACAACCAGACGCCGGAACAGTGTTTCCGGTCGTCTTCTCCGGTTGGATTCCGGCGGAGCATCATAAAATTTTTCTAGAATTTCATGAAATGTACACCGATTGAAAGCTCTTCCAACACACATTCCAAATATCATATTCACTAATCCTAATTCTTCCTATATCTTCTGGATCAAAGGCAAACATTTTCATGTGCAAAACTTTAATTCATCACCACATGCTCATTTCTTAACCGTTTTTGAATCTAAACATATCAGCATCATCTACGAAGCAAGATCTACATGATTACGTACATAAAATTGCAAAAAGAGAGGACGGAAATTTCACTTACTTGAAATGGCAGTGGTTGAAATCATGTTCTCACGTGCTCTAGAGCTCCAGATCTTCTTCAATAAACTTGCCTTGAAGCTTTAATCCAAAGTGAATGGTTGAATCCTCTCAGATCTTGCTTAATTTTCAAGTTCCATCAACATGTTCAAGCTCATGAATCAGCACGAATCTTGCTCAATTGTCCAAAACAGAGGTTGATTCTTGATCAATGAAGGATGATGATCAAGAATCTTGAAGAATTTTTGGTGTTTGTATGAAGAAATTGAAGTTTTGAAGAGAGAGAAGAATGGAGGGAAATTGAGATTTTGGATCTGAAAAGTTAGTTATGAGCAAAATCAGTTAGGGTTTGGCTTTTATATGATGTGTTAATGACAATGATAATCCACTTAGGCCTTGGTTAATCATGATTAGTGAGTTTTTAATCCATTTGCAAAAAATGATAAGTGAATCATTATGGCCATGTTCCACGTGAGTTTCCCATGCAAAAGCTTGAATTCATTTAAAATCAACCAATAGACATGATGGAAGTGGTATTTTGCTTGTATCTTGAACCAAATTTGAATTATTAAATTTCCCTCCAAAATGCACATGTATGAACAAGTGATCATGTGAGATTCTTCCTTGCAAGGTAATGGTTTATTTGAAAAGTATTGGTCATGAGAAATATTTTTCAAAAAGAATGGACCAATTTGGAATTTTGAATCAAAAGTTATGCCACTTTGAAATTCCATGTATACTTTGTAATCATTTGGCCATAACTTCTCAACCAATCATCACATGGACATGATTTAGGACTTTTTGGAAAGGGGAGACAAAGATCTACAACTTTCATGTTCACCAAAAATCCATTTGAAACTTCTTTGATGTTGATAAGTCAAGTTGAATGTGAACCAAAAACTTGCCATTTTTGGAAACTTGAAATTACAGGTCACTTTCCATTTTTGGAAAGTTTTGCCATGACTTCAAAATCTTCAAGATAGATGTTTAGAATGATAAATTGACCTCTTTTGAACATGATTGAGGTGTCTCAACTCATTTCCCCACCTCATAGCCCTCAGTTGACTGCACAGTTGACTTTTTGGTCCTCAGATGACCTTGAAATGCCCTGATCAGCTTGAGCCTCTACCACTTGAGGAAAAGTCTCAAAAATGAAACCCTAGCCCATGTAAGCTTCTCAATATAACCATGCAATCCTCATCCTAAGCAAAGACCTCACCTCTTTGAGAAACCCTGGTTGAAAGAATGTCATTGATTAGGGTTGACCAGAGGTCAGAACCCTAATCCAAAGGAACTTGAGAATGAATCATGAAACCCCTGATGATGATAGAACCATGATGATGGTAAAATAAGATAATGCTCAAGACCTTTGAAGGATCAGGAAACCCTAATTGAAGTGCAAATCCCCAGATGGTTGATCATCAATTCATAGAGACCCTCAGGCTTGAATCATGTAACCTCTCCATCTTGAAAAGACTCTGGAGGATGACTTTCTTATTTTCAGATGAAATGCAAAAATGCAATCCCTAATGATCTAAAATATGAAATGCAATATGTCAAACTAGTCTCAAGAAGAGGAGGGCAAATTTTGAGGTGTTACAGCTGCCCCTATTCAATCTATTGTGAACCTGTCGATATGAACATCCTCGACTTTCAGATGATCAGGGTGAAGAGTGGTTGAATACAAAGAACAGACAAAAAATTTGCGCTCCGCTGGGAATTAAATAACAATGCCTGTCAGAATCGGCAAAGAAGTGATCTTAAAAGAAGAATCCGTCTGGTACGGAGAGAGTTGGTCTGAATACCGAAAATAATGTTATCCCGGATACCAAAATAAATGGTAACACAGGAATAACCATGGCCTGAATGCCACATCCGCTGGGGATTATTATTTATTTATTTATTTATTTTATTTATTTATTTTTTGTTTGAACCCCAGAACTTTTTCTTTCACGCGGATGATCCCTGATCACCGCATTTGAACCCCGACAACTTCATGTCACTCTTGCTGCCAAACAATGAACCCCGTTCTCCATTTGAACCCCAGTCGCCTGACGATAACTCGCGATCGTCGTTGTGAACCCCATTCTCCAGAAAACACCCCGTGTCTCCTTTTCTCCATTTGAACCCCGTTCTACATTTGAACCTCGTGCTAATTCCATTGGCAACGCCGGAAATAACACCAACCACTACTCTGACGGCGACATGTCAGAGGGTACACCTTCACGAAAGGAAGGTAACATGTGCATTTCTTCCTCAGAAGACACCCATAACGACTTCTGTTGGCCTCAGCCAAAGTCTAAGGTGACACATGATCAGAAGACAATTCTGAGGACCTCATCCCGGATACAATCTTCAATTCCAGTTGAACCTCGTTCTCCAGAAAATGCCGCAGCACTTCCTTTTCTCCATTTGAACCCCGATTTTCGCGCTGATCGCGTAACGTTCTCCGATCTTCATTTCCATCTCTGCCCGACGGAAATTTTCCTCCAATATCGCGCTATTGGGGAATACTGTTGATCCAACGTCACGATGCTAAACTCCTCAGAGTAACATCTTCCAACTTCCATCTCCGCACGACGGAATTTCTTCCTCCAATATCGCACTACTGGGGAATATTGTTGATCCAACGTCACGATGCTAAACTCCTCAGAGTAACATCTTCCAACTTCCATCTCCGCACGATGGAAATTCTTCCTCTAATATCGCACTACTGGGGAATACTGTTGATTCAACGTCACGATGCTAAACTCCTCAGAGTAACATCTTCACCAACCAGCTAAACCAATGCTCAAACGATAACCACGACTTGAGACTAGCTTATGCTTGCAATGCGGATGCATGAGTTTTTCCAACGTAATGCTCCATAACCATGGAAATGCTACGCAATGAATTATGCAATATGCTATGCTTTTCTAAATGATGAATGTATAAAAAGTATCCCCCTCAGGGGATAACACGAGCAACTCTGCTGAGGAACTCGATATCTTTCCAATCTCCAACCCTGCTCGGGATAACACTACTGCTGGGGATAGGACAACCCTTACCAAGGATGACCTCCACTGAACCCGATCCGCTTGGGGACTTCGCTGGGGAAACAGCTACCAACACACCTCCGCTGGGGAAACAACAACCTTCAGACTTGCTGGGGAAATAACAATCTCAACCCTGCTAGGGGAAATAGTAAACTTCAGACTTGCCTGCCGAGGAAACACTGACCTCGAACCCATTGGGGAAATACGGAATATTTAACACGGAACACCTGTCGACTCATCGAACACGGCATTCACCATCTAACCATGGTGTCAATTTTCCCTTTTTCAGACTTTGAAGAGTCTTCTTGATTAACCCTCCAGGATCGTCGCCATTCTTTCGCCGTCTCTACACCACTCTTCAACTCCTTGTCCCTGATTGAACTCGAAGGATTCTTTCGTCAAAAAGCTTCACATCACAACCTGCAAGTGAGTGAAAATAAACCAACATCACCTGCAAAAGAGATCGTTAGATAAAACGTGATCCAGGTGTGCCAAAATTTCAACACCAAGGTCACTCAACCTTCCGAATAAGATTTCAAGTTCTCAATCCTATAAACATGCATCGGAAGGGACCTTTGTGCCTCAAAATGCAAAGATTCTTTATCAAAATAAACGGATGTTTTTGCAATCAAAGCGGTAATGAAAACAAAAACAAAATTATTTGACTGAATATGCATTTTATTGATTGAAAAAGGTAGCTCGTAACTGAGCAATACACAGGAAGCAATCCCTGAAAAGAGGTAATTGCGCACAAAAGGAAAATCTATCCTAATGGCAATGTGAACCCGTGATCTCATCGAGTTCCAACCTGGTTACAACCCATATGTCCTCAAGACTCTCCGTGCTTTCTGCCTTCTGAACAAGACGCTTCCGACCGATCTCTGTCGGGGATTATCCATGTGTCATATCCAAAGTACAAACGATCATGTTAGACGCAGTTGTTCGTTTCATTCCCTCTTTTTCCTGGACTGCCCTTTCGGGTTTTTAGTCCACCGGGATACCCTTTTTTGCCCAAGCCGCCCTTATGGGGTTTTCAACTTGCCGGGTGTACAGTTTTTTTCTCTTTTTATCCCTAATTTTTGCCCGAACCTTTTTCATTTTTTTTGGTTCGCCGGGATGCCCATTTTTGCCTGGACTATTTTATTCTTTTCGTCCAGCGGGTCTCTCATACGAAGTATTTTTTAACTGCGTCTGCATTCACAGGGGATGGAAAATCCTCGCCATCCATGGTCGTCAACAACAAGGCTTCGCCAGAGAAAACCTTCTTGACCACGAATGGACCTTCATAATTGGGTGTCCACTTGCCCCGTCGATCGTTCTGAGGAGGAAGGATCATTTTCAACACCATATCTCCCACATGATACACACGAGGTCGCACTTTTCGGTCAAAAGCACGCTTCATTCGCTGCTGGTACAACTGCCCATGACAAATGGCCGCCAACCTCTTTTCCTCAATCAGGCTCAACTCTTCATACCGAGTCCTTACCCATTCAGCCTCTTCCAATTTCACATCCATCAGGATTCTCAATGACGCAATCTGGACCTCAACCGGTAGCACGACTTCCATCCCATACACCAGCGAGAAAGGCGTTGCCCCAATAGATGTATGCACTGAGGTTCGATACCCATGCAATGCAAACGACAACATCTCGTGCCAATCCTCATAGGTCACGACCATTTACACTAACGACCCCATCAAACATCAGAATCCATTCGGATTCAGGGTCAGGCCCCTCCTCCGGGATCGATTCCTCACAATCTTTCAATTTGAGAAACATGATGTCCTCATCAGGGAACTCAAACTTCATTGGTTGATAATCCTCAATGGGTTATTAGGCGAGGTAATCAGACAATACACTCCCCTTTATTGCTTTCTGAGAAGTGTACTGGATATCATACTCAATCAAAATCATTTGCCATCTCGCAACCTGTCCGGTCAATGCTGGCTTCTCAAATATATACTTGATCAGATCCATCTTGGAAATCAACAAAGTAGTATGAACCAGCATATACTGTCTTAGTCGGCGAGCAGCCCATACCAAAGCACAACAAGTTTTCTCGAGCAGTGAATATCTTGTTTCACAGTCGGTAAACTTTTTGCTAAGGTAATAAATTGCATGCTCTTTTCGACCAGACTCGTCATGCTGCCCCAGTACACACCCCATAGACCCCTCGAGGACTGTCAAGTACAGAATTAACGGTCGTCCCTCCATGGGAGGCATCAGAATCGGAGGCTCCTGCAAATATTCTTTTATTTTTGCAAATGTCGCTTGGCAATCATCATTCCACCTGACCGTTTGATCTTTTCTCAACAACTTGAATATGGGTTCACACGTGGCTGTTAGATGAGATATGAACCGTGAAATGTAGTTCAATCTACCTAAGAAACCACGAACCTCCTTTTTTGTCCTCGGTTCAGGCATTTCTTGTATCGCTTTTACTTTAGCAAGATCAACCTCGATTCCTCTTTCGCTTACAATAAACCCCAACAACTTACCGGACCGCACTCCGAAAGTGCACTTATTCGGATTCAACCTCAGTCTTAATTGTCTCAACCGGTCAAACAACTTGGCCAAATCTACCAAGTGCCCCTCTTCTGTTTGGGACTTTGCTATCATGTCATCAACATAGCATTCGATTTCATGATGAATCATATCATGAAACAAAGTCACCATAGCTCTTTGATATGTGGCACCGGCATTCTTGAGACCGAATGGCATTACCTTATAGAAGAAAGTGCCCCACGGTGTAATGAACGTTGTTTTCTCCATATCATCTGGCGACATTTTAATTTGATTATAGCCAGAAAATCCATCCATGAAGGAAAACCCCGAGAATTGAGTTGTATTATCTACCAACACATCAATGTGAGGTAATGGGAAGTCATCCTTCGGGCTAGCTTTGTTCAAATCCCGGTAGTCCACACACATCCTCACCTTTCCATCCTTCTTCGGCACTGGCACAATGTTCGCGACCCAAGGCGGATAATTAGTGACAGCTAGGAAACCAGCATCCAACTGCTTTTGCACTTCCTCTTTAATTTTCACGGCCATCTCGGGTCGAGTTCTGCGCAACTTCTGCTTCACTGGAGGACAGTCTTCTCTCAATGGCAACTTGTGTACAACGATATCGGTATCCAACCCTGGCATATCCTGATAAGACCAGGCGAAGATATCAACATACTCTTTCAACAAGGCTACCATTCTGCTCTTGACATTCACCTCCAAAGCATCCCCAACCTTTACTTCTTTTCTGACCTCCTCAGTACCCAAATTGACAATCTCGACTTGCTCCTCGTGTGGTTGAATCACCTTCTCCTCTTGTTTCAACAACCTGGCTAATTCTTCCGACAGTTCACAATCTTCTTCGCCTTCTTCTTCGGCATGATAGATCGGATTGTCGAGGTCATATGAGGGTGTAACAGGATTGTTATCAATGAGATCCGGAGAATGATCACATCTGCATGAATGTTGATTCATGCATTGCTTTAGAGCCGGAACGAGACAGATTAAAAGGAAGAAAAATGAAAATAAACATTGCCATTTTTATTTGTTTTTATCAAACTGCAAAAAAATATGAAAAACAGGGAACACCGCTTTTAATGTGAAAAACATCCTTTTATTAATGATGCAAATGTTGCAAAATGAAACACATCAGGTGGCCCTTACAATGAACCATTACGTTTCGGGAAAAACGTATGGCTTTCTTGCAGACAGAATAGAAAAACAGAAATATTACTCTTCACGTAGAGTGACAGTGATGATCTTTTCAGCCTTCCAGTTCTGGATTTCCATTCCTGGTACGCACGGTTTTATCCACGAATCAAGCTCGCAGTCACTGTCATTCTCTTCACCCACCGCACAGACGCGGTTTGGATC
The DNA here is from genome assembly GCF_024323335.1 of Lathyrus oleraceus. Lineage (NCBI taxonomy): Eukaryota > Viridiplantae > Streptophyta > Magnoliopsida > Fabales > Fabaceae > Lathyrus > Lathyrus oleraceus. Next base: position 322,979,986 of record NC_066580.1, on the reverse strand, counting down.
TAGCATGCTAGCACTGGTGAACGTGAACGGTTGACGATGTCCTCTATTCTGCCCATACGAGCCTTGGCCCGGCTGATAACCAACCTCAAACCTGTCTTCTTTCACCACAATGTCTATCATTCTTCCCCAACCTGGGGCTTCTCCATTCTTCACCACTTCTACAGCCTGTTTGTAAGAAGTAATGGACGACTTTTTCTCTTTCTCAGCAACAATGGCATTCTCCACCTTAACGGTTTCAAACGCCTGACTCGGTGTTTCAAATTTTTCACCGTCCATTTCCACATATTTGAACGATGATAAGTGGCTGACAAAAATATCCTCCTCCCCCCAATCAACTTTCTCAAATCGGAGATGTCCCCCATCCATCATTCTCTGAATCGTCTCCCTCAACATTACACACCCATTCATAGTGACAGTGCAAGCAGTGCAATAATTATCACAACCAGGGAAAACTCCACTCTTCATCAGATGTCTCTTGACCACCGACATTGGAGTCCTCAACTGACCCACATCTGTCACCTCTATTTTTCTCTTATCCTCTGACATCACGTTTACCCCCATAGGACCACGCATCGGCATGGGGTTAGCATCAACATTCAGCGTCGGTGCAAAATTGATGGATTTAGAATCCACCAAATCTTGAACGACATGCTTAAAAGCTTTACAACCCTCAATGTTATGCCCGGGTGCGCCAGAATGGAACTCGCACTTGACGTTCTCATCGTGACTTGCAGGCCTCTGATCTGGTCCTACTGAAGCCAACGTCCTCGGCTGAACCAACCCAAGATCCTTCAACTTCCTAAACAGAAAGGTATACGTCACGGGTGGCCTATCAAACTGACGATCTGCCATCCTTCTTCTCACTTGGTACCCAACTCTCTGTGTTCTCTACTTAGGTGATTGTTGTTGCTGTTGTACAGATTGATTACCAGCAGGAATTGTAACTGCCGCAGCATACGGGTGGTAACGATCCCTGTCGTGTCCACTTTGGGCATACACATCACTCGATTCACCCTCCTTCTTGCACTGACCATCACCAAAGGGCTTCTTTACTCCTGACGACGGAGCATTTCCCTGTATTTTCCCCATTCTCAGCCAGCTTTCAATCCTCTCCACCTTCTCGGTGATTGCTTTCTGCCCCAAGGCGAACCCTTGCATGACGTTGATCAACTCACTCATCTTCTCTTTCAGCTCAAGAATGTCAGCGTTGGGTGGATCCATCAGTTTGGGTTTGTTGCGCCTGGTAGGGTATCTGTGTGGACGATCTACGTGCAAAGGAATGACTCGGCGTGCGCGAGCAATGATTCCTAAAACAATCAAACATGTTAGAAACCGACACCTACAAAATAGAAGACAAGTTATTATGATTCATGCATGAATGCAATGTCTATCCGTATGAGGAACATTCTGTCCTTCGATCCTGGTTTCATCGAGACGGATAATAATCCGACAGCAATATTCTGACATTAATCATCCGGTTTTAACATACAGAGCAGAGAATTATGATTTAGCAAAGATATCACCCGACCATGTGTGTGTTGTGTGAGTGTACTCAGAAAAGCAAATAAAGCTTGAAGATCAATCACTGAATGATAATAACCACTGTATATCAAAAGTGCACTACTCGTGCGAGAATCATACATCATGTTTAATACAAACCAACAGTACAATTCTCCAGAATCGGAAAGAAATATAAGCAAGTGAATTCCGTCAACAGGCCTGACGGTAATCCAACACATGATAAAAACTGCAATAAAAGCTAATCTGAAGAAGGTCTCACAGAAGGCTCTGCACCATCAACCATCTTGGTAAACTTCATAGCGAACCTGAGCTCAGTGTTCTCCTGCTGAAGTCTTCCCACCTCTTTCTGATGAATCTTCATCTGTCGGAAATAATGGTCCCTTTCAGCAAGATAATGATCTCTCTCAGCCATAATCTTCACTTTCTCTTCCTCCTTAACCCGCAGCTTCGCTTCCCACTCCACGGTAAGGGCTTTGGCTCTAGCTTCCCTCTGAGTCTTCACAAGGACTTGTCTCCTCTTCTCATCTTCAATAACTTTCAAAGCTCTAGCCAACTTCTCCTTGGTAATGTCGTGCTCCTTCATAGATGACTCTAAAGCTTGGCTGATCTTACAATAATAGGCGGTGTCCATCTCAAAACGCTTCACCTCCAGAGCATGTCTCTTAGCCTAGTCTTCTGCTTTCCCTTTGGCTTCCTGATTAGCCAGTTGAATTCTAGCAACGCTCATTTCTAACTCAGTCTTCTCTGCTTGCAGTTGATCTCTCTCCCTCTTCATCTCAAGAAATACATCCATACTGACAGAAGAGCGGGACTCCTCAATCAACGGGTACCAAAGATCACCCACAGGAACTGGCAAAAGAGTGAGCTCAACCCTCCTTCTGAGCCAATCATCAAACGGAGGAAAAGACCTGTTATTAGCTCTACCAAAAGGAATCTTGCCTTTCCTTTGAATGTTACGCCATGCACCAGACACTTGCCTCAATGATGACTGATTACCCTCAACCGGAAAGTAGAAAGTCTCCTGAATCTCATGCTCGAGGGGAGGACCCTCCATAGCAAATCCCATTTGTCTCTTAAGAAGAACCGGGTTGTAATTAATACAACCTTGAACTCCTATAAGAGGCACATTGGGAAAACTCCCACAACTGTAAATAAAATCTCGTCCAGCCATACCATTGTGAGTCCAAGCTATGTCTTTGGCTCGCAAACCCATCAACTTGGCTGCCCAATTAACCGTATGGTCAAGAAAGACAAAAGCACCTCTGGAAGGCAAATATCCCATGAACCATTTATATAACAGTGGAGCACAACATCTAATTAATCCTCCACGCCGCTTCTCGTTCCGATTATGGACCGAGTAATAAATATCCCCCACCAAGGTAGGAATGGGACAAATAAAAAAGCATAATAACATCACACAATTGAATTGAAATAAGTAACATAGTAATAAGGAAATCATTTGTTCAAATTCATAACATACGATCAAATCAGGACCACCCCCCTAACATAGGGGGTTTAGCCTCTCATAGTAGTAAACGAAATCATAGTATGAAAATTAGACATTACAAAGAACTAGGAGATTTGGATCTTCAATGGTCGGAACCCTTGAATCTCGCCGTCTTCGAATCCTCCGTAGTAGCTATCTTCTCAATGCCGTGTTTTCTTTCGTCCGTCAAAAGTGTTCTCTCCTTTCTCTTCCAAGCCTTCTTATAGCTTCAGATGAATCTCTTCCAAGCAAAAGGTCCAAGCTACCCTTAATGAGCAGAATAGGTTCACAAAGCAAAAGTTGGGGTTTCCAAGCCGCGCCCAACAACACGGGCCGTGTGTGTACACACGGGTGCCCGTGTTGCTCTCCATAATAAGTATCTTCAAATCAAGCTACAGAGGCAACAACACGGGCCGTGTTCCTTCACACGGGTGCCCGTGTTAATGCACTGTTTTAAACAACACGGCCGTGTGTCACCACACGGGTGCCCGTGTTGATCTCTGTTTTTCTTCTCCCATTTTGCTCTGCCTGATCAACAACACGGGCAGTGTTGTAGCACACGGGTGCCCGTGTTGACCTGCTGTCTCTTCATATTTTTGCCTTTCTGAGTATCCATAACTTCACTATTAATGCTTTTAAACCTGTACAATGGCCTGTAACAATAACATTACCAAACGAAGCGTAAAAGAGATCTTTTTGACATAAACTTGTAATCAAATGCAATGCGATACCAAACCAACAAAACATGATAAATGACTCTGAAGCAACTATAAACAAACATAAATCTTACCAAAGTGATGAAAATATGTCGGATTAACGGTGGGAATTCAATGGAAATGGTGACCGATCACAACCCCAAACTTGTCTCATTGCTTGTCCTCAAGTGACGTATTGAGTCCAAACAAAGGTCACCCACGAATTCCTTTTCCACAATGCAACCTAGTCTTTCACAATTTGTGTTATTCCCTTCCAATCGAGTTTCAGGTCTCTCCGACTCAGGCAGTTTGCCACATTTCCACATCAGAAGCCTCGTCACCTGCAAGCTTTTCACACACTCACAACTTCTCTCATGGTTAGGGGTGTACACTCACAGCATAATATGCAATACCAAACTCTTAAATTTGAATACATTCTAATGTCACGACAACAGCAGATTCCACACACTTTACGAGGTCTTTTTGGGTTGTAACGTGGCTTGGGTACGGTGGGATAAACAAAAAAAATGGATAACAAAGGGTTTTGAACTCGGCAGTCATGTTGTGTGATTTTTCTTTCTCTTTTTCTCGTGCATCACGTATACTCTGGGGGTTAATTTCACTCTTTTGACTCTTTTTCTACTCAAATTTTTCGAGCATTTTATAGGTGTTAGAGTCTTAAGTCTCGGCAAGTGCATTTTTTCTCTTTTGTTTTTCTTTTCCTTTTTTTTTAAGGAACATACATAATATTTTCTTTTTGTATGATCTCTCATTATGCACTTGCCCTCTCTTTCAAGATTTTCCACCCCAAACTTAGTTTTATGCACATCTTGCAATTCACAACAATCATACCGAGTAATGGAAAAAAATGAATGATTAATAGTTAACAGGGGGTTTATGATGAATAAAATGGCTAAGGCTCAACGGGGTTCACGAATTAATAGTTAACAGGGGGTTTATGATGAATAAAATGGCTAAGGCTCAACGGGGTTCACAAAGGGAAACATACAGATAGGGATGGCTAGAAAGGCTCTGGCTAAACAAACAACTTGCCTCAGTGTGTGTTGTCATGTTGTGACGTGTCAAAAGAACATATGCAAAATCAGAGTGATAGAGTCATACCTGGCTGAACTCTCATGCTGATATTTTAGTGTTTGGCTTTTTGTTATCTCACCATGTTGGTTAGCTTTGCAAGCTCTGAAGCCTCCTCGTGTTATGTGGTTCTTTTCTGACTTGGTTTTTCCATACCGCTCTCTTGGTCCGGTGTCCCCAAATTGTGTCCGACTTTATTTTCTCAAGGTTGCATCAACTTCCAGGGTGCCTTATCAGCCTAAGTTTGAGGGGTGTCATTCATCCACTACCATTGATCCCGGGCTGGTCCAACCGTTTCTCATCACTCTGTACACACAGTAAGTCCAAAAGAAAAGAAAACAAACAAAACAAACAAACACACTAACATAACGATAACATAACAAAAACAAAACAAATTGAAAGAGAATTAAAACATGAAAGGAGAAAAAAAACCCCCACACTTGAACTAAACATTGACCTCAATGTTTAAATTCAAAAACGAAGGGGACTTACAGTGATCACTGTTGTGGAGGAGGCGGAGGATCGTGCGGAAAATGCAACATCAGACGTTGCATCATGGCTTGCATGTCATCCATGACTGTCCCTTGTCGGAACAGTTCCACACCCTGTCTGTCTAATTCCGCACCTTGTCTGGTTTGCTCGGTGCGGAGAGGTCCCATCTCAGTTTGGAGCCAACCCCACTGGTCCTGAGACATAAAAGAGGATCCTTCACCATGTAGGCTCGAATCATGTGGGGGTGGCATACCATAGGTAGCTGGCCTCTCATCTTCTTCCATTTCCTCACCTGAAAGGTCATGGTCAAACTGAGCATCTTCCCCTACCGATGGGGCTGAACCTGTATACAACCAGTTAGCAACATTGGCAATACTAATGGAACCAGGTGCTGGTAGTGCGAGCACTTTCACATTGTGAATCACCAGAGAGTAATGAGTCGGCCTGATGGCAAGCATTTGCTGATTGACTAGAGTGTGCATGTCGATCTTAGTCTTTCCCATCACTGCAGTTTCTTCCAGCAAGAGTTGATCATACCCAAAGTGGCCTGCAATCTGCGTGATCATACCACCCACAGAAATATCACCGGTAGTTGCGTGGCCAACTTGCTTCAAGTGATTGGCGGTGAAAGCCGCTGCATTGATTCGCTCATTGTGGGCCATGCAATGAAGAAAAAATAACTCTCTCTTAGCAGCGACCCCGGTACTATCACCCTGTCCGAACAAGGTGTAGGCTAACCCTTTTTGTGCATATCTGAAGCAAGGGTTATGAATCCCAGAAGCTTTTCCCGAGCTCGGGTTATAGCCAGTTTTACCTGTAATAGCCCTCCAGAAATCAATTGCTGAAAACGTGTCTGGAGGGGTTCCGGGTCCAGATACCGGGAGTCTCAGAATACTCCCAAGTTCCTCAACAGATAACTCGTGATCTTCATCGAACAATCGGAAAGTAATTTGACCATAAATTTCCATCTCCGAACCTGTCCACCTTCTCCTCATCTTAAACTCAACCGCACTTAAGAATTCAAGTGTGATACAAGCGAAGGTCGGTGCTTCGAATTGCATGAATTCTAACATACCGATGTTGTGAAACATGTGGTGCACCTCTTCCTTTAAACCTAACTCATCCAGTGTAGCATCACACATATATCGTGTCGGAATGAGCTTACGTTTAGCGAGAATCACATACCTCTCTTGATGATTCGGTTGTTCAAACAAAATGCCATGAGGATTCGTAGAGCGTCTAGCCCGTTGCTTCGGCCGAGAAGACGTGGCTACATCCTTCTCCTTGCTTATACGCTTTGGGGGAATAATGGTACCTGAAAAAATTTCTCAAAATCCAAAGAACCGATTAGTGAAAACTATCACCGTCACTGTGTAGAGGACGGCAAGAGGAACGATTTTTGTGAAGGTGATATGAGGTTAAAGTGAGTGTAGCTATGAGAAAAGTGGAGCTTAATTTGATGGAGGATAGGTTAACAATGGAGGAGAGGGAGAGAGAAGCTTTCAAAAATCAGAAAAAGTGAGAATAAGAGGTGGGGAAGAGATGTAATAGCAAGTGGGTCCCAACAATAAAAATACCCAAAATCACAAAATTTCAAAAATCAACCCGTTAAGAACAACACGGTCGTGTTCCTGCACACGGGCGCCCGTGTTAATTCACTGTTTTAATTAACACGGTCGTGTGTCACCACACGAGCGCCCGTGTTAATCCACTGTTTTAATTAACACAGTCGTGTGTCACCACACGGGTGGCCGTGTGAATGCCCAGTATTTCCTCTTGCAGCACGACACGGGTCGTGTGTCACCACACGGGTGGCCGTGTGGATGACCTGTTTTTCTCAATATCTGAATTTTTCTATGCTTCATAGGTATGGTATCCTTTCGCTGAGAGGTGATTATGACTATAATCTCCAATTTCCACTCCTTACCTGCAACAACGTTTTACACACACACAGAAAAGAAAAGAAAAAAGAAAATAAGTTACCAATCGAACACATGGGTTGCTTCCCACGAAGCGCTTCGTTTAACGTCGCATGGCTCGACGGTTGTCCACCTCATTAGGCGAGGCGCACATGGTCGATCAATCCAGGCTCTTGGCCTATGTAATAGGGCTTCAGCCTCTGGCCATTCACCTTGAATATATCCCCATTGTTTTGGTTCTTAATATCTATTGCTCCACGGGGAAAGACCTTCTGCACGATAAATGGCCCGGACCATCTTGATTTCAATTTCCCAGGAAACAACTTGAGCCTCGAATTGAACAACAATACCAGTTGTCCTTTCCAGAAATCTTTGTTGATGATTCTCTGATCATGCCACTTCCGTGTTTGCTCCTTGTACATCTTTGCATTCTCATATGCCTGATTATGAAATTCTTCTAACTCGTGAAGTTGAAGAATTCGGGATTCACCGGCTTTTGCAAGATCACAATTTAAGAACTTGGATGCCCAAAAGGCTTTGTGCTCTAATTCCAGAGGAAGATGACACGCCTTAACATAAATCAGTTGATACAGAGACATGCCAATTGGGGTTTTAAAAGCGGTTCGGTACGCCCATAAAGCGTCATCTAATTTGATCGCCCAATCTTTTCTTGAAGCACTCACTGTCTTTTCCAAAATCTGTTTAATTTGCCGATTAGACACTTCAACTTGCCCACTCGTTTGGGGATGATATGGTGTGGCAATCTTGTGCCTCACATTATATTTCTTCAATAAGTTCTCCATGAGCTTATTCAAGAAATGTGTTCCTTCATCACTGATAAGTGCTCTAGGCACACCAAACCTTGAGAAGATGTTTTATTTGAGAAAGTTCACCACTACTCTCGCATCATTAGAAGGGAGGGCAACGGCTTCCACCCATTTGGAGACATAGTCCACAGCCACCAGAATATAATTTTTTCTAAATGAGGGTGGAAATGGCCCCATAAAGTCTATCCCCCAAACATCAAATAATTCCACTTCGAGCATGCCCTTTTGAGGTATCTGATTCCTCCTAGAAATATTTCCTGTCTGTTGGCATCTATCACATTCCTTCACAACGACTTGGGCATCCTTAAACAATGTAGGCCAGTATAACCCTGATTGGAGGACTTTTGCGGCTGCCCTGTCTCCACTAAAGTGTCCCCCATAATTTGAGTCATGACATGCCTTTAAGACTTCATTTTATTCTTCCTCAGGGACACATCGACGAATTAGTCTGTCTACCCCTTTCTTATACAAGAATGGTTCGTCCCACAAATAGAACCTGCAATCATGAAGAAACTTTTTCTTTTTGTTATAATCAAAGTCGTCAGGAATTATACCACCCACCAGGTAGTTTGCGTAGTCCGCAAACCAAGGAACACCCACCACCGCGAGGATTCTTTCATCTATAAACTCGTCCTTTATGGGATGTTCCTCTTCCTTCTCTTCAATCGGGGACATTCGAGATAGGTGGTCAGCAACGGTGTTTTCACACCCCTTTTTGTCTCGAATTTCAAGGTCAAATTCTTGCAACAGCAAGATCCATCTGAGCAGCCTTGGCTTCGAGTCCTGTTTAGAAAAAAGATATTTCAACGCAGCATGGTCAGTATAAACAATTACCTTTGTTCCCAACAAGTATTGCCGAAATTTGTCAAAGGCATAAACCACATCCAGTAACTCCTTCTCTGTGGTTGCATAATTCATCTGGGCTGGATTCAACACATGGCTAGCATAGTAGATGACGTGGAGGAGTTTGTCTTTTCTTTGCCCCAAGACTGCCCCTACTGCTATATCGCTCGCATCACACATTATCTCAAAGGGCAGAGACCAGTCAGGCGAGATCACTATAGGAGCAGACACCAATTTATTTTTCAGAGTGTCGAAGGCTTCGTTGCACTTTTTATCAAACAGAAACGGAGTATCCTTCACAAGAAGGCTAGTCAAAGGTTTTGCGATCTTAGAGAAATCCTTGATAAACCTACAATAGAATCCTGCATGTCCTAAGAAACTCTGTATACCTTTCTCATTCACAGGGTGAGGGAGATTGGCGATTACTTCCACTTTTGCCTTGTCAACTTCTATTCCTTTATGGGAAATTTTATGACCTAGTACTATCCCTTCTCTCACCATGAAGTGACACTTTTCCCAATTCAGAATTAGATTGGTTTGTTGACATCTTTCCAGCACAAGTGACAGATTATACAAACAATTTTCGAAAGAAGAACCAAAAACCGAAAAATCATCCATAAACACCTCCATATGCTTCTCAAGCATATCAGAAAATATGGATGTCATGCACCTTTGAAATGTCGCAGGTGCGTTGCATAAACCAAATGGCATTCTTCTATAAGCAAAGATTCCATACGGGCATGTGAACGTTGTTTTTTCTTGATCCTCCGGTGCCACAGCTGTAACACCTCAAAATTTGCCCTCCTCTCTTGGGACTGGTTTAACATATTGCATTGCATTTTTAGGTCATTAGTTATTGCATATTGCATATCATGTGGTTACATTGTGCAAGTCATCCTCATAAGTCTTGATCAGAAGATGAAGAGGTCATGATGCAAGCTAGGGTTTCATTGGATTGGATCACTAATCATCTGAGGATATGGTGGTTCAAATTAGGGTTTTTGATTTCTCAAGGAGATTGATCTTCATCTTGATTGAAATGATATATCATCATAATCATGGTCTTGATATCATCCAAGAGATTCAGAAGATTGATCATATACCTTGGGATTAGGGTTTTGACCACTGGTCAACCCTAATCAGTTGTATTGGGCCAATCAGGGCATGACAAGGAGATGGGGTCTACAATGGATATGGGGATCATCTCATGATTGTATTGAGCTTATGGAGGCTAGGGTTTCATCCTTGAGCCATTTCATCAGAAGATTGGGGCTCAGATTGATCAGTGCATGGCCAAATTCATCTATCAGTTGAAAAAGTCAACTGTGGTCAACTGTGCTTGATTTTATGGATTTGGAGGTGGGAGAGAGTTGGATACACTTCATTCATGTTGAAACAAGTTTCATTTGACATGTCAAAGCTCAAGAATGAAGAAAATAAAGTCAGGACAAAAATTGCCAAAAATAGAAAGTGACTTGTAATGGAAGTTTCCAAAAATGGAAAGTTTTTTACCACAAAATTACATGTCCAAAAAAGCTTCAAATAAAAATTTGTCCAACATGAAAGTTGTAGATCTTGCTCTCACCTTTCCAAAAAGTCCAAGAACTTGAAATTCCCATGTATGGTTGGCAAGTTATGGTCCATTCATTTTCCAAAAATACCTATAATCAAAGTGGCATAACTTCCACATGGAATGTCCAATTGGGGTAATCTTTTGTGAGCAAACTCCATTTTACATGTACTTTCATGATGTGTGGTCCAAAGTCATCAAAAATGGTCAAGGCAAAAAGTCAATTTTCAAGTGGATTTAAGTGCATTTTTGGTGTGAACATGTGATTTTGAGAAATACAAGGCCAATTGACATGAAACCAATTCCAACACACTCCAAATGCCAAATAGAAGTCGTGTGGACTGTTATTTCACTGTTCCATTGGTTATTTGAAGAGGTCATTTTTGGACTTTCACATAAAATGCAATTATGCTAATCACTTGGTTTTGGTAATTGAGATTAAGCATTGGATTAGTGTGGGGTATAAATTGTTAAGCATAACAGAAATTGTTAATTACTTCACATTCTCCAAGATCTGTAACCACTTTTCCCTCCATTTTCTCTCAAATTCTCCAAGAACTTCATCAACATTTTTCATCAATTCTTCACCAAATCTGCATCAATTTGCATGATTCTTCTTGATTCACTCTCCACAAGCCTTGATATACATCTGTTTTGGCAAATTCGTGGCAATAGCATCAAGATCATGGACTGTTGCAAGCTTGCACTACAATGGCAACTTGATGATTCTTGCACATGAAGCATCTCTGAGCTAGGCTGGCCTTTCCAATCATCTTCCTATACATCAATCTCAATCTGTTTTGGCGAATTACACCTTGAAGCATCCAAATCGAGCACTGCCATTAACACAAGGTGATTTTTCGAATTTCGCCTTTGCTCAAATCATGATATGCGTTTTAAAGATCATTCAACGTAGATTAACATGATATGAATAGTTTTTGGATTGATTGAGTATTGAATGAGAAATCACGATTTGAAGTTTGTTGCTCGTTTCTATTTTTGTTCGATCCGGTTTGTGTGTTAGGAATTAGGTTAAGCCAATTACATATTCATGTTGTACGTGTTGAGACGGTTCTTTTGGTATATCATTTGCCAATTTTGGTGGAGATTTGTTGTTCTTCAATTTTCTGGAATTTTCTGAACTTGTTTTGTTGAAGATGATGAGGAACACGTGTTTGATCTTCATTTGCCATGGCCTGTGTTTGAATCGTGTTTACCGCCATGCCTCAACCAATAGAAACGCGCCAACGCTTCTAATTGAAGCGGCGTCGTTTTGGCCAGGCGCTTAAGTATTACAAGTTTGCCACTGGTTCATATAATTATCATTATTTCATTTTCTTTTTCTTATTTTATTCCATTTTTGATGCTTGATCTTTAGAAATTCATAGAGAGCTCATTTTTTATCCAAAATTGGTGAGATTTTTTTCATAATACTCCTGATGATGTGTAGAATTTAATCATGATTTTTGTAAATTTTTTGCATGTGTAGAAAATTAAAATGCCTAGGGATTGTTTGATGTGTCACATTTGTATATGTTTTGCCATATCCTTCATGAAATGAGGATGCTTTCAAAGAAATGAATGAAATTTTTTGTGCTTGTTCTGCACTCATTTCTGGTAATTTTCATGTGGAGTTTGTGATTTTTGGATATCTGGTTGTTGAGATATGAATTTTTGAATTAAGGTGTGACAATTTGTGTCACACCAAGCTTGATGAATTTCATGATTTTATTTTCCTTGCTTGTGGCCATTGAATTGAGCCAATTTTTTGCATGGTTGAACATGTGTATGTTGAGATGAGATGTGAATTTTTCTGGATTTATTGATGGCATTTCCTAATTGCTTGGAATTTTTCCCTCTGTTTGGTCATTTTGTTGATTCTATGTGACACATGTTACCATTTGCTTTGTGAAATGCTGGTTATTGATTGTATGAGTGTGAAATTTGACATGAGAATTGTAGACACATTATAGGTCATTATGGTTTTGATCCCATTCATTTATCTTACATTGTCACTGTTTTATGATTTTTGGAAGTTGATGCTTGTGTTGATGCCTTGTTTTGGCTTGCTTGAAATTGTCTGAACTTCTTGATTTTCATTGACCTACTTCCTCTTGCCCAATTGAGCTGAAAATTGACATGCTATTCATTGAATGTGTCCTGTTTAGGTGTGAATTTTTGTGGAATTAATTGAATTGTTTTGGTATGCTTTTGATTGATATAGTTCTGTTTGGTCTTTTGAAGTTGCAAATTGCATGTTTGATGTTATTTTGTGCATAAAATGATAATGGTGATTGATATGAGCATGGGACCAATTGGTCTTGTTTCTGATTTGTTTGATTGTGATTGTGGATAATTTTCACTTGCTGTTTTGGATTTTTCTTCCCCTTTGGACCCTAGGCTTGGCCTAGTGGTCTAGTTTCTCATGTTTGGTTTGGATTTTCAAGTTGATTTGCAAAAGCCTTAAGGAGAACAATGCAAGTTGTAAATTGAGTTTGGTTGCTTGTTGTAAACTAACATTGACTTTGTGTTGTAGGGTTTGATGCTTGAGTTTGAGCTCATGGCTTGCACTTATGTGCATTAACTTGTGTTTGACTGTACAGATTAACATTTGCTGTTTACTGTTGGTTTGTCTGAGTACTGATGATACTTGATTGATTTCAGGTACATTTAGTCGCTTACAGTTCCTTGAGAACTTGCTTGCTGCTGCTTGGTTGTATAAACCAGTTGAGGTAGACTCTCTTGTCTCCATGTAGTCTGGAAGACCTGGCTTGTTATTTAGCCAGGCAACTGTCTGAAGTCCTCCTTAAGAGGCGATGTCTGTGATTGTTTACTTTTGTGCCAAGCAGGTAAAGACCTCTATGAGGCAATTGGCGGAACCCAAGGGATATGCAATCTATCCCCCACTATTCTGTTGAGTCGTCCCTTTGCTCACACCACTGTGTTGATGCATTGGGACATTAACCCAAGATCTTGTGCTGTTGCACAATCGAGTCAGAGTCTTGAGCGTAGAAGGGTCCCTCCATTCTGGACCCACGCTCCTTTGTCTGAAGCTCTCCCTGATCAGGGATAAGAGCTGTGAAGTCTGATCTTCACTCACCTTTCATCAGCTTCACCTTAGCCCCTCAATGGCAAGGTTAAGAGCTAACTCTACCCTTGTACAGATGACTTGCCTTGGCAGTCGAACCCTTTGTTTGAGTCCACTTCTGACTGGATATAGTGTGTGCTTTGTGAATGCTTGCTTGAAATGCTTGTTTTGTTTTGTTGATGCTTGCATGCTTGCTTTCTTCCTGGATAGGATTAGCTTGTTGTTGTGCAAGTAGATAGAAACCACAACATAGGGCAATAATGCATGATAACACTAGGCTCGAGTACAGCTCCCTGGTAGTGTGTCTCCCCTTTGTTTCTGGATAGAATTTCTTTCCCTTTCAGGGGAACTACATCGCCCTGATCCTCGTTCCAGACGAGGTATGTAGGCAGGAGACCGTGCGAGGTCTCTCCGGGCACTTTTTTTCTTTTGTGTGTGTGTTTGCTTGTTAGCTTCTTGTGTGTCAGGATATGGACGTAAGCCCAACGATTGGTTGTCCGTATCCTGATTGTGTTTGTTTGGTTCGGAAGCCGATGTAAGTCCAGCGATTGGCATTCGGATTCCAGGTTTGCCTATGGGTGTGTGTGTCTTGTTTGGCGTGCGTGAGCCGAACTACGGCAGCTCTGATTCTCGTTCTAGACGAGATACGTAGGCATAGGATGCGATGTCCTATCGAGATCTCTTCCTCTTAACCCCACCTGTGTTGTCTCCGGTGTGTGTGTGTGTGGTGTTTTAGCAACCTTTTCTTTTCTTAGAGCGTGGATCCCGTCAAGTACGACGGACGTGAGGGGTGCTAATACCTTCCCCTTGCGTAACCGACTCCCTTACCCTTTCTCTTTGGTCGCGAGACCATGCTTTTTCCAGGTTTCTCTGAGCGTTTCCTTTCCCTATCTTGGGATAAATAACGCGCAGTGGCGGCTCTGTGTTGTTTTTGTTTCAGCCCGCCGGTTGTTTTTCGCGGATGCGACAGCTGGCGACTCTGCTGGGGACTTTCTACAGATGTTGACCTGTGCTGGTCCATCTTCCCTAAGCGAGTCTCTCCTAGCGTTTTAGGATAGTTTAGGTTGTTTGATTTGCTTTATTTGTTGCATTTATTATTCTAACAGTGTATATATTTGCATAAATATTTGCACGCATCATACTATCATGTTGCCGTCCTCTGTGCAGGTGGTTCCTCTGTTTGGGGTGGGTGTTCTGAGTGGGGCTAAAACCCAGGACCGAGTATACACTTAGGATTAGTGTGGTCTCACGTTCCTCATTTGCTTTATCAGCATATTGTTGCAACGTGACATGCCACAAGCCGGACGAGGCTCATTTGATAGTGCTTTCCTCTGTGGGGTACTCCATTTTGGTTGAGTTACTTCATTTGAGCTGTTGACTTCGGTGACCGTTCATTCCCGGATCTTTGGTTTAGACGATCTCAGGAGAGCTACAATGGCACACCCGAAAGGGCAAACCCATTGAGTATCTTTGCCCGATTGTCGAGACTATTATCCGCCTTAGGATGACCTGATTAGAATTTACCTGTGAGGGGAGGGTGGTTCTTTCAGATGCATGATCAGATGGTGACTCAAATAGTGACTTTTGGTTCCGTTGATCAGAGTCGCGTTTATAAGTCGGATTTATGGCCGTTTATTGCCGAGACGCCGGAGTGATGTCCGAGTTATTTATCAGTGGGGATCCGTTTATTTCAGGATTCCCCGGGCCGATTCAGAGGTTGTGGGTATCTACTCAGAGTTTTGTCTGGTGATGATGATGATGTATCTGTTTTCCGTTTATTTCGGAACTCTTGAGGCGGATTGGTGGTTACATTCTCCTTCAGATGGTTGTGATCAGTTCATTGGTCCGGGCTGTAATTCAAAGCAACAGATGATCAGATGGCTGGGAGGATGGCAATGCATTGCATTCATTCATCAGCATCATTACATTTTGCATTTACCTGCATCTAACACATGTTTATCCATATGCAGGGACATTTTTGATCGAGATCTTGGTTGAGAGATTTCTGCTCAGAGATGAGGACCGGTTTGAAGCATGATGTTGCCTACAGTTTCTTCAACCCCGAGATTGATGGGTTGAGAGATATGATTGCATTGATTACGCCCGATCATGTGGGGATGTTCAGAGAGTCATACGGTAGTATCCTGAAGATGGTTTTCAGACTCACAGACAGCGACAGGAGTGCCATTCATACTCTTCTCCAGTTTTATGACCCGGGGCTGAGATGCTTTGTATTTCCGGATTATTTGTTGGGACCTCTGATGGAGGATTATGCTAGCATCCTGGGTGTTCAGATCCGCGATCAGATTCCTTTCTATGCTATTAGGAGAGAGCCTGACGTCCTTGGGATTTCCCGTGCTCTTTATTTGAGTCCGGAAATGACTAAGGAGGGTTTGAAGGAAAAGGGGAAATTGTCGGGTTTTCATTTGAGTTTCTTGGAGGCAAAAGCCAAGGAACATGCTGGAATGGGTAACTGGAAGACGGTTTGTACGGTGATAGCTGTAAGCATTTATGGGATTATTCTGTTTCCTAATCAGAAGAGCTTTGTGGACCATAATGCTATCAGATTATTCATGCAGAGAAACCCTATTCCTACTCTGATCGGAGATGTCTATTACTCGGTTCATAACAGAAACGAGAAGCGGCGTGGGGGTTTGATCCGCTGCTGTGCTCAGTTACTCTTCAGGTGGTTTATGGGGTATTTGCCTTCCAGAGGTGCTTTTGCTCATCTTGATCCTTCGGTCAAGTGGTCCTTCAGGTTGATGGGGTTGCAGGCTGATGACAAAGCATGGACTCATAATGGTTTGGCTGGACGGAATTTTATATATAGCTGCGGGGATTTTCCCAATGTGCCTCTCATAGGAGTTCAGGGTTGCATTAATTACAACCCAACGCTTCTTAGGAGACAGATGGGATTTGCTATGGAGGTTCCTCCCCTTGAGTGTGAGACTCAGGAGTCCTTTTACTTCCCGATTGAGGGCAATCAGGCCAAGTTGATGCAGGTGTCTGGGTCATGGCGTAACATTCAAAGGAAAGGAAAGGTTCCGTTTGGCAAGGTTAACTGTCGGTATTTTCCTTTATTTGATGATTGGTTGCGGAAGAGGATAGAGCTCACACTTCTACCATTTCCAGGAGGTGATCCTCGGTGTCCTATGATTGAGGGTCCGAGTTCTTCTGTCAGTATGGAAGAATTCCTCGAGATGAAAAGGGCCAGAGATCAGTTGCTTGCGGAGAAAGATGAATTGGAGATGAGTGTTGCTCGGGTTCAGATAGCCAACCAGGAGATCAAAGTGAAGATGGAAGATCAAGACAAGCGACATGCCCTGGAAGCAAAGCGCTTTGAGATGGATACTGCCTACTATGGGAAGGTCAGCCAAGCCTTAGCATCATCTACCAGAGAGCACGACATCACTAAAGAGAGATTGGCTAGAGCTTCAAAGGTCATTGAAGATGAGAAGCGGAGGCAAATCCTCGTGAGAGATCAGAGAGATGCTAGAGCCAGGGTCCTCGCTGTAGAGTGGGAAGCGGAGAAAGCGAAGATCATCGCCGAGAGAGATCATTACATTGCTGAGAGAGATCATTACTTCAGGCAGATGAAGATTCACCAGAAAGAGGTGGGGAGATTACAGCAGGAGAACACCGAGCTCAGGTTCGCCGCAGAGTTCGCGAGGATGGAAGATGAGATAGGGCCATCTGTGGGACCCTCATCAGGCTAGCTTTGTCATTTGTGTGGATTACCGTCAGGCTTGTTGACGGAATTCATTTGCTTGTATTTCTTTCCCGATTCTGGAGATTTGTATCTGATTTGATGTATGACTATGGCACTTATTGTGCATGTTGTTATGTGATGGTTATTTTCATTCAGTGATTGATCTTCAAGCTTTATTTGCTTTCCCGTATGCACTCACACAAGCACACACATGGTTAGGGGTATTTTGCTGAATCATATATCTCTGATCTGTATGATGAATCAAATGCTGAATATCAAAATATTGCTGCCGAATTGTTATCTGTCTCGATGAAACCAAGATCAAGAGACAAAGTGTTCCTCATATGGATAAACACTGCATTCATGCATGATTATAATAACTTGTGTTTTATTTTGCAGGTATCTGTTGCTCACGTGCTTGATTGTTTCAGGAATCATTGCTCGTGCTCGCAGAGCTGTACCTTTGCACTCAACTCGTCCTCACAGATACTTCACGAGACGTAATACTCCTAGACTGATGGATCTCCCAAATACAGATATCCTCGAGCTGAAAGACAAGATGAACGAGCTGATCAATATTATGCAAGGCTTTGCAGTTGGTCAGAAAGCTCTGGCTGATAAGGTCGAGAAGCTCGAGCGGGCTTTTGCTGCTAATAGTGGTGTGAACCTGGATGGTGTCTCCAACCAGGGGCTGGGATCTAGAGACGGTGGTAAGAGGACAACAGTGGGTGTGGTGAACAACGCTGGTTTTGGTACTGCTGGTGGTCAACCTGGGCCGGGACAGAATTTCAAAGACAGTCTTTTCCTTCCATTCTTCGGGGTTGAGGATGACAGAGAGGAAGATAGAGAGGCAGATCAGTTTTCCATGCACAATGAGCCATTTGGTCAGTATGGTGCTCCACCGCAGAATAAAGAGATTCAGCTACTGGTTGAGAAAATAAGAGCTCTAGAGAGCTATGCCACTCCTGGGGTGGTTAACATGTCAAACATGGGGCTGGTAGAGGGGATTGTGATCCCGCAGAAGTTCAAAGCGCCCGCATTTGACCGATATAATGGGAGTTCTTGCCCTGAGACTCATCTTCAGGCCTTTGTCCGTAAGATCTCAGCTTACACTATGGACCAAAAGCTGTGGATGTACTTCTTCCAGGACAGTCTGTCCGGAGGCTCACTGGAGTGGTACACCAAGCTCAAGTCCTCGGATATTAAGAATTGGCAAGATCTTGGGGACGCATTCGTTAAACAGTATCAGTTCAATGCTGATATGGCCCCGAGTCGTACCCAGCTGCAGGGTATGTCTCAGAAAAATAATGAGGGGTTTAAAGAATATGCCCAAAGATGGAGGGAGTTGGCTGCCAGAGTGCAACCTCCTCTAGTTGACAGAGAGATGTCTGATCTCTTTATGGGAACCTTGCAGGGGGCTTATGCTGAGAGGATGGTTGGTTGTCCGGTGACCAACTTTTCTGATATAGTTGTGGCTGGAGAGAGGATTGAGAGCTGGCTGAAGCTCGGGAAGATTCAGGGTAGCACTTCTTCTTCAGGGTCGAAAAAGCCTTTTGGGAATGGTCAGAGGAAGGAGGGTGACACAAGCGCTGTCTACGCACAGAGGGGACCCAGTAGGGATCGTTACTTTCAGCACACTGCTGCGGTAACTATTCCTGCTGAGCATCAGCCTGCACCGCAACAGCAGCAACAGCAACAACCTCAACAACAGAGACAACCGTTTCAGCAGAGGCCGCAGAGGGCTGGTTACCAAGTCAGGGGCCGAATGAATGACAGGCAGTTTGACAGGCCTCCGGTGACTTATTCTTTTCTGCTAAAGAAGTTGATGGATTTGGGGTTGGTTCAACTCAGAACGCTGGTGTAACACCCCGATAATAATATGATAATTATTTAAATTAAGTTAATAATATATTTATTAATTTAATTAGATAATTGGATTATTATTATTTTTTTTGGAATTATTGAATTATTATTATTATTGGGATAATAATATAAATTGGAAAATATATAAGTGTGAAATAAGGAAAAAGAATCCCATTTGGTAAAAAGAGTTTTACGTGAAACAGAGAAGCGGCTGAAAAGTGGAAAGTGGAGAAAGGGCAAAGAGGAAGAGCAAGGGCAAAGGTTGGAGAAGAGAAAAGCTTGGAGCTCAAAGATTTGCCGGATTAATCAGGTAAGGGGGGTTTATCGTCGTTTAATGGGTATTATGGGTTAGCATGTAATGGGTAGTGATGAACCGTTGAATTGACCCTAATTGGGATTGTAGAATGCTGAAAAAATTGTGATGGATATGTCGTGTAAAAACTGAAATTGAACCTGTAATTGAGTGTGTGGTAATTTCCCTAACGTATAGCTTTTTACGGAATTGGAATCGGAGGTCCGGAAGTCCTCCAACGGCGGAAAATGCGGAGAATTCTGCATTCTGCCTTGTGTTAGCGCAGGAACAGCTTTCTGTCTTGCGTTAACCGGTTAACCCAGGGTGTTAACCGGTTAACACTGTGTTGTATTGTGTAAAATTGCTGTTTTGTCTGCGTTAACCGGTTAACCCAGGGTGTTAACCGGTTAACACTGTTGTGATTGCTGAGATATTGCTGTTCTGTCT
This sequence comes from Lathyrus oleraceus, assembly GCF_024323335.1. NCBI lineage: Eukaryota > Viridiplantae > Streptophyta > Magnoliopsida > Fabales > Fabaceae > Lathyrus > Lathyrus oleraceus. The sequence continues at coordinate 322,960,142 of NC_066580.1, read as the reverse complement.
GCGTTAACCGGTTAACCCAGGGCGTTAACCGGTTAACACTGTTAAGTTTTGGGCAGGAAGTGTGTTTGTGCTGCGTTAACCGGTTAACCCAGGGCGTTAACCGGTTAACACTGTTGCAGAGTGGAAAAAATTGATTTTTAAATGCTGTGTACTTAATTGAGGGTTTGCCTATATTGGTGTACGATGTAATAGGGATTATTTCCCGTTGTCTTGAACAGTAAGGGTATTAGTAGAGTGTGCTAATACTGTGATTAATTATTTGACATGATATGATGTTTTGATACATGTGTTGATGATGTATGATGATATGCATAATGTTGTGAATGTATATATTATGCATGTATTTGTGAATGGGCTGTTGTATGGCTTAGAGTGTGAGCATATGTCCATTGTGGATTGTTGTTGATGTTGCATTGCTAGATGATTAGCGTGCATAGCATAGCCCTTGGGGTTGTAGCTAATTCCCATAGTGAGGAATTAGTGAGTGAATCATTGTGGATCTGTTGTTGATGTTTGCATGCTAGGTGATTAGTGTGCATAGCATAGCCTTTGGGGCTGTAGCTAATTCCCATAGTGAGGAATTAGTGAGTGAGTCACTAGGTCTCAAATGAGTGGGACTAGTGAGCTTAGTAGTCGTATCTGGATTGATCGGTGAGCTTGAACTGTATGTTCAAGAATAGTCGGTACCGCATGTGTGGAGTCTCATTGCATAATGTATGTATGGCGTATAATATGAATGGATGTATTCCAATATTATACGTGTGTTTGTGTTGGCATTGAGTATGATTGAGTTGATATTGCCGTTGTTGAATGTGTAATCTGATTTGGGTGATGAAATGTGTTAAATTACTTAACATGACATGACATTTTATAATGCTTATTATATCGATTGAGGAACTCACCCTTACAACTATTTTTCAGGTAACGAGCAATGAGTTGAGTAGAAGCTAATGCTTGGAGTCTAGTGTAGTCTCCTTAGTGGGTCATGCTCTGATAGATGTAACATCGGGATGGGATGTTTTTACTTTGTTGAATAATTTACATGTAATATGTTACATGTTTTACATGATTGATGAGATTTCTATCCGCTGCGGTTTATGCAAATGTTTATGTTTTGGATTAATAAAAGAGCATGACAGTTATTGTGTTGAATGGTGTGAGATATTGTGTGACACCCTTAATTGCATATTTACTCTGATAGATACATATTTGTTGTTTTAATTAAATATTTGGGGTATTTTAGAAGGGTGTTACATTAGTGGTATCAGAGCATAGTCGGTTGAGTCGAGTCGTAATTATTCTGTTTCCCTGTACGGGATAGGTGTTGTGTAACCCTATCAGTACTTATTGTTTTAGCTTGTTGGGTTATCAGAATAGAGATGGCTGGAAGAGGTAGAGATGATGCTGCGATTGCTGAGGCTCTGGGTATGCTAGCTGGAGTACTTGGAGGGAATCCGAATGTTGTGGGAATGGGAGCTGCTCGTCAATTGAGTGAGTTCCAGAAGAACAATCCTCCAATGTTCAAGGGAGCATACGATCCAGATGGCGCTCAGAAGTGGTTGAAGGAGATCGAGAGGATCTTCCGAGTGACTGAGTGTGCCGATAACCAGAAGGTCAGGTTCGGTACGCATATGCTGTCCGAGGAAGCTGATGATTGGTGGGTTGCTACCCGCACTGAGTTGGAAACTGCTGGGAATGCTGAGATCACTTGGGCAATGTTCAAAGAGAGATTCCTGAGGAAGTACTTTCCAGAAGATGTCAGAGGAAAGAAAGAGATAGAGTTCTTAGAATTGAAGCAGGGTAACAGGTCTGTTACTGAGTATGCTGCTAAGTTCACAGAGCTGTCAAAGTATTATACTCCCTATAATGAGGCTGCTGGAGAATTTTCGAAATGTGTGAAGTTTGAGAACGGGTTACGTCCCGAGATCAAGCAGGCTATTGGATATCAGCGGATCAGAGTGTTTTCTGACTTGGTTGACTGTTGCAGGATTTTTGAACAGGATTCCAAAGCCAGAGCAGAGAGCCATCAGCAAAGGGTTGATAGGAAAGGCAAGAATCAGAATGATCGTGGAAAACCGTATGCAGTTGGCAAAGGTTTTCAGAAGCAGAGTGGGATGAAGAGGCCTAGTGGGGGAGACTCTAGCGCCCCTGCTAAGTGTTATAGATGTGGTCGGGCTGGACATCGTGTCCATGAGTGTACCAGTGTTGAGATGAAGTGTTTCAAGTGTGGTAAAGGTGGTCATTTGGCTGCAGAGTGCCGGTTGAAGACTGTGACTTGTTTCAACTGTGGAGAGGTGGGTCATATCAGTCCACAGTGTCCTAAGCCGAAGAAAGAGAACCAGTCAGGAGGCAAGGTCTTTGCTTTATCGGGTTCTGAGACTTCTGCAGATGATCGTTTGATCCGAGGTACGTGTTATATTAATGGCTTTCCTCTTGTAGCTATTATTGACACAGGTGCGACTCATTCCTTTATATCTTTGGATTGTGCTGTGAAACTTAAGTTAGAGATATCTGAGATGCATGGTAGTATGGTAATTGATACTCCTGCAAAGGGTTCAGTGACTACTACTTCAGTTTGTTTGAATTGTCCTTTGAGTATTTTTGGTAGAGACTTTGGGATGGACCTTGTGTGTCTTCCACTAGTGAAGATTGATGTTATTATGGGTATGAACTGGTTGGTGTGTAACCGAGTTTATATCAACTGCTTTGATAAGGCTGTGATCTTTCCTGAGATTGAGGAAGGAAAGAGTTTGTTTCTATCAGCAAGGCAGGTGAATGAGGCAGTAACAGATGGGGCAGAGTTGTTTATGCTGTTAGCGACTTTGGAGGCTAAAGATAAATTGGTGATTGGCGATCTAGCCATGGTGTGTGATTTTCCTGATGTGTTTCCAGAAGAAGTGAATGAATTACCGCCAGAGCGTGAAGTTGAGTTCTCGATTGATTTGGTACCTGGTACTAGACCGATATCGATGGCTCCTTACCGTATGTCTGCTGTTGAGTTAGCTGAATTGAAGAGTCAGCTGGAAGATCTGTTGGATAAGAAATTTATTCGTCCGAGTGTGTCACCGTGGGGTGCACCAGTGTTATTGGTTAAGAAGAAAGAAGGTACTATGAGGTTGTTTATGGACTACAGGCAACTGAATAAAGTGACGATCAAGAATCGGTATCCTTTGCCGAGGATTGATGATTTGATGGATCAATTGGTTGGTGCGAGTGTGTTCAGCAAGATAGATTTGAGATCTGGGTATCATCAGATACGTGTGAAAACTGAGGATATTCAGAAGACTGCTTTCAGAACAAGGTATGGACATTATGAGTATTCTGTAATGCCTTTTGGTGTGACTAATGCGCCTGGAGTATTTATGGAGTATATGAATAGGATTTTCCATCCGTACCTAGATCAGTTTGTTGTGGTGTTTATTGATGACATTTTGGTGTATTCGAAATCTGAAGAAGAGCATGCTGAGCATTTGAGAGTGGTTTTAGGAGTTCTACGAGAAAAGAAGTTATTTGCTAAACTGTCCAAATGTGAATTTTGGTTAGAAGAGGTTAGTTTTCTTGGTCATGTGATTTCAAGAGGTGGTGTTGCTGTTGATCCTTCTAAGATAGAAGCGGTGTCTAAGTGGGAAGCTCCTAAGTCTGTTGCTGAGATTCGAAGTTTCCTTGGATTGGCTGGTTATTATAGGAAGTTCATTGAGGGATTTTCTAAGTTGGCGTTACCGTTGACGATGTTGACTAGAAAGGGGCAAGCGTTTGTTTGGGACTCAAAATGTGAAGAAAGTTTCCAAGAGTTAAAGAGAAGGTTAACTATTGCTCCTATTCTGATATTACCGAGTCCGTCGGAATCATTTGAGGTTTACTGTGATGCTTCATTGTTGGGTTTGGGTGGTGTGTTGATGCAGAATAAGCAGGTTATAGCTTATGCTTCGAGACAACTGAGGGTTCATGAGAGGAACTATCCGACACACGATTTAGAGTTGGCAGCTGTGGTATTTGTTCTGAAGTTATGGAGGCATTACTTGTACGGTTCAAGATTTGAGGTTTTCAGTGACCATAAGAGTTTAAAGTATTTGTTTGATCAGAAAGAGCTGAATATGAGACAGAGGAGATGGTTAGAGTTTCTGAAAGATTATGACTTTGGTTTGAATTACCATCCGGGTAAAGCAAACGTAGTGGCTGATGCATTGAGTCGGAAATCATTGCATATGTCTATGTTAATGGTTAAGGAATTGGATTTAATTGAGCAGTTTAGAGACTTGAGTTTGGTGTGTGAGAGTACTCACAATAGTGTTAAATTGGGAATGTTGAAGTTAACGAGTGGTATTCTGGATGAGATCAGAGAGGGTCAGAAATCCGATGTGCTTTTGGTTGATAAGTTGACTCTAGTGAATCAAGGTCAAGGTGGTGAATTCAGAGTTGATGAGAATGGTGTTTTGAAATTTGGTAATCGGGTGTGTATTCCGGATGTTACCGAACTTAAGAAGAGTATTCTGGAGGAAGGACATCGTAGTGGCCTGAGTATTCATCCTGGAGCTACGAAGATGTATCATGATTTGAAAAAGTTATTTTGGTGGCCGGGAATGAAAAGAGAAATTGCGAGTTTTGTTTATTCCTGTTTGACTTGTCAGAAGTCAAAGATTGAGCATCAGAAGCCGTCTGGGCTAATGCAACCGTTGGCTATTCCAGAGTGGAAGTGGGATAGTATCAGTATGGATTTTGTGTCTGGTTTGCCGCGGACAAATAAGAATTGTGAAGCTATTTGGGTGATTGTTGACAGATTGACAAAGTCGGCTCATTTCATTCCGATCAGAATGGATTATCCGTTAGAGAGATTAGCCGAGTTGTATATTGAGAAGATTGTAAGTTTGCATGGTATTCCGTCGAGTATTGTTTCGGACAGAGATCCTAGATTTACATCGAAGTTCTGGGAAGGTTTGCAGAGGGCTTTGGGAACTAAGCTGAGATTGAGTTCTGCATATCATCCGCAGACTGATGGTCAGACTGAGAGGACGATTCAGTCACTGGAGGATCTTTTGAGGGCTTGTGTTTTGGAAAAGGGAGGTGCTTGGGATTGTTATTTACCTTTGATTGAGTTTACCTACAACAATAGTTTTCATTCGAGCATTAGTATGGCACCGTTTGAAGCTTTGTATGGTAGGAGATGTCGGACACCTTTATGTTGGTATGAGTCCGGTGAGAGTGTTGTGGTTGGACCGGAGATTGTTCAACAAACTACGGAAAAGATTAAGATGATTCAGGAGAAGATGAGAATTGCTCAGAGTCGTCAGAAGAGTTATCATGACAAGAGGAGGAAGTCACTTGAGTTCCAAGAGGGAGATCATGTGTTTCTTCGTGTTACTCCGATAACTAGTGTTGGTCGAGCTTTGAAGTCGAAAAGGTTGACACCTCGATTTATTGGTCCTTATCAGATTTTGGAGAGGATAGGGGAGGTAGCCTATCGTATCGCTTTACCGTCGTCGCTTGCGAATTTGCATGAGGTTTTTCATGTGTCTCAGTTGAGGAGGTACATTCATGATCCGTCGCATGTAGTCCAAGTAGATGATGTACAGGTGAGAGATAACCTGACTGTTGAAACGTCACCTATGAGGATCGAGGATCGAGAGTTGAAGCAGTTGCGGGGTAAAGAGATTGCCTTGGTGAAGGTAGCTTGGGGAGGACCAGCAGGTGGCAATGTGACTTGGGAACTTGAGAGTCAGATGAAGGAATCTTATCCTGAATTATTCGCTTGAGGTATGTTTTCGAGGACGAAAACTCTTTTAGTGGGGGAGAGTTGTAACACCCCGATAATAATATGATAATTATTTAAATTAAGTTAATAATATATTTATTAATTTAATTAGATAATTGGATTATTATTATTATTTTTGGAATTATTGAATTATTATTATTATTGGGATAATAATATAAATTGGAAAATATATAAGTGTGAAATAAGGAAAAAGAACCCCATTTGGTAAAAAGAGTTTTACGTGAAACAGAGAAGCGGCTGAAAAGTGGAAAGTGGAGAAAGGGCAAAGAGGAAGAGCAAGGGAAAAGGTTGGAGAAGAGAAAAGCTTGGAGCTCAAAGATTTGCCGGATTAATCAGGTAAGGGGGGTTTATCGTCGTTTAATGGGTATTATGGGTTAGCATGTAATGGGTAGTGATGAACCGTTGAATTGACCCTAATTGGGATTGTAGAATGCTGAAAAAATTGTGATGGATATGTCGTGTAAAAACTGAAATTGAACCTGTAATTGAGTGTGTGGTAATTTCCCTAACGTATAGCTTTTTACGGAATTGGAATCGGAGGTCCGGAAGTCCTCCAACGGCGGAAAATGCGGAGAATTCTGCATTCTGCCTTGTGTTAGCGCAGGAACAGCTTTCTGTCTTGTGTTAACCGGTTAACCCAGGGTGTTAACCGGTTAACACTGTGTTGTATTGTGTAAAATTGCTGTTTTGTCTGCGTTAACCGGTTAACCCAGGGTGTTAACCGGTTAACACTGTTGTGATTGCTGAGATATTGCTGTTCTGTCTGCGTTAACCGGTTAACCCAGGGCGTTAACCGGTTAACACTGTTAAGTTTTGGGCAGGAAGTGTGTTTGTGTTGCGTTAACCGGTTAACCCAGGGCGTTAACCGGTTAACACTGTTGCAGAGTGGAAAAAATTGATTTTTAAATGCTGTGTACTTAATTGAGGGTTTGCCTATATTGGTGTACGATGTAATAGGGATTATTTCCCGTTGTCTTGAACAGTAAGGGTATTAGTAGAGTGTACTAATACTGTGATTAGTTATTTGACATGATATGATGTTTTGATACATGTGTTGATGATGTATGATGATATGCATAATGTTGTGAATGTATATATTATGCATGTATTTGTGAATGGGCTGTTGTATGGCTTAGAGTGTGAGCATATGTCCATTGTGGATTGTTGTTGATGTTGCATTGCTAGATGATTAGCGTGCATAGCATAGCCCTTGGGGTTGTAGCTAATTCCCATAGTGAGGAATTAGTGAGTGAATCATTGTGGATCTGTTGTTGATGTTTGCATGCTAGGTGATTAGTGTGCATAGCATAGCCTTTGGGGCTGTAGCTAATTCCCATAGTGAGGAATTAGTGAGTGAGTCACTAGGTCTCAAATGAGTGGGACTAGTGAGCTTAGTAGCCGTATCTGGATTGATCGGTGAGCTTGAACTGTATGTTCAAGAATAGTCGGTACCGCATGTGTGGAGTCTCATTGCATAATGTATGTATGGCGTATAATATGAATGGATGTATTCCAATATTATACGTGTGTTTGTGTTGGCATTGAGTATGATTGAGTTGATATTGCCGTTGTTGAATGTGTAATCTGATTTGGGTGATGAAATGTGTTAAATTACTTAACATGACATGACATTTTATAATGCTTATTATATCGATTGAGGAACTCACCCTTACAACTATTTTTCAGGTAACGAGCAATGAGTTGAGTAGAAGCTAATGCTTGGAGTCTAGTGTAGTCTCCTTAGTGGGTCATGCTCTGATAGATGTAACATCGGGATGGGATGTTTTTACTTTGTTGAATAATTTACATGTAATATGTTACATGTTTTACATGATTGATGAGATTTCTATCCGCTGCGGTTTATGCAAATGTTTATGTTTTGGTTAATAAAAGAGCATGACAGTTATTGTGTTGAATGGTGTGAGATATTGTGTGACACCCTTAATTGCATATTTACTCTGATAGATACATATTTGTTGTTTTAATTAAATATTTGGGGTATTTTAGAAGGGTGTTACAGCTGGCACCTTTGAGACCTGATCAAAGACCAGCTAATTATGATGAAAATGCTAAATGCGAATTCCATTCGGGTGCTCCCAGACATAATGTAGAGAACTGCAAAGCTTTTAAGCACGTAGTTCAAGACCTGGTGGATTCGAAAGCAATCAATTTCGCACCATCTCCTAACGTTAATGCTAATCCCATGCCCGCGCATGGTCAAAGGGGGGTGATCGCTGTTTCTGAAGAGAATAGAGTTGGGCTGTCAAGTGTGGATCAGTTGAAGACTCCTCTGGCTGAGGTTAAGAGGCAGTTGTTGTTGAATGGGGTCTACCCGGGTTGTAATAATGATTGTGCTGAGTGCACTATTTCTGTCAGTGGATGTGTGTTGCTGAGAAAGACTGTCCAGGGACTGATGGACAATGGAAGTATATTGATTGAGAAGAAGGCTGATAAGGGGAAGGATGAAGTCTCCACCATAACAATATATTTTGATCCGGTGGATTTGTCTACTCTTGCTGAGGCGGCTCCAGTTACTATCACGGTACCTGGACCAATTCCATATGACAAAGATGATGCCGTGCCTTGGCATTATGGTGGAGAGGTGTATTGTAATGGTGAGAAGGTAGAAGACCAGACTGCTAGTGAAACCACCGTTTCAAAGGTGGATAATGCCGGTTCCAGCGGTTTCACTCGTAGTGGCAGATTGTTTGCACCGGAGGCCCTGAGGGGAGGAGAAGGAGAAAAAGAGAAAAAAGAAAAGGCCGAGGCTTTAGCCAGGGCAAAAGGAAAAGCTGTGGTGAATGAGGGTACTCCAGTGGTGACACCGGCGCCTGCGGGGTCGGAAGAAAAACTTGATGATGATGCAGAAGAATTCTTAAGGATCATCAAGAAGTCCGAGTACAAACTGGTTGACCATTTGCAGCAGACTCCCTCTAAAATCTCGATTTTATCTTTGTTGTTAAGCTCTGAGGGGCACAGGGAGGCTTTGTTGAAAATTTTGAAGAAAGCCTATGTCCCTCAAGAGATTACTATAAATCAGTTGGAAACGGTCGTGTCTAATGTGCATGCCAGCCATGGGCTGGGTTTTACAGACATGGACCTGACTGTGGATGGGAGGAATCACAATCGGGCTCTACACATCGCTATGGAGTGCAAAGGGGTTGTGCTTTCGCATGTGTTGGTTGATACCGGCTCCTCATTGAATGTGTTGCCAAAGAAGGCTCTGGCAAAGCTTAACTGTGATGGGCTGATTCTGACCCCGACTGATTTGATTGTAAGGGCGTTTGATGGGTCGAAGCGGGCCGTGTTTGGAGAGGTTGAGCTGCCTGTGAAGATAGGCCCAGAGGTGTTCAAGTCGACATTCTACGTCATGGATATTCAGCCGGCATACAGTTGCCTGTTGGGTCGCCCATGGATCCATGCTGCTGGGGCAGTGACCTCAACTTTACACCAAAAATTGAAGTATATCTGGGAGGGCCAGGTTGTCACTGTGTGCGGAGAAGAGGACATCTTTGTCAGCCACCTGTCCTCGTTCAAATATGTGGAGATGGACGGCGAAATCTGGGAGACGCCCAGCCAAGCATTTGAAACTGTTAAGGTGGAGAATGCTCTTTTTGCCAAGGAGGAAGAGAAACCGTCCATATCTTCATACAAGCAGGCCGCCGAGGTGGTGAAGAGTGGAGAGGCTCCTGGTTGGGGCAGAATGATGGATGTCTCCGCGAAGAAAGATCGCTTCGGAGTGGGGTACCAGCCGAACAGAGGCTCGGGACAAGGCAGGGGACGTCGTACGTCGGTCACCTTCACTAGTGCCGGAATGCTGGATCCGGATCACATCTGCATGATGGGTGACGATGCTGATAGCGACTGCGACATGGACCGGTGGATAAAGCCGTGCACACCAGGGATGGGAATCCAGAACTGGAAGGCTGAAAAGATCATCCGGGTCACTCTGCTGGAAGAGTAATATTTTTCCTGTTTTCAGTTTTATTTGCATGAAAGCCTTACGTGTTGCCCGACACGTAATGGTTCATTGTAAGGGCCACCTCATGTCTAAATTTGCAAATTCGCATCATCAATAAAAGGATGTTTTTCAGTTAAAAGCGGTGTTCCCTATTTTTCATTTATTTTTGCAGTTTAAAAATAAAAACAAAATAAAAATGGCAATGTTTTCATTTTTCTTTAATTTGTCTCACACCGGTTCTAAAAGCAATGCATGAATCAACATTCATGCAGATGCGATTCTTCTCCGGATCTCATTGATAACAATCCTGTTACACCCTCATATGACTTCGACAATCCAATCTATCATGCTGCAGAAGAAGACGAAGAAGATTGTGAACTGCCAGGGGAATTAGCCAGGTTGTTGAAACAAGAGGAGAAGGTGATTCAGCCGCATGAAGAGCAGATTGAAACGGTGAATCTGGGTACCGACGAGGTCAAGAAAGAAGTGAAAATCGGGGCTGCTTTGGAGGCAAGTGTCAAGAGCAGATTGGTAGTGCTGTTGAAAGAGTATGTCGACATCTTTGCCTGGTCTTATCAAGATATGCCAGGGTTGGATACCGATATCGTTGTGCACAAGCTACCGTTGAGAACAGATTGTCCTCCAGTGAAGCAGAAGTTGCGCAGAACTCGACCTGATATGGCGATGAAAATTAAAGAAGAAGTGCAGAAGCAATGGGATGCTGGTTTCCTTGCTGTCACTAATTATCCGCCATGGGTTGCAAACATTGTGCCAGTCCCGAAGAAAGATGGGAAGGTGAGAATGTGTGTGGACTACCGAGATCTGAATAGAGCTAGCCCGAAGGATGATTTTCCGTTACCTCACATTGATGTGTTGGTAGACAATACAGCTCAATTCTCGGTGTTTTCCTTCATGGATGGCTTTTCTGGCTATAATCAAATCAAAATGGCGCCAGATGATATGGAGAAAACAACGTTCATCACACCATGGGGCACTTTTTGTTACAAGGTGATGCCATTCGGTCTCAAGAACGCCGGTGCTACTTATCAGAGGGCCATGGTGACTTTGTTTCATGATATGATTCATCATGAAATTGAATGCTATGTTGATGACATGATAGCAAAGTCCCAGACAGAAGAGGGGCATTTGGTAGATCTGGCCAAGTTGTTCGATCGGCTGAGACAGTTCAGACTGAGGTTGAATCCGAATAAGTGCACTTTCGGAGTGCGGTCCGGTAAATTGATGGGGTTCATTGTGAGCGAGAAAGGAATCGAGGTTGATCCTGCAAAAGTAAAGGCAATAAGAGAGATGCTTGAACCGAGAACAGAGAAGGAGGTTCGTGGTTTCTTAGGTAGATTGAACTACATTTCGCGGTTCATATCTCATCTAACCGCCACGTGTGAACTAATTTTCAAGTTGTTGAGAAAAGATCAAACGGTCAGGTGGAATAATGATTGCCAAGCGGCATTTGAAAAGATAAAAGAGTATTTGCAGGAGCCTCCGATTCTGATGCCTCCGGTGGAGGGAGGACCGTTAATTCTGTACCTGACAGTCCTCGAGGGGTCTATGGGGTGTGTATTGGGGCAGCATGACGAGTCTGGTCGAAAAGAGCATGCCATATACTACCTTAGCAAAAAGTTTACCGACTGTGAAACAAGATATTCACTGCTCGAGAAAACTTGTTGTGCTTTGGTCTGGGCTGCTCGCCGACTAAGGCAGTACATGTTGGTTCATACCACTTTGTTGATTTCCAAGATGGATCCAATCAAGTACATTTTTGAGAAGCCAGCATTGACCGGACGGGTTGCGAGGTGGCAGATGATTCGGACTGAATATGATATACAGTATACCTCTCAGAAGGCGATCAAGGGGAGTGTATTGTCTGATTACCTCGCTCAGCAACCCATTGATGATTATCAATCGATGAAGTTTGAATTCCCTGATGAGGACATCATGTTTCTCAAATCGAAAGATTGTGAGGAACCAATCCCGGAGGAGGGGCCTGACCCTGAATCTGAATGGATTCTGATGTTTGATGGGGTCGTTAACGTGAATGGAAGCGGTGTTGGTGCTGTTTTGGTTACGCCGAAAGGATCCCACATTCCTTTTGCTGCCCGACTAACATTCGAGTGCACCAACAACGTAGCTGAATATGAAGCTTGCATATTGGGGATTGAAGAGGCGATTGATTTGAGGATCAAGAACCTTGTCATATATGGAGATTCAGCTCTGGTTGTAAATCAGGTTAACGGAAAATGGTATACGCATCAATCTCATTTAGTTCCATATCGGGATTATACGAGGAGATTGTTGACGTTTTTCACCAAGGTGAAGATGCATCATGTGCCTAGAGAGGAGAATCCTTTGGCAGATGCTTTGGCTACTCTGGCCGCCTTGATTAAGGTGCAGTGGTGGAATCAGTTCCCCAATGTGGAGGTAGGTCGTCTGGATAGACCGGCTTATGTGTTTGCTGTTGATACAGCATCTGATGATGAGAAGTCGTGGTATTATGATATCAAGCGCTATCTAGAGACTCAAGAATATCCTGAGGGAGCATCGAAGAAGGACCGGAAGACTCTGCGGAGGTTGGCCATGGTGTTCTACTTGAATAAGGATGGGGTTCTATACAAGAGAAATTTTGATTGGGTCTTGCTCCGATGTGTTGATGATAGAGAAGCAAGCCAATTGATGAAAGAGGTTCATGAAGGGTCGTTTGGTACCCATGCCAGTGGGAATGCAATGGTAAAGAAGTTGCTGAGAGCAGGTTATTATTGGATGACAATGGAGGCCCAATGTTTCAATTTCGTGCGGAAGTGTCATAAATGCCAGATTTATGCTGACAAGGTGCATGTGCCTCCAAATTCGTTGAGTTTAATGTCGTCTCCATGGCCGTTTGCTATGTGGGGCATTGATATGATCGGAAAGATCGAGCCTACAGCTTCGAATGGGCACAGATTCATATTAGTGGCTATTAATTACTTCACCAAGTGGGTTGAAGCAGCCTCTTATACGAATGTGACGAAGCAGGTCGTTGCCAGGTTTCTCAAGAGAGACATCATTTGCAGATACGGGGTTCCCGAGAGAATCATTACTGATAATGGTTCTAATTTGAATAACAAAATGATGGCAGAACTGTGCCGGGAATTCAAGATTGAGCATCACAATTCTTCTCCTTATCGTCCGAAGATGAATGGGGCGGTTGAGGCAGCCAACAAGAACATAAAGAAGATTGTGCAGAAAATGGTGGTAACCTACAAGGACTGGCATGAGATGTTGCCGTTTGCATTGCATGGGTATCGAACGTCGGTGCGTACATCTACTGGGGCAACTCCTTTCTCGTTGGTGTATGGAATGGAGGTTGTATTACCTGTTGAAGTTCAGATTCCCTCTTTGAGAGTCTTGATGGACGTGAAATTGCAAGAGGCTGAATGGGTAAGGACCCGGTACGAAGAGTTGAGCTTGATCGAAGAAAAGAGGCTGGCAGCTATCTGTCATGGGCAGTTATATCAGCAAAGGATGAAGCGCGCTTTTGACAGAAAGGTACGACCTCTGGTATATCACGTAGGTGATATGGTGCTGAAAAGGATCCTTCCTCCTCAAAACGATCGAAGAGGCAAATGGACACCTAATTATGAAGGTCCATTCGTGGTCAAGAAGGTTTTCTCTGGAGGAGCCTTGTTGTTGACGACCATGGATGGCGAAGATTTTCCATCCCCTGTGAATGCGGACGCAGTTAAAAAATACTTCGTATAAAGAGACCCGCTGGACAAAAAGAATAAAATAGTCCAGGCAAAAATGGGCATCCCGGCGAACCGAAAAAAAAAAAAAAAGGTTCGGGCAAAAGTTAGGGATAATAAAAGAAAAGAACTGTACACCCGGCAAGTCGAAAACCCCACAAGGGCGATTTGGGCAAAAAAGGGTATCCTGGTGGACTGGAAACCCGAAAGGGCGGTCCAGGCAAAAGAGGGATTGAAACGAACAACTGCGTCTGGCATGATCGTTTGCGCTTTGGTTAAAACATCATGGATAATACCTGGTAGGGATCAATCAGAAGCGTCTTGTTCAGAAGGCAGAAAACACGGAGAGTCTGAGGACATATGGGGTGTAACCGAGTTGGAACTCGATGAGATCACGGGTTTCACATTGCCATTAGGATAGATTTTTCCTTTTGTGCGCAATTACCTCTTTTCAGGAATTGCTTCCTTTGTATTGCTCAATTTGAGCCACACCGTTTCAAACAATAAATTGCATATTCAGTCAAATAGTTTTGTTTTTGTTTTTCATTACCGCTTTGATTGCAAAAACATCCGATTATTTTGATAAAGAATTTTGCATTTTAAGACATACAGGTCCCTTCCAATGCATGCTTATAAGATTGAAAGCTTGAAATCTTATTCGGAAGGTTGAGTGACCCAAGTGTTGAAATCTTGACACGCTTGGGGCACGGTTTTATCTAACGATCTGTTTTGCAGGAACTGTTAGGTATTTTCACTCGCTTGCAGGTCGTGATGTGGAAGCTTTTGATAAAAGAAATCCCCATGGAGTCTAATCAGGGACGAATGAATGTGAAGGGATGACGAAGAGTCGTTGAGGCGTACGACGATCCTTGAATGATAATCAAGAAGACTCTTCAAAATCGGAAGATTGGAAGGTCTGTAGAAATTCCCCGCAGGGTCCAATCAGGGATAAGCGAGATTGAAGAAAGGTGAAAATGACGGCGAAAGGACGTACGACGACCCTTGGAATTAATCAAGAAGACTCTTCAAAGTTGGAAAATTGAAAAAGTCTGTATAATCCCCAGGAGTTCGCTCTCCGTCGAGCGCGGAGCGGTTGGGAATACAAGATAATGGAGCAGAAAAGGTCCAGACGAGTGTGGGAGTTCTCAAAAGTGGAAAGCTGATACGAGATCGGGAGGCGGATACCGTGGTTCGACGAGTCAACGGGTGTTCTGTACCAACTTTTCTCTTTTCCCCAGCTAGGTCCCCAAGCAGAGTTGTGAGGGCTAATTCCCCAGCAGATTCCAGATCTATGGTTTTCCCAGCAGGGTCAAGATGGTTATCCCCAGCAGGTGTCAGATCGATGCTTCCCCAGTCGCCAGGCCTGGAGGTTGCTGTTTCCCCAGCAGAGCTATCTATAAGCATTTCCCCAGTGAAGTTGCTAGGGTTCTACAAGCAGAGTCGGGATTGATATCCTCAGCAAGTCAAAAGACTGTTGTATCCCCACAGGGCGTGGGTGATTCTTTATCCCCAGCAGTTTCCCGAGCGGATTGGGTGCAAAGGAGGTTTTTCCCCAGCCAGGGTTACCTTTTCCCAACAGCGGTGTTATTCCCCGGCAGGGTGGAGATCGGAGTATTGACGAGCCCCTCAGCAGAGTGTCTCGAGCTCCTCAGAAGAGTCCCTTGAGGGGGATACTTTTTATGCATTCATCATGTAGAGTAAGCATAGCATGTTGCATAGAAAAATAATAAAGAGCGTAGCATTTCCATGATTATGGAGCATTACGCAGAAAAATCAATCATACATCATATTGCAAGCATAAAGCTAGTCTCAAACCGTGGTTACTGTTTGAGAGGTGATTTTATCCAAAAGATGAAGGTGTTACTCCGAGGAGTTTAGCCTCATGATTTAATCAAAGGTATTTCCCAGTAGTGCGATACTGGAAGGATTTGTTTCTGTCGGACAGAGATGGAAATATTACGCGATCAGCGCGACTCAAGCCGTGGTTACCGCTTGAGGTTTTGGTTTCGCCGGATGGTGAAGATGTTACTCTGAGGAGTCTAGCATCAGGATGTCAGATCAGCAATGTTCTCCAATAGCGCGATACTGGATGAGATTTTTCCGTCGGACGGAGATGGAAGTAAAATCAAAGGATGTTACGCGATCAGCGCGATTTTGGGGTTCAACTGGAGAAGAGGAAATGTTGATACATTTTCTGGAGATCGGGGTCCAAATGGAGAAAAGGAAATGTTGAGACGTTTTTTGGAGAGTGGGGTTTATATGGAGATTGAAGTTGAAGAATATCCGGGATGAGGTCCTCAGGAGTATCTTCTGTTCATGTGTCACCTTAGACTTTGGCGGATGCCAATGGAGGTCGTTATAGGTGTCTTCGGATGAAGAGATGCACATGTTACCTTCCTTTGTGAAGGTTTACCCTCTGATATGTCGCCCTCAGAGTGGTTTGGTGTTATTTTCGACGTTGCCAGCGGAATTATCACGAGAGATGGGAGAACGGGGTCCAAATGGAGAAAAGGAAGTGTTGCGGCATTTTCTGGAGAACGGGGTTCAAACGGAGAAAGGGAAATGTTGAGGCATTTTCTGGAGAGCGGGGTTCACACGGAGAAAGGGAGATGTTGCGGCATTTTCTGGAGATCGGGGTTCACAATGGCGATCGCAAGTTATCGTCAGGCGACTGGGGTTCACACGGAGAAAGGGAGATGTTGCGGCATTTTCTGGAGATCGGGGTTCACAATGGCGATCGCAAGTTATCGTCAGGCGACTGGGGTTCAAATGGAGAAAAGGAGACACGAGGTGTTTTCTGGAGAGTGGGGTTCATTATTTTGGCAAAAGGGATGTCGGGGTTCAAATGCAGTGATCGGGGTTCAAATGCAGTGATCTGGGATCATTTGCGCGAAAAAGAAAATTTCGGGGTGCAAGAAAATAAAAAAGATTATCAGAAAATTTTTCGGGGTTCAAGAAAAACAAAAAAAAAAAAAAAAAAAAAAGAAAGAGAAGAAATATAATCCCCAGCGGATGTGTGGTGTTCAGGCCATGGTTATCCCTGCGTATATGACTCTAAAGCTTGGCTGATCTTACAATAATAGGCGGTGTCCATCTCAAAATGCTTCACCTCCAGAGCATGTCTCTTAGCCTGGTCTTCTGCTTTCCCTTTGGCTTCCTGATTAGCCAGTTGAATTCTAGCAACGCTCATTTCTAACTCAGTCTTCTCTGCTTGCAGTTGATCTCTCTCCCTCTTCATCTCAAGAAATTCATCCATACTGACAGAAGAGCGGGACTCCTCAATCAACGGGTACCAAAGATCACCCACAGGAACTGGCAAAAGAGTGAGCTCAACCCTCCTTCTGAGCCAATCATCAAACGGAGGAAAAGACCTGTTATTAGCTCTACCAAAAGGAATCTTGCCTTTCCTTTGAATGTTACGCCATGCACCAGACACTTGCCTCAATGATGACTGATTACCCTCAACCGGAAAGTAGAAAGTCTCCTGAATCTCATGCTCGAGGGGAGGACCCTCCATAGCAAATCCCATTTGTCTCTTAAGAAGAACCGGGTTGTAATTAATACAACCTTGAACTCCTATAAGAGGCACATTGGGAAAACTCCCACAACTGTAAATAAAATCTCGTCCAGCCATACCACTGTGAGTCCAAGCTATGTCTTTGGCTCGCAAACCCATCAACTTGGCTTCCCAATTAACCGTATGGTCAAGAAAGACAAAAGCACCTCTGGAAGGCAAATATCCCATGAACCATTTATATAACAGTGGAGCACAACATCTAATTAATCCTCCACGCCGCTTCTCGTTCCGATTATGGACCGAGTAATAAACATCCCCCACCAAGGTAGGAATGGGACAAATAAAAAAGCATAATAACATCACACAATTGAATTGAAATAAGTAACATAGTAATAAGGAAATCATTTGTTCAAATTCATAACATACGATCAAATCAGGACCACCCCCCTAACATAGGGGGTTTAGCCTCTCATAGTAGTAAACGAAATCATAGTATGAAAATTAGACATTACAAAGAACTAGGAGATTTGGATCTTCAATGGTCGGAACCCTTGAATCTCGCCGTCTTCGAATCCTCCGTAGTAGCTATCTTCTCAATGCCGTGTTTTCTTTCGTCCGTCAAAAGTGTTCTCTCCTTTCTCTTCCAAGCCTTCTTATAGCTTCAGATGAATCTCTTCCAAGCAAAAGGTCCAAGCTACCCTTAATGAGCAGAATAGGTTCACAAAGCAAAAGTTGGGGTTTCCAAGCCGCGCCCAACAACACGGGCCGTGTGTGTACACACGGGTGCCCGTGTTTCTCTCCATAATAAGTATCTTCAAATCAAGCTACAGAGGCAACAACACGGGCCGTGTTCCTTCACACGGGTGCCCGTGTTAATGCACTGTTTTAAACAACACGGCCGTGTGTCACCACACGGGTGCCCGTGTTGATCTCTGTTTTTCTTCTCCCATTTTGCTCTGCCTGATCAACAACACGGGCAATGTTGTAGCACACGGGTGCCCGTGTTGACCTGCTGTCTCTTCATATTTTTGCCTTTTTGAGTATCCATAACTTCACTATTAATGCTTTTAAACCTGTACAATGGCCTGTAACAATAACATTACCAAAAGAAGCGTAAAAGAGATCTTTTTGACATAAACTTGTAATCAAATGCAATGCGATACCAAACCAACAAAACATGATAAATGACTCTGAAGCAACTATAAACAAACATAAATCTTACCAAAGTGATGAAAATATGTCGGATTAACGGTGGGAATTCAATGGAAATGGTGACCGATCACAACCTCAAACTTGTCTCATTGCTTGTCCTCAAGTGACGTATTGAGTCCAAACAAAGGTCACCCACGAATTCCTTTTCCACAATGCAACCTAGTCTTTCACAATTTGTGTTATTCCCTTCCAATCGAGTTTCAGGTCTCTCCGACTCAGGCAGTTTGCCACATTTCCACATCAGAAGCCTCGTCACCTGCAAGCTTTTCACACACTCACAACTTCTCTCATGGTTAGGGGTGTACACTCACAGCACAGTATGCAATACCAAACTCTTAAATTTGAATACATTCTAATGTCACGACAACAGCAGATTCCACACACTTTACGAGGTCTTTTTGGGTTGTAACGTGGCTTGGGTACGGTGGGATAAACAAAAAAATGGATAACAAAGGGTTTTGAACTCGGCAGTCATGTTGTGTGATTTTTCTTTCTCTTTTTCTCGTGCATCACGTATACTCTGGGGGTTAATTTCACTCTTTTGACTCTTTTTCTACTCAAATTTTTCGAGCATTTTATAGGTGTTAGAGTCTTAAGTCTCGGCAAGTGCATTTTTTCTCTTTTGTTTTTCTTTTCCTTTTTTTTAAGGAACATACATAATATTTTCTTTTTGTATGATCTCTCATTATGCACTTGCCCTCTCTTTCAAGATTTTCCACCCCAAACTTAGTTTTATGCACATCTTGCAATTCACAACAATCATACCGAGTAATGGAAAAAAATGAATGATTAATAGTTAACAGGGGGTTTATGATGAATAAAATGGCTAAGGCTCAACGGGGTTCACGAATTAATAGTTAACAGGGGGTTTATGATGAATAAAATGGCTAAGGCTCAACGGGGTTCACAAAGGGAAACATACAGATAGGGATGGCTAGAAAGGCTCTGGCTAAACAAACAACTTGCCTCAGTGTGTGTTGTCATGTTGTGACGTGTCAAAAGAACATATGCAAAATCAGAGTGATAGAGTCATACCTGGCTGAACTCTCATGCTGATATTTTAGTGTTTGGCTTTTTGTTATCTCACCATGTTGGTTAGCTTTGCAAGCTCTGAAGCCTCCTCGTGTTATGTGGTTCTTTTCTGACTTGGTTTTTCCATACCGCTCTCTTGGTCCGGTGTCCCCAAATTGTGTCCGACTTTATTTTCTCAAGGTTGCATCAACTTCCAGGGTGCCTTATCAGCCTAAGTTTGAGGGGTGTCATTCATCCACTACCATTGATCCCGGGTTGGTCCAACCGTTTCTCATCACTCTGTACACACAGTAAGTCCAAAAGAAAAGAAAACAAACAAAACAAACAAACACACTAACATAACGATAACATAACAAAAACAAAACAAATTGAAAGAGAATTAAAACATGAAAGGAGAAAAAAAAAAACCCCACACTTGAACTAAACATTGACCTCAATGTTTAAATTCAAAAACAAAGGGGACTTACAGTGATCACTGTTGTGGAGGAGGCGGAGGATCGTGCGGAAAATGCAACATCAGACGTTGCATCATGGCTTGCATGTCATCCATGACTGTCCCTTGTCGGAACAGTTCCACACCCTGTCTGTCTAATTCCCACCTTGTCTGGTTTGCTCGGTGCGGAGAGGTCCCATCTCAGTTTGGAGCCAACCCCACTGGTCCTGAGACATAAAAGAGGATCCTTCACCATGTAGGCTCGAATCATGTGGGGGTGGCATACCATAGGTAGCTGGCCTCTCATCTTCTTCCATTTCCTCACCTGAAAGGTCATGGTCAAACTGAGCATCTTCCCCTACCGATGGGGCTGAACCTGTATACAACCAGTTAGCAACATTGGCAATACTAATGGAACCAGGTGCTGGTAGTGCGAGCACTTCCACATTGTGAATCACCAGAGAGTAATGAGTCGGCCTGATGGCAATCATTTGCTGATTGACTAGAGTGTGCATGTCGATCTTAGTCTTTCCCATCACTGCAGTTTCTTCCAGCAAGAGTTGATCATACCCAAAGTGGCCCGCAATCTGCGTGATCATACCACCCACAGAAATATCACCGGTAGTTGCGTGGCCAACTTGCTTCAAGTGATTGGCGGTGAAAGCCGCTGCATTGATTCGCTCATTGTGGGCCATGCAATGAAGAAAAAATAACTCTCTCTTAGCAGCGACCCCGGTACTATCACCCTGTCCGAACAAGGTGTAGGCTAACCCTTTTTGTGCATATCTGAAGCAAGGGTTATGAATCCCAGAAGCTTTTCCCGAGCTCGGGTTATAGCCAGTTTTACCTGTAATAGCCCTCCAGAAATCAATTGCTGAAAACGTGTCTGGAGGGGTTCCGGGTCCAGATACCGGGAGTCTCAGAATACTCCCAAGTTCCTCAACAGATAACTCGTGATCTTCATCGAACAATCGGAAAGTAATTTGACCATAAATTTCCATCTCCGAACCTGTCCACCTTCTCCTCATCTTAAACTCAACCGCACTTAAGAATTCAAGTGTGATACGAGCGAAGGTCGGTGCTTCGAATTGCATGAATTCTAACATACCGATGTTGTGAAACATGCGGTGCACCTCTTCCTTTAAACCTAACTCATCCAGTGTAGCATCACACATATATCGTGTCGGAATGAGCTTACGTTTAGCGAGAATCACATACCTCTCTTGATGATTCGGTTGTTCAAACAAAATGCCATGAGGATTCGTAGAGCGTCTAGCCCGTTGCTTCGGCCGAGAAGACGTGGCTACATCCTTCTCCTTGCTTATACGCTTTGGGGGCATAATGGTACGTGAAAAAATTTCTCAAAATCCAAAGAACCGATTAGTGAAAACTATCACCGTCACTGTGTAGAGGACGGCAAGAGGAACGATTTTTGTGAAGGTGATATGAGGTTAAAGTGAGTGTAGCTATGAGAAAAGTGGAGCTTAATTTGATGGAGGATAGGTTAACAATGGAGGAGAGGGAGAGAGAAGCTTTCAAAAATCAGAAAAAGTGAGAATAAGAGGTGGGGAAGAGATGTAATAGCAAGTGGGTCCCAACAATAAAAATACCCAAAATCACAAAATTTCAAAAATCAACCCGTTAAGAACAACACGGCCGTGTTCCTGCACACGGGCGCCCGTGTTAATTCACTGTTTTAATTAACACGGTCGTGTGTCACCACACGGGCGCCCGTGTTAATCCACTGTTTTAATTAACACAGTCGTGTGTCACCACACGGGTGGCCGTGTGAATGCCCAGTATTTCCTCTTGCAGCACGACACGGGTCGTGTGTCACCACACGGGTGGCCGTGTGGATGACCTGTTTTTCTCAATATCTGAATTTTTCTATGCTTCATAGGTATGGTATCCTTTCGCTGAGAGGTGATTATGACTATAATCTCCAATTTCCACTCCTTACCTGCAACAACGTTTTACACACACACAGAAAAGAAAAGAAAAAAGAAAATAAGTTACCAATCGAACACATGGGTTGCTTCCCACGAAGCGCTTCGTTTAACGTCGCATGGCTCGACGGTTGTCCACCTCATTAGGCGAGGCGCACATGGTCGATCAATCCAGGCTCTTGGCCTATGTAATAGGGCTTCAGCCTCTGGCCATTCACCTTGAATATATCCCCATTGTTTTGGTTCTTAATATCTATTGCTCCGCGGGGAAAGACCTTCTGCACGATAAATGGCCCGGACCATCTTGATTTCAATTTCCCAGGAAACAACTTGAGCCTCGAATTGAACAACAATACCAGTTGTCCTTTCCAGAAATCTTTCTTGATGATTCTCTGATCATGCCACTTCCGTGTTTGCTCCTTGTACATCTTTGCATTCTCATATGCCTGATTACGAAATTCTTCTAACTCGTGAAGTTGAAGAATTCGGGATTCACCGGCTTTTGCAAGATCACAATTTAAGAACTTGGATGCCCAAAAGGCTTTGTGCTCTAATTCCAGAGGAAGATGACACGCCTTAACATAAATCAGTTGATACAGAGACATGCCAATTGGGGTTTTAAAAGCGGTTCGGTACGCTCATAAAGCGTCATCTAATTTGATCGCCCAATCTTTTCTTGAAGCACTCACTGTCTTTTCCAAAATCTGTTTAATTTGCCGATTAGACACTTCAACTTGCCCACTCGTTTGGGGATGATATGGTGTGGCAATCTTGTGCCTCACATTATATTTCTTCAATAAGTTCTCCATGAGCTTATTCAAGAAATGTGTTCCTTCATCACTGATAAGTGCTCTAGGCACACCAAACCTTGAGAAGATGTTTTATTTGAGAAAGTTTACCACTACTCTCGCATCATTAGAAGGGAGGGCAACGGCTTCCACCCATTTGGAGACATAGTCCACAGCCACCAGAATATAATTTTTTCTAAATGAGGGTGGAAATGGCCCCATAAAGTCTATCCCCCAAACATCAAATAATTCCACTTCGAGCATGCCCTTTTGAGGTATCTGATTCCTCCTAGAAATATTTCCTGTCTGTTGGCATCTGTCACATTCCTTCACAACGACTTGGGCATCCTTAAACAATGTAGGCCAGTATAACCCTGATTGGAGGACTTTTGCGGCTGTCCTGTCTCCACTAAAGTGTCCCCCATAATTTGAGTCATGACATGCCTTTAAGACTTCATTTTATTCTTCCTCAGGGACACATCGACGAATTAGTCTGTCTACCCCTTTCTTATACAAGAATGGTTCGTCCCACAAATAGAACCTGCAATCATGAAGAAACTTTTTCTTTTTGTTATAATCAAAGTCGTCAGGAATTATACCACCCACCAGGTAGTTTGCGTAGTCCGCAAACCAAGGAACACCCACCACCGCGAGGATTCTTTCATCTATAAACTCGTCCTTTATGGGATGTTCCTCTTCCTTCTCTTCAATCGGGGACATTCGAGATAGGTGGTCAGCAACGGTGTTTTCACACCCCTTTTTGTCTCGAATTTCAAGGTCAAATTCTTGCAACAGCAAGATCCATCTGAGCAGCCTTGGCTTCGAGTCCTGTTTAGAAAAAAGATATTTCAACGCAGCATGGTCAGTATAAACAATTACCTTTGTTCCCAACAAGTATTGCCGAAATTTGTCAAAGGCATAAACCACAGCCAGTAACTCCTTCTCTGTGGTTGCATAATTCATCTGGGCTGGATTCAACACATGGCTAGCATAGTAGATGACGTGGAGGAGTTTGTCTTTTCTTTGCCCCAAGACTGCCCCTACTGCTATATCGCTCGCATCACACATTATCTCAAAGGGCAGAGACCAGTCAGGCGAGATCACTATAGGAGCAGACACCAATTTATTTTTCAGAGTGTCGAAGGCTTCGTTGCACTTTTTATCAAACAGAAACGGAGTATCCTTCACAAGAAGGCTAGTCAAAGGTTTTGCGATCTTAGAGAAATCCTTGATGAACCTACAATAGAATCCTGCATGTCCTAAGAAACTCTGTATACCTTTCTCATTCACAGGGTGAGGGAGATTGGCGATTACTTCCACTTTTGCCTTGTCAACTTCTATTCCTTTATGGGAAATTTTATGACCTAGTACTATCCCTTCTCTCACCATGAAGTGACACTTTTCCCAATTCAGAATTAGATTGGTTTGTTGACATCTTTCCAGCACAAGTGACAGATTATACAAACAATTTTCGAAAGAAGAACCAAAAACCGAAAAATCATCCATAAACACCTCCATATGCTTCTCAAGCATATCAGAAAATATGGATGTCATGCACCTCTGAAATGTCGCAGGTGCGTTGCATAAACCAAATGGCATTCTTCTATAAGCAAAGATTCCATACGGGCATGTGAACGTTGTTTTTTCTTGATCCTCCGGTGCCACAGCTGTAACACCTCAAAATTTGCCCTCCTCTCTTGGGACTGGTTTAACATATTGCATTGCATTTTTAGGTCATTAGTTATTGCATATTGCATATCATGTGGTTACATTGTGCAAGTCATCCTCATAAGTCTTGATCAGAAGATGAAGAGGTCATGATGCAAGCTAGGGTTTCATTGGATTGGATCACTAATCATCTGAGGATATGGTGGTTCAAATTAGGGTTTTTGATTTCTCAAGGAGATTGATCTTCATATTAATTGAAATGATATATCATCATCATCATGGTCTTGATATCATCCAAGAGATTTAGAAGATTGATCATATACCTTGGGATTAGGGTTTTGACCACTAGTCAACCCTAATCAGTTGTATTGGGCCAATCAGGGCATGACAAGGAGATGGGGTCTATAATGGATATGGGGATCATCTCATGATTGTATTGAGCTTATGGAGGCTAGGGTTTCATCCTTGAGCCATTTCATCAGAAGATTGGGGCTCAGATTGATCAGTGCATGGCCAAATTCATCTATCAGTTGAAAAAGTCAACTGTGGTCAACTGTGCTTGATTTTATGGATTTGGAGGTGGGAGAGAGTTGGATACACTTCATTCATGTTGAAACAAGTTTCATTTGACATGTCAAAGCTCAAGAATGAAGAAAATAAAGTCAGGACAAAAATTGCCAAAAATAGAAAGTGACTTGTAATGGAAGTTTCCAAAAATGGAAAGTTTTTTACCACAAAATTACATGTCCAAAAAAGCTTCAAATGAAAATTTGTCCAACATGAAAGTTGTAGATCTTGCTCTCACCTTTCCAAAAAGTCCAAGAACTTGAAATTCCCATGTATGGTTGGCAAGTTATGGTCCATTCATTTTCCAAAAATACCTATAATCAAAGTGGCATAACTTTCACATGGAATGTCCAATTTGGGTAATCTTTTGTGAGCAAACTCCATTTTACATGTACTTTCATGATGTGTGGTCCAAAGTCATCAAAAATGGTCAAGGCAAAAAGTCAATTTTCAAGTGGATTTAAGTGCATTTTTGGTGTGAACATGTGATTTTGAGAAATACAAGGCCAATTGGCATGAAACCAATTCCAACACACTCCAAATGCCAAATAGAAGTTGTGTGGACTGTTATTTCACTGTTCCATTGGTTATTTGAAGAGGTCATTTTTGGACTTTCACATAAAATGCAATTATGCTAATCACTTGGTTTTGGTAATTGAGATTAAGCATTGGATTAGTGTGGGGTATAAATTGTTAAGCATAACAGAAATTGTTAATTACTTCACATTCTCCAAGATCTGTAACCACTTTTCCCTCCATTTTCTCTCAAATTCTCCAAGAACTTCATCAACATTTTTCATCAATTCTTCACCAAATCTGCATCAATTTGCATGATTCTTCTTGATTCACTCTCCACAAGCCTTGATATACATCTGTTTTGGCAAATTCGTGGCAATAGCATCAAGATCATGGACTGTTGCAAGCTTGCACTACAATGGCAACTTGATGATTCTTGCACATGAAGCATCTCTGAGCTAGGCTGGCCTTTCCAATCATCTTCCTATACATCAATCTCAATCTGTTTTGGCGAATTACACCTTGAAGCATCCAAATCGAGCACTGCCATTAACACAAGGTGATTTTTCGAATTTCGCCTTTGCTCAAATCATGATATGCGTTTTAAAGATCATTCAACATAGATTAACATGATATGAATAGTTTTTGGATTGATTGAGTATTGAATGAGAAATCACGATTTGAAGTTTGTTGCTCGTTTCTATTTTTGTTCGATCCGGTTTGTGTGTTAGGAATTAGGTTAAGCCAATTACATATTCATGTTGTACGTGTAGAGACGGTTCTTTTGGTATATCATTTGCCAATTTTGGTGGAGATTTGTTGTTCTTCAATTTTCTGGAAATTTCTGAACTTGTTTTGTTGAAGATGATGAGGAACACGTGTTTGATCTTCATTTGCCATGGCCTGTGTTTGAATCGTGTTTACCGCCATGCCTCAACCAATAGAAACGCGCCAACGCTTCTAATTGAAGCGGCGTCGTTTTGGCCAGGCGCTTAAGTATTACAAGTTTGCCACTGGTTCATATAATTATCATTATTTCATTTTCTTTTTCTTATTTTATTCCATTTTTTATGCTTGATCTTTAGAAATTCATAGAGAGCTCATTTTTTATCCAAAATTGGTGAGATTTTTTTCATAATACTCCTGATGATGTGTAGAATTTAATCATGATTTTTGTAAATTTTTTGCATGTGTAGAAAATTAAAATGCCTAGGGATTGTTTGATGTGTCACATTTGTATATGTTTTTCCATATCCTTCATGAAATGAGGATGCTTTCAAAGAAATGAATGAAATTTTTTGTGCTTGTTCTGGACTCATTGCTGGTAATTTTCATGTGGAGTTTGTGATTTTTGGATATCTGGTTGTTGAGATATGAATTTTTGAATTAAGGTGTGACAATTTGTGTCACACCAAGCTTGATGAATTTCATGATTTTATTTGCCTTGCTTGTGAACATTGAATTGAGCCAATTTTTTGCATGGTTGAACATGTGTATGTTGAGATGACATGTGAATTTTTCTGGATTTATTGATGGCATTTCCTAATTGCTTGGAATTTTTCCCTCTGTTTGGTCATTTTGTTGATTCTATGTGACACATGTTACCATTTGCTTTGTGAAATGCTGGTTATTGATTGTATGAGTGTGAAATTTGACATGAGCATTGTAGACACATTATAAGTCATTGTGGTTTTGATCCCATTCATTCATCTTACATTGTCACTGTTTTATGATTTTTGGAAGTTGATGCTTGTGTTGATGCCTTGTTTTGGCTTGCTTGAAATTGTCTGAACTTCTTGATTTTCATTGACCTACTTCCTCTTGCCCAATTGAGCTGAAAATTGACATGCTATTCATTGAATTTGTCCTGTTTAGGTGTGAATTTTTGTGGAATTAATTAAATTGTTTTGGTATGCTTTTGATTGATATAGTTATGTTTGGTCTTTTGAAGTTGCAAATTGCATGTTTGATGCTATTTTGTGCATAAAATGATAATGGTGATTGGTATGAGCATGGGACCAATTGGTCTTGCTTCTGATTTGTTTGATTATGATTGTGGATAATTTTCACTTGCTGTTTTGGATTTTTCTTCCCCTTTGGACCCTAGGCTTGGCCTAGTGGTCTAGTTTCTCATGTTTGGTTTGGATTTTCAGGTTGAAATGCAAAAGCCTTAAGGAGAACAATGCAAGTTGTAAATTGAGTTTGGTTGCTTGTTGTAAACTAACATTGACTTTGTGTTGTAGGGTTTGATGCTTGAGTTTGAGCTCATGGCTTGCACTTATGTGCATTAACTTGTGTTTGACTGTACAGATTAACATTTGCTGTTTACTGTTGGTTTGTCTGAGTACTGATGATACTTGATTGATTTCAGGTACATTTAGTCGCTTACAGTTCCTTGAGAACTTGCTTGCTGCTGCTTGGTTGTATAAACCAGTTGAGGTAGACTCTCTTGTCTCCATGTAGTCTGGAAGACCTGGCTTGTTATTTAGCCAGGCAACTGTCTGAAGTCCTCCTTAAGAGGCGATGTCTGTGATTGTTTACTTTTGTGCCAAGCAGGTAAAGACCTCTATGAGGCAATTGGCGGAACCCAAGGGATATGCAATCTATCCCCCGCTATTCTGTTGAGTCGTCCCTTTGCTCACACCACTGTGTTGATGCATTGGGACATTAACCCAAGATCTTGTGTTGTTGCACAATCGAGTCAGAGTCTTGAGCGTAGAAGGGTCCCTCCATTCTGGACCCACGCTCCTTTGTCTGAAGCTCTCCCTGATCAGGGATAAGAGCTGTGAAGTCTGATCTTCACTCACCTTTCATCAGCTTCACCTTAGCCCCTCAATGGTAAGGTTAAGAGCTAACTCTACCCTTGTACAGATGACTTGCCTTGGCAGTCGAACCCTTTGTTTGAGCCCACTTCTGACTGGATATAGTGTGTGCTTTGTGAATGCTTGCTTGAAATGCTTGTTTTGTTTTGTTGATGCTTGCATGCTTGCTTTCTTCCTGGATAGGATTAGCTTGCTGTTGTGCAAGTAGATAGAAACCACAACATAGGGCAATGATGCATGATAACACTAGGCTCGAGTACAGCTCCCTGGTAGTGTGTCTCCCCTTTGTTTCTGGCTAGAATTTCTTTCCCTTTCAGGGGAACTACATCGCCCTGATCCTCGTTCCAGACGAGGTATGTAGGCAGGAGACTGTGCGAGGTCTCTCCGGACACTTTTTTTCTTTTGTGTGTGTGTTTGCTTGTTAGCTTCTTGTGTGTCAGGATATGGACGTAAGCCCAGCGATTGGTTGTCCGTATCCTGATTGTGTTTGTTTGGTTCGGAAGCCGATGTAAGTCCAGCGATTGGCATTCGGGTTCCAGGATTGCCTATGGGTGTGTGTGTCTTGTTTGGCGTGCGTGAGCCGAAAGCTCTGATTCTCGTTCTAGACGAGATACGTAGGCATAGGATGTGATGTCCTATCGAGCTCTCTTCCTCTTAACCCCACCTGTGTTGTCTCCGGTGTGTGTGTGTGTGTGGTGTTTTAGCAACCTTTTCTTTTCTTAGAGCGTGGATCCCGTCGAGTACGACGGACGTGAGGGGTGCTAATACCTTCCCCTTGCGTAACCGACTCCCTTACCCTTTCTCTTTGGTCGCGAGACCATGCTTTTCCAGGTTTCTCTGAGCGTTTCCTTTCCCTATCTTGGGATAAATAACGCGCAGTGGCGACTCTGTGTTGTTTTTGTTTCAGCCCGCCGGTTGTTTTTCGCGGATGCGACAACAGCAATTTGGTTGTACCCTGAGTACCCATCCAGAAAACAATAGAAATCATGACCTGCCAATCTTTCCAACATCTGATCAATAAAAGGTAAAGGAAAATGGTCCTTCCTTGTAGCAGTGTTCAGTCTTCTATAGTCTATGCAAACTCTCCAACCTGTAACAGTACGGATGGGTATCAACTCATTTTTCTCATTTTTTATCACAGGTGTCTCTCCCTTCTTTGGTACCACATGAACTGGGCTCACCCACGAACTGTCAGATATTGGGTAAATTAACCCCTCATCTAAAAGTTTAACAACCTCCTTGCAAACGACTTCTTTCATAGCTGGATTCAGTCTTCTTTGAGGTTGGACGGCCGGTTTCTGATCATCCTCCATCAAAATCTTGTGCATACACATTGTCGGGTTGATTCCTTTCAAATCGTCCATCGCCCACCCAATAGCACCCTTGTATTTCTTGAGGACTTTGATTAGCTCTCCTTCTTGGATCTCTCTCAAACCTGAATTGATGATTGCTGGACATTTTTCCTCATTGTCAAGAAAGACATATTTGAGATGTTCTGGTAATTGTTTCAACTTTATCCCTTTTTTTATATCCTGTTTCGATTCTGGAGATGTTTTAGGTCGAAGCTCTTCCCACCGTTGCGGTCGTGAACAAACCCAAGGCGGTTGTTCCTTTAACATCGCTACCACTTCGGATTCTTTCTCATCAATTCCTTCAGTATCCTCAACGATAGATAAACTCAAAACTCTCTCCAAAGGGAGCTTGGGTGTTGTAATCTGCATAGATTGAGCAAAAACTGTATCTAACACTTCAATACTTTTACTCGCCCATTCGTCATCCTTGAATTTCATAGTATCCCTCACATCAATTTTGAGCTTTTCATCATACACTTTGAGGGTCATGGTTCCTTCCTCAATATCTATCATGCATCTTCCGGTTTCAAGGAAAGGTCTTCCCAATATGAGAGGAATTTCCTCATCTTCCGGCATCTCGAGTATCACAAAATCCACCGGGAATACAAATTTATCAATCTTCACCAGAACATCTGTTGCTATACCATAGGGTCTCTTCATAGAATGATCCGCAAACTGCAGTGTCATGCGAGTATCATGCACCTCCCCTAACTCAAGTTTTTTGTAAATCGAGAGGGGCATTAGACTAACACTTGCTCCCAAATCGATCAGTGCCTTTTTGAATGATCTTTCTCCGATTGTACAAGGAATGGTGACTTCACCTCTATCTTTTTTCTTCACCGGAATTTTTAGGCCCTGCAAAATAGCACTACAAGTTTCAGTTAGCATGACTGGCTCGCCGTCGATCGACCTTTTCTTCGATATGATGTCTTTCATGAATTTGGCGTAGATCGGCATCTGTTCCAGAGCTTCAGCAAAAGGTATGTTGATCTCGAGCTTCTTGAATAATTCTAAGAATTTCTCAAAAAAAAAATCATGGAGGTCTTTCTTCTTTGTTCTTGTCGGAAAAGGAAGAATGATCTTTGGTTTTCGTTTCTCTTGCTGGCTTGTCGGCTTCACCACCACTTCTTCAGTTTGTTTTGGCTCTTCTCTAATCTCCAAGTCAACTTCCAACAATCCATCTTCTTCAACCTGTTCGTCAACTTGTAGTTCCTTAGCTTTTCCTTTTCTGGTGACCACAGCTTTAATGTGACTTTGATCACGGGGATTAACGACTGTCCCACTGGGAAGCGTGCCAGGTGCTTGAGAGTTTGAGGCTAACTGTTGAGCAATTTGACCCATCTGAATTTCAAGATTTTTTATAGATGTTGTAGTGTTCTTCTGATTATTTCGAGTCTCCTCTTGGAATTGGATGTTGTGAGCTGCCATCTTTTCAATTGCGATCTCCCAATCTGCCTTCTTAGGTACCTGTTGTTGCTGCTGCTGATATTGATTTTGATATTGACCATGTGTCTGCTGTTGCACGTTCCCTCTTTGATCTTTCCATGCAAAGTTGGGATGATTCTTCCACCCCGGATTGTATGTGTTGGAGTAGGGATTGTTTTGCTTTAAAAACTTTATATCTTCTATCTGTTACGGTGTTGCAAAACAATGAACAGTATTGTGTGGTCCATTGCAAATGCCACACACATCACTCGGTGCCTGTTGCACTTGAGCCACTTTCTGCGCACCTATGTTTAGTGCTTTCAACCTTTTCTCTACCTCCGCAGCAACAACTTCTTCAATTTTCACCTGTTTGTTTGTTTCAAGCTTCAAGTCAATAACTGCAGATTTGCTTGATACCCTGTCATATAACTCTAAATGCTCGTTCGAGGTAATAGCTTCAATTATCTTCTTCATAGCGGTGGCTATTGCAAAGTTAGCTGAGCCACCAGCTGCTGAATCAAGGATTTGTCTCGTTTGAATTCGAAGACCATTGACAAACATTTGCATTTGTTCAGTTTCATCCATGTTGTGAGTAGGACAAGCCACTAGGATTCTCTTGAATCGTTTGTAGGCATCTCCTAGTGACTCACCCTCCTTCTGCTTGAAGTTTAGGATCTCATATCTTTTTCGCAATGACACAGATGCGGGAAAATACTCCTGCAAGAATGATGTTTCCATTTGCTCCCATGTAGTGATACTACCAGCAGGTAAGGAATAGAACCACTCTTCGGGCTCATCTGCTAAAGTGAATGGGAACATACGAAGTCGGATTGCTTCTTCGCTATGTCCAGGCATTTTCAGTGTTGTGCTCATGGTTAAAAATCTTTGCAGATGCTTGTTGGCATCTTCATTCACTCTTCCAGAGAAGG
Source organism: Lathyrus oleraceus (assembly GCF_024323335.1). NCBI lineage: Eukaryota > Viridiplantae > Streptophyta > Magnoliopsida > Fabales > Fabaceae > Lathyrus > Lathyrus oleraceus. The sequence goes on along the minus strand of NC_066580.1, from coordinate 322,928,467 downwards.
ACCGTCTTTCGAGTTGATTAATGGTGTTGGGATGCAGCTGAAATTGTTCCACATTAACCGGTTGGTTGACAATTGTCATACGACCACCCGGGGTGTTGGTTCCACCATAGTCACCTAGGAGTCTCTCTGGTGGTGGTGGTGGTGGATTAGCAGCCATGATTTCAGGAACTGTTTCCGCGTCTGAATCTGAATTCTCTGAGTGCACTGAAACAACTTCCCCCTCCGCTTTCTCTGCTAATTCCAGTTTTTCTCTCTTAGTTTGTCTTAGTCTAGCGCGAAGAGTTCTTTCTGGATCTGCGTCAAAAGGAAAATCCGTTGAGGCCTTACCTCGCATAAACAAGTTAGACAAAGATTAGAATTGAATAACAAAATTGTCACAGATAAAATTTTGGTTGGCGAGCAACAAAATTTCGATAGAATAGAAATTAAAATATGTATTTTGGCAATCCCCGGCAACGGCGCCAAAAACTTGATCGGAAAAATAGCAAGTGTACTATTTTTACCGATGTAGTAGTAAGGAGTTTTATCTCCAAGTATCGATCTCAAGGATTGCGTAGGAAATACTTATTTTACTTTGACTCTATCAGAACGAAAAGATAATGGTTTGGTTGTTTTGGAATTCTAACAATAAACATAACAGACAGTAAAATATAACTGGTTAGATCAACCACTTCCCCTAGCATATTTTATATTAATCAGTTATATTTTACTGTCTGTTGTGTTTATTGTTAGAATTCCAAAACAACCAAACCATTATCTTTTCGTTCTGATAGAATCAAAGTAAAATAAGTATTTCCTACGCAATCCTTGAGATCGATACTTGGAGATAAAACTCCTTATTACTACATCGGTAAAAATAGTACACTTGCTATTTTTCCGATCAGGACGTCCTGATGACAGTTCATCTCTTCAATCAAGAGTTGTTTGGGCAAACAACCCCAAACACTTAATTCAATCTTTCTTTTTGGTTTCACCTTATAGTGGCGGTCTGCTAGTCCACGTATTGGTAAATGCCTACCTTCCTCTTCGATTAAGAGTCTATCCTTCTCTTGGATCCAAGCTAATATCCTGATTTGATCTCGAACTGCCAATTCCCCAACAAGTGACACACAAATCCTTGCACTCCAATACTACAATCATTCCTTGACTTGGTGTTTGTCTTGTGAGACCCTGTTGCTTAGACAAACATCTCTCTCTTTCTATTCTCGTAGTTCTGAACTACGATGGCTCTGACTTTCTCATTACACAATGAGAATACGTAGGCACGAGGATGCAAATCCTTGGCGAGCATAATTCTAATTATTTCTCCTTCGCCTTAGGGCATCATTCATATCTTTCATAATCCATTATCTACCCTCAATCATAAATCGTTCACCCAATGACATATTTGTCTCTTTGACATCGAAATACACTTTCTTTGGAATTCCGTATACATCCTTTTAAGACACCTAATGTAGTCCGCCTTTCTACCTAGAGTTGTTTGGGCAAACAACCCCAAACATTTAATTTCTTCCTTTTTAGATAAAATCCTACAGTGGCGGCTTGCTAGTCCACATATCGGTTAACGTTGTTTCCCTTTATGGTAGAAATCACATTTCTCTTATGGATTCCAATACACTTTCACCTTTAGATTTCAAACAATACTTCTTCAGTCACTTATCACCAGATACTCTATTCTGTAACTTCGATCACTTCACTCCATTCATTTCCATGATACCTTCATATTCTACCTTCATTCACTCCTTGTGATATACCCTATCCTCTGAGCCAAATACACTATACCTTTGTGCTCCATCTTATACACCTTTTAGTGAACCAAGAGCCGATTTGTTCGTCTTGTCAGACCCTATAGCTTAGACGAACATCTCCTTACTTACTTTGCAGCAATACTTAGGCAACCCTTTCTTTTCGGTTATTCCAATACAGTGATACAAGTCCTATACGCCCTCACCTGTTGGTTCACACCAGTTTTACTCTTGGGTTCACATTTTCACCCCTTCTTGGAGTTCAAATCGCACAATCCTTTGGTTCAGATCATACTTTCTATCACGCTCTTTCCACCTCCTGCCTCTAGTTCCTTGAACTACGAAGCTCTGAATTCCTCATTGCACTATGAGGATATGTAGGCATGAGGGCCCCAATCCTTACTGAGCACGCTATCTATTTCCCTTCCTTTCCCCTTATTCTTTTGCGAGTAATCTTTAGATAACACTTGTTCGAGCGAGAATAATCAAAACGGTTCCCATGGAGTACCATGGATGTTTGGGGTGTTAATACCTTCCCCTTGCATAACCGACTTCCTTACCCAATATATCTCTTTCCCCGGGGTTTTATCGATGTTTTCCCTTCCCTCTGGGGATAAATAAAGTTTGATGGCGACTCTGTTGTATGTTCGAGCGTGCGATACGTTCGGGTATATTTCCGCTAGCACCAATGATACTCGAGTGTCGCTTCCCTAGACTACCGTTCTTAGTTACTCATTTTTGACTCGTGTGCGGCAGAGGATCAATCCCGCCAAGTCACATTGAAAATTTTAAAATACTTGTATGACATGACAAAATGATATATTCTTATTAGATGATAGTGTAAAACTTTTTTACACTGTCAGAGCATCACCATTAAACTCATACAAAGAAAAAAAGGATGATGCACCGTAAATTTATTTTACACTGTCAACCAATGACGACCATGCATCCCGCTAAGTCAGACTGAGAAATTTAGAATACTTATATGACATGACAAAATGATATATTCTTATTGGATGACAGTGTAAAACTTTTTTACATTGTCAGAGCATCATCATTAAACCCTACTCTCTATTTTTTGGGCATTCTATATTTCTTTCGATCCACTAATTTCAATCTTCGATCAATTACATTCCAATTATAGATTATAGAATTATTGATATAGATTATTACAAAATATTATATTTTCTTCAAAATAAATCTATCATTATTTAATTATTTATATTAATCTAAATAAACTATGTAAAATTAAATAAATTAAAATAACTTTTATAAAAAATACATAAATATATTATAATCAATCCGTGCAATACAGATTTTTTTACCTAGATTCTCTGTAAATTTTATACATTAATAATTATCCATTCAAAAATATATTCAAATCTCTTCCTTCAATGAAAACTTATCTAATATATATATATTTTAATTGAATTATAGTGCATTATCTTTAATATATGAGATTAATTACTATACACTGATAATATAAAAAGATTTACACAATCGATTCATCACCATCATCTATTTGTATTATTTTATAAATTTTTAAAATAAAAATCAAACTTATTTTATTATCTAACGTCTAAGATTAACTACCGTCAGTGTATTTCAATTAAATCCTTAATATATATATATATAAAGAATTTCTCAACTTGCAAATTTTTTTACAATTTTTTCTTATCGTTTATTCTACTGAATACTCATCTTGCAAAGTTATGTTATTCTTATTTTCTCAAACTTTACTCAACCATTCATTTTGCTATCGTAAATTTATTATCGACTCTTTTATCTTTATATTCGTCATTTATACAACACACCAACGTAAAAGACAACTTGGAAGTCGCTCCACCCTAGACAAACATAAGGTTTCTACGTGTTTTACAAAATAAATGTGCCATTTATTGTGATTTCTCTCTTACTGCAACCACAAGATAGAAATTGATATCTACAAGTTAGACCACTTAGATCATGTATTGTACACAATTTTTAATTCTATAACTAAACTTCCAATATACAACAAACAAAAACCAATCTACACCCGATTGTCTAGTTGTACATTAGTAGGTAATAATACCATCATCCATTTTAAAGGAATATGAATCATGTTACTCAAAAACTTATCAACAACCTAATCAAAACACAATTTTGATGACCTGTAAGCAGTAGCGATACCATCATTCATTTTATATATTCATATACTACATTCTTCCCTAAATATACCCTGGGTTGACTAAATAGCAAGAATTAAGAAACTAGTAGACTTTGTACCACCCACTGCATTATCACATATGGTAAATATTACTAGTATCTGGGACCACTAGTAGACTAGTAGATATCTACATGTTCAAATCCAGTAGGGTAGGTCTTATACTTAAGACGCTTCTTCTTCTCGGGAGTTTCGTGCACTTGTGCATTCCTTCCAAATGTCTTGAGCTGATAATTTTCGAAAGCCTTAGAAACAGCTTCCACCTTTGTTAATGTCAAAAAATCAGTACATCAGTACATAAAGTGCATATATTCAAACATTTCCGAATTGTGAAAATAGATTCTTTGCCTCTTGTTTCTTCGCTGCTTACCAGTTCAGGCTTCTTACTGTACACTCGCACTATGATGTCTTCGTAAAATGCAGGCAACAAATGACTGACTCGCTCGTCTTGGATGGGAAATTTTTCTTTACTCTCGTAGTCCTGACACAATAATATAATGCAGTTGAGCCTTCAGCCATGTAAAACTTTAGTATGCAATAAGAAAACTAAATAATTTTGGGAAGCAACATTCGAACAATTATAAATAGTAGTAACCATACAAGATATATTTGACTAATATGGATTATGGTGACTTGATGATAGTTATTTCAAGGTCGCGACCTTGTCCAAAATTGGAGTCAAACATACACAGAAAATTTCAAAGGCATTATCAAATTTGGATTCCACAATGACAGGTGGTCAGCAATTCCAATTTGCAGTAATATGCTAACCACCTTGGCCAAAATAAAGTACTTATTTCTTTCAAAATTTTACCACTTTCGTTTGCTTTGTGCATAATATGGTACTTTATCGTCATGTTCATAATACACTAACTTGCAATATAACTTCATGAAGATAATCACAATTAGTTACAAATTATAATTGGCATTTATTGACCAAAGTTATTGAAAAAAAGGAGGAAAGAACTGAAAATATAAGTGAAGTCAGTACCTTGAAAAATTTAATTCTGGATCCAGAAATGCATGCAAAAAAGAAGAAAGATAGTGTCAGCCTACTGTTGGCAGTTCACAAATGATTAGGAACAGTTAAGTTCTTCAGCATGTACCTTTCAAGAGGGTTTTTCGTTCCACGTGTTAAATCAATTTTAACATTGCTCACAACAACATCATCTTCTTTCAAATTGGAGCCATTTGTCTGTTTAGAAAAAATGACATTGAGATAGAATGAGTATCTCAATCTGTTCCCAGAAAAGAAGGTAGGCAAACATGTACATAGACAGAATGAAAATGGACAATTATTACTATAAAATTTTCAACCTGGGAACAAACAATGTCTTGGGGTGTGATGCTTTTGAAGTTATCCAGTCTTTCTTTTGGAACAGAGAATTCATTGCAGAACTACAAAATGGAGTAAATGGTTGCATCAATTTGACAGCATATGCTATTTATGTATTATAATTACTATCTACAGAAAATATTAAATTCTCTCCACCTATCAGAAAGATTGTCAAAAAAATAAGAATAGGTAAGCACCTATCCAAAAAAAATTATCAGGTACTGTACTGTACGGCTGTACCTGGTAAAGATCTCTTCTGCGAATGCGCAGAATCAAGTCTCTGGACTCCTTCAACTCTTGCTGGGAAGAAGACTCAATGGTTTTAAGAATAGAGTCATCTAACTGAAATGTAAGAGTGTCAGATCCAAATTGATAACTAAAAATTCTTAACATCAATAGCTTGCAATATATTCAAGACCTTCCAAAAGTAAGATGGTTGATGAATAGAGGATGCAATAGGAAGATATGGATTTGCTTTCACCAATGCATCGATAACCATCAGCTCTATAGCCTGACAAAGGAAACAGCAAAAAATATATTGTGCTTTCTCTCTGAACTCAAATAGAATTTGTTTTGACATAACAAAGTTTGGTGAAACAATTCACCTTTACTTTTGCATGTGTATAGACTGTCCGATGCAAATCAGCACGGGTTGCAAATAACTTGTGAATTGTCAGATCTGACCAACATTTCAAACAAGAATAATGTATATAATTTACAGTTTTCTGCACTAACAACAAGGGGAGCAAAGTTTTCAGTAAGCACTAACGATCTGTAGCACGATAGCAAATTTCGTCATCCATAACTTGCATGGTTTCCATCAATCTGAAAAGACAATAAAATTCGAAACAAGTTATAATTAATTACCAACCTCATTTCGAGAAAATAGGCATGGAACGAAGTATGGGATTTAATTCAATAAGAAGCCCATATTGCTGCACTGGTGTACAATTGTGCTGTCCCCTACTGTCAGAACATCCAACCCAACAAAATAAAGCCGCCTAGATAATAAAAATAAACACCTTTCAGACTGAAAGTTGCACCCTAGGCCACACGCACGTGAATCACGAGCAATGTAATCAAACCTGCAAATTCTTAGTCCATTAAGGTTCTATGTTTAAGAGATTGGATAAAAACGAGAAATGTGCATCGGGAGGAAAGAGGGTGAAAAGTATCAACTTACTTGTCAACATCAATTCCATTGCGACCATTTGCAACAATATCATATAAGAACTGATTTTCCTTTTATGTAGGAGAAAATTTTGAAGGAAATCAGTATAATAATATTGTTAAAGAAAGTGGTATGGTATGAATAAAATTATCAGAAGAAAATAAAATTTTGGACACTAAGATGACAAACTCTTTGTGGAGGAGGATGGTCAGAGCTAGAAGTGATCATTTCCTGCAAAAAGAAATGAAATTTATCAAAGCTCCTTGTATACGAACTGAAATGAGGAACTCAGTCATTAGTTCTTATTCTTAAGAAATATCAAAATTTAAAATTTTAGGAATGGAATATAGAACTGAAATGAAAGCTGTGGCCAAACTGAAAGATAATCATCAAGAGATATGTCATTGCGATATATTGCAGAATTTCTGTTTTAAAAAACACAGAAAAATCTAAGAAAATTCAACTGATCATTTAACTCTAACCTTTGCTTTTTTGAGGAGTTGAGGATCCAAATCAATATTGTGCTGATCAACAATGTAGTCTATCATTTTCTCAGACATTTCCTCATGAGACCTGAAAGAATAAATAAGAAGCATCAAAACGACGGATTCTCCACGATGGAACGATTGCAGTTTTAACAAAACTAGTCAATTCCAAAAATCATAACAGAGTAATCTTTGTTGTGAAGAGTCATGATGTTCATATCATATTTTTGTCAACGGAATTTGAAAGAAGAGTAAGCAATACCAATACCAGAATTAAAAATGAAACAAGTATGATTAAAAGCACAAAATCAACATGTACTTTTTTATCCAGAACACCAAAATTACCAAGTAGAGCCATTGAGAACCAGGGGAAGGAACCCACGCTCAAAAGTGTGGCTGAAGGGCCCATGACCAACATCATGCAGTAAACCTAGACACAGATGACAAATGATAAAGTAGTGGAATTAGAACAGTTAAAACAAACTAAATTTGGTAGAAGTGGAAGTTACCAGCAAGTTTTACTGCCAATACATCAAATTTTTCAATACCCAGCTCGGGGCCCTGAAAAAGACGGCAAGACCGCATGACTGCTTAACACTATAACACACAACTGATAAGGAGTATTTAGATAAGACGATTGAAAAGTGTATACCTGGTATTTTTTAATGATATCAACAGCTTTGCCAGCAAGCCAATAAACACCCAATGAATGTTCAAAACGAGAATGTACAGCCCCAGGGTAAACCATATGACATAGGCCTGGATCACATAAGTGAGAAGGTTAAGTTCATCTAAAATGAGTTTGATTATGTTGTTTCAAAAAATATAACTGATGTCTCTACTTTTAAACCACCTTGCTTTTGGGTATAAAACTGACAAAATTACACATTAACCATATTCTAACAAACACAATAATAATTTAATATTGGAAAAAAGAAGAGAAACCTGCTTGATTGCCAATTATTAAACTAGGGAATAGTAATATCATATATCTATCCCAATGGTTTATTACTTTATGATTTTCACAAGCATACAGCTAAGTCAATCTAACTGCAAAAGGCAATGGAAGGGGGAAAAGTTGATGCTAGCAGATTTGTAATAGTAGAAAGAGGCTAAGGGAAGCTAAGAAGTTGAATATGAAGCACTTGTATTAAAACATGCTGATTAGATGATAGACATAAACCAACTTAGAGTTACAAATTAAGAGACCCTA